>NC_140795.1:10433564-11096064 GCF_037176805.1 Vigna unguiculata
ATATCGTTTTATCTTTTTATTATTTATAATCTACTCATAATTATTTTTATTTATATATTTATATTATTTTAATATTTATATTAAACGAAATGTTATTAATTTCATTCTCATTTATATTTATTTTTATTCACACACACCTATTATTCAATTTATTTATTTACTTTACATTTATAGCCAGTTATTTCCACTCAAATAACTTTGTTTTTATTTAAAACTATGTAATCCCTTATTTTCTATTTTGAATGGAAATACGTACACTAGTGCAGATTTGATATTTTACCTCGCCTTATAGGCTTCGGTTATGGTGGAACCGAAGCCTATAAGGAGGCGGTGGCAATTTTACAATTTCATCAATCTATATTGCTTCAGTTCTACAAACAACCGGTGTCATAAGCAGTTTTAGGCCTCAGTTCATTAAGAACTGGAGCCTATTAGGCAACCTAGAAATAAAAATTTTAAAATTGCCACCAGCGAGAACACATTTGGCCTCGGTTGAAATAGAACCAAAGCCTATAACCCTGCCCAGAAACCCTAATTTAATAATTTCATCAACACCGCCCATTTTGGCTTTGGGTCCCCTTTCAACGAGGCTATTGAGCCACTTTAGGCCTCGGTTCATTGAATAACCGAGGCCATAAAGCCTGTTAAAATTCCCAATTCGTGAACCCTGATCATTATTCATCTTCTTCCCCAATTCTCTCTGCACGAACGTCGTGCCGCCCTCTGCCACCACCAGTTCCGACGCTGTCGCCGACCAGTTGCCGTCGCCGTCCGTGGGTTTTCGTCGCCTCCATTTCCTCATCCATTTCTCTCTGCTGCTCCATTTCTCTCCAAGCCACCTGCACCTCCATCAGACCAACCACCATTCAGGAAGCCATTATAGCACCTCATCCACGAAAAACGCAGCAGGTCCACCATGCCTTGAAGGAGAAGAACGAAACCTCCACTGCAGCGCCTGGAGTCAAACGAAACACAGCCTACCACCGCGCCTGGAGTCGAACATCTTTGACGAAGCACTCTTCCACATTCACACGAAGCCTCTCCGGAGAGTCTACCTCCTGCAACTACATCATCAACACAGATCTGCATAAACGACGTTCACGCAGCCAACTAAAACGCGCATCTGGCAGATCTGGAACGCTGGGAAGCAAATTTGGAATGTTGGGAAGCAGATCTGGAATGTCCGGAAGCAGATCTGGAAAGCAAATCTATGGCTTCGGTTCAGGCGTGACCGGAGCAGAAAAACGCCTCTATGGCTTCGGTTGACAATCGAGGCCAAAAATCAACCCTTTTGGCCTCATCCCAATATGCCTCAGTTCTAAAACCAGGGAAAAATATAAAAAACAACCGGGGCCAAAAGCCCTTACTGCACTGGTGGTAGGAGCAATGTTAATCCTTATTGGGTCTAAAACAAAATATTTTGTAGAATCTTTTATTTTTATTTTTTTGAGGACAATCATCTTTAAGATAAGGGGAAGAGACATTTATCATTTTATCTCTTTACCTTTATTATTATTTTTTTATTTGTTCATAATTATTTTATTTTTATATCTATGTTAAGTGAGGTGTCTCTAACCTCATTCTAATTTATATTTAGTTCCCGTTCTCATTTATTTATTTATATTCATCTCTAGTTGTGCATTTGTCCTATTTATTCAATTTATATTTACTCTCACTTATTTATTTATATTTATCTCCAGTCACGTACTGGTTCTTTTTATTTATCATATTTATTCTTTCGTTATGCACAGATCCTATTTACTTATGTTTTAATATCAAAATAAAATTTATGACATATGAAGATTTGATACTATGGTTGGAGGTATGACCCTGGAGACCTAAATGAGTTAGTATATTACTCAAGATGGGATGTTCTTGAGTTACTTTGTTGGTCATGTTGAGACTCATTTATCCTTGGGTTACTTGTTGGCCATGTTGAGACTCATTTATCCTTGGGATACTTTGTTGGTCATGTTGAGACTCATTTATCCTTGGGATACTTGTTGGCCATGTTGAGACTCATTTATCCTTGGGATACTTTGTTGGCTATGTTGAGACTCATTTATCCTTAGGACACTTTCTTGGCCATGTTGAGACTCATTTATCCTGGCTAACCACTACAAAATATAATAAATATAATACGTTTATTATAGTTGAATGTGTAAACCTTGGAGATTTAAATGAGTTGTTAGCTCATTTATCCTAACTAACCACCGCAAAATATAATACATTTGAGTTGACATAGATTCTGGTAAAATAATTACAGAAGATTAATTTTAAATGATTTACTTTATAGAATTTGTATGTGACATTATTTGAGTATGATTTATGTTAACACTATGTGAAGAAATTTTATTTGCTTTATTTGTTTTGCTATAGTAAATTATAATTTCACTAGCTTACCCTTGTGTTTTTGTGGATGTGGTTTCCACCTACGATGATCGTATATTTATGTCGATATGCATGAGTAGAGGGTCCTACAGGTAGTATTGAGGATCAATAACGAGACTGAGTTGGTGAATAGGAATGGACACATGTACATATGTATATACCTATATACCTAGTATCAATAGTGCCTAATTGCTATTAAATATCTTAGTTTTGAAAAATCAACTTATAATTTTAGAGGACTGTGAATACTCAGTATATAAATTTACATTTATGTGTTGTTGATTATTACTTATGTAATGATTTAAATTGGTATAATTATGTACTAATTTGGGTTGTTACAATAGTGGTATCAAAGCAGTTCGTCCTTAATATGAGTTGTGGGTTATGAGTTTGTTGTGTTTCCGTTGCGTTTGTTGTATGTTCATCTTAGACATAGTTGTTTAAGAAATCATAGCAGTCAATCGTGGGATTTACCCACGGTAATGAGTTTGTTGTGTTTCCTCTCTATGAGGAATTGTTTGGGTATAGAGATATGAGTAAGACTTGTGAAAATAAAAGTATTAAGATAGAGAAAATCTTGATGTAGTAATGAGGGTGCACACTCATGTTCAAGTCAATGAATTCTCTATCTTAATTCTAAAATTTTCTCTATGTGAGTCATAAGGTAGGCAATTTGTTATATAACATGTGTTATGTTGTTTTTGGTACAACATTTATATATGTTGTTGGTGTTTTATGTAACATCCTGCCTGGATATTACGGATTTTAAATAATAAAATAATAATAATAATAATAATAATAATAATAATAATAATACTCCATTTATTATAAATCGTTTTCCCAAGACCGCAATAATTTAAAACTTTATTACATCGATAAAACCAACTTAAGTTCAATTTTTTGTAAATACAAGGGTTAAATATGTTTTTGGTCCCTCAAGTTTAAGTGAATTTTGGAATTAGTCCCTCATCAAAACTTTATACCAATTTAGTCCTCCATATTTCAAAATGCGTGAATTTAGTCCTTTTAACCAAATTTTGTTAAGTTTATCTGACGTTTCAAGCACATTTCATGATAGTATTTAAGTTAACATTGAAGCAAAAATGTGTCAAACAGTGTAAATAATTTAAATACTATCATGAAATACGCTTGAAACGTCAGATAAACTTAACAAAATTTGGTTAAAAGGACTAAAGTCATGCATTTTGAAAGATGAAAGACTAAATTGGTCAAAAATTTTGATGAGGGACTAGTTTCAAATTTCGTTGAAACTTGAGGGACCAAAAACATATTTAACCCTAAATACAATACATTATCAAATTAGTGTCATTATAAAGCCAAGTTCTGTAATTCTAATGATTACAAGAACTCCTTAAAACTCATAAAAAAAATGATGAAATGTTGCCACAAAGTTTTCCAACTAGCCCACGCTCCAGATCTACGCTCCACCAGAACCACCTGCAACGTCATCTACTCCCGTGTACCGCGTACACGATCATCGCCAAACACACACAAATAGGGTGAGCTAAAGGAATATAAACATATGCAACAATTTATATACCAAAACACACACATTAAAGGAACTCCATCCTTTCGTCTCATCACACATGGCCGCCACCATGTAATCTATGTTCTACGTCTTTGGTTGATAATCTCAAGCTATCGTTGTTGTCCAACGTACAAGCCACCACTTGTAGAACACATGCGGGAACACTCACAATTCTGAGCCACCACTTAAAGAATACTCGTGTTACCCTCCATCCTGAGCCACAACTCCAGGAATACTTTAGCATCTGACCCTTGAGATATCGTCCAAAGCCTCGTAGACCACGCACATCCAAAGAAGGTAAAACACAATGTCTGCTTCATCAAAAATCGCTTGACGCTCCACACGAGTCGCCAAACGCAAAAGGCTTCCAGACCGCTTGGCGAGAGGCACGTGTCACTAGGCGCCAAGCGCCTCTAATGTTACTGTTTCTACAAGTATCGCCTGGCGGCACAACCCTTATTGCCAAGTGCCACACGCTTCAATTCTCTACTAGTTTCGTAGCTATCGCCTGACGGTCAAACACCACCGCCAGGCGCTACACCAATACTTGTGCAATACTGGTTTTTAAACACCCAAAACAAAGTAAAATCAATCCAGTCACATTTCATATATATATATATATATATATATATATATATATATATATATATATATATATTCCCCCTTTAAACCCATGCTAGCCTTCAATTCTAACTTATGAATAAGGCATGCTCAAACAAGTATAAGCAGCACTCTAACAATTTAAGCATATGATCCTATGCACCAATGCAAATTAATATTAACCCACATGCCTTCACCAATAACAAATTCTCCACATGTGACTAACCCAAAGGAGCATTGAAATTGATAGAGACTTACCACATAACCCAAACATGCTTCATTAGAAGTTACTTGAATTATCAAGAGCTTATTCATGTATTTTAAAGACTCCAAAATCAGCAATATTGAGTAACGTATATCTCTAGCTACTGACCTCAAAATCAGATCTCCACCATTCAAAGTGAAGAACCACATGTTATAGACCATCTGTCAAAATTTCACCAAAATTAGACGGTTAACGAACTGGAAATGCAGTTTTACAAACACTGCGCGAACCAGAAAAATGGTGGTGCCTAGCGCCAGAAATCAGGAGCCTAGCGCCTGGCGGTACAAAACCAGCACTGGGTGGTTCCTGTTCCGTGAAAATACGAAAAATAGCATTTTTCGTGAATTAGAACACTATGCATCTCTGGTATGTTGGGTGTCGCCAAGCAGTTCCTGCTGTTCCTAAAACCCAGAAATTTTCTCAGCACCTGTGAACCTTATCCATTTTGCTTTACCTTCAAGATGTAACCCCGAAAGCTATATTCACTCAACCTCCAACCCATCTCATGCCTTACCATTACATCTTAAAGCATCCTAATTACAATATTTCCAAATTAGTATATTTTTTCTTTATTCTATTCCACTTGAACTCTCAAGTGCACCCTTCTACTCGAACCACACTGCACCAGTCACCAAAAACAACTGACACCACTATCGCCTGGCGCAAGCTACAAGCCGTCAGGCGGTGCATCTTTTTCTGGGCAATTCCAGAATTGGTCCCGCACCTTGTGCAAGTTCTAACTCCAATTATTATACTAGTGTACTAATCTTCCATCCAACTCGCTTCCATTATGCGTTTATGATTACCAAACATATGTTAGGCTTCCCATACCCAAAATTATTATAATATTCTCCCATTATTTGAATCTTGAATTTCAAACCCCCAATTCTCAACCCTAACAGAGGCTCATACAATTTTATTTGTCTCGATTAATCCAATTCTCCTTGCTAATCGATCAATTATGGTACTCCACCCGTTCAGCATAAATTGTTGACTCATTCCCTCCGATCAGAAAAGCCCCAGAACACCCAAATCATCAAAATCGAGCCAACATGGGCTTGTGTCGCTTGGCAGGTGTTCATCACCGCCAGGCCCTTCACAAAAAACCCAGAAACTGGGTACAAAGCCATGTGTCGCCTGGCGGCATGGGTGGATATGTCGCCTGGCGGGTATTCATCACCCGCCAAGCAGTTTCTGGAAATTTTCCAAAAACCCAAAATTTACGAGTTGATTCAAAAGGAAAACATGTAATTCACATCATATATTATGCAATTAATCACAACAACATAACATTGCGGGTTCAGCTCCCCTAACCTAGATTCCTTTGCTTAGTTTTGGAATATTTTTCAAGCTCTTGTGCACCACAACACAATCCAGCCCTTGTCTCCTTCCACGCTTGCTTCCAGTCCCTGCTATCCTCTCTAAAAAAAACAAAATACTCTCTAATTTCGTTCTCTACTCTCCAAGCACAATGGCAGCCACCAAAAACACTCTCCCTTAATTGTTCACTCATTGTTGTCTTAATTGGCAATGATGAAGGAAAACGAAAATGACATTAAACTTAAAGTTTAATTGTCATTGAAGGTCCATTAGTGGTTGTTTTCCAACCATCTTGGCTACTAGGGTTTCCTTTGTCCTTCCACCTTTATGTCAAATAAAATTTTGACAAAAAGAAAGTTTAGTTTAGGTTCACCAAGATTCAAACCCATACCATGTCAATTGCCAAATCAATGCATAACCATTCAACTAATTCATATTTCATGATACATTACAAGAAAACTGTCTATTATCTACGAAAAATTATCTATCAAATTTTTTTCAAAGATAATTTTATTTTACCTACGAAAAAATTTCATAGATAACATTAATGTTCGTAAGTAACAAAAGAAAATAATTATCTACAAAAACTTCATAGATTAACATAGATGGAAATATTATGTACGAATAATTATCTATGAAAAAAATGTAGAAAATAAACATCATAAAAAATAAATAAAAGTTCGTAGGTAACTATAATATAATTTTTTTATTTAAAAATCATATCTTATCTATGCTCAAATTTCACAGATAACATATTTTTTACCGGTTAAGTTCAAATAAAGTTATACCATCACTTTGCAAAACGCTTCCTTTCCCTTCGCTGAGACGAAACATGCCATTCACCGGTATGACCCTCACCGACAGAGACCTTCAGTCGTCCTCCATTCGGCTGAGGCACCAGTCATCACAGTGGTGTAGGTCAAGTGACGCTCACGCGAGAAAAGAGACGATGGATCTTAGCTCATGACTATGCTTGAGCAATAACAAGGTTCACAAACCAGCCCAAAACCAAGCCCATTCACAAACCAGAAAGAAGCGGATGCAAACCCTAATCTCGGGGAAGGAATCATGAATCCTTAAATCCCTAAATCCATAAATCCATAAATCCATTTCTTCTTTGTTGAGATCGATGCAGAATGTTTCGCCGTGGGTTTCGCTGTGAACCATCCCTGAAACCCTCACCGTCAACCCCAATCACAAAGCTCATCATGAACCCTAACCTCCACCTTCACCATCAAAGCCCACTGCAAAGCCTCATTACAAACCCTCACTGATGAAACCTCATCTTCGTTCATCGTGAACAGTGTCGTCGAGAGGAATGATAGTGTAGAAAATAAAAAGTGAGTGAGACCTTCACCGTGGAAAGGTAACTTTGGTTGTACCTATTTTAGTTTGTAAGTTGGTGTGGTTTACTGTGTTGTTAAATTTAGACCACAACTTATTTGTTTCTCTTATACATGCTGACATTGCTCTTGAATGGATTTCAGCTAAAGCTCTAGAAGTATTTTGCAAGATCTTTGTGGCCGTACTTATGAAATAAATTTTCAAGGAGTAGAAAAGACCATGAATTCATTGCATTTGTAAGTTTGTTTCTTTTTCTTCGGTGTCCCATTTTAGTGATCGAGAATTAATTCAAAATGTATAACTACTATTGTCAATGTGCTTTTCTTGAAAGGACTAATTGATAGTAGATTGAGGATGGAGAGACCTATATATCCATCCAAGTATAAATTTGGTTTTATTCCATCGAGATCAACTTTGAATATTGTACATGATAAGGCACAGGCTTGGGTATGAACTCTTGCCGTGGGAATTTAGCATAAATTTATCCAACAATCTTGTTGTCCACCAATGTTCAACTTGGCCTCCATAATGTTTTATCTTATACTTCGAAATATATTAGGCTTGTTTGGATTAACTTTTGGTCAAAGGATTTTTTCCAAAGTATTTAGACATGTTCAAGGGATAAAATTTTACATGTTCAAGATGTGTCAGAGGGGTTACAAGTAGGGTCCTTAGAACCAGGTCAATCATGGATCCCTCTTTTTATTTTTCCCCCTTTCTAAGAACACTCTCTGCCAACACACACAAGGATACTATGCTCCACTCACCTACACCTCTCTACTGCACAAATTCTCCTCCTTCTCTCTAACCACCAAAGAAGTTCAGATTTCCAAATTCAGTCCCTAAATCTTGTTTTCATTCTTTCAGCAACAGCAACACAATCTGAGATCACCACAGAACCTCCTCCCCAAGCTGTTCGATCCATCCTTACGCGTAAGTTGAATTTCAATTTCCTCAGTTCACCTTCCTTCTTTCTAAATTAGGGTCTTTAAGTGGTTGGGTCGAAATTTGGGAATAAACTCATGTCTAGACTTCCCTTTCAGCTCCTTAAGTGTTGAAGTGGTACCGTTCTTCTGTTGAGAGCTGATCTTGCTTGGGCTTTGTTGTGGGAAGGTAAGGGAAGCTGACCCTTTCTTTAAAGTTTCTAGATAATCCGTGAAAAGGCTTGAATTGCATGTATGATTTATGAATTCGGTGTCTGAAATGGTGTGAATTGATGAGTATTTGAATGGTGCTAAAGGAAAACTGGCTTGCTGCATGAAGGAACAGGTTCGTGTCCTGATATTTTCGCCTAGGCGAGTACCGCTCGCCTGAGCGAAAATACCATGAAACGCACCTCTGTTCCTGCGCGAAGCCTCGCCTAGGCGAGCTGGGGTCGCCTGAGCGAGATCACGATCTCGTCTGGGCGAACCAGCCTAGCCTGAGCGAGGGTTCGCCCAGTTTTTCTATTTTTACCACTGTTGGTGTCTTGCCTAGGCGAGACTGACTCGCCTGAGCGAGATAACCTCTCGCCTAGGCTAGACTTTCTAGCCTGAGCGAGAGGCACTGCAGTAGTAGTGTTTTAAAAATCTGTTTTCCTTGGTACAAATATATGTTTTAAAGCATCTTTGTGCAATTTAGACTCCGTATGATTGGAATGTTACCATTGATGTATAAAATGATTTAATTGGATGAATGTAAGTATGAAGAGATGAAGTTTGGATGGAATTTCAAGGGAAATTTGAGTAGAAATTGTAGTGTGTGTAAGGATGTAAGGAATCTATAATGGTTGGTATCCTGAAACTCCAATAATCGTTCAAGCTCAGGTAGAGTAGAATGGATTATGTCGTGAGGAGTAGTAGGAGGTCCTCGTCGTCGGACTCGATCAAGTCTTAGACGTGGAAGGGACTTACCCTGGGAACGGTCGGGTGAATACCCCATGTGTCCAGACTCTGCAGAGTCTAGGAACCGTTACAAGTGCAAGCCACCAAGAGCTCTAACGTCACTTACACAATCCAGATATCGAGTCTAGGATTCTTTGATTGAATTGCATGCTATAAATGACATCTTAAGTTGTGAAGTGTGTTGATATTTGTTTTCTTTCAGTTAGCTTACCCTTCCTGTTATGTGTCTGCTTTTGCATATTACCCTTTGCAATGATCACCTACGTTTGGTGGGAGCAGAGCTGAAACCAGATGGAGACGTTTCCTCTTGAGCAGAAGTTGGAGCTTGGCAAGGAGTGCCACTATAGTTAGAGTTTTACTGTATATTTTGAGGTCTTGGGTGTAGTCTAGTATCCCTTATACCCACTCTGACCTGATGTATATGTGTTCATAGATGTATCAGTGTTGGAGGACTGTATTGGATAGGTTTATTCTACGTCTGCATGTTTGCTCCTACTATCTGCTATGTTTAATCATAATCTAATGTTTTGTTTGATAGTATGGAAAACTATTAAATGGGATGTTACATTTTGGTATCAGAGCAGTAGTTCCTTTCGGGTCTGTAGGTGTGAGCTTGCCTAGTTTCTGTTGCGTGTTTCTTATAGTGTTTTGGTACTTTTGTGGCGCTTGTTAGATAAACTGATGACTCTCTCTTTGTTTGGTCAGAGCTATGGCACCTAGACCTCCTCCTCCTCCTATTCCTAACCCGGATAGCTCTTACTTGGTGGGGACTATTGAGGCGATGTTGGCAGCCATGCAGCAGCAGAATGCTAACATGGTGAACCAACACAACTTGGCCTTGCAGCAGATGGAGTCTGCTAGACTCGCAGCAGAGACCACCCAACAGAGGCACTTGGAAGCCTTACATCAGCTAGGAGAGAATCGATCTGCGGCTGGATCTTCCCAAGCTCCACCACCACGAGTGCAAGAGTGGAGTTTGGAGGACTTTCTCAAGCATCATCCTTCCCGCTTTGATGGCAAGACCACTCCAGATGAGGCAGATCAGTGGATGCGAGATATGGAGAGGATTTTTGAGGCCAAAAGATGTCCATCAGAGAGTAGACTGGCCTATTCTGAGTACTTGCTAGCCGGAGAGGCTGTTCATTGGTGATCTAGCATGAAGATGATGTTAGAAGACAGTAGGGAGACCATCACTTGGGAGCTATTCAAGAAGAAGTTCTATGCTGAGTACTTCCCAGACAGTGTGAGGTATGCCAAGGAAGTGGAGTTTTTACAGTTGATGCAAGGAGAGATGTCTGTATCCGAGTATGCAGAAAAGTTCAAGCACTTGGGTAGATTCCACACCTTGAAGATGGCAGAAGACTGGCAGTGTAGGAAGTTTGAGAATGGGTTGAGAGGTGATCTCAAACTCATGGTGGCTCCACTTTCTATAAAGGAGTTCCCCGCTTTAGTAGAAAAAGCAAGAGTAATGGAGAAGCTGAAAGCGGAAGTCGAGGCTCAACAGCGGTCTCAACAGAAGGTGGGAGGACCATCTGGGTCCACGAGCCGACAGGATGATAGGAGGAAACCCTACTCTAGACCTCCGCCTCAGGGGTCCAGGAGATTCTCACCACAGCCACATCAGTCCCCTCAGCACCTTTCTCCCCGACCTCGGTGTTTTCAGTGCGGAGGGCCCCACATGAGGAGCGCTTGTCCTCAGCTTGGTAGTAGGCGAATGTGTTATAAATGTGGCCAGGAGGGTCACATTATCAGGGATTGTCCCACTGGCAGGAGCACAATGCCAAGACTTTCGACACAGTCACAGCCACAGCAGACACGAGGAAGTGCTAGACCTCAGGCAGCTGGCCGAGTATATGCCATGATGGGCACAGAGGCGAACAGAGCAGGTAACCTCGTCTTTGGATCTTGCATGATTGATGGTAGGAGCCTATGTGTACTATACGATTCAGGAGCGACACACTCTTTTGTGTCGGAGTCTATAGTGTTGGAGTTGAGTCTTCCGGCGAAGGAGCTCCAGTATGACCTGGTGGTATCCACGCCAGGCGACTCATGCTATTTCGTGTGTTCTGGGTTCTTGGAAGAGGAACCGCCTGGCGGCACATTCCCGGCCGCCAGGCGATGCAAAGTGTCTTAGTTATTTTCTGGGTTTGCTGATGAGGCGTCTGGCAGGACTGGTTGAACCGCCAGGCGGTGCGGGGTATTTTGACTCGTTTTTGGGTTTTCTGGAATTCTGGGTGAAATCTGATCGGGGCAAAAGGTAGTGGTAATTCTTATGGAGTGGTAATGTTGACCAACAGTAGGTATAACCACCTAATCGAAGGCTTAAATGAATGGAACAGTGAATATGAGTTAGGGTTGAATGTATGTTATCGGAAATCACAAATTGGAATGTGTTACTGTGAATTGGACATAGGAATTGTTGATCAATGAAAGTATAAAATGAATTGTTATGATTGTGCTGGGATTAGATTTGTGTGTAATGGGAATTCATGAAGATGGAAAAATGGTCGGGCATTGGGTGCGGGAAAAATCTGGAAAATACCCAGATGGTAAGCACCGCTTGGCGGCACGGGGGCTAGTCGCCAGGCGCCAGCGCAATGGCAGAGAGGCTGTTGGCGGAAGTGTTGTGCGATGAGGTTGGATTCTGTTTTGTTGGGTTGGGGTCAATAGGTGGAATTTTCGTGATATTTGAGAAGGTTTGATGAGGGAGTCGTGCATGCGTCTCAAGGGGGAGAATTACCTTAGGAGGTAGTGATATATATATATATATATATATATATATATATATATATATATATATATATATATATATATATATATATATATATATGTTTATAGCATTGTATATATGTGATTTATCTGCTAAGCTCACCCTATCTGCGTGTGTGTGGCGATGATCGTGTACGCGGTACACGGAAGCAGATGTTGGTGATGCAGGTGGCTCTAGTGCAGCTTAGTCGCGGAGAGGGGATTGACTTGGGGAACTCTTATGTTTATCTATTTGTTTTTTTGAAAACATTTGTAAACCCTGATGGGTGACTGATAATATTGTGGTTTTGGTTTTGTAATGGACGTTATAAACTTTATCCGCTCATTTAGTAAAGTTTTAAATCTTCCCGTGTTTTGGGAAAATGGGGTATTATTAAACGCGCTGTTTTATTTATTCCATTTATTTATTTATAAATACGTAATATCCTGACGGGATGTTACATTCTTCATCAATTCTCTTGTGTTGAAAGACCTAAGCAAAATAGTGTGGTTGAACGTAAGCATTTGCATATTTTTAACATTGCTCACTCTTTGCTTTTTCAATCTAATGTTCCTATAAATGTTTAGGGTGATTGCATTCGTACATATGTGTTTCTCATGAATAGAACCCTTAGCCTTGGTTTAGGAAATAAGTCACCATATGAAATTCTTTTTGATAAAATCCCTCTATATTCTGACTTTAAAGTTTTCAGTTCCCTTTGTTATGCTTCTACCCTTTTGTCCTCTAGACATAAGTTCAGTCCTAGAGCCACCGTTGTTGTCTTTATAGGGTATCCCATAGGTTACAAGGGTACAAACTGTTGGATATCAAAACTATGAAAACCTTTATGTTTCGAGATGTTAAATTTCATGAGCATATTTTTCCTTTTCAAGAAAATATTGTTTCTACTGCTCTTGACATTTTTAATCCTCTTACTCCTATTTTTCATCCACCTAATCTTAATGATGATACCTATTCTCTGGATCACAACCTGCCTATACCCACCCCTGCATCTCTTAATGATAGTAACCCTCCCTCTCCCTCTCCTACTCCAACCTCTTCTTCAGATTCTGTTCTTCCTATTCGCAGGTCAACTAGGTCTTTTATTCCTCCTACCTACCTTTCAGACTATCATTGTTACAATGTCACTCATAATTCAAAAATCCCCTATCCTATTCAGAATTTTGTTAACTATTCCAAGTTGTCCACTCCCTACACACTACCTTTGTCAAATCTCTGAAAATTATGAGCCTCAAACTTATAAGTAAGCAATTCGTTTTCTGCATTGGCAAAAAGCCTTTGAAGATGAACTTGCTGCTATGGATATGAATAACACTTGGTTTGTCACACACCTTCCTCATGGTAAGAAACCTAAAGTTGCAAATGGCTGTTTAAACTCAAGCTTCACTCTGATGGCACTGTAGCTAAACACAAAGCTAGGTTGGTTGCTCGTGGGTTTACATAGCAGTATGGTACTGATTTTTATGAAACATTTTCTCTAGTTGCAAAAATTACTACTCTGCGCATTCTTTTATCCCTTGCTGCTTCTCACAATTGGAATTTAACTCAACTTGATATTAATAATGCTTTTCTAAATGACAATCTTAATGAAGAGATTTTCATGAATATTCCTCCCGGTTATACTCATAATTTTACCCCTACATCTAATGCCCCTTTGGTTTGTCATCTTCATAAATCCATCTACGGTTTAAAACAAGCTTCACGCAGCTAGTTTCATAAATTTCGTGATACTATTATTTCTTTTGGTTTTTGTCAATCTAAACATGACTATTCTCTTTTTACAAAAGGCCATGATAATACTTTTGTTGCTCTCCTTGTTTATGTTGATGATATTATTCTTGTTGGCCCTAACATGGATTGTATTGATGCTGTTAATATTCAACTGAAAAATAAATTCAAATTAAAAGATCTTGGTGATTTAAAATTCTTTCTTGGCATTGAACTTTCCAAATCAAAAATTGGTATACCTATGTATCAACGCCATTATGTTCTATCTCTGCTTGAAGATTATGGAATGCTTGCTTGTAAATCTTTTATTGTTCCTATGCTTCCCAACTTACATTTACATAATAATTTTGGCACTTCTATTGTTGATCCTGTTATTTATAGACGTCTTATTGGTAGGCTGTTATATCTGACTATTTCTCGTCCAAATATTTCTTATACTATCCATAAATTAAGCCAGTTTGTTTCTAAACCTTGTACTGAACATATGGCAGATGCTAATATTTTATTAAGATATCTCAAGCATACAGCTGGCCAGGTTATTTTGTTTAAATCTGCTTCTGATTGTAATGTTCATGCTTATGTTGATGCTGATTGGGGCTCTTGTATGGACACCCGTCGCTCCATCACTAGATTCTGCATTTTCTTAGGCAATTCTTTAGTCTCATGGAAAGCCAAGAGACAAAAGACTGTTAGTAAATCTTCTGCAGAAGCTGAGTACCGTCCATTAGCTTCTGTATCTATTGAAATTGTTTGGTTATAGAACTTTTTGACTGACTTTCATATTTCCACTCCTCATGTAGTGATCTATTATGACAATCAAGTCACCATTCAAATTACTTCTAATCCTTCCCACCATGAACGCCCTAAGCACCCGAATATTGACCTACACTTTGTTCGTGAACACGTGGAGAAAGGAACTGTCAAGCTTAATCATATACAAAAGCATCACCAACTTACTGATATTTTAACCAAATCTCTACCCAGAACCAGTTTTCTCAACATCTCTCCAAGATGGGCATAGAAAACATTTTTCTCCCATCTTGAGGGCCCTATTAGTTTAACCTTGGTTACATTCTGTTAGTCTTGTTAGGTTTAGTTTATTTGTTTTAGTTAGTCTTTCTCTATAGCTTTTATATACTCTATTTGTGAACACTCTGCTGCATCAATCTGATATACAGTGTTCTTGTTTTTGTGAGAAAAGAGAAGATGGCTCAGGCAAAGGTTTTGCAAAACACCCAAAAATGAAAACGCGCGAAAGACTTCTACTCACAAAATACTATTATAAGAGTATAGCATTTTCAAAATTCATATTAGAATATGCTGACAATTTTAAACATACGGTAAATGTTAATAATTTTTAAAATTCTTTTAATATAATGACATTTTAATATAACTGCCATTAAATAGTTGACGTTAAAAATTAATTTTCCTGGGAATAGAATAATCACCATCTCATCGAGGAGTCTAAGGCCCTGGATAAGGAATTACCAAAGAAAGTTATTGAATCAACTATTTGTTATATATTATACAAGATAGTTTAATTATGTAGACATATTCCACGTGATATTATTTATCCCTTTCTCGTTTAACTTTATAAGCTTTTGTTTTACAATGATTTTTTATAGTTTTGGAACAAAAATGTTTATGTCTTGGTGATTTTGTAGTAATTTATCATAATATATATACTGTAATGGAAATTAATCCATTCTCAATGTATTGTCTATTGTCTATTGGTTTTAAGCGAAAAAATTGAGTTCTTAACCATGGGTAGCAATTTACATTTTTTTAACTCATAATTAAGATTTTATATGCAATTAAATAAATATTTGTAAAATATTATAAATATCAGGATTTAAACTTATGATGATTATACTTGTATAGATAATTTGATCATCTATTATACATATACATATACGTATAGAACATATTTTATCATTTTTATGAATTGTTATAATATAAATTTTATGTAAAGAACAAAATTTGCGAAAATAACTTCAACTAACACAATTAATTAAAAAGAGAGAGAAGGGGTAGAAAATTGATGAAATTCATTAAAATACAAATTATTATATTAATAATCATATTCTGCTGAAGTTTTGAGTGAATTTGTGTCACCAAATGCTCGAGATAATGATTCTTAGAAATATGTATGTATGAAGAGTGGAGACTTATACCGGTACTTTAATTTGATAATGTATATATGTTTTACACATATTTATGTTTGACACATATTCGTATTCAATATTTTAGGATACTTCATAAGTATCGAATTTATAAAGTTGTAATAGACTATGAGAAAATATTTGTATAATGACTAATTTTAGTTACAAAAAATAATTAGTCACTATAGTGATCAATTTAGATACTAATTTATAAACTAAACATTATTGGCAACGGTAAAACCCTCTTTTCCTGCCCTAAAATTTAAAGAGCCTAGTCCCATTTGTTGGGCCTAAGGGTTGGCCCATAGGGTGTCCAAGACCCTAAATTGCCCTAACCATCTCATTCCACTCATTTTTCAAAAAAGCAACTTCTTCCCATCTCTTAGAGCTGCAACCACCTTTTGCTAGGGTTTGGACTTTGGCTTTCTTCACGTTAGCTCAACCATTCTTCTGCCCACCTCTTGAATCTGTCCCTAGAGCTGTTGTATTTCGTTGTTTGGTGTCGAAGTCTTTTGTTAGCTCACTCCAGGTAAGGGAAGCTAGAAATCCTTTTTCTTTGAAATACAGTGTAGTTATTTTCATTCTGGAATGGGTATGTTTGATTGATGTGGCGCTACTTTTTTTTTCTACATTGTACACTTTTCGTAAAATGAAGGTTCCTACTTCGTTAACAGTTGGATCGAGCTGAAATTTTAACAGTTGATCCTTAACACATAATTCTTGACTTTGACCGGTCGGATCTTGAATCGGAGCTCTGTAGTGAGAGCAATTTTTATCGCAAGGTCACTGTAGTTTGGTTGTTGACAACACTGCACACTTTTCGTAAAATAGAGGTTTCTACTTCATTAACCTTTGGATCGAGCTGATGCTTAACACATAGTTCTTGACTTTGATCGGTCCGATCTTGAATCGGAGATCTGTAGTGAGAGCAGTTTTTATTGCAAGATCACTGTAGTTTGGTTGTTGACAACATTGACCTTTGTTGCTTGTTTGGTGCATAACTTTCTTTATGGTTATTCAATTAAGTTTGTTATTGTTCCATTTAGTTCTTGATTCAATCATATTTAATTTGAGTATAAATACAAAATTTTTGGAGCTTTAAACAGACTGCAGTTTTACTTCTAAAACCCCAAATCGTTTGCATAATGTGTTGTTAAGTTAGAGTGGATAAAAAAAAATTATAAGAATTATTTATTTTCCAAGAGAGAAATATGTTGTATAATTTTAATATGTGTTTTCAAATGCTTGAGTGAGAATATAGGAGATTCCATAGGGGAGATCCTATTTGATTTAATTAGTAGTATCTTCATTGGTCAGGACATAATTCCATGAATCTCTAGGTGAGATCTCATGGTGGTGCCTCATTGGTCAGGACGTAATTCCACGATGGTAGCGTGGTGGTGCCTCATTGGTCAAGACATAATTCCATGACCCCTGTTAGTGGGAGTTCATGGTGATGCCTCATACTTAGGACGTAAGTCCACGAAGTTCGTGGTGGTGCCTCATTATATAATTTAGTAAGGATTCAAGGTAAGGATTGCATCCTGACACTCTAAAGAGTCAGTTAGTCTCACATAGAGCGTATTGACTCAAGTGGTGAGAGTAGCAGGAGGGAGGCCTGAAACACTTTCACTAGTGCAGATTTGACATTTTACTTCGTCTTATAGGCCTCAATTGCAGCTGAACCGAAGCCTATAAAGAGGCGGTGGCATTTTTGCAATTTCGTCCAACTATATTGCCTCGGATCTCTATAAACCGGTGCAGTAAATGGACTTTTGGCCCTGGTTACAACTGAACCGAAGCATATAAGACAGCATCAGCTTTCAAATTTACAAAAATGGCTTTTGGCCTCGGGTCTTGAAGGACCGAGGCAATAAATGGGCTTTTGGCCTCGGTTAGTAACTGAACCGAGGCCATAAAGGCATCATTAATTTTCAAATTTTCAAAAATGCCACCAGCATCAGGCTTTTGGCCTCGGGTCTTTAAGGACCGAGGCAATAAATGGGCTTTTGGCATCAGTTATTAACTGAACCGAGGCCATAAAGTTTGTTAAAATTCCCAATTTGCGAGCCCTAATCACTATTCATCGTCTCCCCAACTCTCTTTTCTCTGCGCGAATTTTTCTCTCTCTCGAGGACGACGACCTATGCTTCTGCGAACTCCTCTATGACCACTGCTTCAGTTCGTGACCACCCTCTTCTTCGTTCATGGCAGCAGCTTCAGCGAGGGTGGTGACCGGCGAAGTCTACTTTGCAACATGGTGGTTCGTCGGGGCGGCCTGGTTTCGCAACGCAGACAACCTCTGGTTTGGGTTTTGCAAGTCTCGCTTCGTGTTACAGCTTATGATTTTGATTTCATGTACAGGTAAAGGATTCGTAGCGGTGGTTGCGTCTTCTCGTGACGGTGGAGGCGACAGTGGCTCAGGCGCGATGTGTAGTGTTCTTTACACGAGGGTTTCGCACCTACATTTCGCTGGTTTTGGTTTTCTGCAGGTGGTGCACACTATTCCTGGCGATTTTGGTTGTGTGTTTACGGTGGTCGCCAATATGGTTCCCGCTGATTTCGATGGTGGTGTCACAGTGACGGAAGGAACAGGTGGGACTATGTTGCTCTATGGCTTCGGTTCTAGAGACCCGAGGCAGAAAAATGAATCTATGGCTTAAGTTCTAGAGACCCGAGGCCAAAAGCCACCCCTTTTGGCCTCACCCCAATATGCCTCGGTTTTGGAACCGAGGCAGAATACAAAAAACAACCGGAACCAAAAACCCTTACTGCACTAGTGTTTAAGGGCTAACCTTGTGTGGGGGGGATGAAACACTGGAACAATTAGCTTGGTAGAGCAGTAAAGGCCACCATAAGTGCAAGCATCTGGTGAATCCGACTAATTATATGTATCTGGATAAGTCGTGTCTTGAGTCTTAGTATATTGTTTGCGAGTCATCACATGATTGGTTGATGTATGTATCATTAACTGTGAAAATGTATGAATTGTATGATAAAACGTTTTTCTACGCTAGCTTACCCTTTGTGCTTGTTTGTATGTTTTGTGTATGGTTTTCTCTTTTTGTGATGATCATCAATTTATTGATGTGAGCAAATGCAAGAACACCTCCTGGTCAACAGGGTAATGGAGATTCTGTTGCCTAGGTCATCTTGGATCAGATCCTGCTTGTCTGAGTTTTCTTTTGGGATGTAGCCCATGTATTTGTTTGCCTCTTGGGCAATTATTTTAAATATTGTTGAAACTTGAACTCTATTTTGTATTGGCATCATGGTGTGCCTCAGTATCTCATCTTTAGTACCTTGAATATTTGTAAGGAGTGACGTTATACTCCTTAACTCAGCTTCTTATATTATTCATGTAATGTTTTTATTTAAATATTTAATTAGTTAAATGGGACGTTACAACAACTTAGATAGTTCAAAAATTATAATTTATTTCTAAATTGATAACTAAAATAGTTTCTAAATTGGTTAGTAACATTAACTATCAAATTTTGGCTTCCAAAATAATTAGTCTCTAATTAAGAAATTGGTATCTAACAAATTTTTTGTTACTAAAGTTGATCATTATTTAAAAATTTTCTTGTAGTGGTATTTTTATAATGACAATAATTTTTATATTTTTTATGTTGAAGACTTTAGTATATACAATTTTAAATTGAATTCACATACTAACAATCTTATATTTAGTATGTTTTCAAAAGTTATTTTACACTTTCAATATTCATATATCATATATTTTATCCTATTATTTTTAAAATAAATATATCAATATAATAAATACATGTCTTATCCGATATATAATAAATACATATCGTATCCGATACGATATATCTTTCCGTGTATCATAATTTCTAACATATATAACAAGTGCACTGTGCCCGCATAGGCGTGATTACCGTCATGATTTTGGTAGTTATCGTTTCCGAAGGCTACGCTTACATGCAACCATGATCAGTGGACTTGTTTTGCCCGCGTGATTACCATCATATTTTGGTAGTTATTATTTCTAATGGCTACGTTTACATGCAATGTAACCATGATCAGCGGACTTTTCTTTCTGACTGCACCAAAACGCTGCCGTTTTCAAAATATTTTATTTAAAATTCAAAAAATGACAATAAATAATAAATATTATGTTTTCCCTCTTTTGAAAATTTAAGAATTATTTTGAAATCAAAATATTCCTAACATATTTCATTCATTATCTTTGAGGAGGTATAAATGAAACATTACGAAGAAAAAGTACTTTTAAGAGAGTTTCTCTCTGCACCTCCAGTTTTTCTTATGCACTCCCAAACATTTTCAAAATACTTGAAATGATTCTGTCTTTTTGACTGACAACTCACAAATATTAGATTTCGAAATTCTCTTTATGTAGTATCGAATTTTGAAATCCAATTAAGAAAAAAATTACAGAATTTACAAATCTTGTTAAAGGAATTACTGAATCTCGAAATCTGGTTTATATATTATATTTCTTTAATTTTATTTTTAAATAATATATTAAAAAAATTAAAATAAATTTAAAATTAAAAAATTAGACAAAGCAAAGAATAAAAAAACTAATATATATATATATATATATATATATATATATATATATATATATATATATACTTTGTATTTTCTTTTCATTTTTTATATTTTTATATTATTCTTAGTTTTAATTTGATTTATTTTTAATTAGATTTATATTTCTTAATACATTGTAAATAAATTAAATTAAAAAATCAAAATAAAACATATATATATATATATATATTAATTTTATTTTTATATTTATTTATTTTTTAACTTTATTTATTTTCAATTTTGTTTTTAAATAATATATTAAGAAATATAAAAAATTTGATAAATAAATAAAATAAAAAATAAATTAACCTTAATAATAAATAACATAGAGTAAAAGACAAAACAATATATATATATATATATATATATATATATATATATATATACAATTTAATATTATTCCTTTTATAGGTTTTTTTAATTTTATTTATTTTTCTTAATACATTATATAAAATTTAAATTTAAAAACAAACATATATATATATATATATATATATATATATATATATATATATATATATATTTTTTTTTAAATTCGATATCTATATACGTTGGATTTCAAAGTATTATAATTTATTTAATCGAATTTCGAATTTCAGTAATTTTTTAATTGAATTTCGAAATTTGGTAACTTTCTAAACATATTTTTGAAGTCAATTTGAGGGGTGCATGTCGATAAGGTATTAAACAGAGGTTAAAAGTCAAAAGGTTATTTTGGAAAAGTTTAAAAGATTTGGGTGTGTTGAAGAAATAATTGGGGTGGATGAAGAAGTCTCTTCTTTGCTATCCACTTAAACCTTTTTGTGCTTTGATATACTTTTTCTTACTCTGCACACCTATGTTTTCTTCGTGCAACTACCATAGTCTTAATGAAATGACTTAGTTACCCTTTAAAAAAAATTGCACTACTATGATGACTTCCAAATTTGCATTAAAGATCGTGGAATTCAGAATGTCAATTCGCATATCGTTTTTTTTTTACTAATTTGTATCATGGATTGTAGAATCCGTAACGTAAACATACATTACACATTTTACGATCTAGAATATAATTTGCATTTTGAATTTCCTTTCAAAATCATATTACAAATTGTATAATAAAAATGTAAATTTATATTATGAATTGTACAATTTATAATTTAATTTGCATTTTGAATTGTCTTTCAAATTTACATTACGGATTTTACAATATATAATGTAAATTTGCATTATGAATTTTACAATCCAGATTATAATTTACATTTCAAATTTTCTTTCAAATTTTTATTATGGGTTACAATGCAAAATGTAAGTTTGAATTACAAATTGTACGATTTGGGATGTAATTTGTATTTCAAATTGTCTTCAAAATTTGTATTACAGATTATACAATCCGAATTATAAATTGGCATTACAGATTGTGTAATACGAAATATTTACGAATAGCACAATTCAAGATACCTTCTTTATTAATTTCAAAAATGGTATAATTGGAATTTTAAAATGTACGAGGTGTAGGAAGAAAACATAGGGGTTCAAGAAGATTTTCCCCCAATGACATCAATTTCAAGCCTTTCCAAATCATTTGTTGTTGCCTCTAAACCCTTAACATTTACCATATCAAATGAACTAAAAAATACATGGGATGAAATTCCCAAATTCGAAACTCAATTTGAAAGAGTGGTTCAAGAATTCTAATTTGATTTATATTTTATAATTTCTTTTTTAAATTGTATATCCATTCTTTTAATATAGATTTTTCAAATATGGAAAATCTAAATTTTCAAATATGGAAAATCTAAATTTTCAAATATGGAAAATCTAAAGTTTCAGTTTAAATTTTCAATCTAAATTTTCAAATGGGTCAGACTGAAGGTCGGGATCGACCAACCCAAGTCGAAGGTCAAGATAGATGACTAAGGTTCAAGGTCGAGACGGGTCGACCCAGATCGAAGGTCGAGATGGATGGGCCCAAACCAAAATTCGAGATGGGCTGACTCGACCCTAAAGTCAAAATGGGCCAACCAAGGCCGAGGATCAAAACAGGACGGACCAGACTTGAACATCGAGACAGGTCATAACAAGTACAACGTCAAGACGATCTACACCCAAAGTCAAGAAAAGTCGGTCTGGCTGAACGGTAAAATCCATGTTATAAAGATATACCTAGAAGGAAGACTAGGATTCTAAGGACAGTTGATTTTTGTCTTTCTCCGAAAGAAGAATGTAATGTCTTTCTTTGGATACCTCTTTCTTATGTTGGAATTTCAATGGCTTTGATATATAATATTAATTACTATGTGTAATATGTTCTTTTATTGGAAAAGTGTTTTTCAATTTTAAAATGTGAATGATCTGAATTATTGTTACAGAGTTTTGAGAAGGTTTGTTGGTTTTATTGATGTTTAGTTTCATTGGGAATAGTAAAGTTTGTGTTGTATTGTTAAATTAATGTTTGATTCTTTTTTCTTTTCCTCATTAATTGCACGGGTTATGTGTAACATCCTATTTTAGCAGCTTCAAACTAATAAAATAGAATGCTTCATCATAATATTCAAAAGCAGGTAATCCTGTGTATAAAGTATAATACAGTCTTACAAAAGATAGGACTTTAAAAATATATCATTTATACGCTTAAACTTAAACTAACAAACCCTACACAAAACTAATCACTTACTGAAATTCCTGAAGACCTATAACTCTAATTGATAGCTCCTCATTCTTTAAAGGTGCCTCTCTAAACCTGCAACTTCATTTGCTACCACCAAATAGGTGATAATCGCAGAAGAAAGAGACAAACTCCATAAGAAGACATAAAATACACAACAAGATAAGCTAGCGTGTAAAAGAAATATTCATACATATATTTAAATCATGCCAAATACCTACAAACATGGTATAAAACATATTTATGTTTATAATCACATAAGCAGTACTAAACTTAATTATCCGGATACATGCAATTGATCGAATCCCTTGGTGGCCTACAGTTGTGGTGGTTCCCAAACTCTGCAAAGTTTGGCCTCAAGGAGTTATCACCCAATCACTCATAAGGTAAATTCCTTTCGCGCCTAGGACGTGATCAATTCTAGTGACTACACTATTCTAGTATACTTAAGTGTAAGTAGTTATTAAAGAAAGGATACCTCCCAATAATGAATCCTTATGTCAATGCATACACTAAAATACCACCACTTTGAATTTCTCCTTGAAATTCTTTCATCAACAACACAACTCATGCTCATAGCCATATATTCAATTCAATTTATAACAATAAAAGCTATAAAATCTAGTTTAATCATACACATAACATCCAAAGTAATCAAAACAACAAAAATAAGAAAACAAGGCAAATGGCGTTATACATAAAGTACATCCAACAATGAAAATTGTTTCTCTAACCACAAACTTTAAAACAAAGATCCCATAATTCATAATGAATATTCACATGTCTATGACCAGTTATCAAAATTGCAGCTTGATTTTACGGTTAACAAAGCGAAAATACCACCACTTTGAATTTCTCCTTGAAATTCTTTCATCAACAACACAACTCATGCTCATAGCCATATATTCAATTCAATTTATAACAATAAAAGCTATAAAATCTAGTTTAATCATACACATAACATCCAAAGTAATCAAAACAACAAAAATAAGAAAACAAGGCAAATGGCGTTATACATAAAGTACATCCAACAATGAAAATCGTTTCTCTAACCACAAACTTTAAAACAAAGATCCCATAATTCATAATGAATATTCACATGTCTATGACCAGTTATCAAAATTGCAGCTTGATTTTATGGTTAACAAAGCGAAAATCTTCATTTTACCAAGAAGATGCAATGTTGAAAACTAGGTAGCGCCCAACACCAAAAACTGGCGCCCAGCACTCAACGTTGCCATGGTGAGGCTCAACGTTGATCTACTCATAAAAACTTGCACCCAACATTACCTTGTGTTTTTTGTAGTGACCAATCTATTCAATTGTTCAATCTAAAACTCTCTTATCCAAATTCACATCATAACAAATCAACAATCCAAAACATTACAATTCTGTGTAAATTAAATACTTATATTATAACATATTCAACAATTTAATATCAACATAGATCAAATCAAGCAATGATTTAAGAACTCAAGTTTTCACAAACACTTAAATCACAACCGTCACATTCAACATTAACATTTTAGTATGTAATTACACTAAAAAAAAAGATATATAGCGTGGGTCATTTTATGGAGGTTAAAAAGACCTCCACAAATAAAGATCATATGGGTTAATTATGATGGATTTTCTAAAAGCGGATAATAAAGGGGGTTTTTATTTTTTTTAGGTGGTTTATGACCTCCGCAGATTGCAACACATTCTTCTCGGAGTGAATTCTTGTGTTCCCTCCCAAATCAGAAAAGTTGAATGAATTTTTCCCTTTCACTCGAAAACCTAAGTTCATAGTGGATGTTCAACCAAATCGTTCAGCCAATATCAATCGCTTCCGCTCTGCGATTAAGCTATGTCATAGCCTCCGTTGCAGCGGTCTTCGTCACGCCGTCTCCATCATGCCTTCTTCGTCGGTGCTGTCTTCGTCGCGTCATCTTGGTTGCTTTGTGGTAGCCTCTTTCTTAGCGAATCATTGACTTTGTGATTCAGCTTGGTTATGCCCTCTCCGTCACTCTGGCCCTCCGTCACATGTGGTTGTGGTCTAGTGGCTTCTATAGAGTCAAGGTACAATTGGAATTTTTTGTTACATAGAGGTTCCTTATTGATATACATTTTATGTTCCTGGTTAAGATTTTATGTTCACTGTGTGAGGTAGAAGTATTGGATGTATGTTTTATTTTTTCTTTAACAGGCGATTCAGACATTGCTATTGAAGGGTGCTGCCTCTTTGACCTATCCCAGTAGTTATTCATTTCTCTAGTAGATAAACATTAAGGTTAATTTTGCTCTGTTGGCTATTTTATGTGAACAAAATAAGATAAAGTGAATTAAACTTCTTCAGTATGTTTAAGTCAACTTATGCATTTTAGTTACACCTGTATTTGTTGGTGGAGCCTTTATGATGCTCACAATTTTTATATTTGGTATTGAAAATAGCAAGTGCTATTGTATATTTAATAATGAAATGTGCAAGGGTGATGATGAAAAGTTGTATGTACTTACGTTTTTAGCTATGATTGCATTGATTTACTGGTTATCTTTTGGTATTTTATATAACTATACTTGGCTAGTAGGTCTTGTTATTATATGCTTGATTTTAATCTTAATTCTTGTGTGGCATGATAACTTTTGTGGCACAAAATTCAAGTCATTTTTTTGCCGCATCTCTTGGTCGATGCTTTCTAAGAGTCTCACTTTTGGTCAATTAGTGTGTTTCTTCACTTTTGTTTTTACTTGCATTCGTTAATGGACTCATTACCTAATCTCAACTAGCATCTTGGTTTTATTCTCTATCTCTTTATTCATTTGTCGTTTATCATGTTTGTGTGTCCTATATTATTAAAACTAGCATTATATGTGTGGCCTATATAGAAGAACAACTACCATCTATGTCTTTATTCTTGTCTTATTCTGTAGAAAATTTAAAAATTGTTCTAAAGTATATCCTAATACTAAAACTTACAAAACACTATTATAACAATGCTAACAAACCTAAAATAGAGCAAGTAAAGTAAAACTAATTTTCTACTTCTAACTGGCTCTAAATTAAACTAAACAACTTTGTAAGATCTGTGAAATTTAATTAATTAAATAATTAATCAATTAATAAATGCGAGTCGTGGAAGCCTTTATGACATTTAAAAGTGGTTGATGTGATGTGGAAAAGTACTAGCTCAAGTGGTTGAGGGTACTTAATTGTGTGAGAGGGCTTGGGTTCAAGTCTTATGTTTGCCATTTATGTGTTATTTAATCATTATTGTTTTAATAATATGAACGTGCGTGCTAAGTAAGAATATAGTATTTGAATTATGTTAGTTATCACGAAACATGAATTGGCTTGATGGTTTAGCATTGACTTAATATTTGCATGGTTAGGAGTTCAAACCTTGGTGAGACCTAAATTAAGTTTTCTTTTTGCTAAACTTGATTTTTGACAAAGAAGAGAAAGAGGTAGAGAACCTAACAACCACTTAAGGCAGCCAAAGGGGCTGAAAAACAACCCCATAATGGTCTTGAATGACACTTATCACAAGCATTAAAACCAATTTTCGTTTTTGGTTAATTAACCTTCATTAAGAAGTAATTAAAAGACAAATTGAAGGGATAAAGAGGGTTTTCTTGGTCTGGACTGCTACTGCACGAAAAGGGAGAGAAATCAGAGTGAAGAGAGTGAGTTGGGTGAATCTGTGAGGCGTTTTTCAGGAGGACTAAGAGAGACCTTTGGAAGCAAGTGGACATCGAGAGCCATTCAAATTTTAAGCAAAAGAATCCAGGTTAGGAGAGTTCCACTTGTCTTACAATATTAATTATATGATTTTGCTTTAAAATAGATGACTCTATGATGTTGTGCTGCCATATTTCGTTTTAATCCTCGCGTTTCTGGAAATTTTCAGAAACCGCCTGGCAGCGTCAAATGAACCGCCAGGCGACGCATGTCGCAGAACCCATTTCTGGATATTTTTCTTGAACCGCCTGGCGGCTTTGCGTGGCCCGCCAGGCGACGCCACTAGTTTTATCTTGTTTCTAGTTCGTAGAGGAGCTGACCTTACGGGGTTCTCTTATTTACTTATTGGTTGATGAATGAAGCCAACCTTTGGGTGTTTATATTCACATAAACTGGTATCTTTTGTTACATTTGATGATTGACGTATAAAACATAAAATGAGAATGAGGGTCACGTCACTGTGGGGTTCTCTGTAAATCAGTTACAGTGTTTTGATTTCATGCCATTTTGCTTCTTCGGCAATATTATAATATATTAAAGAAAAAAGAAAATTATTGGTTCGTAAAAATGTGTTTACTCACATTTCTTTTTCCACCAGAGGCATAATCATATTTTGGTTTCTTAGGCTTGTAAAGATGGTTTGACTTAGTATGGTGGTGTGCAGCTTTTATGGCTTCTAAAATTGTGATTATATATATAGTTATATTGCTTTGGTGCTTGTGCGGGACCCGCGGATGCATATAAACCATAAATTATATTTTTTTTCTTCTCCTTAGCCTTTGAGGGTAGCTCACGTGATCATGCTTGGCCATGGGACCCACACGCGAATTTGATTTCCATTTTTATTTTTGTAGCACATAGCACACGAAAATTATGTTAAAAAGGGGCTTGCAGGTTTTATATAAGTTATATTAAGATTTATGCCTTATATAATAAATTAAAGTACCTTTTTAATAGGTTTTACGTAAAAGAATATTCTATAGTTACGTGTCAACACCCAATTTCGTCTGGATTGTATTTTCTTTTATTTTATTACCTTACTATTATTATTTTCTTTTTTATCTTATTTTACTTTGGTTTACCTTATTATAAATTCACAGCAGGAAGAAAGAAAAAAGCGGAGAGAATTCATATCCAATTCATATTCACAATTCACATTCGGAGGAACAAAGTGAAAAAGGAGAGGAGAAGTAAGAAGAACAAGAGAACCAGGAGCAGCTTCAAGAGGTAAAATTTATGCATTGAGTACTTGTGCAAGAATGACATGGTATGTTGGATTTGTTGTATTTTGTTCTCAGATGAATGTGGAATGAATGTGATATGATGTAGTGCATTATCTCGCTGCTTATTTTGTTCATGGGTCATGCTATGCTCTGTTGCTTGCTGTTATTTGAGTGACGAAAAAATGCATGTTTAAACACAAACTGATCCCATGATTCCCGTTAATTTCTCTCCCCTTCACGGTCTCATACTTACACTCCTTTCTCTTTCACCTGTGCTCGCAAGACCCAACCTGTGCATGCATAACCCAAACCAGTTCAATCCAAAGCGCAACCATTATCTCATTTCATTCTCCTTTAACATCAAGACTCCGTTTCAACCTGCATTTAGAGATCCACATACACACACATCACCATTATTTTCTTTGCCTCACCATTGTTCACAGACTCATCACCCATCCATCACTGTATACAAAACAAAACCCATTATCCCTCAACTCATCGCGTTGAGACGAGTAGTGCGCGAACTAGTGCTAGGGTTCAGCCGCATTAATGTGAGGAAGGAGAGAACTGAACTAGAATCTCCAGTAGTGTTCCAGTTCACGGCGACGACGCTAGGATGGCGGCCTCGGTCGCGGTGGTATGAGAGAACGAAGCGGAAGCCATTCGAGCCACGCCTGAGAAGAGAGGGAGCGAAGCTTGAGCATCTGTCTCACGCAAGAAGAAGAATGAAAGGCTTGGGGTGCAACGGTGACAATCTGGGTCGCGAAGGCCGGAGGTTGGGCTTCCATGGTGCTCGCGTGTCTTGATCGTGGTGGCCAGTACGGTGGCGGCAAGTCTTGGTTGGCTACGAGGTGCGACGAAGGAGCCTCGCACGCGAAACGAGGAAAAGAAGCGACTTAGGTAGTTGTGTTCTCGCTGGCGACACTGCCGATGGTGACTGGCGTCGACGACGTGACCTCTCGCCGGTGGAGGGACGTGCGGTGGCGGCACGGACGTCGTGGGGTGGCATGGTGAAGCAGAGGTTAGGGTGGTGTGTTGGTGGGCAGTGACCCGTGCGGTGTCGAGAGAGATAGAGAGATAGCTTGGCTATTTTTTGTTTTCTTTAGCAGTTAGGGTTTAGGTTGTTTGGGTTCCACATGCCACATCTGAGCCCACCTCTCGTGCACCCCTTCTTTTTTATTCTGAACCCCCATATATGGACTGCGTTTAATGTTTGTCACACCTCTCAAGTTGATACATGCACTGCAGATCTTGTTTTTGGGCTGAGATGCTTTTGCTCCGTGCAACCCTCTTCCAATCTTTGCACCCCTCCTAGTTGATTTTTGGATCTATTTGTGTTTGCTTAGCACACCCCCTTTATTTACTGCACGCACCCCACCTGTTACTTCATACACCTCCCACATGTGATACTTATGCACCCCATATCTTTGTCTTTTGTTTTTGGGTTTGTTGTTGTGTTTACTTTGTGCACCCCCACTAACTATTCATGGACCCCCATATTTTATTTTCCATTTTTATCCTTCTTAAATAATTTCATCCTTTTATTTATTTATTTTTATTATTATTTTTTTTATTTTTGAAAAAAAATATATTTGAAAATTATAAAAAATTGCAAAAAACAGAAAAATCAAAAAATAAAAATGGTTTCTTTTACTTCATTGTGTCTGTTCGGTCGCTCGCACCGTGTGACACTTATTTTCTAAAAAACACCAAAAATAGTTTTATTTCTCTTTTAGTGTCTGTCCGACCGCTCGCGTCGTGGGACACTATTTTTCAAATAATCTCAAAAACACCAAAAAAATACAAAATTTTCAAAATACAAAAATATCAACATTTTCAAGCAAAAAGTATTTTTTAAGAACTACGTGATCCTTGATTCTCTATTGTGAGATACGTAGGAGCAAGGCCAGTCCTTGTCAGGTTCACCCTCAAAAAATCTAATCATTTTCTCAATCGTTTTTTTTCAAATATATTAAAGAACTACGTAACCCTGATTTCTCATTTTTAATGAGAATACGTAGGACCAAGGTCAACCCTTATCGGGCCCAAAAAATTAAAAAATATTTTGTTTCTTTTAGCATTTTTGTCTTGTTATTTTTGGGGAAAATTAATATTTTGAAAACCACATCAACTTTCATTTTTAATTAAAGGTACCGCCCTCAGGCGGGCGCGGTAGGGTGTTAACACCTTCCCTAAGCGTAACCGACTCCCGAATCCAAAATCTGGTTTTTCGCAGACTTGTCTTATCTTTATGGTTTTCCATAGTTTTTCAGAATAACTATGGTAGCGACTCCCAAATCTCTTTTCAAACCCGTTTTTCTTTTTTGGTTCGTCGTCTCGTCGCGATCTCGGTTGCGACAGATGGCGACTCTACTGGGGACGCTAGAGAGTCAAGCCATTTAATTAAATATGCAAACTTGATGTGATTTTCCTAATGTTTTCTTTCCCCCTCTCTTTTATTTGTGTATTCTTTTCTTTATATGTGTTTGTACATATTTGCTTCTTGGATCAATTGTGTGTGGATTACTTTGTTTATTTCGATGTATATTTTGGAATTGCACTATATCTGCCAGGGAAATTTTCTGGTTGTTTTGCAAGTGGGGGTTTGGGTATGCATCATTCTCCCTTCACACACACACATTATGCATATCATAAGTGGGGCCCTGTACCCGGGTCTGTGTAACTTAGAATTAGAGGGGATTGTGTAGTAGTGCCACAGTGGATGAAATTCCCAAGTGGTCATTGTGAGAACCCCAAGTAGAGTTTGTTTTCTCCTTTGGTACTCTCACTTCTTGTTGACTACCAACTGTTGTGAGAAATGCCATGGAGTGGGCCATAGCTCTAATGACCTCAACCATTAGGTACTAGGAAACCATCCTTGTGAGTGCATGTACTTCGCCTTAGATCTTAAGCGTTGAACCTTTACTAAGGCACAAAGGGAGATGAGTGCGGTTTATAACTCTAATTTGTATCTTCAGCCTTTGTCTATGCATCTTGTACATATCACCCTATCATCTCGTACATCTTTTTTTATTTTATTTTCTCATTCTTTCCTTTTCTTTTTTGCTCCATACTTTTTCATGATCTTGTCGCATTTTGTTGGTTCTAGGTAGCAAATTATAAAGTTGTGATTAAGTCCTCAAAAAGAAAATGGAAACTAACATGGGATTTGGAGACGGGGAGCATTCAAGTGCAGACACTTTGAAGAAAAGGATATCGATCAAAGCAAAGGAAGGTAATCTGAGTTGTCTCCGAGAACTAGTGAAGAGAATGAAGTCGACCCAAAGGGATGCATTCAGGGGAAAATATGGGAATTTGTTGAACCTGTTAGAGGTGGAGGTCCAAACATAGCGATTACTACTTTAGCTTAGTACTATGACCCACCCCTAAGATGCTTTACTTTTCAAGACTTTCAGTTGACACCAACAATCGAGGAATTGGAGCAGATCTCGGATATGCCTCTCGAAGGCAAGGCTCCATATAACTACCTCGGACAATATACCATTGTCTTGATGTTGTCTGAAATAATGAAGATACACCCTATGAAGTTGGAAAGCAAACTCACAATTAAGGGCACAACAAGGGGCATTCCTCAAGAATACCTCGAGTGGTACTTGCACCGGTTAGCTGCGGGGGAAAAATGGGAAACATTTATGGATGTACTGGCCTTAATCCTCTATGGCATCATGCTTTTTCCTAATGTCGAGAATTTTGTTGACTGTGCTGCCATGAATGCATTTGTGGGATACAAAAGTCGTTCTGAAAATCCTGTCCCTACCATTCTAGCTGAGGTGTATGGGACTTTGAATCAATGTCATGAGCTTAAGAGAAGGAAGATGTTATGTTGTTTACCGGTGTTGTATGTATGGTTCATCTCTCGTGTGAGTAAGGGCACTTTGAATGCTACATGTCCTGTGGAGGAGCTACTACAATGTAAACTAGAGATAAAAGGGGTCAATGAATGGGCACAACTCTGTGCAAGCTTAAGTGAGGAGAAGATTAGATGGTGTGTTTCTTGGCAACAAAGATCGCATATCATATACCATTGTGGCAATTACCCTAATGTGCCCCTCATGGGTATCCGGTGTTGTATTAATTACAATCCTTTGCTAGCACAAAGACAATTTGGGTATCCTATGAGAGGATCGCCAACACTTGCATCCCTCGCCACATTGCGAATTTATTACGAGGAAGGGACTTTTGCTGAAGTGCTTCACCAAATTAGAGACGCTTGGGGCAATATTGTTCGTGCAGAGGGGGACCCAAGATCATGGACTGTTGATGAAAGAATTCCTTACAACCAATGGCTCGCAACAAGGGTTAAGGCAGTCAAGTTGCCATTCAAGTTGATTTCTCCAGACTCGAATGTTGAAAAGAGGTTGTTGAATGCTGAGGTTCAACAAGCAAAGTTGCTGAGGGCAGAATTAGAGAGGACGAAGCAGGAAAATATCACATTGACCAATGAACTTCAAAACCTGCAACAAAATTATGCAAACCTCAAACATGATAAGATGGAAAGCGAGTGCGTGTATGAAGAATTTATAAGAAAGCAGAAACAAGACCTAACATCAATTAATGCTGAGCTGAGGTGGAAATCCCTAGAGTGGGGTATAACAGAGATATCAGAGCGTGTTAGAAAAGACTTGTGTGATGAATTCAAGAGGGATAAGCAAGAAGCACTGGAAAAGTTGCGGGACATACAGATCAAACTTAATGATGCCGAGCAGCAGGTGGAAAAAGCAGTGGCGAAACTAGAGAAAGAACGTTTGCATCATGCAAAATCAGAAAAAAGACATCGAGAATTGATGATTCAAACGAATGAATATGTCGTGGAACAAGGACGAATTATAGAGCACTAGAAGATATATTTCTCGCAGCTAGCCTCCCTCGCTAATGGAGCCATCAAAAATGTCCCTAAGTTATTAGCTGATGCTGAGTCTGCAATGCCGATTTTTAACCCACCTAAGGGGATTGAAGCTTTCCTGAACCACTGCAAGAAATTGATGAAGGAAATGAAGAATGTGATGGCTAGGGCTCAAGATAATTAATCATGACTTCCTGTATTTCAAACATTGTGGACTTAAATGTTATAGATGTTTTATTGTATGGATCACATTGTAGATTCTGTTTTGTGCTAGTCTCCATTATGCTTGTGATGATGTTTTCACAACTTTATAATTTCTAACTAGAATTGGTTGCATTATATCATCTTTTCTCTTTCTTTTCATTTCATTTTTTTGTTCTTTCTTTATCCATTTCACTCAATAAAATTCAACTAAAATGAAAGTAAAATATGGCTAAATCTCCAAGACACCCTACAGGACGCGACCCTATCGCCAAATCATGGAAAACCAAGGAGAAACCCAAGAAATGATGAAGGCCGATATCCAACAATTGAGGAGTCAGATGAGTCAAATCTTGGAGGCCTTGAATGCCATGCAAAACCCTAGAGAGACATGCACACCACAATAACAACACATAGTTCAGGAAAACCCAACTTGTCCTCCATCTAGCCTCCCCTCAAATTACACTCCACCCCCCGGAGTGGACTCGAGGAAAGTTTACATTCAAAATGTCGAAAACAGTGCGGTTGATGAAGAAAATAAACTTGAAGCTGTTACTTTCACATGTTCTAGGGAAACCACTCATCCAGATATCGTGAACATAATAGAGGCAAAGCAACACGAGGTGAAGTATGTCGCTGCACCTGGGGACGTTAAGGACGAAGAGAGTAAATTAGAAATGCTTGAGAAGAGGCTGACAGCCATAGAAGGGGAAAGGAATTTTGCATTTAGTGATGCTGCTGGACTATGCTTGGTCCAAGACATGGTGATACCTCCAAAGTTCAAGTTGCCTGAGTTTGAGTATGCTCGAAGATGGAGAGAGATTGCTGCTCAAGTAGTGCCACCTTTGCCTGATAAAGAGATGGCAACTATGTTTATAGACACTCTGGAATCACCCTTCTATGAGCGTATGGTGAGTAATGTTTCCTCAAGCTTTGCAGACTTGGTGATAATTGGAGAAAGAATTGAAATTGGTGTGAAGACAGGGAAGATCGCATATGTTTCTACCATGATAGCGAGTGTGAACGAGTCCAGCTCTAAACCTAGGAAGAGGAGAGATGGTAAAGCTCAATCACGTCCCACTGCTCAAATACCCTTGACCTACCCTCATTCTGGAGCCTTTCTAGGACAAAATTTGAGATCTGACCCCGACTCAACTTCCCACTGAACCATTGGACTGGGAAATGTTAATCAAGACAATAGGTTTGTGAGTTTCGCTCCTATCCCTATGACCTATGCAACATTGCTCCCAAGTCTTCTCCAAAGAGGTTTGGCCTTTATTTGCCCGATGAAGCCTGTCAAGCCCCCGTATCCCAAAACTTATGATGCAGATACAAGATGTGATTATCATGGAGGGGCTATTGGTCATTCAACCGAGAATTGTTGGGGACTTAAGTGTAAAGTGCAGTCCTTGATTGATTCATGACAGTTAAAGTTTGAATGAAATCAACTCACCATTGAGGCAAGGTATGGCAACGCCTTTGCAAATGCTATAGAGAAAAGAAGTGGGCTCTAGGACCACATAAGAAAGCATAATTCATTGTAACAGTGAAATTGATGTTGTTTTGTTTGCTTGCTATGAGGACTTTGCTCATTAACGACACGGTTTCATTCATGAACTTCGTTGTGTTTAGTCATCATGAGGTTTCTCCTAGTTTTACTTGAAAACAAGTTCTAAAAGGGTGTCGCGGAAAAGAATGAAAGATGAAATTAATGAAGAAAGTAATGACAAAAAATGGAGGTTAAAAGCAACGCGTTCTGAGTCATTTGGTTTTCTTGCAAATCGTCAAATTCATGTCTTTCTAAAAAAGGAACAAAAAAAAAAACAAAAAAGAAGAGAAAAATGAATAATCAAAAAGAAGAAAAGAATAATGGGGTGTCATGCTTTTTGGAGGTCAAATGTTTTAATCAGGAACTACTTGGTGTTTTCTTTTGAAATATTCGTACACCTATTGCTTGAAATCCTTCACCCTTCGCTTTCCCAAAATAAAGGATCTGTCATAACATCATTTCTACCGCCCACATTAATAAACCCGAACCTTCATATTGGGGCAAATTTGCCAAGGTTATCCTCGCTTGTGCTACTAAGGTGATCTCTTAATCCATTGGGATAAATCAAATAATTTTGCTAGATTGAAAACCCAAGAGGGCAGTTTGAGCAAAAAAAAAAAAACAAAAAACAAAAAAGAAGCGATTTGTGTTAAGGTCATCAAGTTTTGTCGTAGAGTTAATCTTTTGAAAATAAAGCAATTTGAATTTGAAATGATGTGTGGCCATCTTTCTATATTTGTAAAAGTAAAAATTATCCCTTGTTACCCCCATTGAGCCAAAAAATAAGTCTTTGTTCAAAAATGTTCTCAAACAAGGGTTATCATTATAGTAAAGGTTAGCTTAAAATGCGCGTACAAAGCACTCAGTAATCAAATGAAGGAGTCATCAAGGAAGAATAAAAAAAAAGCAAAAAAAGAAGAAGGAAGAAATCACAAGTGATGACAAATGAAAAATGGAGATAAAATCTGAGAAAAGTGTAGCGTTCAAAAAGTGGACAAATAAGTCATACAATACCTATATGATAACCCGAGTTTCAAAAGTGATAACTGATAAACACTCATTTGGGCCTTTATGTCCTTTCTTTCAAAACCTTTCAACCCATAGTCATGTTACAAGCCAAATAAAGTCCACACTGATTGAAAAATGATTGCTCTAATTTTTTGAAAGCTTAATTCTCTGATAAGGCGACATGGCTCACAATGCAATTGTTAAAATTGAGTGAATGAAAAAATGCAATAGTGAAAAAGAATGAAAAAATGATGATGTCTCAGGAAGAAGAGAACTCCTTATCATCTAGTCAAAAGAAAGCAAAGGGAAAACAAACCAACTGGGGCAATCCTTTTCATCCAATCCTTTTCAGTCAATCCTTTCCATTTTGACTACCTCTTTTGAAATAACACCCTTATTCATTCAAATTCTCCTCCATACACCAAAACTGGGGCAATTTGGTGAGTCTCACATAAATTTCTCACCCTAACGCTAATGAATCCCCATATTTGGAAACAAAACCCCTTGTTCAATCAAAATTCTTCTATGAATACCAAAGTTGGGGCAGCTTTCCGGGTTTCACGTGAATATCTCACCATAACACTCATTGATCCATATCCTCACATGCCTTTCCCATATACCAAAACTGGGGCAATTTTTGGGTTTCTTGTGTTTTTCACCCTGACATTCACAAATTACATCCCCTTTTAGGAGTGTAAGAGAAATGATGTGCCCACATGGTTATCTCAGTCTCCTTAAAATCCTCCCAAACATCCTTCAGTTTTCAATGAACCCGAGCAAGCGTGCACGTATATTTCGAAAGAGAAAGTCAAGTTAACATTTTGAGCATTACACCTCAATAAGTATGACATTCCTCAATTTCATAAAAACATTGAAAATAAATATGAATTTGACGATTATAAATGAAACAATTGACTCAGACATGTATAAAAAGAATAAGAGACAAGACACAATCAGCTTTTTCACCAGGCATTTGTCTTTTCATATCAGAGTTTCGACACCCTAATCCCTGCACCAAGGTTTTGAGATCTTGTTTCTCCTGCATATCGGGGTTATGACACCCTGATCCCTGCACCAAGGTTACGACACCTTGTTTCTCTTGCATATCGTGGTTACGACACCTTGATCCCTGTATCGAGGTTTTGAGACATTGTTTGTCCTGCATATTGGGGTTACGACACCCAGATCCCTGCACTAAGGTTACGACACCTTATTTCTCATGCATATCGGGGTTATGACACCCTAATCCCTGCACCGAGGTTACGACACCTTGTTTCTCCTGCATATCGGGGTTACGACACTCTGATTCCTGCGCCAAGGTTACGACACCTTGTTTCTCATGCATATCGGGGTTACGATACCCTGATCCCTGCACCAAGGTTACGACACCTTGTTTCTCTTGCATATCGGGGTTACGACACCCTGATCCCTGCACCAAGGTTTCGACACCTTATCCCTATCCTCCTTTCTTCATAACCCTCTCCTTTGGAATGGTCTCATTCACGTATAAAAAAAAATCTCAAGAAGAAGAAAAATCTAAAAAATATTTAAAAAGAAAAAAGCAAAATCTAAAAAAAAAGAAGAAAAGGAATTTCAAAATTCAAAATAAATAAAAATTTGAAGTTTGTCTAACATTACAACCCTCTCTAATAGAATGGTTAGTGATTTCTCTCTCCCCTTTGGGATAAGAGCTTTTTCTTAGGAATGGTTGAGTTCATTTCACTTTCCAGATCCTGACCCTCTTCTTAGAATTGGTCATCGCATCCTTTTTATTCGGTTTTTATTCATCGTCTTCCCTATCAAAATCCGAACGAAATTAGTGTTTTTATCTTTACTCATTTTTTACTATGATATTACGAAAAGTCAATTTTCATATTATCAGTAAAATCTAAGTAAAGAGGGACAGCTGTCAACACCCAATTTCGTCCAGATTGTATTTTCTTTTATTTTATTACCTTATTATTATTATTTTCTTTCTTATCTGATTTTACTTTGATTTTCATTATGTCTCTTCATTTTTTTTATTTCTCTTCTCTTTTTTTTCTATTTTATTCATATTTATTTTATTTTATCTTATTTTATTTTATTTTTATTTTTTATTTTTTTTACTATTTTTTTTAAAAAAAAAAGAGATACGGACTGAAAAAGGTTGAAGACAAAAAAAAAATAGTTTTGAAAAAAAATAGTAAAGAGAAACTATGCAAAGCATTTAATTTTCTGGTGTCGCTAGTTGCCTAGCTCTTTCCTCATTCGGTGCCTGCCTCGTGCTGGGCTGAACTATTGTTGCTTAGTATACAAAAAAGGAAACTGTATGGTGACTGAACGAAGATGAATGAATTGATTGAAGAGGGAAAATGGACTCTGTTGCAGACAGAACAAGGCAAGCAACCACCACTTTATACCAATTTACATCTCTCAAGATAAGAAAAAAAACGATGGGGAACAGGGGGATAAATTCACAGCAGGAAGAAAGAAAAAAGGGGAGAGAATTCATATCCAATTCATATTCACAATTCACATTCAGAGGAACAAAGTGAAAAAGGAGAGGAGAAGTAAGAAGAACAAGAGAACCAGGAGCAACTTCAAGAGGTAAAATTTATGCATTGAGTACTTGCGCTAGAATGACATGGTATGTTGGATTTGTTGTATTTTGTTCTCAGATGAATGTGGTATGAATGTGATATGATGTAGTGCATTATGTCGCTGCTTATTTTGTTCATGGGTCATGCTATGCTCTGCTGCTTGCTGTTATTTGAGTGACGAAAAAGAGCATGTTTAAACGCAAACTGATCCCACGATTCCCATTACTTTCTCTCCCCTTCACGGTCTCATACTTACACTCCTTTCTCTTTCACCTATGCTCGCAAGACCCAACCTGTGCATGCATAACCCAAACCAGTTCAATCCAAAGCGCAACCATTATCTCATTTCATTCTCATTTAACATCAAGACTTCGTTTCAACCTACATTTAGAGATTCACATACACACACATCACCATTATTTTCTTTGCCTCACCATTTTTCACAGACTCATCACCCATCCATCACTGTATACAAAACAAAACCCCTTATCCCTCAACTCATCGCGTTGAGACGAGTAGTGCGCGAACTAGTGCTAGGGTTCAGCCGCATTGATGTGAGGAAGGAGAGAACTGAACTAGAATCTCTAGTAGTGTTCTAGTTCACGGCGACGACGCTACGATGGCGGCCTCGGTCGTGGTGGTCTGAGAGAACGAAGCGGAAGCCGTTCGAGCCACGCCTGAGAAGAGAGGGAGCGAAGCTTGAGCATCTGTCTCGCGCAAGAAGAAGAATGAAAGGCTTGGGCCGCAGCGATGACGATCTGGGTCGCGAAGGCCGGAGGTTGGGCTTCCATGGTGCTCGCGTGTCCTGATCGTGGTGGTCGGTACGGTGGTGGCAGGTCTTGGTTGGCTACGGAGGTGCGACGAAGGAGCCTCGTGCGCGGGAAGAAGGAACGAGGAAAAGAAGTGACTCAGGTAGCTGGGTTCTCGCTGGCGACACTGTCGATGGTGACTGGCGTTGACGGCGTGACCTCTCGTTGGTGGAGGGATGTGCGGTGGCGGCACAGACATTGTGGAGTGGCATGGTGAAGCAGAGGTGAAGGTGGTGTGTTGGTGGGCAGTGACCCGTGCGGTGTCGAGAGAGATAGAGAGAGAGCTTGGCTATTTTTTGTTTTCTTTAGCAGTTAGGGTTTAGGTTGTTTGGGTTCCACATGCCACATCTGAGCCCACCTCTCGTGCACCCCTTCTTTTTTATTCTGCAGCCCCATATATGGACTGCGTTTAATGTTTGTCACACCTTTCAAGTTGATATCATGCACCGCAAATCTTGTTTTTGGGCTGAGACGCTTTTGCTTCGTGCACCCCTCTTCAATCTTTGCACCCCTCCTAGTTGATGTTTTGGATCTATTTGTGTTTGCTTAGCACACCCCCTTTATTTACTGCACGCACCCCACCTGTTACTTCAGACACCTCCCACATGTGATACTTATGCACCCCATATCTTTGTCTTTTGTTTTTGGGTTTGTTGTTGTGTTTACTTTGTGCACCCCCACTAACTATTCATGGACCCCCATATTTTATTTTCCATTTTTATCCTTCTTAAATAATTTCATCCTTTTATTTATTTATTTATTTTTATTATTTTTTTTATTTTTGAAAAAAAAATATTTGAAAATTATAAAAAATTGCAAAAAATAGAAAAATGAAAAAATAAAAAAATGGTCTCTTTTACTTCATTGTGTCTGTCCGGTCGCTCGCACCGTGTGACACTTATTTTCTAAAAAAGCACCAAAAATAGTTTTATTTCTCTTTTAGTGTCTGTCCGACTGCTCGCGTCGTGGGACACCATATTTCAAATAATCTCAAAAACACCAAAAAAATACAAAATTTTCAAAATACAAAAATATCAACATTTTCAAGCAAAAAGTCTTTTTTAAGAACTATGTGATCCTTGATTCTCCATTGTGAGATACGTAGGAGCAAGACCAGTCCTTGTCAGGTTCACTCTAAAAAAATCTAATCATTTTCTCAATCGTTTTTTTTCTAATATATTAAAGAACTACGTAACCCTGATTTGTAATTTTTAATGAGAATACGTAGGATCAAGGTCAAAAAATTAATATTTTGTTTCTTTTAGCATTTTTGTCTTGTTAGGTTCACTCTAAAAAAATCTAATCATTTTCTCAATCGTTTTTTTTCTAATATATTAAAGAACTACGTAACCCTGATTTGTAATTTTTAATGAGAATACGTAGGACCAAGGTCAAAAAATTAATATTAAAGAACTACGTAACCCAAAAAATTAAAAAATATTTTGTTTCTTTTAGCATTTTTGTCTTGTTATTTTTGGGGAAAATTAATATTTTGAAAACCACATCAACTTTCATTTTTAATTAAAGGTACCGTCCTCAGGCGGGCGAGGTAGGGTGCTAACACCTTCCCTACGCGTAACCGACTCCCGAATCCAAAATCTGGTTTTTCGCAGACTTGTCTTATCATTATGGTTTTCCATAGTTTTCTAGAATAACTATGGTGGCGACATGGTGGATTCCGCCCGGCGGTGACAGTGCAGTGATGATGATGCAGGCGCGTGGCGGTGTGTGATGCCCGCCATGCGGTTTGGACCTAGTGTCCGCCTAGCGACGTGGGATGCGCGCTAGGCGGTTTTGGTTCAGTGAAGGTGCGCGAGGAAAAGTTTCTACACAGCTTTAGGTGATGTTCATGATGCGAGGCTTTGGCTGGGGGTCCAGTTACGAGTGTAATTCGTATTGGAGTAACACGTGACCACTGTAGGTTGTAGCCTGGTGGTTTAGGAAGTCCAGTGGAGTGTACGAGTTGTGGCTCGTACGGCGAGGTTCGGATGATTGCCCTCTTCAGAGTATTCTGATAGAGTTTTGGTAGTCTAGAACAGCTACAAACTTTATGTTTGTTTCGGGGAGCTCCACTTGATGTCATGGTGAGATGTTGTGGCAAGGTTATTCCCACGTGTGGACTATCAGGTGGTGGCCTGTAGTTGGAGGGGCGAGTAGACACTCGTGCAGCAAAGATCGATCATTGTTCTCACCTAAAGGGTATAGAAATGTTAGACGTCTAATGAAAGTATTGGAAGTGGAGAAGTAAGGAAAAAAGGGAGAAGAATACTAACCTGGGTTTAAATGTTTTGATGTTATATTTAATATTTTATTGGTTGGTTTTATTTAAATGAGCTCACCCTATCTCTGTGTGTGTGGCGATGATTATGTAACTTGTTAATGGGAGTAGATGTTGATGCAGGTGAGCGGACAAGTGCATAGCGACGGAGTGGGGATCTCTTGGGGATTTTCTCACTAGTTTATTTTATTGGACTATGGTGTTATTGTAATAATTTTTATAGACCATTTTAATTGTATTACAGTATTAATGCGAATTATTTTATCTGTTTTGGCGCGTTGAACTTAAGGTTTTAAATAATTCCCGCGTTTTGGGAAATTGTTGAATGATAAATGAGGTTGTTTTATTAAATTTTATTTTTGTTTTATTTTAATAAGTAATTTCCGCCTAGGATGTTACAAACTTCATATTCACTAAATTGATTTATAACTATAGCTAACTAATTATTAAAAGTAAAACTGCAAATTTAAACTATACTACCATACTATTATTGTAGCATGAACTTTGCTTTCATAGTGATATTTGTTTTATTTGTTTCGTCTATCTTGAACATACACCCCTTGGATGGAGAGATGGAGGGAATGATACTTTTTATTTAGCCTTTATTCAATTTTGGATAATGTTATTCATAGTTTTGTGTCACCATTTCTCAATCAATGTTGTTTTCACAAATTTTATAGAAACAAATAATAAACATTTTTACTTGATACATACCATAATAGTACCCATTTTAAAGATTATATTATTTATCTTTCTATAATGGAGGTCCTTATATTTAAGCTTTTTCCTGACCAATTAGTCGAATATAATTTACTTTTTCGAATAGTCTTTTTATAATACATTATGTGTATCTTTATTAGTATCTCCTTTATATTTATCTGATTATAACTATTTAAAAAATAAAATGATTTATTTAAATTTATGAATAAGAAAAACATACTAGTATTATTTAAAGAATTTATAATTCAATTTTAGGGCACATTATCATTTTTATCATTATTCTTCCTACATGCATAATGGGCTTCAACTTAATAGTTGGTTCTCAAATTTTATTTTCTTTGTACCGGTTTACATTGGTTATGTGTAACATTTCAAATGAGAAATTCGGTTTACATTGGTTATGTGTAACATTTCAAATGAGAAATTCTTTATTATGAGAAAATGAAATAAAATTTGTAAATAAAGATTAAAATGAAAGGGTTACATATTTAGTTATTGGTGAACCATATTTCTTATATTCTTCTATGTTTTATAAGTGTTTGTGTATTTTATAAAATACTCATTGCCATTTTGTTTAGGTATCTATTTGAATGGATAAATCTTGGATTGCTAAGCCTCGAAATACAGTTGAATACTCATTTGGTTTAATTTTTTTTTTAGATTTTGCTTTTGAAAATGGGGTTGTTGGAGATACAATTAAGTGCCTATGTCCCAAATGTGGGTTTATGAAATGGAAAACTAGAGGCGTAGTTGAGGAGCACTTGATTTTAAAAGCATTTCCCAAAAAATTATGTTATATGGAATCTTCATGGTGAGAAACAAGTAGAAGATATTTCTAGTAATTAAGCTGATATACAAGAGGCATTTCATTGCGAAAATCCAATGGAAACAATGATCAATGAAGCATTTGGGCACTATAGGCAAGAATGTACTAATCTAGGCAGAACACAACCATTGGGTGTAGATGATGTTTTTAATGAAAGGTCAAAGGCGGATCATAATGAGTTTATTGAGTTTCTCAATGATGGAAATTAGACATTGTGTGACGGGAGCAAGTACACAAAATTAGAGTTTGTAATCAAATTATATCACATCAAGGTTTTGTGTGGATTAAGTGACAAGGCAATGACTATGATCCTAGATTTGTTAAAAGATGCATTTAATGAAGCAAAGTTGCCTCTTTCTTTTTATGAGGCTAAGAAAACCATCAACAAACTTGGTCTTAACTATACCAAAATAGATGCATGTCTGAATGATTGTATGTTATATTTAAGAGATGATGAAAAAGATTTGCAAACATGCAAATATTGCAGTACATCTAGATGGAACCCAAAAAAGAAGAAAAAGAAGCCTGCAAAAGTTTTGTGTTATTTTCCATTAAAACCAAGATTGCAAAGATTAATTGTGTTCTAAGACTGTAGAGCATATGAGATGGCATTCTTTAGAGAACAAGGATGGGTTCATAAGGCATCCAAGGGACGATGAGGCATGGAAAACATCTAGTTTATTGCATCCTGAGTTTGCTTCTGATCCTCAAAATGTTTGTTTAGGCCTTGCTAGTGATGGTTTTAATCCTTTTGGTACTATGAGTTCTACTTATAGTATTTGACCAATGTTTTTAATTCCATACAATCTTCCACCATGAATATGTATGAAATACACTTCATTGATCCTATCAATGATCATTATCCTATTATGGAAAGTTGGAGGATATCATTGAGCTTAATTATTATGGTCAATTTAAAGTTGTTCTTTTCAAGTGTAAGTTGGCAGATACTACACGAGATAGAGGATATAAAAAGGATCAATGGAATTTTAATTGTGTTAACTTTGATAGACTAATTCATACCATGAACCTTATATTTTGGCATCTCAAGCACAAATGGTATATTATATAGATGATGTGGTTAATAAAGGATGGAGTGTTGTTGTGCCTTTAAAGCCAAGAGATTTGTATGAAATGGGAGAAATAGTAGAAGAGGTATATGAAAATGAGCCATACCAAGATCAAGAGCTAGAGAAATTTTATAGTAATGACAATGAATATTTGCAATTGGCTATAAACCATTTAGATGGTGATATCCCTAACTCAAATGTATGAGTTGAAAAAATAATTAGTAATAAATTTTTTCATAAAAGTAATGATTTTTTATATTCAAAGTTATTTTCAATGCATGTATACTTAACTCATGTTTGATTTCTTAATGTTATTTTCTTAAGGTGATTATATGTTGCTTCCTCTTATCAATTTCAAGTTAGGAAAGACATATATATAAACCTATAATAAAAAGTCTACTCTTTATTCTCTAGTTCTCTTTCTTCTCTGGTTCTCGTCACAACTTATATACAGTTTCTTGCATTCCATTAGCTTCTAGAAAAGTATAACAAATTCTCATTATATACAGGTAGATAATATGTCATTATAGAATTTTCTTTAGAATTTTCTGGTTCATATTATTAGTTGACTTTTCTCAATAATTAAGATGTTAACCAATTTGTCCTTGTAGAGTTTATAAACCTCATCTCGTCAGAATCAACTGAAGTCTGCAACAAAGAGCATGTATTGAAGGCTCCACATGTATTTTGTTTATCAATTGTATTTCTAGAGCTTTACTTGTGAATATTTTTGACTTTGTTAATATTAACTTTTCAGAGAACAATACATGAACTAAGCCACATTCCCACCTGCTTGTGCAAAGAACATAAAAGTATTAACTTAAAAAGATGATGATCGTGTTCACTAGCAGAAGGGTAACAGATCAATGTATTAATATAAGAGTATGGATTTAGATGTTAGCCTTAGTAGAAAAAAAGAGGTGGTGTCAATTCAGTTTCGGTTATAAACTTTGGCTGAGATAAATTTTCTGTATGGCCACAACATTGGGGCTCGGGGTAGAGAATTGTTGCATTGCTTTCTGCAACTTTTGTAAGGAACATAAAATAGACGCTTAAGTTATTTATCTTCAGACAATGTATTTTAATTTTCAAAATTTTAGACTCCTATAAAGAGTAGCACAAAAGTTTGAATATCACCAAGGCCTAATTTCTAGCTTTGGTCACAATTTTATATATTACAATTGCTGTAGGAGCCTCAATTGTCTGCAACAGGTAAAGCAAGAGTAATGCCATGTCAAGAATAAGCTCGAAACATTGATCGGGTAATGATAAAAAAAAATCTAGTTGAAAAACATTTTGTTTAATTCTGATGTGTAATTTATGCGTTCTTTTTATTTGGTGAAGTATGGATTTTTATAAACAGATATATATGTTCCTTTCGATCTGGTTTACAATAAGACCTTCTCTTTAACTCTTTAATGGAACAAAATATAAACCTTATGAAATCCCTTAAATTGATATAGAAAAGTTAAATCGGTTTAAGGGTGGAAGTGAAGTAAGGTGATGTTTTTTTTTGGAGCAATAAGTGGTTTTGTAGTTATTATTCGTTACATTGTCTTTTGTTAATTTCCTTTGATATATTTTATGCAAGTAAGACCAGGTAAAGTGTTTAGAGGTGGGGCAAGATCCTAGATTAGTTACAATGTAGCATAAGTTACATTCTTTTGTGCAAATATAAAATTACTTTATTTTGGAACATGAAACCGTGGAGGGACAACTGCAATTTTTCTTAAATTGGTATTCAAGACAAGGGGAATCCTGAAAAGATATGATGCTTCACAGTCCAAATCTCTCCAATGGTAGTAATATAACTATAGAACTATTTTCTAAAAGCATAAAGGTTTTGTAATCCGTTTTATTCTTTTCTGCTGATTGTACTTAGATCTCTATTTTATAGTGCAATTGCTTCAACTACTGAAGTTATACTACAAGTTATTCCATAATTGGTATACATGCTCAGAAATCACAGGTTAGTGAGTTCTCATTAATCTGAAATTGAAAGAGCAACATTCGGTAGTCACTTCTGAGAAGGTAGTTAAGTTTTAATAAACCATGATTCTTTAAGGAATGCATAGTTATTTCACTGAACAAAATTACTCATATGTTTCTACACACATACAATGAACAAAATGTGGCTTAGTTCTCTATACACATACACTACACCATAATCAACTTTTTTTCATCCAATTTCTGGCATTCAGACTCTCCTATATCACTACTTCTAACTGGTTTACAAAGACCCATCTCTTTTCAAGCCATTTTCCAGATGAAAAGGCAGACTTGGTTCCATTGTTATGTTTGTGATGATAACAAGAGATTCTCTGTTTTCCACTTTTGGGGTCTCACTATCATAACATGTCCTGCTTTTAGTTAGTGTAGAACTTACTTCTCTTGCAATTTATGCCCATACAAGCCCAAACCAAAACTGATAGAAGCCCAAATTGAAACCCAAATAGAAATAAGGATTTTAGAAGTTAAATTAGAATTCGTACAGTTCTCCCCATGCATTCTTTATATCTAGTTTTCACTGTTGTGATTCACTTTTGGTTTCTCATAAATATATGTAGCCATGCCAAAGGTGAAGCGTTTCCAAAATCCACAGAAATCATCACTTCAACCTCCAACTAATTCTTTACCATCAACAAATCCTACACCAACAAATGAAACCTCATCAAACACTTCAATGATCACAACACCACCAATAGATTCCTCATTGCCCACTGAGAACTCACAACAACCCGAAACATCTACACAACATGTTCGACGTGAATCTTCATCATATTGGATTGTTCATGCAATAGGTATATGTCACATTTATTTTTACATGACCATAATTTTTAAAATTTTATGGTTAAGTAAGTGTTTTATGGTTAAAGACTTAGAAGGAGTTATCAAGAAAATTAAGGTGAAGGTAGGAGAAGTAAATAACTTACCTCGTGGGGAACGCATCATTGTGGACTTTGATGAGTTAGGCATGGCAATTGGGGAAGGACAAGGCGTGCTTGCAGGATATTGTGGCACATTGGCAATTGATTGTAATTTGTTTCCAATTAATTTTGAAAGATGGTCTGGGAAAACAGGCATGCCTGACACTTACTTCTTGGAACGCTTTAAGGAAATATTACAGGTATATCTTTATGCATGTATGACCTTATATCTTTTGCAAATGTTACATTTGCTCAAATGTTTACACACTAACTATGTCTTCTTTTTTCAAAAGCCTCGATTTTGTTTTAAGACTGGTGAAGCTAGTGCACAAAGTATTGCAAACTAACTCTTGGTAGGAAGTGGGTTGTACATAGGCAGAATTTATAGAATGAGTTCTATGATCCAACAAAAAGCAAAAATGAAATCATAAGTAATGTGCCAAATGGTATAGACAAAACTCAATAGGCTCATTTTGTTACTTATCGTCTAAAACCAGAAACATTGGTACAAGTTACATTATTTTGAATGGTGTGAATTGTTTGTGTAGATATTTTTTTATTGTTGTGTGAACTTACAATTTTTTTTGTTCATAAGAGATTTGTAAAAAAAATAGAGAAAATCGTAAAAAGCAAGTAATTCCTCATACCGGTGGTTCTAACCCTATGTCAAGAAGAAGACATGAGATGGTAATGATATTAGTTAACATGACAAATTTTACTATTTTTTTTTATTTTTACTATTTAACTTAACTTCTCTTTTTATTTAGTTTTTGGAAACTAGACAGCTGCCTAGTCGGGGAAAGTTATACATTGATACTCATAAAAGAAAGGATGGATCATTTGTAAATGATGTGGCAAAGGCTATATCGGTTAGTTGTACCATAATATGATATTTTCATTTGTTTTCCTTCAATGTTTAGAGTTTTCACTACATATTGTTGTATGCCCATAGGAATAAATTGAAGTGGGTTTGACTCAAAGCACTAATGATGAATCAGAGGTTTCCCCTAATGATGTTGTTGGTAGAGTGTTAGGCCTAGAGCATTCTGGGAGGGTGCGATGCATGGGTTTCGGAGCAGCTCCTACTAACTCATTTAGAAATACAAGACTTCGACTTTCGGATTTAAGCATTGCTTCATCTAGTGTTGCCACATCATCAACCTCTTATGATCAATGGCCACAAAAGTAAACTAATTTAGAATCCCAAATTCAAACCACCTTGGATGCACTAAAAGCCTACATGATAATGAAGGAAGGAAAGATCCCTGATGAATTAACTGCCTTCTTTGATCCTCAACCACAAGTAAGTTATGTCCAGCCTTTGGAAATGCTCAGCCAAATATGTCCAAATACGGGGCAATTAGGCATTACATGAGCAATTCATTTCACTTTCTCCTCCTACCATATGGATTAAAACTAATTATCTTTGTACTTATTTATGATGTGATTTTTGATACAAGAATTATACTGTATCAGTGTGAGTTAATCATAAATACCAAATAATCATGATTTTTGTGCAGGTCAATGATCTAGTAATAAATTATTTTAGTATATGCATGTTGATTTCATGATTTGAGGTTGATGTTGTTGACATGAGAAGCCAAGGTGGTTTGCTTCTTGAAGATTTGTTGAAGATTGAATGAAGCTCTTTTGAACTATCTTGAAGCCATAACCATTGGAATGAAGCCTACATTGATGAAGGAAAGGAGATTTGATGATATCCATGGTGATCAAAGCTGGAATTTGTGCTCTCCATGTATTTACATCATTAAGAAAGTGTACTTATAGTTTGTAATTCATGTTGTAGACCTTAAAGCATTAATTAGATGTTGTTTGGTCTTTGTTGTGTTTTTAATCTGTTGAATGGTTTTTCAACAGGTTAAAATGTCTCTTTTAATCTGTTGAATGACTTCTCAACAGGTTAAAAGGTTGGCTGCAGTAGTCTTAAACTGCAACAAATTCAATCAGTTGATTTAGTTTTTAATCGACTGATTTCACTGAAGTGAAATCAACCGATTGATTTGAAAATCAACCTGTTGAATTTCGTAACAGTTTGACTATAAAAGCTGTGATTTTCGAAAGAGAGGCCAGTTGATCATTTTAGAGCACGATTTGGTTTTGGAAACGTGTGGAAACTCTCTCCTTCGTGATCATAGGTGTTGCAGCTGTTGAAGATTGATCTTGGATCAATTCTTGAAGCTTTAGGCTTGGTTTGAAGCTTGGAGAAAGTGGTTTGTGGTAGGCAAGGCTGTGCTACCACTAAGGTTTGATCTTTCTCAAGCTTTGTGTGTGTGCCTGGTGGTTTTCCAGGTCTGCAAGAGGGTTCTTGCTGTGCTGGTGTGATTCTTGTGTGATTCAAGAGTCTTTTGTGGTGTGTTTGCATATTTTGGAAGTGTAAGGTGGATTCTTTGTAAAACTTTTGAAATAGTGCAAAGTCAAGCTCAGGTTGCCTTGACAAACTGGATGTAGCTCAGGTTTGAGTGAACCAGTATAAAAATTCGTGGTGTCCTCTCTTCTCTAACCTTTCTCTCTTGCATTTTCATTTTAAAGTTTCAAGAACTTGTGTTTTAATCATCTTTTTCATGTTCTTGCATGTTTTCATAGCATCTGAAGCATTGAGCATGTTTGTATAATCATTTGGAACTGATCTTGATCATTCTTGAGCATTGTTTCTGGTTTAAAATTTAAATTCACATTTCTGCATTTTTCCCAGTATTTCAGTCGACTATTTTTCAGTTTCAATCGATTGATTATACCAGAACAGAATCTGTTTAGTAAAATCAATCTGTTAACTCTGTTTTTGATCGATTGAAAATGTATAGTTCAGTACTGTTTGCATCCTAACTTGGTGATCTATTTGATTCAATTAAAGGAGGTTTTTAGCTTGTAAAAATAGCCTAAAGTTTTAACTAGCCAATTCAACCCCCCCTTCTTGGCTTTTCAACCATTTCAAAACTAACAATTGGTATCTAGAGCAAGGTACTTGAAATTTGATCAAGTAAGGTCCTTAATCTGTTTTGAACTACTTGAAATGGCTGAAAACAAGTTACCCTTTGGTGAAGGTGCCTCAATTCATAGACCCACTATGTTTAGTGGCATTAATTACCAATTTTGGAAAATTAGGATGAAAATCTTTATTGAGTCAATAGATCAAGAGATATAGGATGCAATCATAAATGGACCATATACTCCGAAACATATTGTTGATGATGTGCAGGTTAATAAGCCATGGACTCAATGGAATGAGGAAGAAAGGAGGATAGCCCAATATGATTGCAATGCAAAGAATATCCTCACTTCATCTTTCAACATGGATGAGTTTTTTCGTGTTTCACAATGCAAGAGTGCCAAGGAAATGTGGGAGGTTCTTGAAGTGACTCATGAAGGAACCAATGATGTTAAGAGAGCTAGAAAGCATGCCTTGATTCAAGAATATGAGCTATTCAAGATGAAACAAGGAGAATCCATAGCGGATGTGCAAAAGAGATTCACTCACATAGTCAATCATTTCATAGGCTTGGGTATGGAATTTGACAAGGAAGAGTTAAACATCAAGGTGCTAAAATGTCTTGATAGATCTTGGCAACCAAAGGTCACGGCTATCTCAGAAACAAGAGATCTATCCACTTTGACTACAGTCGCATTGTTTGGTAAGCTTAGGGAGCATGAGATTGAGATGCAAAGGCTTAATGAGCTTGAGTCAAGTGAGAAAAAGGTCAAGAACATAGCCTTGAAGACTAGCACCAAGAAAAATGAGGAAATTGAGGATGAGGTGGCTGATTCAAGTGAAAGTGAGAACTTGAATCTCCTTGTCAAGAGGTTTGGTAAGTATCTCAAAAGGAAATGTATCAAAGGTAATCCCAAGAGGTATACTTCCAAACACAATGAATCAAACTGTTCTAATTTTACATGTTATAACTGTGGAAAACAAGGACATATCAAGATTAAATGTCCAAATGCTAACAAAGAAAAGGAGAAGAGTGTTGATAGGAAAAAGGAGAAGAAGCCAAAGGAGAAACGTGCATACATTGCATGGGAGGACAATGATGATTCAACAAGTAGCTCTTCACAAGATGAGAGTGAAGAAGCCAACTTGTGTCTCATGGCTGGTTATGAGACATCTTCCTCAAGCCAAGTAAGTTCTATAAACTTAAATGACTATAATCAATTGTTGCATGATTTTGAAGAGTTGCATAATGAAGCAAACAAGATTTCTGCATTAAACAATCGGTTGAAAGGCTTAAACAATTGGCTGGAAAACAAAGTCAGTCAACTGGAAAAAGAAACAGCTGATTTAAAAACTGATTTTGAACATTTGGAAATTATTTACAGTAATTCAACCGACTGTTTTAGAAATCAGTCAGCTGAAAGATACTGTGAAAACTGCACAATTTTGAAAAATCAAGTGAAATACCTTATAAAAACCTGTGCAAGGTTCACAAGAGGAGAAGCAAACTTAGAGGCTGTTCTTGGTTCACAAAATTGTGTGTTTGGCAAAGCTGGACTTGGTTTCAATTCTTCTTTTCAAAAGAAAACCAAGAAGTTCTCTAGTTTCTTTTCTAAAAGCATGCCAAGTGACATGTCATTCATTTCATGCAACTATTGTATGCAAAAAGGTCATGCTATTAAGAACTGTCATGCTAGAAAATAGGATGTTCCTAAAGGGATTATGAAATGGATCCCAAAAGGATCTAGAAAGGCATAACCATGATGGACCCAACCTATCAAAGGGTACCAAATAATCCAAATTTGTTTTGCAGGTCATGAAAGGTGATAAGAAAGATTTGTGGTTACTTGATAGTGGCTGTTCAAGACATATGACAGGAGATAAAACCAAATTTGCAAAGTTGGAGTTGAAGGAGGAAGGGTTTGTAACCTATGGAGACAACAACAAAGGAAGAATCCTTGGAAATGGAGTCATAGGAAATGGATCCTCTTTCAACATCAAGAATGTGCTGCTAGTTGAAGGATTCAAACACAATTTGATAAGTATAAGTCAACTATGTGATAAAGGCTTTAAAGTCATGTTTGAACCAAATAGTTGTTTGATATATGATGCACATGGTAGTATTATTTTGATAGGCAAGAGAGTCAATAATATATATCTACTTGACTTGCATCATGCATCATTTAGCATCCATTGTTTGCTTACAAAAGAGGATGATACTTGGTTATGGCATAGAAGACTTTGTCACATACACATGCAACATTTCAATCGGCTGAATAGAAAACAGTTGGTTGAAGGACTACCAAAACTCAAGTTTGAGAAGGATAGAGTATGTGAAGCATGTCAAAAAGGAAAACAAACTAAGGTCTCTTTTAAACCCAAAAATGTTGTTTCAACTGAAAGACCTTTAGAGATGCTTCACATGGACCTATTTGGTCCATCTCGAACCATGAGTCTTGGTGGCAATCTTTATGCATTAGTCATTGTTGATGATTTCTCTAGGTACACATGGACTTTGTTCTTAGCTGCCAAAAATGACATTTTTCATGCTTTCAAAAGACTTGCCAAGATGCTTGAAAATGAAAAGAGTTCCAAGATAGTGTCTATTCGAAGTGATCATGGTGGGGAATTTCAAAATGAAAAGTTTGAACACTTTTGTGAAAAGCATGGTATCAACCACAATTTTTCTGCACCAAGAACACCACAACAAAATGGTGTTGTTGAGAGGAAAAATAGATCACTTGAGGAGCTAGCTAGAACTATATTGAATGAAAACTCACTACCTAAGTACTTTTGGGCTGATGCAGTCAACACTGCTTGCTATGTCTTAAATAGAGTGTTGATTAGGCCAATTTTGAAGAAAACCCCTTATGAGCTTTTCAAAGGGAGAAGGCATGTTTTAAGTCATCTAAAAGTATTTGGATGTAAGTGCTTCATCTTAAATAATGGCAAAGAAAGTCTTGGCAAATTTGATGCAAAAGCGGATGAAGGTGTTTTTCTAGGCTATGCTACACAAAGTCATGCATATAGAGTCTATAATAAGAGATTGATGACTATTGAAGAATCTATGCATGTTTTATTTGATGAAACTAACCCAAAGTTGCAAGATCAAGTGCCAAAGAATACAGATGAAGAAGATATACTGCAGGAGTAGATTTCTGCTGCAGAAAAGTCCACTGCTGCAGGAAATCAGTTGGCTGAAAAGGAAAAACAGTCGACTGAAAAAGCTGCAGGCAGCAAATTGCCCAAGGATTGGATTCAGCCTAGAGGTTTATCAAAGGACAACATCATAGGTGATATCAAACAGGGAGTATCTACTAGACGTAGGATTGTATTTTGTGAACATGTTGCATTTGTATCTCAAATTGAACCTAAGAATGTGAATGATGCTTTGAATGATAGTAATTGGATTGTTGCTATGCAAGATGAACTCAATCAATTCATAAGAAATGATGTGTGGTCTCTAGTGCCTAAAACTAATGACATGAATATAATTGGAACCAAATGGGTTTTTAGAAACAAAATGGATGAAGATGGTAATATAGTAAGAAACAAAACTAGACTAGTTGCTAAAGGTTATAATCAAGAAGAAGGCATTGATTTTGATGAAACTTATGCACCTATAGCTAGGCTAGAAGCTGTGAGATTACTCTTAGCATATGCTTGCATGTGTAACTTTAAATTGCATCAAATGGATGTGAAAAGTGCATTCTTGAATGGTTTTCTAAATGAAGAAGTGTATGTATCACAACCTCCTGGATTTGAGGATCATCTCTATCCTAACCATGTTTTCAAATTGAAAAAGGCCTTATATGGTTTAAAACAAGCACCAAGGCAATGGTATGAAAGGCTAAGCAATTTTCTCTTATCAAAAGGTTATGCTAGAGGTGCAGTGGATAAAACACTCTTCATTAGAAAACATGATAATGATGTTATACTTGTTCAAGTGTATATTGATGATATCATCTTTGGTTCAAATAATAACACATTGTGTGAAGAGTTTGTTGCAGCAATGTAGGGAGAATTTGAGATGTCCATGATGGGTGAGCTTGCCTACTTTCTAGGGTTACAAGTCAAGCAACTCAAGCATGGAACATTTTTAAATCAATAAAAATACTGTTTTGACTTGTTGAAAAAGTTCAAAATGGAGGATTGCAAAGAAGCTGCCACTCCAATTGCAACAAATTGTCTTATGGATGCAGATGAGGCTGGCCAACTAGTAGATTCAACCAAATATAGAGGGTTGATTGGGTCTTTGCTCTATCTTACAGCAAGTAGGCCAGACATTCAGTTTGGAGTATGCTTATGTGCTAGATTTCAAGAAAATCCTAAGGAATCACACTTTAAGGTTGCAAAAAGGATTCTAAAGTACCTCAAAGGAATAACCAATGTTGGTTTATGGTATCCATGTGATTCTAACATATCTCTTAGTGGTTTTTCAGATTCAGACTATGCAGGGTGCAAATTGGATAGGAAAAGCACAAGTGGTACTTGCCATTTGCTTGGATCAAGTCTAATCTCATGGAATAGCAAAAAGCAAGCTTGTGTGGCACTTTCCACAGCTGAAGCTGAATATATTGCTGCTGGACATGGTTGTGCACAAATCATATGGTTGAAACATCAACTTTTGGACTATGGTGTAAGCCTAAGTAAGGTACCTTTGTATTGTGATAATACTAGTGCAATCAACTTAACCAAGAATCCAATACAACATTCTAAAACCAAGCATATAGAGATTAGGCATCATTTCATCCGTGATCATGTTCAAAAGGGAGATTGTGAAATCAAATTTGTTAAAACTGAAAATCAATTGGCGGATTTGTTTACAAAACCATTGGCTAGAGATAGATTTAACAAGCTAAGAACTGAACTAGGTATTTTAGACATCAAGAATGTGGTCTGATGTGTTTGTAGCATGTTAATCTTATGTACTCATGCATTGGTTTCATAAAAATTTGTTGCAGTATGCAAAAATTAAAAATTGTCATAGTCAACCTGTTGATTTTGCATTTCAACGTGTTGATTTCACTTAAATCTGCCTCTGTTTGCAAAATTCATGATCTGTCAATCTGCTGTTTTTGTATTTCAACATGTTTATTTCACTTAAACTGCCACTGGATGATGAAAAATTGATCTGCTATGATTTTTGATCTGCTGTTTTCATAATTCAGTATGTTGATTTCATTAAAACTGAATCTGGAAAAATGAAGTTCAATTTCACGATTTTCAATCGATTGATTTTCAAAATCAGTCAGCTGATTTCACTTAACCAAATCCTGTTTTTAATCTCTGATATTCTGATGCTGTTTTAGTTGACTGATTTTATTTTCAACGTGTTGATTTCACTTAAACTGTGCTTTTACTCACGAATTGAATTGTTAAGCTGACTCAGTCAAAGCAAGCATCTTTTTGTCAGGTACTATCTGCTCTTAACTGCCCATTTCATCAGCCATGTGTTACCTTTACTGATTGTTTGACCAAAAAGCATTCTAGTGTACAATTCCAATGTGCATGCAGCTCACATGATCTGAACTGATTGATTCTCTCATAAAAACACATTGAAAACATCATGAATGCACGAGATACTGTTTTGGACTGCATTAAATTGATTTGGGTAACATAAAACGAATTAATTAGAAAAATCTGCACCATTTAATCAACTATTTCTGAAAATCAGTTTGTTGAATTATAAATACTGGACTTGTATTGCTACATTTGCATCATACATCTCTTAGAAACAGCTATACCAACACTCATCATGCCTCGTCGTTCCCAAAGAGCTGCCCAATCTGATGATGAGCACTCCACTCCTCCTTCTCCAAGGTCTCCAAATCATGAAAGTCATGGGAGAATTGAAGCATGGTTTGAGGATCATGAGGACAACATTCAAGTGTTCCTCATTGAGATGAACAGGAAGCATATCAGTATTCCTAAGGTGCTGAGGTTTTCATGGCTAAGGACTGAAGGCTTTGAGAGCCTATTCCAACAACTAAAGCATCAAAAGTTGAAGTCCTTCCTTGAACTTTCAGGGAAAATATATCCAGACTTGGTGAAGGTGTTTTTCACCAACTTAGAGTTCAAAAATGATGTCCTACTGTCCAGCATCAAGGGTGTTCAAATGGAGATCAACAAGAGAGCTTGGAAAGATGTGGTTGGACTCAAACCAAGGGGTGTGCAAGTGAGAAAAGGTGAAACTGGGGCTGTTCCAGAATTCAACAAGATGCAATACTATGGCCAATGCTTGAGGAATCCTATTGCTGAAATCAAACACTTCCATGTTGGTGGTCTCAAGGTGGATCAAAGGTTGGTATGATTGTCACAAAAATCCTTGTTCCACGTGGTAGCAACCATTCAACATTGAATGAGGGAGATTTGATACTCATGTACTGCATTTAACACAACATTCAAGTGGATTGGATCTATGTGTTTCGTGATCACATGCTCAAGACCAAGAGGCTCACGGATTTTAGACTTCCATATGTGGTTTTGGTGTCTAAATTCATTGAATACTTTGGTATTGATGTAGAAGATGAGCTAGAGGAGTCAACTGGACTATTAAACCATACCTCCAACCAAAATCTGCACAAAATGGGCTTTATCAAGGTGGGAAATGGATGGACAACTGCTGGTATTGTTGGTGGTATACATGACCATGAAGCCGGTCCAAGTGGTGCAAATCAAGAAGAAGAACCAACTGCTGAACCTATGGACTTGATTCCCTACAATCCTCCAGAGGATAGAGGCCCTGTGTACTCACATTTTGAGAGGATGGTGTTGAACCAGTTGCATGAGCTCAATGTGTCTCAACATGAACATCACAACTATTGCAATGAGAGGTTCAATGCATTGGATGGCCAAATCCATGATATCCATGATATCCTCCACTCATTCCAGACCAGAAATGACCCTCAGGATGACTGAGTGTGGTGGTTGTTTAGGATCATGCATTGCATTCTTGTGTTTGTGATTTTTCAGTTTGAGTTCTGTTAGTTTCATTTGGCTGTTTTTCATTTAAGTCGGTTGATTGTATCAGCTTTATGCATCTGTTTTCTATTTTCAGTTTCTGTTGGTTGTATTTCCTTCCAGTATTAATCAAATGATATGCAATGCTTGTTATCTTTATGCATTTGTTCTGTTTGATGAATCCAAAGGGGGAGAAAAATTGGAAAATTGGAAAGTGGATAATTGATCACATTAAACTAAGCATTAAAAATTGGAATCAATAATCAAATCTGAATTTGAACCCATATTATTGATAGGGGGAGCATGATCACAGTTGTATACTTGCTAGCTTGTGTGTATTGCTGTTGTAAAATGGTTTTTCAGGTTCACAAGCTTCAAGCTAAGGTGGCACTTCATCAATTGGTTCACAAGAGAGGCCAGTTGATCATTTTAGAGTACGATTTGGTTTTGGAAACGTGTGGAAACTCTCCTTCGTGATCATAGGTGTTGCAGCTGTTGAAGATTGATCTTGGATCAATTCTTGAAGCTTTAGGCTTGGTTTGAAGCTTGGAGAAAGTGGTTTGTGGTAGGCAAGGTTTTGCTACCACTAAGGTTTGATATTTCTCAAGCTTTGTGTGTGTGCCTGGTGGTTTTCCAGGTCTGCAAGAGGGTTCTTGTTGTGCTGGTGTGATTCTTGTGTGATTCAAGAGTCTTTTGTGGTGTGTTTGCATATTTTGGAAGTCTAAGGGTGGATTCTTTGTAAAACTTTTGAAGTAGTGCAAAGTCAAGCTCAGGTTGCCTTGACAAACTGGATGTAGCTCAGGTTTGAGTGAACCAGTATAAAAATTTGTGGTGTCCTCTCTTCTCTAACTTTTCTCTCTTGCATTTTCATTTTAAAGTTTCAAGAACTTGTGTTTTAATCATCTTTTTCATGTTCTTGCATGTTTTCATAGCATCTGAAGCATTGAGCATGTTTGTATAATCATTTGGAATTGATCTTGATCATTCTTGAGCATTGTTTCTGGTTTAAAATTTAAATTCACATTTCTGCATTTTTCCCAGTATTTCAGTCGACTGTTTTTCAGTTTCAATCGATTGATTATACCAGAACAGAATCTGTTTAGTAAAATCAATCTGTTAACTCTGTTTTTGATCGATTGAAAATGTATAGTTCAGTACTGTTTGCATCCTAACTTGGTGATCTATTTGATTCAATTAAAGAATGTTTTTAGCTTGTAAAAATAGCCTAAAGTTTTAATTAGCCAATTCAACCCCCCCCCCTTCTTGGCTTTTCAACCATTTCAAAACTAACAGATCTCCTTCTTGCAACTAATATTTTTCTTTTATAATTTCAGCAAATCGGTGATGCAATTGAGCCTGAGTCTTCTATAGGTACAAGAGGATCATCTAGTGGTAGCAACATTTAGGGTGTTGATGATGTTTTTTAGGATGAAACTATTTTACTGTATTATGAACTTTGAGTAAGTATGGATTAAGTTGTAATTGTTTCAATTTAAATTGCTTTTATGTTAATATGTTGATTTTGGGTGTAAGACCCGAAAAAATTAAATAAGTAAATAAATAATTATTTAATAAATGCGGGTAGTAGAAGCCTTTATGGTATTTAATGTTAATTGTTGTGATGTGGAAAAGTACTAGCTCAAATGGTTAAGAGTACTTAATTGTGTTAGAGGACTTGGGTTCGAGTCCTATGTAGGCCATTTATGTGTTGTTTGATTTATTACCAATTTTTATAATATGTATGATTATGGTAAGTGATAACATAACTATAGAATTATAGGAATTATCACGAAACATACATTGGTTGAATTGGTTGAGCACTTGCTTCGTGCTTGAGTGGTTGTGTGTTCAAACCTTGCTAGAGCGAAATTGGTTTCTTTATTTTTGCTAATATAATTGTGGCCTGAATGGGAAAACCCTATGGTAATTAGGAGGGTTTTGTGAAGTCTGATGATATTGGGGGTATTGCATATGATGATATTGATCCTGTTTACTGTATATCTATATGATGATACTGATCTTGTTTACTGTATATCTATATGATGATACTGATCCTGTTTACTGTATATCTATATGATGATACTGATCCTGTTTACTGTTGTGTTATGCATGAACATATGTTTTATGAGAGTGTATGAAAATAATGGGGTTTTTGTATTGTATGTAGTTTATGGTTCAATTGCATTATTTGGGGGTTAAATTTTGGGGTCTAAAGCAGGTTCGTAATACTGGAATGATAAGATGGATTGTTCGTAATCCTTAGTTGTGTGTGCATAATCAGGGAACCTATCTGCTAATCTCACTCAGGTGAGCCAAACTCGCCTAGGTGAAAGTTGCAGAGTTTTCACACTAACTTTACTCGAGCCACTCGCTCAGGTGGAGGCTCATGGTTTTTGGGCGACATGTTATCTCGCTCAGGAGAGTGCATCTCGCCTAAGCGAGAAATCGAGGGCTATGAGGCTTGAGTGAGCATCTCGCTCAGGCTAGAGGTTCTCGCTTAAGCGAGAACTCATGTGAAGTTCTGTATTAAGCTTGACTCGCCGCCTAGGCGAGAGTGTTGGCCTTAGGCGAAGGGGGTGGGGGGGGGGCTCGCCCAAGCGAGATAGGCTCACCTAAGCGAGACAGGCCTGGTCGCTCAAGCTAAGTCTTCTAGCCCAAGCGATTTTAGTGCAGTTTGTGTGTATTATTTGTACTCATTGATGCAAACGTGGACCAGGAGATGTTGTGCCATGAGCGGGTAGGTTCATGGATGGTGGTTAACATGTGATGGTATGAGCGGGGAGGTTCATACCCAGTTACTCTCATGTGAGGATACGAGCAAGGTAGGTTCGTATGTTCTGTGCTCACATTTGAGAGATGCTGCGTGCGGGGAGGTACGTGGCTGGTGGATCACATGTGTTGGACTACGGGCGGGCAGGTCCGTAGAGTAGGACTACGAGTGGGGAGGTACGTAGAGGCAGGACCATGAACGGGCAGGTTCGTGTGAGCATCATGAATCCTGAGTCCATGGCTGAGTATGTTGTGTGTTGTAAAGGTTGTAAAGGTTAACCAAGAATTAACTGTGAGCGAATTAAATAGATGTATTGTATTGATTTTGTATATTATATGTTATTTCCTTATTTATAAGCTCACCCTATCTGTTTGTGCTTGACGATGATCGTGTAATTCTTTACACGGGAGCAATTGATGATACATGTGATGCTGCTAACACCTGAGACGGAGAGAGGGGGTTACCTTGGGATTCGAGCTAGGAATTTATTTATGTTTCTGTTATTTTTAATTAAATTTGGAAATTGTAATAAGACTATTTCTTTTATATAGCCATAATTGTTGTTTTAACGCTCGAATAATTTTTGAATTTTCCCGCGTTTAGGAATAATAAAAGTTTGATGTTCTTTTCTTAATTGTTTATTTTAAATAAGTAATATCTAATAGGGATGTTACATTGAGAATCAAAAGTTTTAATGATATATATTTGAGCACTTTGGTTGAAGTATTTGATTTAAGTTTACAAAAAAATATTGTTGATATAAAAATATAGGTACCTCAAATGGTGACATACATTGTCAAGTATAGTAGTTGATTCTAATTACAAACAAAATATTTTTTTAAGTGATTTGAATAACGCAAGAAAAATATAGTAATAAATCCACAAAATAAATAATACAAACGAAAAAGGTTAAAACCTTTACAGTATAATCCTCGAATTGAGGAGAGTATTAACCCCCACAAAAAATATGAAAAACAGGAATTTTGGAATCAAATAGGTTGATGGAAATAAAAGAGGTTTTAAACCTCCACAAAATAATAGTAATGAATTGGAGAGGTTATAACCCTCCATTAAAAAACTTCCACAATATAAACTAGGTACCAGGGGTTGTAAAAAACCTTCACAAATAACTTGTGGGGATCCTATCTGCGGAGGTTTGAAAAACTCCTGAAAATTATTTTGTGGAGGGTAAAAACCCCTACTAAATGAAATTAAAACCTCCACAATTTAGCTAATTTCTTTTTGTAGTGTTACTATTAGATATAACCATACTCAGATAAAGAATTCAAATTAAACAAACTTAATTAGCTTTCCTCCACCTGACAAAACTACCCAAACATCTCTAAGATAGCAAAATGTTTTCGAATTGATAAGATGCTCTATATACACATTGAAACATCATAAGAACGATTAAGACCTACTATTATGATCATTGATTAAAAGCGACTCAAATAGAATACTCAAAGTGCACATGCAAGCTAAGTAAACTCACAAGCAATAGGAAAAACAGATTAGGTAAAGGAGAAAAACAAAAAAAACTGACTTACTACATCTGATTGGTCCAAATTGAAGAGTTTGCCGCGAGGATCACTCCTACGATCTCAGATCACTCCTACGATATTGAATCTTCAATAAGATGAATATATGGTGAGAAAACTTAGAGAGAAGGTAAAAAATTTCTAGAAAATTGATTTCTAAAGAGATAAAGTGTTTTAAAATAATCATACTCATTTATGAATTTTCTATTCATACTTAAGTGTTTCGACATTAAAATAATCGAGTCTAACTATTTACGCACACTATCATTTCTAAAATGTCATTTTTAGGTTCTCACATTCTTTCTAACAAGAAAAAATTATTGAATTTTGCACATTTTAAAAATACAATTATATGAAATATAAATTCAAATAAAAAACAATATTAAAGTTTTATGTAATAAAATATCAATATAAATAAAGTTCAATGTAAAATATAAATTTTAAAAGAATTGAAAAAGTTAATAAATTTTATTTTGTGAAATGCAATGTAAAAGGAAGTTTAACATATTTTTTAGTTGAAATTAATTTTCAATTTTTCACAATATTACTTTTTATTAACAACTTTAAAGCAATTTTACAATTTTAAATAAAGTTCAACATTAAAAATATTTAATAACAATATCAAATTTAATTAAAATTATTTACCATTTATTTAAAGTTAAATTTGGTTTCAATTTGAAGAGAGACGAAATTGCTCAATTTCTTTAAAAAATGGGATTAAATTGAGACAAAATAAAAATATAGAGACCAACTTAGGATTGAGGAAATGACATACCTAACGTGATAATGATATGTGGCATCAAATTTCCCAAAATAGGGCTGAAATTGACACATAAAAAAAGTGACCAAATTGATATTTGCCTACAAAAATGGGGATCAAAGTCATACATTAACCTTAATTTAAAGTCTCTCACTGTGACGTCAGACCTTCATTAAACGTAGAAAGACAAAAATAACAAACGTTAAAAGTGTTTTTTGTGTTAGTGTATTATATATGAATAATTATAAAGATGTAAAATATTCACACGCATACTGTAAGACTCGTGCAATTTAATTAATTAATAAATGTGGGTAGTGGGAGCCTTTATGGCATTTATTATTGATTGATATGATATGGAGAAGTATTAGCTCAAATGATTGAGAGTACTTGATTTTGTGAGAGGACTTGGGTTGAAGTCCTAAGTATGCCAATTATGTGTTAATTAATTGATTATTATTTTTAATAATATGCTTAATCATGTTGAGTGATAATATAATCTTAGAATAATAAGAATTACCATGAAACATGAATTGGTTAAATGGTTGTGCATTGAATTAGACATGGATATGGTTATGGGTTCAAACCTTGGTAGATCAAAATTAAGCTTTCCTTTTGCTAAACTTATTTATGGCAAGGATAAGAAGGGTTGGGAACCCTAGCAGCCACGTGAAGGCAGCCAAAGGGGCTGGAAAAACAACAAATGATGAAACTTGAATGGCAATTACACCCTTTTTAATGTTATTTTCGTTTTAGAGTCATTAATCACCATTAACCCATAATTAAGTGACCCAATTGAGAAAGAAAGAAGGAGTGGTAACCAGGTTAGGGGAGTTGAGCTTCAATTATATTTATGTTCGTGAATAATTGCATGATAATATAGTATGAAATGCACGTCTCTTTCCTGTTTCTGCTTGAATTTTCGTGTTTCTGGAAAATTCCCAGAAACCCCCTTGCGGGTTATTTGTAGCCGCTAGGCAACTCATACCAATTTAGTGCAATTTTGGGTTCCTGCGAGGAACCGCCTGGCGGTGTACAGTGTGTCGCCAGGCGACACGTGTGTGCCAACCCAGTATATGGGTTTTGTTGTAAACGGTCAGGTGGTCATGAACACCCACCAGGAGACGAGAGCCACTTTTGACTCGATTTTGGTTTTTTACATGTTCTGGGCAAGTTTTGATCGGTGGAAAATAGGCTTTAGTCATGGATTGACTAAAAGGAAGGGATTATTGGTGGAATTACGTGGTGATATGAGGAACATGAACGATTTTTGGTATGACCTAGGTTTGGGGTTGAGAATTTAGGATATTTTAACATATGCTTTAATTACAGCGTGAATTGGACTGGAAGTAACACATTTAATCTTAATTTAAGGTTTGGATATAGTGAATCATATTATAGCCTAATGGAAGAATTGAGGGGATAGAAATAGCAGGACTCTCGGGTTTTGGGAAATTCTGGAATTTTTCCACAATGGGAAGTACCTCCTAGCAGCACGGGGCCTGCTGCCAAGTGCCAGTGCATTAAAATGCTACTCTGCGTGGCTGTGAGAGATTTTAAGGGTTTGGGGGCTTTCTGCGAGGAATTACATTAGGATGATGAAGCATGGGGTCACTAGATCAAGAGTAACTGAATTGAAACCCCCTAAAAAATAGATAAATTATGTTGGGTTAAGTATATAGGAATATTGGAAATTACGATGTGTTAAATGTCATGTTAAAGATTGAAATATCAGTGGTGGTGCATGAATTGGTTGTGTGGGAATATAGGAATCTAATGTGCCTGGTTTGGATACCTTAGTCATTGCATGAGGTTAGTTGAGATAGAAGAATAAATGGAAATTTGGCTTTGATATATATATATATATATATATATATATATATATATATATATATATGTAATCTATAAAAAGGGAGAAGTGAAGTTATGACTAGTATGAGACATAGGACCTGGGAGTGAATATATAATTATCGAATTGGAATGGGTTGGAGGACAATGGCTTAAATATTGGGTGATGGCCAAATTCAATAGTCGTTGGTACCTAAATTATGAAAATATAGGAGTAGGCACAGTGATGATAACATAGGTAAGCATTTATGCATAATGGGTGATATTGCATCGTGTAGATGCCTGCAAGGGGCAACTAGTGAATTCTGGATGTAGGTTATTGCAGACGTGAAGTGCTGGAACCTTATTAAAGTGTGCGAAAACCAGTACTGCGCAGGTACTGGTGTAGTGCCTAGCGGTAAAATCGACACCGTCAGGTGATAACGTCAATCACAGTGGGGCTCTTGGAACGCGTGCGCTTGGGGATGAGGGAGGTCGCACCAGGTGATCTCTGCAGCATTAGTGTACTCGAGGCGCTTGGCGCCTAGCGGTACATGTCCTTCGCCAAGCGGTCTGGAAGCGTGGCTCGCCTAGCGGCTTGAGAGCAGCACCAGGCGATATTGCTACAGCAGAATTGGGTTTTGCTTGCTTTGTGGTGCGTGGTCTACAAGGCTTCTATGATATCTCAAAGGTCGGCTTACTGGTGTTCCTTGAGGTGTGTCTCAGAACGTATCCCTTGAGTTGCAGCTCGGTATAGGGGTTAAGCACGTGACATTCTTTGAGTTGTGGCTCAGAATGGCATCTCTTGAGTTGTGGGTCGGGATGGCGGATGAACATGAGGAACTCTTGAGTTGTGGCTTGGGTTGGTGAGTGTTACCGATGTGAGTGTGCACGTTGTGGCGTGTATGGATTGGTCCAGTTAGATTGCCCTACTCAGTATTAAGCTGATGAGTTCGGTAGTCTTGGGGCGTTACGAATGTTATTCGTATTGGAAACTCCACCTGGCGTTATGGTGTGTGATCCGTAGCCTGGTTTCCCGCACGTGCTCTACTAGTTGTGGCTGGTAGGTGTGGCAGCAAGACACCTTGAGATACTCATCAGAAGACGTAGAACACAGTTAACATGGTGGTGGCCATGTGTTATGGAATCAAATGATGAATTTCCTTTGGTGTGTTCGTGAGATATGTATATGCTTATATATATATATATATATATATATATATATATATATATATATATATATATATATATGCTTATTTTATCGTTAGCTCACCTTATCTGCTTGTGTTTGGCGATGATTGTGTATGCGGTACACGGGAGCAGATGATGTTGCATGTGGATCTGGTGAGGCATAGAGTCGGAGCGGGGCTACTCTTGGGAGGAGAATTTTATCAGAATTTTTATTATGTTTTTGAGTCAGTTGTAAACTCTTAAATTACCAGACATGGATTATGTAATTGAGTTTATAATTTTGGATTTGAACTAATTGCTGAGATAATAAATATTTTTAAATTTTCCCGCGTTATGGGAAATGGTGTTTAATAAATGTCGTTGACGTATTATTTATGTAATATTTATCTATTTTATTATTAAAATTCGTAATATCCGATCGGAATGTTACACATGCAAACAACAGACACACACACACACTCACGAACACACACACACACACACAGACAAAGACACAAACACACATACACACATAGACAAACACATACTCAAACACAAACACAATCACAAACATAGAGACAGAGACAAAGTTAAACATAGACACACAAACCCCAACATATACATAGAGACAAACACATGCACAAACATAGAGAAAAACACATACAAAGACATAGAGACAAATGTACAGATAAAGAGACACAGGTATAGACACACACACACATACACACATATACACACACACACACACACTCACATAGACATAGACATAAACAGAAACACATACACAGATACAAACATAGATACAATGAAACAAAAATAGACACAGACAGAAACACAAACACAGACACAAGCACAGATACAGAGACACAAATATAAAGACACAAACATAGAAAAAAACACAGACGTAGATAGACATACACACACACATAGAGACAGAGACACACACACATAGACAAACACAGAAACACACAGACTCATTTACAAACACACATAAACAAAGACATAGACACACACACATACACACACACACACACAAAGACACATATAGGTGCCCAAAAACACACACAAACATAGACATACACACACACACACAGACGGACACAAACACAAACATATATACACATACACACATAGAGAGACACACACAAATACAGACATGCACACACACACCCCCAACAGACACACACACAACACATAAACACACACACAAACATAAACACAAGCACATAGAGACTGACACAAACACAAACACAAACACAAACACACACACACACACACATAAACAACATAAACACAAACATAAATACACAAACATAGACGACATTTCTAGTTTAAATCATAGGCTTATTTTTTACACCTTGTTGCCTCTCTATCCTATTAAAGATAACAAATGGTCCATGTGAGAATGTCTCGCTGCATATTTATAAGCAAAAAAATTGATAGTGCAATTGGGCTCTAGAAAGGGGATGAATAGAGATTGTAGACATATTCTCACACAAAGACATATTTGACAAATGATAAAATATAAAGATATATGAAGTAAAATAAATAATAAGTAAGTACAAAATTTATAATAGTTCACCCAATCCAATTGGTTATATTTAGTTTCTTTTAAGCACACAACTTAATAGGTTTCACTAATCAATTCAATTAATTACGTGAATTTAACCTCTCCAGGTATCACTAGTACTCTCTTCAAACATAACAAATGTCAACCTCTTTAGGTATCATGAGTACAATCTCTCCAAACACAAGTCCTCTCCAGGTATCACTTTGTAATCTCCTCTTGAGATCAAGAACTCTTGAAGATATAATGATAATTAGTCTCAAATACAAAGTAAGATTATTCTCATAGGGTATACTTCATGATATGAAAGATATTACAAGGCTTAAGCTCACAACCCACTATATTTTCACACAAGTCCTTTTCTGAATTTGACTTTTTAAGCTCAATATCTCTTTCTCTTTTTCTCTTTTATTTTTCATTATTCTACTTGTGTATTCATATATCTTATATGTATCTTCTTCACATTGGTCTTTGTATTTATAGATATATTGAGTCACATTGGTCTCTTTTACTTTTGAATCTTCAAAGTTTAAGTCTCTTTGTATAACTTCTTTATCTCATAAGTAATGTTTTGATATCATCTTGAGAGTCTTTTTTCCTTCTTTCCTTCTTTTTCTTTCTTTTCCTGAACATTTTTTATTGAATAAATTTTACGTTGCTCCATATTTGTATTTCTTTCTTCTTTTATGTCTTCATAATATTTGATAGTTTGTAATATTTGAATAGTGGAACTTGATCATTATGGATATTCATCTTCTCGGTTCAATATTCTCTTGATATAAACTTCAAGATATTCTATAGGTATTATAAATATCATTTAAGATGGTTCTAACACAAAAATAATTGATCTTGCAACTATGTTTGATATTGTAATTTTCAAGAAAATCTTTAGTTTTTTTTTCCTTTTCAATCCACATTGTATGAGATCTCTTTCTCGTTGTAGGTTCTCTACTTTAATCTTCTTTACTTTAATTCTTCAAATCTTACGTCCATTGATAATATAGTATTTTGATTTTTCATCATGCATAAGAATCTCTTCATTATAGGAATGTTGTAATATAATCTTTAAATAATCTTCCTAGGACTTCTTCGTTTTTAAGATATCCTCTTGTTGACACTTCTATATGATAAAAGATTTTATTTAAAATTTTACCATTACTTCCTCCTTGAAATCAAAGAGCAGTTCATTTACGAAGATATTTTATGTTGTTTGTCCCAAAAAGAGATAATGTTTAATATAGAAGATATTAATATGATTTTCTATACAACGTTTAGATTTTTCTTCTTTAAGAAAATATTTTAAAAGAAAACATTTTAAACATATTGTCGCAACCGGGGTCACGACGGGACGGCGAAAAAATTATTTTAAAATAACAAAAGAGTCGCCACCATAGTTTATTAAGGAAAACTATAGAAAAACCTTAAAAAGAAGGGTTAAATATGTTTTTAGGCCCTAAACTTTGACCCAAAATTGGAATTCGTCCCTGGCCGAAACTTTGATAAATTTTAGTCCCTAAACTTTAAAAGTGAATGAATATAGTCCTTTTAACCCAATTTTGTTAACTTATTTTTAGGTTTCAAACACATTTTTCATTAAATATTGAGTCGAGAATGTGTCAAACAACATAAACAACTCCAATATTAACATGAAACACATTCGACATGTTGAAAAAAAGTCAAATTAATTGGGTTAAAAGGACTATATTCATTTATTTTTAAAGTTTAGGATCAAAATTTATCAAAGTTTTGACCAGGGACGAATTCCAATTTTTGACCAAAGCTCAAGGACTAAAAACATACTTAACCCTAAAAAGAAATAGTCTTCGAACCAAGTTTGGGTTCAGGAGTTAGTTACGTGTGGGGAAGGTATTCGCACCCCACAATGTTCGTCCAAAAACGGTTCCCTTTAATTAAGTGTGCAAAATTAATGTAATTTTTAAAATATTAGTTTTCCCCCAAAAAAATCAAACAGACAAACAAATACAAATTGGTATCTCCATTCGCAATGGAAAATCAGGATTACGTAGTTCTTAAAAAACTATTTGGAAAAAGGTTTTAAAAACATTTTTAATTTTTGGGAGGTGAACCCGACAAGGAATTGTCCTCGCTCCTATATATTTCCATTCAGAATGGAAAATCAGGGATCACGTAGTTCTAAAAAACAACTATGAAAAATGATTTTGAAAGGATTTTGATTTTTTTGAAGGTGAACCCGATAAGGACTTGACCTTGCTCCTACGTATTTCCATTCAAATGGCAAATCAGAGATCACGTAGTTCTAGATAAAATATTATTCGGAAATATGGAAAGGTTTGTAAACTCAAATTGTTTTAGAGAAGTTTTGTATGTTGTAAAAAGTAGTTATCAAGCAAGTCCAAGACCCACAAAGATAATTAAAAAGTATAAAAACTAATGATTATCAAGCGAGTACGAGGCTCGACATGATAATTAATTTTATGAACAATAATGATTATCAAGCGAGTTTGAAACTCCACATGATAATTAATGTTATGAAAATAATGGTTATCAAGCGAGTATAGGACTCGACATAATAATTAAATTTATGAAAAATAATGATTATCAAGCGAGTTTGATACTCGATATGATAATTAAAGTTATGAAAAATGATTATCAAGGAAGTCCATGATTCGACATGATAATTAAAATTATGAAACATAATTATTATCAAGCGAGTTCGGAACTCGACATGATAATTAAAGTTATGAAAAATAATGATTATCAAGCGAGTCCGAGACTCGACATGATAATTAAAGTTATGAAAAATGATTATCAAGCAAGTCCGGGACTCGGCATGGTAATTTAAATTATGAAAAATAATTATTATCAAGCGAGTTCGGGACTAGACATGATAATTAAAGTTATGAAAAATCATGACAATTAAAATTATGAAAAATAATGATTATCAAGCGAGTTTGAGAGTCGACATGATAATTAATGTTATGAAAATGATTATCAAGCAAGTCTGGAACTCAAGATGATAATTTAAATTATGAAAAATAAATTATCAAGCGGATCCGGGACTTGACATGATAATTAAAGTTATGAAAAATGATTATCAAGCAAGTCCGGGACATGATAATTTAAATTTTGAAAATCATGATAATTAAAGTTATGAAAAATTATGATCATCAAGCGAGTCCAAGACTCAACATGATAATTAAAGTTATGAAAATTATTATTTATCAAGCGAGTCAAAAACTAGACATGATAATTAAAATTTATTTAAGAAAAAACATTTAATTATCAAGCAAGTCCGAGACTAGACATGATAATTAAAGTTTATTTATTTAAAAAAAATATAATCATCAAGTAAGTCCAAGATTTAACATGACAATTAATAATTCTCAATATTAAAAATTTTAACGTAAAAGAAGATAATGATTTTTTTGTGAGATATGTAAAAATAGGAAAGTATGATTGTGAATATCAAAATAGGGTGTACAAAAAGAATTTTAATTAATATTGTAGGGAAAGTGTAAATACCAAAACAGAGGGTGCACAAAGTAAAAGAATAGGGGTACAAAGCGTAAAAACAGGGGTGTACGAAGCAATCTGGTCATATGAAACTTATGACTGCAAATATCAAAAGAAAGGGTTCGAAAAGAGCAAAGCAAAACAAAAACGAAATAAAAGTCTGAGACCCAATGAGAATTTTAAAATTTTGATTATCAAGCAAAATAAATGTTATGCGATATATCTATTAAAAAAAATCAATAATTGATAATTTTTGTAAAATATTATATATTTTTTTCATAAAAGAATATCACCAAACAAAAAAAAAATTCTCAGTTAATGCCTAGACATATTTAATATTCAATAGCTATCTCAAAATTCTTTATTCCAATATTCATGATTAGTGTGCATCTAGTGCATTATATTGAAACATCGAATATAAGCATCATATTATATTAGCCATTAAAATCAACACTCGCATTTCGATAAAAGAAATTAAAGAAAAAGTATAAAAGGTTTTGATTAATAAACTAACGTACCAAAAGAAGCTTCCAAATGTAGAGATTTATATATTCATATAAGGTTTATATTTCCTTGATACCTTTTATGCTAACACACATGCAACTTTCATCTAATATTAATGGCAATAAAGCCCATCCCAGATTTTGCATATTACACAACCAACTATTTCTTTTAACATAACAAACCCACATTATAAGAGACAATTTCATAAAAGAAATGATAATTAGAACATGTACATACGATGTCATGACGAGTTCAAGCTTCAGTGTAAGAGAAGGAAAAAAGAGAAAAAAACAATCAATATGTTCGATGCTATGATCTCATATAAATATCACAAGTAAATATAAAAGAAAGAAAAACCTGGATTTTTTTCACACCTGTTAGAAGATTTTTGCTTTTCAAAATCAAAACAATGTTTGCAAGTGTATCTCTCTTATCTTCTCAAAGCTCTATCTTTTGGTGGCTTTGCCTCTCCAAGAAGTATTTTTCAAGTGCTTTTTCTTTGTGTTTGGTATCGTGCTGTGTGATCCCTTAGTGTGAGTTGTTCTAGAATGATCGTTAATGAATGGTGATGAGTGTGAGATCCAAAAAAGATCTTTTTGACCTTGGGAAGAAGATGATAGTGGATAGAGGAGAAATCTCTCTTTTATGAAGTGGAGAAAAAAAAATAACTCAAGGAATGAGTGTAAAAAAAAGCATGAGATCATGAGACCTTTTTTCTATTTTTTTAGCATAGTCTAAAATATTAACTGTGTGCAGAGGTTGAGAGAAATGGGGAGAGAATCTAGATTGTGAGAGTGTAAGGAGGATGCAGTTGAGTAACGGTAACATATAACCACTTATTTTGAAATTTTCTTACTTTTTCTAATTTTAATTTTACTTCTTTCTTTAGTAAAAACTATATATATCTTTTTATTATTATTTTTATTATTTTTATTACTTTGTTTTATTAGCCTAACATATATTTTTTTAAACAATATTTTATAGTTTTTTACCTTTTTCTTTTTCTCATTTTTTTTATAAATTCAAATATATTTTATAAAACTATTTTGATTATTTAAAAACTATTTTTCTATTTTCAATTTATTATTATTCTTTTATTATAAAACTTATTTTTAATTCTTATTCTTAATCATTATTTTTATGTTTTTTTTGGTGTTTATCTTTTAAAAATTTATTTTCACTATAAAAATATTTTTCTTATCTTTTTCTATTTCGTTTACTTTTCTATTTGAAAAATGTTTAATTATGTTATATTATATATTTAAATTAATTGTCTAGAAAATAAAAAAAATAAGGTTATTATTAAAAATAAAATTTTATTTTATTTATTATTTAATCAAACAGATGAAATTGGGTGTTGACACATATAATACATATATCATAATTAGATATAATAAAATATAATTAAGTTAAATAAAATAATGTTACTCATTAATAAACTATTTTTTATATAGATAAAATAATTGTTTGACATTAAAAAAAAGTAATTTCAGGATATAATTTGTTGTGAAAATTTTTAATTCAGATTTAATTATCTAAAAATATTTTAAAAACATTATAATTTATAAATTTCATTTAAGCGGAATAAAGTACTATGCAAATCTTACAAGGTAAGAATAATAAAAATAATTAAGAAGTTATTTTGTATTTCTCGATAATCGAGACCAGTGTCCATGAAATGTGAATATCGCCTTGGACAAACATTCCTTTACACTCATAGATAATTAAATTTTGATTATGAATTGTCCTAGTCAAATAAAGTGTCATCAATTTCATCTTCGGAAGTACTTTTTTCCCCAACATTAGAAGCTTTATCAAAAATTGTGACAAACATATCCTCTCTAACCCAATTTAGTTCATCATTATTGTTTGTAGCATTTAGTTCAGTGGCATTTGATTTGTTAGATCCATCACCCATGTTAAAATAATCTCTTGGAACTTTTTTCATGACATAATGTCTCTTTTCTTCTAAAGGGTCCTAGATATAAAAACATTGGTGCACCTTAGAAGCTAGCACAAAAGGATCATTTTCGTAACATCTTTTGTTGAAATATACACACGTGAGACCATACTTGTCCTCTTCACCCTCAAACCAGTCACAATCACACATCACAAACTTAAAGCTACCATAATAGTCCAACTCAATTATATCTTTGATTGCTCCATAATAAGTGATAGGTTCAATCCTTGGATTTTCATCCTTAGAACTTGCAGAACTTGTAGTTATTGAAACCAATGTACGCCAAATTCTTGACTTTGGGTTTTCGCTTTCTTCCACTTTCCTCTTTTAATGTGGCTATTAACAATGTCATCATACTCCCTACAAATGCATTATTATGTTATTTTTTAGAATTAGAAAATAAATGTTTTTAAAGATAAAAAAGGCAATGAACTATTATCATACTTAATGTATATGTCGAGTGCACCACAATTGAATAAGAGGTATCGATGAGCTTGAGCTTTTGATGACAAATCCAATGAAAATGGTTTACCATTTTTCTTCCCTATAGGTCGACCAAGAGTTGAGAAATAATCACTTGAGTCTACTTCACATAAATCGTTGTAGTTATAATTACGACCTTCTCTATTTAGCCTTGTCTCTACACCTTCATGTAAATATCTTGAGCAAAAGGTCAAAGCTTCTTCTACCAAATACCCTTCAACAATTGAACCTTTTGGATAAGCTTTGTTACGAACATAACTCTTGAATCTACATAAATATCTTTCAATAGGATACATCCATCGAAATTGAACGAGCCCACCTAATCTCACTTCATTTGGAAGATGAATAGGCAAGTGAGTCATTATGTCAAAAAACCTAGGTGGAAAAATCATCTCTAGTTGAAAAATAATATCTACTACTTCTGCTTTCAAGTAATCCATATCCTGTAATTGTATAACCTTTTGACAAATAGAGCAAAAGAATGACCCAAATCGAATAAAAGGGTTAGCCACTATATTAGGCATAATGCTTTGTATTGCCATGGGAAGTAAGTGAAGCAACATCAAGTGAGCATCATGACTCTTGTAACCAGATATTTTATTAATGGTAGCATGCACACACTTTGAAATGTTTGAGGCACTTCTATATGGTAATTTGGCATGCTTAAAAACACCATAAAAAATAGACTTCTCATGTGCGTTCATCGAAAAACAAGCTGCTGAAAATTTTGCACGATCTTTACCAATGTCCCTTAGATGAAGATCTTTTCTTATTCCCATAGTGATGGACGTCCTTGGAGTAGGAGAGGGAGGAAATCCATGGAAAAATGTTGAGGAGAAGATGAAGTGCAGCGGAATAGAGAAAGGTTGCTCTCGGAAATGGAGAATTTGGTGAAGATGAAGAGTAGAAGTGGAGCTATGGTATGGAAGGTGGCTAGAGGAGATGAAGGAGAAGGTTAGCCATGTGTGCTCTCAAATTAATAGAAGTGTGGAGTGATCTCAAACACTAGCATCTATTAGCAATTTCAAGAGTAACCATTACATTATTTGAGTGGCTCTATTTATAGGCACATGGCCGGCCAAATAAAGAGAAAATGCAACAAAGATGAAATGCAAATGTAGCTTGGAGAAGAAGCTTGATTGTAGACCATGTGATGTAGTAGATGAGTCTAGATGGTGCCAAGTGGCGTATCACACTCTCCTTGCCCAAGTCACACACACCATGCTTCCATCACATGCTCCTTGCTTAGTTCATGCTTTGCTTGCATCCAAAAGGAGAGCCACTCTAGTAACTCTTGGCCAAAGGTGGCACATTGGGCTCGACCCAAATGATCCCAACAAGTGTTCTAGCTTTTATTGAAAGCAAAGCCTAAACAATGGCCCAATTTAAATCTAGACTACTTCCTTCATGTATCATCTCATATTTTAGAGATTTCTTTAGCCCATGTAAATAATGTAAAAAGCCCATGATTGACTTGATCATCTTGTGAGAGGCCCATGTGAATCTTTCTCATCATGCTTCTAGTGATTGGGCCTTGATATGGGTTTGGGCTTGTTGATGCACTTGAGCTTGGGCTTGTTGGGGTCACATCATCCCCTCCCCCTTGAAGAGGATTTGCCCTCAAATCTTGGTGGTCACCCTCTTCATCAAAAATACCTACAAAAGGAACCAAATCAGTAATGTTGAAAGTAGGATGCACACCATATTCCGGAGGAAGATCTAATTGATAAGCATTATTATTGATCTTCTTGATGATTTGGAATGGACCATCACCTCGGGGACTAAGTTTGGATTTTCTTATATTAGGAAATCTTTCCTTCCTTAAGTGCAACCAAACTAAATCTCCTTCATTAAAAGACCGAACTCTCTTGCCCTTGTTTTTAGAATGAGCAATCTTTTCAACATGGGCTTGAATTTGGTGTTTAACCTTCTCATGAAATTCTTTTATGAACTTGGACTTAGAAACCCCTTCTTTATGAACAAAATCAAAAGAAGTTGGAAGAGGTAATAAGTCCAATGGTGTGAGAGGGTTAAAACCATAAACTACCTCAAAGGGTGAGAGTTTGGTGGTGCTATGGACCAGTCTATTGTAAGCAAATTCAATGTGGGGAAGATACTCATCCCAAGATTTATGATTCCCCTTAAGCAAAACCCTAAGCAATGTGGAAAGGGATCTATTGACTACCTCAGTTTGCCCATCAGTTTGTGGGTAACAAGAGGTAGAGAAAGAAAGTTTTGTTCCTAGCCTAGACCACAAGGTCCTCCAAAAATGGCTTAGGAATTTAGCATCCCTATCAGACACAATTGTTTTGGGTAATCCATGAAGGCGAACCACTTCTCTAAAGAACAACTTTGCTATGTTGCTAGCATCATCTACTTTGTGGCATGGTATAAAATGTGCCATTTTAGAAAAACGGTCCACTACCACAAATATAGAGTCAACACCCCTAGAAGTCCTTGGAAGCCCTAGGACAAAATCCATACTTATATCCTCCCAAGGGGTGGAAGCAACAGGCAAAGGAGTATACATCCCTGCAGGCATTGCGCTAGACTTAGCATGCAAACAATTCAAACAACTAGCGCAATAGTTTTGTATTTCCCTTTTCATATGGAGCCAAAAGAATTTCTCTTTAAGCATGGCCAAAGTTTTGGCGACCCCAAAGTGATCCATAAGTCCCCCCTCATGCATTTCTTTGATCAAAAGTTTTCTATGAGATCCTAGAGGAATACATAGGCGACCTTCTTTGAAAAGATATCCACTTGAGAGATAAAAGCCGCCTTGGGACTTAGTGAGACAATCATGATAAATGGTAGCAAAGAAGGGATCATGAATATACAATTCACATATGTTGTCAAATCCAAGAATTTGGGATCCAAGCTTGGCTAAGAGAGTATATCTCCTTGATAGTGCATCAGCCACAACATTAGCTTTCCCTTTCTTGTACTTGATAACATAAGGGAATTGTTCCAAGTACTCAACCCACTTTGCATGCCTTTTATTCAATTTGTGTTGGCTCTTCAAATACTTGAGAGTTTCATGATCACTATGGATAATAAACTCTTTTGTTACAAGATAATGTTCCCAAGTATGAAGAGCTCGCACAAGAGCATATAGCTCTTTGTCATAGGTGGGATAGTTACGAGAAGGACCATTTAGTTTTTCACTAAAATAGGCAATTGGATGGCCTTCTTGTAACAAAACCGCACCTATTCCCACCCCAAAAGCATCACATTCTAGCTCAAAAGTTTTCTCAAAATTTGGAAGAGCAAGAATGGGAGCTTGGGTGAGCCTAGTCTTGATATCATCAAAAGCCTTTTGTTGTCTTTCACCCCACTCAAAAGATATGTCTTTCTTAACAAGTTCATTGAGGGGTGAAGCAATGGTGGAGAAGTTGGGGACAAATCTTCTATAAAAATTTGCTAATCCATGAAAACTTCTAATGTCCCCAACATTCTTTGGCACAGGCCATTCTTGGATGGCCTTGATTTTTGCGGGGTCAACATGCACCCCACTCTTATTGACCACAAATCCCAAAAAGATGACACTCTCTACACAGAAAGTGCACTTGTCAATGTTAGCATAAAGTTGGTGGTCTCGGAGAAGAGATAACATAACTCTTAGATGACCCACATGAAGTTTAGAGCTTGTACTATACACCAAGATGTCATCAAAATAGACAACAACAAACTTGCCTATACAATCTCGCAAGACATGATTCATTAGGCGCATGAATGTACTAGAAGCATTGGTTAGACCAAAGGGCATGACTAACCATTCATATAGACCAAATTTTGTTTTGAAAGCAGTTTTCCACTCATCACCTTTTTGAATACGAATTTGGTGATAACCACTTTTGAGGTCTATTTTTGAAAATATTTGTGCTCCATGTAATTCATCCAACATATCATCTAGTCTTGGGATTGCATGCCTATATTTTATGGTGATGTTGTTGATAGCCCTACAATCACAGCACATACGCCACTTTCCATCTTTCTTGGGCACCAACAACACAGGCACAGCACAAGGACTTAAACTTTTTTGAACCCATCCCTTGTCTAGCAACTCATTCACTTGAGTTTATATCTCCTTGGTCTCAATTGGGTTTGTCCTATAGGCAGGTCTATTAGGAAGACTTGCCCCTGGGACAAAATCAATTTGGTGCTCAATCCCTCTAAAAGGTGGGAGACCATGAGGGCCATCCTTTGGAAAAATATCTTCAAATTCATGAAGGAGAGCACGAATGGAAGGAGGTAGATCCTTAAGAGAAGGATGTTCAAGACAAGTGAGGATTGCTTGACAAAGTAAGAGGAAGGGAGGTTGCTCATTATGAAGAGTGTGCAAAAGAGTTTTATGAGTTAAAAGAACTTCATGAGCAACATCCTTAGAAGAAGAAACTTCCTCTACCTTTGTCTTGTCCTTTGAATCATTAGAAGCATTAGAGTTCTTGGAACTCTCTTCCTCTTTCCTAGCTCGCATTTGAAATTGATCACTAGCAACTTGGCTAGGAGTGAGGGGATGCAACACAAAAGTTTTTGAATGATGTTGGAGGGTGATCTCATTGGTGTGGCCATTATGTAAGGTTTTATGATCAAATTGCCAAGGCCTCCCCAAGAGAATATGGCAAGCTTCCATTGGGATTACATCACATAAAACTTTATCTTTAAATTTCCCAATGGAGAACTTGACTTTCACTTGATGTTCAACTTTGAGATCCCCATCTTCATTAAGCCAATGAAGTTTGTAAGGTTTGGGATGGGGTAACAAAGTCAAATTCAACTTCTCAACCAATCTTGTGCTACAACAATTGCAACAAGATCCACTATCAATGATCAAAGAACAAGTGTTTTTCAAAACCTCACATCTTGTGTGGAAAATATTTTCTCTTTGATCATTGAGAGGAATGCTAGGTTGGTTATTGAGAAGCCTCCTAATCATCAAAAGTTTCCCTTCATTTGGATATGAATGTTCTTGAGAATCACTAGAATGAGAAGTGTCGGAGTCACTTGAAGATGACTCCTCTTGGCTAGTGTAGAGGTCTTTGCCTTTAAGCACAATGGTGCGTTTGGTAGGGCATTGAGCGGCCACATGACCTCTACCTAGACACTTGAAACATTTGATATCACTACCTCTTTTGTTGGTGGAGGATTCACCCTTATCACTTACCTTTGTAAGACTCTTAAGAGTGGACTCTTTTTCTTTTGAAAAATCTTTCTTTGGAAAATCACTTTTAGAAAAAGAGGGAGAATCCTTGCGAGAAGGACGTCTCAAAAGTTGTTGCTCCACCTTGATGCTCATTTGAACAAGATCATTAATATTGCGGTAGGGGAGCAACTCAACTTTATCTCTTATGTTGTAATTGAGTCCACTTAAGAACCTAGCAATGGTAAGTTCCTCTTCTTCTTCAATTCCGGCTCTCATGATGTAGAGCTCCATCTTTTGTCTATACTCTTCTATAGACATAGATCTTTGTTGGAGCCTTTGGAGCTTGTCCAAGAGCTCTCTTTTGTAGTAGGAGGGAACATGGCGGGCATGAAGGGCTTCCTTAAGATCATTCCAATAATCAATATCATGTAGCCCTTTTCTCCTTCTTTGGAGGACTAAGGAAGTCCACCAATTAAGAGCATGCCCTTGAAAGCTAAGAGTAGTTAGAGACACACGCCTCTCTTCCTCCACAACATGACTCTCAAACAATTGTTCTACTTTGGCAATCCAATCAAGAAAAACCTCAACATTATCCTTCCCATAGAAATGAGGCAAATCAATTTTAACTTCCTTTGGGTGAGGAGGTATGCGCCTTTGCCTTCTTACACGAGGCGATTGTCTAAGGTTAATGCGCTCATCTTCCTCCTCTTCAAAATCATACTCATGCCTTGAAGGGGCACGAGAAGGCCTAGGAGAGGCACGGTTATTGTGGTTGGGAGGGGTAAGTTGATTGGCAATTAATTGAAGATTGGCTTGGATGGAAGCCATTTGAATTTTAAGGTCCCTAACCTCTTGAGAGAGATTATTTAGGACTCTAGGATCAACCTCAACCTCCTCATCACCACTTGTGTGGAGGTTGTTTTCATCATGTTGTTGATGTTGGGTACTAGCACGAGTAGCCCTTCTAGTGCTCATGGTGATTGAAAGAACTTAGAACTTTAACAAAAATAGTGAAAGAAGAAACCAAGCACAAGTAGACCTCCAGGTAGGCGAGGTGAGTCTAAAAGACTTCTTAAGTACCAAGGCCAATCCTTGCCAAGATGTACTTGCAAAAGGTTTCAAAGATCACACAATTGTTTAAGGCTAAGTAAATAGAATCACTTGAGACACTAAGCACTAACAAACAAGACTCAAAGAAAAGAAAAGACTAACACTAAAAACGGACCCCTAAATGGCAAAAAATTTAGAGACTTTGGTCTCACAAATTTAAACCACTAAGCGTCTAACTATGCGGCCTAAAAGCAAGGTGAGAAAGCACTTAGAACTTTCAACACACACACTTACTAAAACGTTGCACTAGAATATGAAAAAGGTTCTACTTAGGAGATGGGATTGAACACCTTTGGTTCCCCAAGACACCTAAGTAGGCCATGGATACAATGGAATGTTCAAAGCAAAAGAAATTGATGCACAAGTTTTGGTACAAAGTGAAGCAAACCGAGAGCAAATTGGATGCTAGAAAACAAGATTTTAAGGCTTTTTGGAGAACCAATAAAATGCCTTAGAATGCTTCAATTGTACCAAAAAGAGGTGTCCAAATTATACACAATTAAAGAACTAAAAGGTGTTGCTAAAATAAGGTCCAAAATGTGCAGCCAAAGACTCCAAAACAGCACCAAAACAAGCTCTCCAAAATCACAGCTGCTGGAAAATCCCGAGAGCAAAAGAGGCTTTGGGAGCCTTTGTATATGACCAAATTCAAGCACCAAAATGTGGAAAAGTGTCCTTGGCAGCACCACACTACTACAACATCCAAAAACAACAACCAAATCTACAAAAGAGTGAAAGAAAGAAACAAAACAAACTATGGCAAGCAAACTAATTAGCACACACTCTCTCAAATGAATAAGCTCAAAACTCTCAAACTCTCAAAGGTGAGGAGAAGGCAAGCATATAGAAAACACACAAGCTAAAATTCTACTTCAATATCCACCACCTAAGATGCTACCATATCATATAAACCATTCTAAACTCCATAGCATCATTAATCAACCAAAACCGAGAGACAAGTAGATGAACCCAAACAAAGGAGAAAGCAAGAAAAGCTAATTAGAAATGTTAAACCAAAAGAGAATTGAAATGAAACATGACTAGAAGGAGGTTCAAGAAGTGACAAGCAAGAAATTAAAGGCTGGAAAATAAAAGCAAGCACCACAAAGGGAACCTAGAAATGCACTAGAATAGATGAAAACAGCAAAAACAGCAAGATAATAGTGCTCAATCATATGGCTGAAGTACTCATTGCAAAGTAGTAGCAAATGAAGTGATGAATTAACTTCCAAAGCAAATCAATAATGAAGCAATATAGAGTACAAACTCAAGCCAAAATTCATGTGAAAACGAGCACTAAAAACACACAAACACGCACAAAACATTAATGAAACAGTGAGTTTCCGGAAACTGCAGTGCCAAAAAACGGAAATATGAGCCTCAACTTGCGTGATTTTTCATTTTTTTTTGTGCTCAACATTTTTGAATGATTCTTTTTTTGTATTTTTCGTCTGGATGTTAACTAAATGAGGCAAAAATCAGATTGAATTTTGGTGCACTGAGTTACTCACAAAAAATTAAAAACAGAGACTGTGCGTGCAGTGATTTGGTAGAAAACAGAAGAAAACTGGAGCAGATTTGCTCTCTGAAATTGTAGGAGATGTTATATGGAAAACATAGCTAAAGAACTTGATTATGAACTGAAATCAAGCATGAATCATAGAAATGGATGAAAAACAGTGAGGATTCAGGCCTTAAACATCCACACACTTCCTTGAAGGATCATAGTGTTTTGGCTGTGAGATGTGGCGCGGAAACTCAATCAATTCAGTAAGCAATGCAATCAAACGGTGGAAAAGATGAATTAAAGCACAAACAAAGCATAGAACATGACTTAAACATAACTGAAATGATAAAATGCAAAGAAGGACTGAATTCACCGAATAAAAATGCAGAAAACTCAAGAACCAAAGAACAAGTGCTGGAAAAACGAAAATGGAACCTAAAAACAGATTTGCACCAATGAAGCAAGGAGTACTACAAGGTGAATCAATGGAGATTCATGTAGCCTCAATGTCAAACGGTGGAGAACATTAAAAACATGAAAAAATAGCAGCAAAAGTGAAGAAAACAGTGAAGAAGAGAGACAAAACGGAAAATGAAAGAGGAGACAAGTATGGACCAAGAACCTTACCCAAACCAAGAGGATGGATGCACCAAAGGCTTGGATGGCTCTGATACCAATTGATGGACGTCCTTGGAGTAGGAGAGGGAGGAAATCCATGGAAAAATGTTGAGGAGAAGATGAAGTGCAGCGGAATAGAGAAAGGTTGCTCTCGGAAATGGAGAATTTGGTGAAGATGAAGAGTAGAAGTGGAGCTATGGTATGTAAGGTGGCTAGAGGAGATGAAGGAGAAGGTTAGCCATGTGTGCTCTCAAATTAATAGAAGTGTGGAGTGATCTCAAACACTAGCATCTATTAGCAATTTCAAGAGTAACCATTACATTATTTGAGTGGCTCTATTTATAGGCACATGGCCGGCCAAATAAAGAGAAAATGCAACAAAGATGAAATGCAAATGTAGCTTGGAGAAGAAGCTTGATTGTAGACCATGTGATGTAGTAGATGAGTCTAGATGGTGCCAAGTGGCGTATCACACTCTCCTTGCCCAAGTCACACACACCATGCTTCCATCACATGCTCCTTGCTTAGTTCATGCTTTGCTTGCATCCAAAAGGAGAGCCACTCTAGTAACTCTTGGCCAAAGGTGGCACATTGGGCTCGGCCCAAATGATCCCAACAAGTGTTCTAGCTTTTATTGAAAGCAAAGCCTAAACAATGGCCCAATTTAAATCTAGACTACTTCCTTCATGCATCATCTCATATTTTAGAGATTTCTTTAGCCTATGTAAATAATGTAAAAAGCCCATGAATGACTTGATCATCTTGTGAGAGGCCCATGTGAATCTTTCTCATCATGCTTCTAGTGATTGGGCCTTGATATGGGCTTGGGCTTGTTGATGCACTTGAGCTTGGGCTTGTTGGGGTCACATCACATAGATGTGGTCTTTTGTCTCCCCTTGGATATCCAAAAGAGTCCTGATAATACTATCACATATATTTTTCTCAATGTGCATGTGATGTAATTTATTTGTTGTGCAATAAGGCAACTAAAAAAAGATTGACCACTTTTTCCATGGACCATCAATTTTCTTTTTTCCATTCTTTCCAAATTTATTTATGAAATCTTTTAACATCTCTATGATTTTTGTGCCTTCTAATTTTTGTGGTGTATACCTAAGTTCTTTCTTTCCATTGAACGACTTCTTATTACCTCTCCAAGCATGGTTCGGTGGTAAAAAGACATGATGATCCATATGACACATCTTATGACTATGTTTTAAGTAGAATGACTTAGTGTCATAATTGCAATATACACAAGCTAATTTACCTTTGGTACTCCAACTTGACAACATTGCATAGGCTGGATAGTCACTAATAGTCCATAGAAGTGTTTGAAATGTTTCATCCTTTGAAGCATCATATGTCTCTACCCCAAACTCCCACAACTCTTTCAACTCCTCAATCAATGGTTGTGGTCCAGGAATCAACAATGACAACATTGTATATTCAGGTTTCATGCACAATCAAGGTGGCAAGTTGTACACGACCATCATGATAGGCCATGTACTATGTGATATGCTCATAGTCCTAAATGGGTTGAAACCATCACTTACTAAGCCAAGTCTTACATTGCACGAGTCAGAGGAAAATTCAAAATGAAGCCTATCAAAGTACTTCTAAGTTTCACCATCAACGGGATGTCTCAAGTTTCCATCTTTTGATCGTTCTTCATCATGCCACCTCATCGAATCCGTAGTCTTTGAACACATAAATAGTCTTTGAAGTCTTGGAATCAATGGAAAGTGCCTTAAAACTTTCGGAACTTTATGCTCATGCTTAGGTTCCTTGAACTCATAATTGACTTCAGGAAATTCCTTCCACCATGGCATTTTTGTAATAAAAGTAACAGTTATTATGACTAGTGAAAAAGGAATCTATCATAATAAGTGAGAAGGGAAAATTTATTATGACAGGTGCAGAGGACCTATCATAGTAGATGGACACGGTGGCAAAATTGAAATTATGTTAAAAATATATTATGACAGATTTAGAGATACCTGTCATAATATCTTCAAATCCCTAATTTTTTCTTTCCCTCTTTTCTTTTTCTCTTTCCCGTCTCCAGTTTCTCCCAAATTTAGACGCACAACTTCTTTCTAAACAGTCGCGCACCCTTCTCATGTTCACCGTCCGTTCGCAATCCACTCGGCGTCTGCTCGTCCTCCATCGGTCGTCTACGCACCGCCGCATTGTTTGCCTTTCGTCTGCATTTTTTCCGCGCCGTCCGAGAGCTGTCCACGCGCCTTCGCACACTGTTCGCGCGTCCTCTACGCACCGCTCGCGTCCTTCGTGCATCGCCGCGTCCTTCGCGCACCACTCACGTCCTCCGCGCACCGTCGCGTCCTCCGCGCACCGTTCTCCCTCCGTTCGTGCACTATTCATGGTTGCCATGGTGGTGATTCAGCCTCCCTTTGGACTCAACCTTCTCAAGTAAGTGAGCTTTATCTCATGGCTTTTCAATGAGTTTCAAAGTATAACGTAGATCTTTTTTTTTCAAGAAAGAACTTGACCATGTCTGTTCAATTTATTATTGGTACTCTATTTTTATTCTGAATCAATTACTTTTTGAATTAATAGTATAGGTGGCTATCATCCAAATCAAGTGCTTCTGCCAAAGTGAATTCGACATTTGAAGAAAAGTTTCGTAATCTCAAACTTCAGGTTAGCCTCTTTACGTTCCAGTTATTATCTTTATGTTCCATTCTGTTTACCTTCACAGTATAGTAAGTTCACTGATTGTCCCAGCATCGTCAACTTGTGCAGTGGTAAGTTAGACTTATTATGATTGTTAATCGGACACCTATCATAGTAAGTCTGACTTACTATGACAGGTTTCTGCAGTGTCATAAAAAATGTGCATTTTCTATGACTCCTGAAACTATGACACCAGAATACCTGTTATAGTATGCTCATTTTACTTGTCATTATAAGCCCATTTTTCAGTAGTGCAAAAATTAAAATTTGTAAAAACAGAGTTTGGAGTCACCACCATAGTTATTATAGGAAACTATGGAAAACCATAAAAAAAGAGCAAGGTCTGAGAAAAACTAGATTTTGGATCTGGGAGTCGGTTTCACATGGGGAAGGTATTAGCACCCCGCAACGCTCGTCCTAAAACGGTACCTTTAATTAAATGTGCAAAAGTTTTGTGGTTTTTCAAAATATTTATTTTTCCCAAAAATGTTAACAAAAGAATGTACAAAAAAAAACAACAAAACTATTTTTTTGATTTGTTGGGTCTGACGAGGATTAATCCTCGCTCCTACGTATCTCTATGTGAATGGAGAATCAGGGTTACGTAGTTCTTTATGAAAAACTATTTGAGCCTTTTTGATTTGATTTTTTTTTTATAATTTTGAAAAACTTTTTTATTTAAATTTTTACTATTTGGAATTATTTTAAAATTGATGTTAGACAAACACTATAGAAATGAGAAAAACTATTTTTTGTTATGATTTTTAGAATAAGACAAAACAAAACCCAAAAGTAGGTGAAAAAACGTATAATATTAAAACAAAATATAATGAAAATTTGGGAATGAATAAATGAAAAAATTTGGCACTGACATACCTCTTAAACTTTCCAGTTCCTCCTCTTCTTTATCAATCTTCTGTTCCCTACATTATAACTATCTTCTTATTTTTTTTTCTACCTCCTCCAATATGTTTGTTTTTTTTAAGAGAGATGAAAGAGGAGGGGTGTATGTGAGAGTGATGAGGGGAAAGAATTAGAGAAGTATAAAGAATTTTTTTTCGATCATGACAGAGTGAGTATTTATACTCACACCTTGCAATATCAATGCAATCTCGGCCTTAATTGTAACGAACAATATAAGGAAGGAATTGGTCATGATAGTAGCAAATTATGAGTATCAAATCGTAGCAAATCAGAGCACAAAATCAATCATCATCAATAACAAATCAGAGCACAAAATTAATCTCAATTAATAATATTGATTCTTACCCTTTGAAGAGATATTGCTTCTACTTATTATTATATAATTAATTTCTCTATCAGGAACAAAGGTAGAAAATATTTGAGTTATTGGGCTCATGAAAATTAATAACAAATTGGGTTCTTCCACCTTTTTTTCTTTTTTTTTCTCTCTTTTTTTTCTTTTTTTTTCTAAAATTAAAGTTTGAAAATATTTAAAGAAAATTTTGTTTCACCTTATTTTTTACCTTTATTTTTATTTTTTGAAAATAAATTTATTCACCCGGAAATTGGGTGTTTACACTTCTTTTTCTCAAAATTCATATAAACTCTAATTTTACTGTTAAAGAGATTATGTCATTAACCTATGTACCGTTCCAAACAAAATCTCTCTCTCTCTTAATTGCTTTTAAAAGTCATTGTCTAAAATAACTTTTTTATCATTTGGAAGTAACTTATACTGTTTTAAAATTATCTTTTATGTGTTTCAAGAATAATGTAGTTTAATAATTCTATGAAATTAATAAATTAAGACAAAAAGCATACTAAATTTATATAAATCTGCTCTAATAGAATATAGTATAGAAAAGTGCAGAACAAATAAAAATGCACCCTGAAGAGAGCATTGTTCTTTTTTTGGTTTATGATTCTCACCCACTAAACCCAAAAATACTTTCTATTTCATTTTCACAGAACCCTACACAAAAATTGTTTTCTATTTCTTTTTCACAAAAACCCTAAACTTAAGCATTGAAAAATACCTTATGCTCCACCGCAATATTTTTGAGAAAAGTATTATGCGCAATGAAACAAAATATGGAAGAGATAAGGAGACGGTGAAAAACAAAATTGGAGAAGAAAGACTTACTGTATTTGGATGACTGTGAGTAGGTGCGGAAATATTGTGTTGTGAATACTGCAAAGACAAAGAGTAATGTGATAAAATCAGGGTTAAAAAAATCACCAAAGGTGTGCGGGAACCTAAAAAGTTCAAAATTTAAAATAATCAAGATAACATTATAACACTTTAGGTCCCTGACTTTTTTTTTATATAATATTTTTTTGGAATTTAAAGGTATCATCTTATAAGTTGCATTTAAGACAAAAAATAAAAATAAATGTGTCAAATATTACATTCTAAAAATTACAAAATTTAAAATATGTACATTTTAAGAGATATGGTTTAAAATACCCACATTTGATAAAATGTGGCCTATACCTATAAGTAGTTAAAAAAATGTTGCTTTTAATAAAATAGGCAACGATTTTATTATATTTGTTGTTTTAAAGAGAATTAAACACATTACAAAGTTTACAATTAAAAATTGTTGCTTATATATACATATAGGTAAAAATAAGTGTGGCCTATTGTGAAAATATCTTAATTTTTGATTTAGATATTTTGAAACAATTTAAAATAAAAAATATATAAAAAATATATAAGACTACTTAAAATAAATGTGATTTAAAATATACATAATTTAAAAAGTGTGGGCTAAAGTGTCCACGTCTTAATATTTATGCCCTTTAATTATTTACATTTTATTATATGTTGTTTAAAAGAAATAAACAACATTTTTCATATATCATTAATATATGAGGCAAATAAAACTCACATTATAGACATTAATAAAAAACTGTGACTTATTTTTACATAAAGCTATGATCTGTTAATCGTTGTCATTGTAACATTGCCTGAGCCATAAAATGGTGTAGTGATATTTTGCTTAATGGACCGGTGTATCAAAGATACCAAATCACCTTGTCAAAGTTACGAATTTTTTACCTAGACTCTCGGCATAACAAAACTTTTGAATTTGCGCCATTCAAATATTGTTTTGTTATTAGTCAACCAGAATGACATTATATCGAATTAACAACATAATCAAGATTTCCAATTTATCACAATCAAATGTTTATTTTATATTAGGACGACTGGAACCATTAATTGGGATCAACATCTAAGAGATTAGATTACATTTGAATCCGGTCTAACCAAGTATAATTAAAATTTAATATTTTAAAATTTATATTCAACTATTTAAATTTTTAAATTTAGATTATTTAAATTATAGATTAATTCGGTCGAATGTTTCAGATTATAAATTTATTCTATATTAAACTTTTTAATAAAAGAATTTTTTTTGAATAAATAAATCTTTAACTTAAAAAAATGACATATATAATTTAATAATAATTATTAAAAATATATTTATATATTTGTAAATATCAAAATTTAAATTTGAACTGAATTGAGATTTTATAAAATTTCAGTCCACTGTCAGAATCGGATCAAATTTTTACTCAATTTTATTTAATTTAACAAACATTCTCAAGGTTATTGAATACAACCCTGTACTCAATTTTACATATTTTACTTGATGTTTTCAGGTTTACTCGAATACGATTGGCATTTCAATTAAACTTTAAAAATATTTTAAATTTTTTATCAAGACCGGTACAGAAATTTCCAATTCAACCTTCAACCTGTTCAGCTTAAAAGCCTGTGAAATACAACCACAAGGATTCTATTTAATATAATATCTAAGTAATATTAATTGTTGTAATATCAATAAGGTGTTTTATGCATTTGTCCTCTCTTTTACCCATTCTCTTTCTATCAACACACTTAATAGGTAATATTTTTTTATTTGTAATGCCAGCTTCATATTAAAAATTATTAGTTACAAATAAATGAATTAATTATACAACGTAAATACTGCAAGCTAGTTCAGTAACTTAAAAAATAATGAAAGAAAAATTAAAGTAAGTGGTTATCCACAATGATTTTGAGGTAGATAGTTTGAATAAAAGTAACTACATGGTGTTTTAACCTTTGACTAAAAATAATTTTCAATCACTTAAACGATTCTCATTTAATTTTCTGAAATAAAATAGAAAGTAGATTAAATATGCTGCATTAGCAACAAAAAAATACATCAAAATTTTAATTATGATAATAATTACTTCATTTACAATTTTCGGAGACAATATCGCAGACTTCACCAGATTGCACGTCATGTTTGCATTCTATTGTCTTTGAATGATTGCACCATGAAGAAAACGAGGAGTATGCTAGTTTTCAGATGTATGACTGGTTGTAAGAGAATACTGCTAAATTACTTTTAAGAAAACTTTGGAATTTTCGAAAATATTCATATAAAATATTTAGTGTTTATACGATAAAATATCCAATCTCTTTAATTAGTATAATATGCATAGTATGATATATTATCATAATTTTGTAAGTATGAATTATAATTATTAAATATTGTCATTATGTTTATGTTATTATCTGATAAAATAATATAATAAATATGGAAGCATGTTCCATCCAGTAATAATTAGTGAAATAGATATATGAAATAGTTTTTAATGCTGTAAGATAACATACTCTAAAGAAGGGAAGCCCAAATAACATATATATGCAACACAGTAGAAGTGAAGTCTTTATTTATGAGTCACGTATAACACAACATAAAGAGGGTAGCCTATTGATCTCAGCATACCCAGTCCAAACAGAAAATAAACTATAACATATAGTTTTTAATTTTTTAATTATTCATTAATTATATTATATGATATTATATAATATTACATAAACATTACAGGAGAAGTACAGGTTCCTTGTGAAGCACAATTGATGTACTGGGGGATAGGGTCTGTGTTCAAACATATCCTTATTTCAAATATAAGTCCTCTTCTTCCACTTCCACTTCCACTTTTTCCACTTTGTCTACTTTTTCTACTTTTTCTACAGTGTAGTTCTGGCTCAACACCTATAGCTGAGTTGCGTATGGCTGAGATGATATCATTTATATGATATGGCTTACGACGTGATATACCCGCATTTATAAGTATTGCTTGAAGATCATTCCTTGCATAGATATCTAATGTCAACCTGAAGAAATCAAACTGCTGCATATTCGAGCACGTTCCATGCTTCTCCCACTCATGCTCCCAAAACTTAGTATAATTCGTAGAATAATAATTTGGCCAAACTTGTTGAAGTCGAGGTCCTATATTTTGTATCTAATAAAATAAAAAATAAAAAATATCACTTTCCAACATTAAAATGTTATTACAATTAAGAAATAGATACCTTACTCTTAGATCTAATAAAACAAAAAAATAACTTTTTCGAATATTAAAATATTATTATAATTAAGAAATGAAAATCTTACCACAGAAAGATTTAATCCGTCTACTCTGCAATTGAATGGTTGTGGAAAAGCGTTGGTCGATGGCCATAGACCATGCACAGTGAATTTCGTCGATAATGCTATTGTTGATGACGTACACAACCTATTACCATGGCAAAGACCTCGGGGATAAATTTGTGCAATTGTGAAGTAATCGAATCCATTAATGGAACCATGAAATAATAAAAAGATGATAAAAGTAAATATAATGTAATTCATTATAAATGTATGTAATAAAATAATGAAAAATCATGAAGTCTAATGATCCAATTTATAGGACTTCTTCTCATTATAAAAGTTAGTTAAACAAAGGTTCTATTAAATTTTATAATTAATTGTAAAATCAAATTTTTATTTAAAATATGGTACTGTTTTATACCTAATTAATGAGTAATTTTATTAATTAATATATCCAAACAATGCATGTGACACTCTATATCTATATAATTGTCTTTTTGCTCTCTCTATATATACCTCTAAATAAATAAAATTATAATATAAACATAATAGTTAAGCATAATAGTTTAATTTATTAAATATTATCTAAATTTTAACTAATACATTACACAAAATAACAAAACTGTAAGTTTTGGCTAGATTTTATCGAATTACATACTTATTCTTCAAATTGAGAAAAAAAAACAGTCATATATTATCATTTTTATTTTAAGATAAATAATTTTAATTCTCTGTCTCTCTCTATATATATTCTAAACATAACATATGAATGACAATAAAGATAGTAATTATAATTTAAACATAGCACATTCATATAAAGAATGAGACACACATGCTGTGTCCTTTATCAACAAACATATACAGATGGAAAACAATCCTAATGAAAACTTTTGAAATATAACATTATATATATATATAAATCAAGTCTCTTATATATTTGAAATTTTTTTAAAGTTAAGAAATTATTATTTGACGCACATAATGAAATTATTATGTATGCTATACTTTATTTATGTTTAACACCTGGTATTTAATATTTATCGAAATTAATAATAGATACATATTACTGTATTTAACACTTCAAGAACATCACTGTGAAATATGAAGTGTTTCTGCTTTATTTCTATTCATGTAATACTTCATATTTCATATTGACAAAAGTATACGAAGAAAAATATTTTGTATTAGCTTGTTCGGACATTCTATTTATTATCACATGCGAAAACACAAGTGTTTCTGCTATATATATATATATATATATATATATATATATATATATATATATATATATATATATATATATATATATATATATCCTGATAACGTGTGTTTGTATTTTTTTTTTAAATATTTATTATAAATAAAATTTAATATTTATTTGTATGTATAAATTTTTGAAAAAAAATAATATATTAATTAATTCTCTTAAAAAGGTATAATATATTTTTCAATGAATTTTGTTAATTCTACATAAAAACACATCATAATGTTTTTTTCAATTTTAAAGAACTAAAATAAAAAGTAATACAAAGTTTGTATGACATAGTAAAAGTATAAGTAAAAAGCGAAATAAATAACCTGATAGGTGTGATAGTAAAATGTTTCCTATTTAAAGAATTTTATTTGATTTTTATTTATTATTATGATGACAAATATCAATTTTTACTAATATTGAAATTGTATCATATTCTAAATTTTTGGGCAGTATTTTAGATTTTCTCAATATAAATGTTTTTCATTTATAAAATTGTACGGTAATTTGACCATACGAAGATAAATTAAGTTTAAAAGTTTTAATAAACAAATTATAGTACTATTCTACTACTATTATTATTATTATTATTATTATTATTAGGGTACGCACAGGTGCGATAGCGCATGTGTGTACGCATTTTTTAAATATGAATGATAGTATATTAGTAGGTAATAGTGTAATATTATTAAATATATAAAATAAATTTATATTTATTTAAAATAAAGTGAAACGAATAGGGAAATTTAAAAATAAATGTTACTCTAGTGCATGGCCCTCACTCATCAACCCGGCCCCTTCGCCAACAACGTCTACCTGCACCCACCTGCCTCCATGTATGAGTTGAAGCTGCGTGCCGCCGATTACGTCCGTATGGAGGAAATGCAAACCCTCCATACAAAATTTTTCAATGATTACGCACCCTCTACTGCCAACCCCACTCCACAACCTCCCCGTCCTGATCCGAGACCTCGAGAACCCCAACAACCCCGCTTCACCAGATACGCCCCTTTAAATGTTCCTAGATCCCGCCTCCTTGATGAGGCCTTACAGGCCAACCTCATCCCACCATCCCGTAAGACGACCATTCCCCCCAATGCGGACATGGTAACCCAGCGCGGTATAGAGGCTAATCCTGAAAACTGCAATGCGATCATTGAAATGCGAAGCCCCACCAGTGTCAAAGAAGTACAACGCCTCATAGGCCGCCTCACCACCATTTCCCACCTCCTTCCCAAACTAGCCGAACAAACCCAACCCATCATACAGCTGCTCAAAAAATCTGCCAAGTTCACGTGGAATGATGATTATGAACAAATATTCCAAAAGCTAAAAACCACCCTCACCTCACCACCCATCCTTCATAAACCGGACACTCATCAACCCTTATTGGTCTATATCACCACCATAGATCACATCGTCAGCGCCGCGCTGGTTCAAGATGTCGGTGGCACCCAACATCCTGTTTACTTCGTCAGTAAAACCCTACAAGACCCCGAAAGCAGATACCAGATTGTGGAAAAGTTGGCCCTATCCCTGGTACACGCAGCCTGTCGCCTACGCCCATACTTCCAAAATCATAACATCATCGTCAAAACTGACTACCCAATTCAGAAGATATTGCAGAAACCAGACCTTGCGGGACGGATGTCGTCTTCAGCCGTTGAGTTATCCGAATTCAACACCTGCTACAAACCTCACGACCCCATCAAAGCTCAATGCCTTCTAGACTTTGTCAACGATCTCCAACAAACTCCTGAAGAGGACCAATGGACACTTTATTTTGATGGTTCATCCAACCCAAAGGGACAAGGTGTTGGCATCGTACTAGAAGGCCCCAATGACATCCTCATCGAAAAATCCCTTCACTTCGCCTTCAAGACATCTAACAACCAAGTCGAGTACGAAGCCATCCTCGTCGGCTTATCCCTGGCCCGCGAGGTTGGTGTCAATGACGAGTTGGTGTCAATGACGAGTTCCAGATCAACATGCAAAACCGATTCCAAGCTTACTGTAGGCCATTTAAATGACGAGTTCTAGATCAAAGGCCCTACCCTCCTAGAATATTACCATCTGGTCCAGAAAGTCGTCCAGTCCGCCTCCGAACAAGTCTGCATCCAACACATTCCCAAATTCAAAAATGTCAGAGTCGACATATTATCCAAACTAGCCAGCACCAAGTTAAAAAGCCGCCACCGATCACTATTGCAGTAAACATTGTCCGCCCCTTCCATCACAAATACTTGCCATAACCTAACCCAACACCTAGCCGACAATTGGACAACTCCTTACATCCAGTACCTCCAAACCGGTAACCCCTACCTAACGCTGACAGAACTTGGATAACTAAAGCCGCCAGGTACACGATGATAGGTGATGACCTGTACAAACACGGATACGGCTAATCACTTCTCAAATGTGTCACGGCAGAACAAGCTTAGTACATAATTAAGGAATTACATGAGGGCATATGCGGCTATCATTCCTGCGCACGCACCATGACTATCCGAATCCTTCGCGCCGGTTACTTCTGGCCAACCATGGAGGCAGACTGCCAAGACTTCGTCAAAAAATGCATACCATGCCAGAAGCATGGCAACCTTATCCACCAGAAACAAGAGCAGTTTCACTCTATACTATCCCTATGGCCCTTCGCAAAGTGGGGAATGGACATCCTCGATCCTTTCTCCCGCGGCAAAGGTCAAGTAAAGTTCTTAATAGTAGTCGTCGACTACTTCACCAAGTGGATAGAGGCCAAACCCTTAGCCACCATTACAGCCCAGCAAGTCCAACAATTCGTTTGGAAGGACATTATATGCCGGTATGGCGTCCCACATACAATCATCACCGACAATGGCCGACATTTATAGACAAAGAACTCGCTAAATTCTATACCAGTCTAGGCATCAAACATGTAACCAACTCTGTTGAACACCCACAGACCAATGGACAGGCCGAGGCGGCAAATAAGGTTATACTAGTGGAACTACGTAAGCGATTGGACAACGCCAAGGGCCGATGGCTAGAAGAACTAGTGGAATTGCTATGGGCCTACAAGTGTACCCCACAATCAGCAACAAATGAATCTCCATTCAGCCTAGTATACGGTGCAAACGCTATGATACCCGTTGAAATTGGTGAACCATCTCTGCGCCGAGAACTATACGCCTCAGCCCAAAATCATCAAAACATGACCACCCACCTTGACCTCCTGCCCGAATTAAGGGAAAAAACCCAAATACGCAATTTAGCTGCCAGCGAGCGACCAGAAAGTATAATGAAAACCTATGCCCGAGGTCATTCGCAAAAGGAGACTTAGTTTGGAGAATGGCCAACAGTGCAAGAAAGAAGGATGGCAAGTTCTCCGCCAATTGGGACAGCCCATACCGAATACGTGAAGATGCTGAAGGAGGAGCGTATAGGCTTGAGCAGTTGTCAGGGGAAGAAATACCCAATACATGGAATGTGTCCCATCTCAAGTTTTACTTTAGTTAAAAACATGCTTTGTACCGAATACTTGTAACCCTGGGTGTACTATTTTCCCTCACCTGGTCTTTTTTCCCTAAGGAGGGTTTTGGCCAGGGAGGTTTAACGAGGCAGCCCAAATTTCATGAATAAACAAAGGGTTCTTAACCTCATGACTACTCCTTACCTTGCTTCTAACACGCTTTTAGTTCCCCACTCTTACCACAAGTAAGCCACCTAGCTCGAACACCCTTAACTAAATGTTAATTCGTTTTAGTTCCCCACTCTTACCACAAGTAAGCGGCCTAGGTCGAACACCCTTAACTTAATGTTAATTCGTTTTAGTTCCCCACCCTTACCACAAGTAAGTGGCCTGGGTCGAACACCCTTAACTTAATGTTATTTCATTTTAGTTCCCCACCCTTACCACAAGTAAGCGGCTTGGGTCGAACACCCTTAACTTAATGTTAATTCATTTTAGTTCCCCACACTTACCACAAGTAAGCGGCCTAGGTCAAACACCCTTAACTTAATGTTAATTCGTTTTAGTTCCCCACCCTTACCACAAGTAAGCGACCTGGGTCGAACACCCTTAACTTAATGTTAATTCGTTTTAGTTCCCCACCATTACCACAAGTAAGCGGCCTGGGTCGAACACCCTTAACTTAATGTTAATTCATTTAAGTTCCCCACCTTTACCACAAGTAAACGGCCTGGGTCGAATACCCTCAATGAAAAATCGCATTCGCAAAACATCACATACATCAAACACCCACTCAGTATTATACCATACCACTAACGCACCACTATCACACAGGTTATCGGCATCAAACAAACAACATAGCATACACAAAGCATTCATCATATTAAAAGCAAAGTAAAATAGTGTACGAATTATTACAAACATAGAATTCATTGTCAGTTTAACATCATAAACAATAAATGTCCTATGCCGCCTTGTTGTCATCACCCTCCACGGTATCTCCTGCATTCTCGTCCTCATCCGCTGCTCCTTTCTCTGCCTCCTCCTTGGGGCTGCTCTCGACCTCATTAATAAGTTGGTCGTCCACCACATCCTTGTTTACATCAAATCTTGGATCGGCTGCATCAATATCTTGGCAGAAGAAGGCCGCCTGCCTCACCCCTTTCTGGAACCCGTTGATGTGCTCTTGAAAAAAACAACCTTTCAAATCTTCGAGCTCCACCTCCACACCTTCATACTTTTCCTTTAATTCATCATAATCCGCCTCAAGGTCCACTATCCTCTCGTTAAGTTTAGTCTCTGAATCCAGACAGCGAACCTTCCAAGTTCCCAACCTCTTCTTTTCTTCCTCCCACCCTTCCCTCTCCTTTTTCCACGCAGCCCTTTCCTCCACGAACTTGTCAACTTTTTCCTGCAAATCCTCCAGCTTTTCTCGGTTCCCCTCCTTCACCTCTCTGCGATACAACGAACCAACCTGGCGACTCAAAATTAGCGCCTTGCTCGCAAACTCCACCATCGTCCTCACCAGGTGGTCTAGCTCCATGCTGTCGATGAATTAATCACTATCTTTGGCAAGTTAATCGCGATGTCTTTCCTAACGGCCGTCTTCGGCAACTCTATCAGACCGACTTCTGGTCCTTTAGCACCACTAGATGACCCTTGCCCAAGCAAGGCCGCCCTCACTTTTTTCAAATCCTTGTCCTTACCAGGCCTAGCCGGTAACTCGACCTTCCTCTTGGTGCCGCCATGAACGTGCACCTCAACCAACGACTCTTGTAAATTTGGGACCTCAGTATTCCCAGCTGCTTTCGCCTTCACGGCCTTCTCCTTCCTCAATGCTTGAAAATGCGTCAAGTTCTTCTTTCCAGCTTGAGCCATGTGTCTAGCACAAATACACTAAGTTCCGGTTAGTTTAACTTAGAAACATCAAGACAATTTAAGTCATAAACAAATACCTTCAATATCAATAATCGGGTGAACCGAATTATAAACCCTAACTAAGCCCTTAGTGGGCAGTTTATCAGTAAACTTCATCAGCACCTCCACCACCTCCCTATCCGCCGCCGACAACTCATCGGTACTCATATCCTTATACCGAGAAGTGCTACCCGTCCAACTAAAAGGGAATTTTGTACTCCCATCTGCATTAAGAAAATGCGACTTGCCCCCGACCTTCACCACAACCTTGAAATAGCCATCCTTGAAGTGCTTGAATGATTGTGAAAACGCGTCCAGTCTGCTAATGCTCGACCTACTCATCAAGGATAACCAGGTAGTCGTTTGTCGGGGTCTCGTGTCATAAAAATATAGAAACGCATGAGGAGAAGGCCGCAGATACAGTGACTGGCACAAAACACGAAAGGCCTGCAAGTAGGCCCAACTATTCGGATGTAGTTGAGTAGGAGCCACGTTGAGCTAACGAAGTACCCCCATGGTATAGTCATCTAGCGGCAACCTCACATGTAACTGAGAAAAATGGCACATATACATGTAAAAGAATTTTTCGGCAGCTCCTTCTTAGCCATGACAGACGCGCTCAATAACGCTCACCCGTTCCAGCGACACGATACCACGGTCCACACCCTTCACGATAACGGGGGTACAGTTCGACCACGAATTTAGCCGATGAGACCACCGAAACAATGACGACTGGTTACGAACATCAGCCGCTACCTAGTCATAACCGGCCTTAGCCGGCCAATTTCTCTCTACTATTTCTTTGGGAGGATCTTCCCTCACCTCGGTTGAATTCCAAATGACAAAACTTCTTCCCACCAAAAGTCACAACCCATACCAATCGACACAAGGCACACCAAACGTCATGAGTATTAGGAACGATGACGCAAAAACCCTTTTTGATTAGACCTCTGACACCCCTTTACCTGCTACAAACCTTTTCCTCTCTTTAGCTTTAACACTGTTCATCACATTTAAGGTTGAGGGACTGGTGTACCACACCTAGTCGGCCTAGCCGAAAAACAACAAACACTTCTCATCCTTTACCGACATAACTATATCGACAAAGGCTGGGGGACTGGTGTACCACACCTAGTCGGCCTAAGCCGAATAATAACAATTACCATATACATGCTAAGGTACCCAGACTAAACCACTAAGAAGTGACATTGATAAAAACAAACAAAAACAACAATAGCGGCCTAGGCCGTTAAAGGGTAACTGGCCTAAGCCGATAACTCAACGAAAATAACCAAGGACTTGGCAAAAACAGAACGTTTCAATAAGATTCACCAGGCCCACACAATAATCGAACTAAGGGCCTGGGCTAGGGCCTAGGCCCACCTACAGCCCAAATAAGGGCCCAACCCATGATGTGGCTAGACATAATTAATAATCTATAAATATGCATGGACCCCACGAATTAAAGGTACGCATTCATTACTTCCTAATCACCATATTTGACTTTCTGAGAGATTTCGCTGACTTGAGCTTCGGAGTCCCTTCTGCAGGTAACCCCTCTCGGGTCCAAACCGACCACTCTGAGATACCCATAAGTGATAAATATCAACCGGGAAGAAGCCTACTGAGGAGATGGCGGACCAGGAGATGGCGGACCAGGGTAAGGTAATACTTGTGTCTGACATATCTTGTTTGTTCTCTGCAGGAATAATTATTATTATTGTTATTCTTATTATTAGTGGTTATTCTTATTATTGTTATTATTATTGTTGTTATTATTATTATTCTTATTATTGTTGTTGTTATGGTTATTATTATTGTTTATTCTTATTGTTGTTACTATTATTGTTATTATTGTTGTTATTATTATTATTATTATTATTATTATTGTTGTTGTTGTTATTGTTATTGTTGTTGTTTATTCTTCTTATTATTATTATTATTGTTGTTGTTGTTATTTTTGATATTCTTATTATTTGTTATGAATTAATGATTGTCCATTGATTTCATAACCTACTCATAGGATTGATGTTCATATGATTCATTATTTTTTATGTAAATATTTGTATTAATTAGTTTATTTGTTTCCTTTATGGATTACATCTTGTATCTATAAATAGGACTCTTCCTATCAATAATAATATACAAATGAGTTGCTCCTATTTTCTCATTCTCTATTCTTCCTCTTCTTCTCTCTCTTATTAGCTTTATTTCATAACACATTATTAGCACGATGCTCCAACCAACTGAGGACTAGTGGAAACTTTTTCTCTCTAACGATAGTGTTCTACGTGTCTCAATCCATGCTCTTTCTAATTCTTTGTCAATTTATAATTTTACCTTATATTCTTCCTCTTATGATAAGAATTGTTTGACTTTATCAATTTTTATCTTCGTCTTATTATTTTTATTTTTATTATGATGGTGATTATTATTATTATTATTATTATTATTATTATTATTATTATTATTATTATTTTATGTGATAGTTCTAAACACGCGAAACATTGCAAAATTTGGATTTGTGACCCTTGATATTACAAGGAAAATTTCCTTATATTGGATTTTAAATGTTGAAATACATTTAGATGCAATGGATATTGGGATACTAGTAAATAAAGAAATAAAATATCTAAGCAACTAATTTGCTCATGCGACCAAAATATTGTGAAAAGAGATTTCACAAATATTATGAATTTATTTCATGCCTATGTATGGTTGGACAAAGTAATAAAGCTTTTGATGAAAAATCATGAGATCCCCCTAATCTGCTCCATTCCTAGAAGTGAATGCAACAATAAATATTATGAATTTTTTTCATGTCTTTGTATGGTTGAACAAAGCAATGAGCTTTTGATAGAAAATCATGAAACTTGTCTAATTGGTTCTGCTCCATTCCCAGAAGTGAATGCAACAACATTTGATTTATATTTTCATGATCGTGATCGTGATATTGATTATGAACATGGTTATAAAGGAATTTTCAAAGACACATTTTGTCACCAGAAGTGGCACAATAATGTGAAAAAGGGAAAAGGAAAATGTGAAAATATTAACAAAAAATATGAAAGTATATATTATCATTACGATGGTAAAGACCATTTGAGTTGTAATTATTATACACCAAAGCATCATACAAATAAGGAGAAGAACATAGAAACACATTTTGCTTATGAAGATGGTGATTCTGATTATGGCCATATGGATGTTACTCATCTTGATATTATCATTTTCTGTGTTAAATCAAATGGAAGCATTGATCACCTCATTGGTTATAAGAGTGTTAAAAAAATTATATTGATATTTATGTTTATATGAAGAATGAATGTTGGCACTAGTACCAAATGTTGTGTCTTATTGATAGTGCAACAACTTATACAATTCTCAAGAGTAATAAATTTTTCTCTTGTTTGATAGTGCGAGACATCAATGTTAGTATTATTTATATATAGTACTACAAATATATTTGAAGGCTTTAGAAGAGCTATTATACTTCTACCAAGAAGTTGAATAGAAACTTATCAAGTTTCAAAGATATTTGTCTAAATGGAATATTGAGACAAACAATGAAAAAGATATGAAATATCTTTATATCTCTACGATTGATTAAAAAAAATGTATATTGGAGAAATTACTAACATTCTCTTATGGTTTGTACTACATGTATATTAGGACAATTAAAATGCATGTCATGGTAAACCAAAAGTTTACGAATCAAAATGAATTTCTTGTTTAGTATGATCAATTAGGTCATCCTGGATCTATTATGATGTGAAAAAAAAAGGTTGAAAAATTCATGTTGACACCCACTTAAGAGTCAAAAAACTTCTTCAGACCAATGAGTTCTCATGTACTATACGTTCATAGAAGTTGATAATTAGACCATCACCAGAAAAATTAGAAATGAGTCAATCTCATTTTCATAACGAATATAGGATGATATTTGTGGTCCAATATATCCACCATGTGAAACATTTATATATTTCATGGTTTTAATTGATGCATCAACTAGATGGTCACATTTGTTTATTATCAACTCGCAATCAAGTAATTGCAAAGTTATTAGTATAGTTAAGAGCTCACTTTCTAGATTATCCGATTTAGAAAATCTGTTTTGATAATATTGGTGAAATTACATCTCATGCTTTTCATGAGTATCGTATATCAATTGGAATTGAAGTTAAGCATCCAATAGCACATGTTGATACTCAAAATAGACTTGCGAAATCATTACTAAAACATCTAAAATTAATTGCAAGACCATTACTTACGAGAGCTAATCTTCTGATGGCTACTTGGAAATATGCAATTTCGCATGTTGCATTATTGATTTGCATCAAGCCAATAAGGTATCACAAATACTTTATTATGCAGTTGGTTTTTGGTTAGTGACCTAATATTCTCATGTAAGAATTTTTTAGTGTGGTGTATATGTTTTAATTTCCCCACCAAAAAGGACTATGATGGGTCCTTAGAGATGATTGATAATATATGTTGGATATGATCATCCCTCAATAATAAAATATCTTGAATTACCAACAAAAGACTTATTTAAAGTTTGACTTATTTACAGTTCGACTTTTCGACTGTCACTTTGATGAATAAGTTTTTCCAACATTAGGGGGAGAAAGAAAACAATTTGAAAAGAATATTGGTTGGAATGAATTATCATTATCTTTATCTTGATCCTCGTACAAAAGAATGTGAACTAGAAGTTCAAAGGATAATTCATTTACAAAATTAGTCAATCAATTACCGAATATTCTTATTGGCAGAAAGGGTAATCAAATTATATATACCAACTGCTAATGCTCTAAGTATATTTGATATTATTTCATAACACGTCTGAAGCATGGTAGGCTTGTTAATTCCAAAGACAGGCTTAAAGCGTGGTAGGCCTATTGGTTCCAAATATAAAAACTCTTGAATGAGAAAATGAGCTTCAATGCAAGATGACCTACTCGAAAAGGTGAAAATCCCAAAAGATTCATTTAACATAATTAATTATTCGGTTCTAGAAGAACCTTAGGTACCTGAAATTGTTCAAAATGATGAGATCTCAATAAATTATGTCATGAATAATATAATATGAAACCAAAATGAAGTAAACATTGACGAAACGTTTACTTATAATATAGCGATGAATGCTATGAATGACAATGATGATCAATAAGTAATGATCATTGAAGATTGTCGGCAAAGAAAAGATTGGCCAAAATGAAAATATGCAAAGAAGCATAATTATATTTCCTTGCTAAACGAAAGGTTTTTGGACGTATAGTTCGCACACCTGAAGTTGTGAAACCCGTTGGGTACATATGAATTTTTGCGCAAAATCAAATTAAGAATGATGAAATTGTTAGATACAAAGCACAATTAGTTGCTCAAGGTTGTTCACAAAACCTTGTATTGATTTGTGAAAAAACATATTCACTAGTATTGGATGCAACAACATTGCAATATTTGATTATTCTAGTTACAACCCAAACTTTGCATTTACATCTAATGGATGATGTTACAACCTATTTGTACGATTCTTTTGAGAATCATATTTATATGAAAATCCCTGAAGGATTTTATTTGTCCAACAAAACAAATTCTAAAGAGGGTTATTCAATAAAATTGAACATACTCTTTTATTGCTTAAAGCAATCAGGACGTGTGTGACATAAACCGTCTGATTGAGTACTGAAGGATATAGAAATGATTCTATGTGTTCTTGTATTTATATGAAAAGATCCAAAAATGAATTTTCCATAATTATTGTTTATATAAATAACATAAACATCGTTAGAACTCCTAATGAGTTCACAAAGGCAATTGATTGCTTAAAGAAAGAATTTGAGATAAAGGATCTTGAAAAGGCAATTTTTTTTTTGAGATTACAAATTGAGTATTTAAACAAAGGTGTTTTTTATACTTCAAGAACCTTATATAATTAAGGTGCGTAAAATGTTTTAAATGGACAAGTCACATCCATTATGCACTCTAATAGTTGTGAGGTCGTTAGATGTTGATAAATGCTCTTCTTAGACCTCAAGAAAATGATGAAGATCTTCTTAATGGTTTGGAGTAAAACATATGTTTCGTTACCTTAAGGGTACTACGAATATGAGCTTATTTCATCCAAATGATTCAGAATCAGACATAATGGGTTATGTTTATGCATGTTATTTTACATATTCTCACAATGACATAATGGTTGATCACAAACAAGATGTTGTTCATATGAGGTAGCACAATGGTTTCGTGATGTATATGAAACAAACCATAGTAGCAACATCGTCTAATCATACAAAATTATGAGGAAAGTTGTGAATATGTTTGGTTAAGGTCTATAATTCAACATGTGCAAGAAACTTGTGGCTATCCCCGACAAAGATGGAATCAACAACCATATATGAAGACAATAATGTATTGTTCAATTGAAAGGATGATATAAATATCTAAAAATTCATTCATGTGAAAATCTGGCAAGTCTATTTATAAAGTCTTTGTGAAGAGAAACTTTTGAGCAAATGATTCACAAGTTCGGACTTCGTCACCTTAACGATGTAAGCTTACATGAGGAGGAGAAATAGAATATGTGATGAACAATATTGTATTAAAGAATACATAATGTTGTACTCTTTTTGCTTCACTAAGTTTTTATCCCAAAGGTTTTTTCTTAATAAGGTTTTAACGAGGCACATTCTCTTATCAATGGACACTGAAGGGGGAGTGTTATGAATTAATGATTGTCCATTGATTTGATAAATCTACTCATATGATTGATGCTCATATGATTCATTATTTTTTATGTAAATATTTGCATTAATTAGTTTATTAGTTTCCTTTATGGATTACATGTTGTATCTATAAATAGGACTCTTTCTATCAATGATAATACACAGATGTGTTGCTCTCTATTTTCTCATTCTCTATTCTTCCTCTCCTTCTCTCTCTTATTAGCTTTATTTCATAACACCTTATCAATACGATGCTCCAACCAACTAAGGGGAAGCCTTTTCTCTCTAACGATAGTGCTCTTCATGTCTGAATCCAAGCTCTTTCTAATCCTTTCTCAATTTATAATTTTACCTTATATTCTTCCCCTTGTGATAAAAATTGTTTGACTTTATCAATTTTTATCTTCGTCTTATTATTATTATTTTTATTATCACGGTGATAATTATTGTAATTGTTGTTATTATTGTTACTGTTGTTATAGTTATTGTTGTTATTATTATTGTTATTATTGTTATTGTTATTATTATTGTTATTAGTATGGTTATTGTTATTGTTATTAGTGTTGTTATTGTTATTATTGTTAGTATTGTTATTGTTATTACTGTTATTATTATTGTTGTTATTGTGATTGTTATTATTATTTATTTTTCTTATTATTAATATTATTGTTATTCTTGTCATTATTATTATTATTGTTATTATATTATTATTGATTATTCTTATTATTGTTATTGTTATTATTATTATTGTTTATTCTTATCATTATTGTTTACTATTTTTATTATTATTATTATTATTATTATTATTATTATTATTATTAATGTTATCATTATTGTGGTTGTTATTATTGTTATTTTTGTTATTATTATTGTTACTATTATTTTTATTCTTATTCTTATTATTATTATTATTATTATTATTATTGTTATTGTTATTGTTATTGTTATTGTTATTGTTAGCATAGTTATTAGTATTGTTATTGTTATAATTATTGTTATTATTATTTTTTATTTTTATTATTATTTATATTATTATTATTATCATCGTTATTATTGTTGTTTATTCTTATTATTATTATTATCGTTTATTTTTATTATTATTATTATTATTATATATAATTATTCTTGTTGTTATTCTTGTTATTATTATTGTTATTATTATTATTATTGTTATTATTCTTTATTCTTATTATTATTATTATTATTAATATAGTTATTCTTGTTATTATTGCTATCATTTTTGTTGTTATTATTGTTGTTGTTATTATCATTGTTATTATTATTATTGTTGTAGTTATTATTGTTATTATTATTATTCACTACAAAATAATTGTTTTTTATTAGCGGTTTAATTCTGTTGGTTATGTTGCACCGCTAAAAAATGATGAGTTCTGTTATGTTACCCACTACAAAATTGTTTACATTATTTTAATATTTTAAGTTTTTTATACTTAATGACCCAAGAGTAGATTACTTGTATTCATTTTATTTTCAATTGGAATAATTCATTCCACATTTTTGTTTATGCATGTTCTTTCGCTTTCACCTTTCGCTCAAATTTAGGGTTTAGGGGAGATTTTTGAAATCGTGTGCATCGATCTTGCTTCTTCGCTAGGTGTTTTCGTTTTGTTTTTTTATTTTTTTTCCTTTCGTTCGAATTGATGACTTGACTAAAATTTTCGAAAACGTATGCAAAAAATGGAGAAGAACCACTTCAGATCGATTTCAGAGCGTTCTGTGTGGGGTGCTCACGAGGATGATTTCAGCATCTCTTACGACACCATTGGACGTGGTGAAGATGCGGTTGATGATGTAGGTGTGCGACGAGGGGGTGAGTAAGGTTGCGGTGGTTATGTATGATGGCGTTTCATTGATGGTGAAGAAAATTTTGGAGGAAGGGTGGGTGAGGCTGACACATGGCATGAGACCTAGGGTCCTTCACAACACGTCCCGAGTTAGGTTACTTGCTTTTCAGACGACGAGGCTTAGGATTTTGTGGGAGTATCTTAGGAGGAAGGAGTTAAGTGAAAGGGAAACTCAAGTTTCTGTTTCCACTACGTGAGTTACTCACAAACATAATGTACTTAAGAATTTATCTTATGCAATTTATTTCAATTCTTATTAACTTATAGTGTGTGTTTGAATTTTTTGTTCAGTTGTGATAAAATATTTTTAATAAGTCTGGGTCACACTATTTGTCAGAACTAAATCCCTTACACTATTTGTCAGAACTAAATCCTTAATTTAGTTTTGCCACTCTGATTCCATCAATTTTGTATGCTGCTATAATCTCCTCAATATATATTATGATTATTCCTTCATGGATTCAATTTAGTTTGAGTACTCCAAAAGAGAAAAGATGAAAATAAAATCTAAAATATATGAAAACAAACACCTCTGGAAAATACCCAAATACCCTTATTTAATTCGTTGACACCTGTCCATTTATTTTGTTTTTTGGTCAGTTTAACTTCTTCTAAAAATGGTCTGTGATCTGCACTGGTTCAGTAACACCTCTGGATTTTACTCAAATAACCCAATTTAAACGAGTGACACCTGTCCCCATCGTTGGTTTTTCTGTAAAATCCCCTTTGACCTTTCTTTTTAGACTTTTGTCTCCATTCTTTCTTCTCTCAATTTCTCCCGCTCACGGCATTCAAAAAAATTCATATTTTTTTTCTTAAATTTTTTGTCCTTTTGCTGCCAAACTCTCCTCAGACCATCTTTCCCCTTCTGCTTTCTCCCTTCCTAACCCTAAAACACACCCTTTTTCTATCAACCCATATTTTCTCAAAACCAACCACACCCTTCTTTTAGTGTTTCTGTTTTGAAAGCGTTGTCTGGGTACTCCAGATTAGTGCATGCAATGATCCACATATATGGTGTTCTTGAAAACTCAGTTTTATGGATTAATATTGTGGGTTAAGAGAAAGGTAACATTTTTTTTTATTCTTTATAGTTTCAATTTTTAGGCTTTCCATTCTTCTTAAACTTATGGTTTTACAGGATTTTTTATTAACTGAAGTTTTTATGGTGCAGGATTGAATGTATAAATTTTTTATTTTGGTATTCAATGGTTCTGGCTCCGGTTAAGTAAAAGTACTTTTTTTAATCTTTTATATTTTATATTTATTTTTGTGGTTTAATTTTTTGTTTCGTAATATTTACACTACTGAAACTGGAATGGGAAGTAATTCAAGTTCTCATTTTAGCCAACATTGCAGGTTCCTTATCCTCCACTTATCCAACATTCCAAGTTCTATCACATTATGAGCTACAATTTCTATGTTTTGTTCAATCCAAAGTTGTTGGGGTAAGTAGGTATGTAGAATAAATATAAGTAGCTAGACATATTGTGAGAGTGATTCATCACATCTCTATTTATTGTTGCTACGATCTTTCACTTTTTCATTATCTAAGATCTAATGTTCTTTAAGTACTTCAACATTGAACAAATTTTGATTTTTTTGATAATGGATTTTAAGCAAAGACCCTTTCTATATGTTGTTTTACTTAACTTTTTTACTTTCACGTGGACTTATAGAAATATTGAACTTCAGTTTTTTATTATATTCGATTTGGATCATTATAAATTTGCAGTTTTAATTTTTTGCTTTTCTAAAATTTGGATTTTTAATTTTCATTGTTGGTAGACTTTTACGAGGTAGAAGATTTAACCTTTAAATATTAAATAACATTAATGTCATGGTTTGATTCCCTTTTAAAGAAAGTTGAAGAAAGGTTAAATCTTTAAAGCAATTTTGGGTTATTTTTTTGAGAATTTTTGGTTTTGAATTTTTCAGGTTTGGAGAAACAAGGCTTGGAGGCAAGGATTTAAGGTGGTTTGCAAAAGAGGATTAAATAAGATTTGAGTTTTAGTCTTTTTTTTATGCTTCAAATGCTTCTCATTTTTCCTTTTTTTGAACTTTTGTAGTTGTTGTTGACAGAGGGGATGTCGAAGTAAAATGTTGGTGATTTTTTTTTTTGTAAAATGTTGTTGGTGATTTCAAGTGGAATGTTGCAGCAATTCAAATAAACACCTGCACATATAGGATATGCATGGAGTCCAAAGGATGACAACATCCACATGTGGATCTATATAGTAAGCAACTTCCTCATGTATATGTTGAAAGCATGATTCATTTAGATAGTTTAACTTAAATCTTTTTAAATTAATGCTTCAATTATTAATTGATCCTTATTGTTGTCTTATAGAAGCTTGATCCTTATTGAGGCCACAAAATTGGTTGCAAAGCTTGATGAGAAGGAAAGAAATAGTTTACCAATGCTTAGACAAGTTGATTTCATTGATGGGGTCATCCATGCAGGTCTCCGTAGTTGTTGGCTTTTTTATTTATTTTGCTAATGAATATATTATTGGGTAATTTTTCAATAATGTGTTGTCTTTGCTCCAGGGTTTCTCTGGGATGAATAGGTTTAGCTAGAGCAGATGGAGTAAAGTCCAGTATGAGATGATATTGGCGTTTCTTATCATTTGTTGATTATTTCTAGCCAAGGTAATTTTTTGTTGGAGAATGTGAGAAACTTTGTGTCTTTCAATGAAGTAGAAACATTGTTTAACCTTGGCTTCACTTTTTGAGATGAGTTATCAACTAAAATTACTGCAACTTTTTTCCTTATCTGCAACTTTGATTTTTTCCATGCCTTAACTACAACTAAAATTAGAGTAATTTATGTAGATATCATATTGTTGAATTTGTATTCTTCTCTCAAGAAGGACTTCGTGATATCATATTTTAGGGATAAAATGAAGAAAGTAAACAAACTCTCAAAGAGCTTGAAACTAAGCACAACAACTATACGAGAAGACAAAACGTTTGGTTGACATGGATTTTGTAATTGAATCAGTTTTCATAGTTATATTGTTGTGCATTAATTCTTAATAATAAGCTTTTGAGGTGGTAATCTTGTCATTATTAACTTCTTTCATTTTCAGGAGTTAGACAATGATATGAGGAAGTGTAAGGAAGAGTTCAAGGAGTTTGAAAGGCAGGATGTTAACTACCGGAAAGATTTTAAGCACATAAGTCAGAAGATCAAAAAGCTAGAGGATAAACTAGAAAAGGTACAGAAGCAAGTCATAGTTCATTGCAATGAGACATCTAATTCTTTTGTTTCTACTTTGTATGTCAGGATTCATCCAAAATTGAAGCCCTTATGAAAGAGGGCGAGGAATCCACTGATTTGATACCAAAACTTGAGGACAATATTCCAAAACTGCAAAAGTTATTACTTGATGAGGAGAAGATCTTGGATGAAATCACAAAGAGTTCCAAAGGTGGACTTTTTTCATTTTTACTAATTTATTTCTAATATAGTGTTGTCTATTAATAAAAATATAGTGTTGTTTAATCATAATTTTTTTATGAACAGTTTGGGAGCATTCCATACTTTCTCTCCCTGTTTTACCTTACTATTTTCTCAAGCTACCAATGATATGGACAAAAGGCCATTTTCCATGAGTATCTCATTTTATAAAGGTTACAAGCCTTTCTTCCTAACTTCTTTTTATTGACTTTTATCTAACATTGTGTCCTGCATATTACTGATTTTTTTTTCTTTCATTTTTAAATATTTCTCTTTATTTAAAACAGTCACCTACATGCTAGATGAAATCATATGGAATTAAATAGCCAACAATTTTCACTTTGAGCTACTGTCGAATCAAATCTATGAATAAGCCCGTGAGAATCCTGCAATTTCAATTCCAAACATAACCTGTTCTTTTATTTATAAATATGTTTTCAGTTCCTTTTGCTTGATCAATAGGTTGTTCTGGTAGTTGAGAGCTTGATGGTTAACATTGCATTCACCATTTTTTTGGTTATCCTAGATCACTAGCATGTAATCTTTACAGAATGGAAATGTTCAAGGAGTACTAATAGAGATTTAAGAAAGTCTCCTAATTGTTATAGTAGTTGAAAGTTTTTTTTGAACAATACTCTCTATCCCTTTCCCTGATTTGTAGGCATTTGTATGTATTGTATTGAGTGAAAATGAATGAATTTGTTAAAGAAATGGTATACATTTCAGGAATTGGATGAAAGAAAACTATAGCTTCCATTTATATTCTTGTCCCTTTTCTCTTTTTTTATTGTTGAAGAAATTGAATTGTAGATTTCAGAATTACTTATTATAAACCATGATATGATTTAATTTGACAATACTAAATATTTTTCCGTTGTTTCTCTAAAAGGTAGAAGACATTAGAATATTGAGCAAGGAAGATATAATTTTTTAAGTGATTCATTTAGCCTCACTGACGTGGTTTTTGTGGTTACATTTATAGAAAGAGCAAAATACATCAAGATAAGATAAAGATGGAGCAAGAAATATTAGAAATTGCCATGAAGCAAATACATAAAGCTTCATAAGTTTCAGATTTTGATAGTAAAAACAACGTTCATATGCGTTCATATTCTTAAATGTAAATGAATTTCGTAAGTTATTGTTTGTTAGCAAAATTAAAAGTTCGGTTTGTTTCAGTTATTTATTTTTCATAAAAAAATCATTTTTGATTTACATAAAAAGACAGTTATAATTTTATTTTATAATGTTTTATATAAGTTTTTCAAAAATAAATATGAATCACAAAAGATCAGATTACTAATTATTTTAAATAGTTCGCAGAAAACGGTGATAAGTTTTCTTTCAAATTAAAACTATATTTTATAATTGTAATAAAAATAACTTTTACCTTTTATATATTCTCTAAAATATTAATTATTGTTTATATACATATATCCTTAAAATTGTTTGTGCTTTTTAAGTTCTAAATTTCTAAGTAACCTTTACAGATATATGTAGTGTGAAGAAACTTCTAAAAACAAAATTAGAAACAAAATTAATTATTTATTGAATATTAAAAACAAAATTAATTACTATAATACTTTCATATTTGTTATATTATGTTTAACTTTTATTATAAATTCAATGTCTATGTTGATAACAACGTATGCATGTATTTTTGTTTAAAACTCTTAACATCAATTTCAGGCTTCTTTAACTTTTTTTAATAGAAATATCATTTCAAAATATGTTTGCATTTCTCTATTTTTCTTTCAATTGATTATTCATGTGTGGACAATACTTTGCACTCTAATCATAAAACATGTGTGTCGTACCAAACAATTAATTGAGAGTCAATGTTTGATAACAATATCTTATATATATATATATATATATATATATATATATATATATATATATATATATATATATGTGTGTGTGTGTGTTGTGTGTTAGGATTTAAGTGTGTGTGTGTTAGATTTTAAACTGAAAAATGAAATCTTAATAGGACTCTATCGAATAGAGTGGGTTGAGTGGGTTGAGTGTTATTTTACGATTTATTAGCCAACACTATCCTCTAAATCAAAAGTTAACAATGCAGTATAATTATATTTTTTGTTGATCATTTTTTTTCTTATTATTAATAGTATTGTTATTATAATTATTATCAGTATTAGTAGTCTTATTAACAATTTTAGTGTTTTTATTTTATGCGGGACCAAAGTTTACAATAACAAATTTTAACTATATAATACTATTATTGTTTTATATATTAATTATTATATCAATTTTAAAATATAACACAAATAAATTCATATACAAATACATAATAAAAAAATATAGACCCCTGCGTAGGCACGGGTATCATGCTGGTTGTCATTCGAAGTTAGGAACATTATGTCATAGTTTTCTTATTTCTCATTCTCCAACCTTATGGTTAAAACAGAGTTTGGATAGAGATGAAGTTGCTAATGGATCACTTCTGCCAGGTGTGAAGGTGATTATTCTACATTAAGTATTTCCTCATAGAAGAGGCATTCATTTTTTTTAGTTTTCTGTGTTTATGTTCTCTATGTGTTCTTACAGCCTCAGTGTCTATATACTTTTGCTTTTTAATTTACCAACCATGCCCAATATCTCTATGTATTGCTTTTGTTACAGGAATCTGGTGACGAATGTAGTAAAGTTGTTGAAGGTATTATATCTCAAACACCAGTGAATAAGGTTTTTCCTTTGTAGCCCGCCAAAGAATAAGGTTTTTTCTTCACTTGTATTGTTATAGTGTAGTTGGTGTAGAAAAGTACTAAATGTTAGTAGTTGTCTAAACTATTAGAGCGTGGGAGATGTCATCATGGTGGAAACCTTATTATACTCTTTATTTATGTCTATTTTGTATAGCTATTTTTCTTTTCATGTCAAATTTGTTTTCGTTGTTTGCAGAACTTTACAAGATGGTTTGTGATCCTGATGAAATTGATTTGAACATACATATACATGCAGTCATGCTTCCACTAGATGCAGGTGCAAGACTGGAAAAAATGTTGATAAGTACTTCACTTGGTGAGCTTCCTTTCGATTTTCAAAATATCTCTGGATTTTTCTTGTGCATGCTATGTGGAAATTGTAATAGTTTTTGATTAGTGCATTTCACTAAGTGATGGTCACAACATCTTTAATGCTTATGGGAAGATTCTGTAATTGCAATGCGATTGTTATTTTTGTTTTCCTGCAAAGGAGGGGAGCTTCTAAATGTTTTTTCCATTTTGGAGTGCCTGTGCTTCTAAACTTTTTATTATAAAAAATTATATAACCAACATCAGTATTTTCTGAAATTTCTTTGCATATAGGATAATAGGTCTGCTGCTTACACATGTTCACTCTGGATTTTCTAAACCAAGTAGCAAATGGCCTTGAAAAATCAAAAGCATGAATCCAAACATACTATAAAAAACAGGGATTTGCGACACCAATTATTTGGGAAGCACCATAGAAGGAACAACAGAAGCAGAAGTCCTTGAAATGTAATAGTTATTTTAGACTGGACTTGATATTTTACATGTACTTGATAGTTATTTTACTAGTTTACGTGCTTCAGTACATTAATTGTATAGGATGGTTAGGTTCATAGTTATAAGTCAATATGTAAAATCCTAGATAGCAGCATATAGCAACTGTCCCTAAAAAGGCTACAGCAGTATAGCCAACTTTTTAAATTTCTATTTTATATATAATCTACATACTATATATTATAATTTCTCAAAAATGATAAAAATTACTCTAAACTAATGACATTCACAATTAACAATTAAAATTCATTGGTGTCTTGAAACAAACTATATAAGTAAATTCCAACAAGAGTCAAATACAAGTTTCCCAAATGGGAATCATCATTTGTCAATCAAAATCTTTTTTTTATCATATCAACATCTTCTAAATCCAAGAGTTCTGCTTTATCATTTTCACTTGTATTACAACTGTAGATTTCATTAATTGAAATCCCCAAAACAGACCCCTTAAAGCCCTGATGTCTCCACGCATAGTGCCGCTATAACACACTTTTGTCTACTACAGCTGCTACATTAAACAATTGCTTTGCTATGGCTGGCCCTATAGTGGTAGGGGTCGCTCAGCAGCTAGAGTGTTGTTTGTAGAACTATGGCTTGTCTTTTTCCTTAGAACATCCATTGTGATAAGAACTTGGTAGAGTCATATCACAAAAGCTAACAGTTGTATGGAGAGCTTAAGGCCTTGTAATCCCACACAGTTCTATACTTTAAATGTTAGAGTCAACTCCCCTACCCTGTAATTGCATCAAACACACTACACTTTGCAGCCCTAGCACCCAGACTGGCTAGCCATGCACTTTTCCTTTGACTAGTCATAGGCAAACACTTTGTTTGCAATTGAGGTACATGGTGGAAGGTTGTGATACTAATTGATAAGAACCTCTGGAGAACCATACCATCAAAGGTAGCCATCGTACTTAGAGAGACCATGGCCTTATAAATCCCACCCTAGAATCCCATATTTCCAATGTTAGCTCAAGTCACCGCAATTGGATGCTAAGACACCACTTTGCAAGTTCTATGAACAAAGTCGGAAAAATATGTTCAGTTTATGGCTTGTAACCCAATATAGTTTCGAATCCTAATATATGGATGGTTGGATTCATAATATTTTCTAGTTTATGATTGTGTTTTTTAGTAACAATTCCTCTTTTATTCAAGTCATGCAAGTTCTATTACCGAACATAGAAAAGTATATGTTGTTTGTTGGTGTAGCCCCAAAGTCATTGCCAATGAAATAACTCAATTGCCTCCATGACCCATTGCAATTTTTAATTCTAATACTAAGTATTCAAGAATTATGTATTTGCTTCTTCCTTTTTATATGGTTGGAAAATGCAGTATTGTTCACTGCTCATTTGTTATCTTAACCTTAACCTATATTGTATTTGAATCCTCAACCCGGTATGGATCAAATATATAAAGTTGTTTTTCTGTTGGTCCCTTTAATTTTTTAATCAGCCTTTCTGTCCTAGCATTGAATTTCTAACAATTTGTCTGTTTTTCAGATTTGTGTTAGATACGTGTCGACGTCTGAAAGAGAAAAAGTCATACATGGTATACACTGCTGTGGGCTGCCATGGGATCTCTGCATTAAGCGATCTTGTCAGTGAGGTATTGAAACCCTGTTATATACTCAATTTTGGTTTAATAAGCGTTCCTTCTTTCCCAACTTCACTACCGAGCTCCTCAATTAATAGGAGTAAATAGTTTTTTATGTTTGGAAGAAATCTTGGAAAAGAAAGCTTCTATGCTATTACGTTTATGCAACCAAATTTCATTATCTATGAATTTTTCATGCATAGCAGATGTTTCAGCCTTTGCTGTCTCTTCTTTTCCATCGGCGACAAACTCTATTCCTACCATTAAGCCTCTTTTGGTAACTAAGTAATTTCATTCTAAATATTTTATGTGTCTTAATTGTTTTGTAATATTTTATGTGTTGTTGGTTGCTAACAGAGATTTTCTGGTACAGGAATATAAACTACCGTATCAACATGTTGAATTGGTGGCTTTAAAGAAGTGGAATGAGTTGATGAATTATGATCAAGTGAGACTTGTGCCTACAAAATATGTTTAGTCTTAGTTTTAGCTTTTTATTTGAGCTCGAATGAATGCCTTTATAAAGTATGTTAGCATGTTGTTGAGAGTTAGATAAATAATAATTTGTTAACCTAATTTTGTAGCTAAGCAAAGAATTGCGTATTGGGCATATGTTTCATGGATGGAAATCTTAGACCTGATTTAAAGAGAGGAACGTTCTCACAAGAAGAAGAAAATCTTATCATTGAATTTCATGCAGTATTGGGGAACATGTAATTGTAACTTTAATTCAGTCTCATTCAGTCTCTTATGATTGAATTAATGAATTCTCCCTTTTTCCTTTTCTATTGTAATGTAACATACATAACGATAACATGTTAAGTATATATGTCGGAGATGATAGAACAAATGAATATGAAAATTTTCTTGTAGTTTTTTCTAACCGTCAAAATATGATGCATTTTGTGGCGGTTTTTAACCGTTAAAATATGATAATATATAATCAAATTAGACTACATTTTGTAGTGATTTTTAACCGCTATTATTTTTTTTTCTTTTTCGACAACAATACCAACGGTTATAATATTTTTGTCACAAACAGTTTTTGACATGTGTAATTTTGACGGTTTTTTAAACTGTCAGAAATGTCATTTGTGGCGATTTTTAACTGCTAGAAATTGTAATTTTAACCTCCACAAATATCAATATTTTTTGTAGTGATTATAGTTATTGTTCCTGATACTCATAACCTTTGGTGTGCCTTGTGTCGATTGGTATGGGTTGTGACTTTTGGCGGGAAGAAGTTTTGTCGTTTGGAATTCATGCTTATAAATGCGGATTTCGCAAAGGGTTTGCGTTTGTTAGCTCATTTGTGAGGATTTCATAATCAGAGACTTGCGTGCGTTAGATCTGTCCGACTAGTTCTTTGTTTCTACCGACATCTTTAAAAAAAAGGTATGTCTAGTAGTAGTGATATTGTGTCATTGTCTTCTTCAAGTAGTGGGAGTGTGCAGTTTGGGGGGAGTGTAGGTAGGCGTTTTGAGGAGGAGAGTACTAGTCCAATGTGTGTAGTGGGGAGGATTCCGATGGAGACATTGACCGAGGTGAGGGAAGTTCCTCCCGAAGAAATAACAAAGAGTAATTGGCCGGCTAAGGCTGGATATGACTGGGTAGCGACTGATGTTCGTAACCAGTCGTCATTGTTCCAATGGTCTCGTTTGCTGAATTCGTGGTTGAATTGTACCCCCGTTATCGCGAAAGGTGTGGACCGTGGTATTGTGTCGTTGGAACGGGTGAGCGCTATTGAGCTGCCGAAAAATTCTTTTACATGTATATGTGCCATTTCTCTCAGTTACATGTGAGGTTGCCGCTAGATGACTTTACCATGGGGGTACTTCGTCAGCTCAACGTGGCGCCTACTCAGCTACATCCGAATAGTTGGGCCTACTTGCAGGCCTTTCGTGTTTTGTGTCAGTCACTGTATCTACGACCTTCTCTTCATGCATTTCTATATTTTTATGACATGAGACCCCGACAACCGATTACCTGGTTATCCTTGGTGAGCAGGCCGAGCATTAGCAGACTGAACGCATTTTGACAGTCGTTCAAGCACTTCAAGGATGGCTATTTCAAGGTTGTGGTGAAGGAGGAGGGCAAGTCGCATTTTCTTAATGCAGATGGGAGTACAAAATTCCCTTTTAGTTGGACGGGTAGCCCTTCTCGGTATAAGGATATGGGTACCGATGAGTTGTCGGCGGTGGATAGGGAGGTGGTGGAGGTCCTGATGAAGTTTACTAATAAACTGCCCACTAAGGGCTTAGTTAGGGTTTATAATTCGGTTCACCCGATTATTGATATTTAAGGTATTTGTTTATGACTTAAATTGTCTTGATGTTTCTAAGTTAAACTAATCGGAACTTGGTGTATTTGTGCTGGACACATGGCTCAAGCTGGAAAGAAGAACTTGACGCTTTTTCAAGCATTGAGGAAGGAGAAGGCCGTGAAGGCGAAAGCAGCTGGGAATACTGAGGTCCCAAATTTATAAGAGTCGTTGGTTGAGGAGCACGTTCATGGCGACACCAAGAGGAAGGTCGAGTTACCGGCTAGGCCTGGTAAGGGCAAGGATGTGAAAAAGGTGAGGGCGGCCTTGCTTGGGCAAGGGTCATTGAGTGGTGCTAAAGGACCAGAAGCCGGTCTGATAGAGTTTCAAGAGACAGCCATTAGGAAGGACATCGCGATTAATCTACCGGAGATAGTGATTAATTCTATCGACAGCATGGAGCCGGACCACCTGGTGAGGACGATGGTGGAGTTTGGGAGCAAGGCGCTAATTTGGAGTCGCCGGGTTGGTTCGTTGTATCGCCGGGAGGTGAAGGAGGGGAACCGGGAAAAGGTGGAGGAGTTGCAGGAAAAAGTTGACAAGTTCGCGGAGGAATGGGCTGCATGTAAAAAGGAGAGGGAAAGGTGGGAGGAAGAAAAAAAGAGGTTAGGAACCTGGAAGTTTCGTTGTCTGGATTCGGAGACTAAACTTAACGGAAGGATAGCAGACCTTGAGGCGGATTATGATGAATTGAAGGAAAAATATGAAGGCGTGGAGGTGGAGCTCGAAGACTTAAAATGTTGTATTATTCAAGAGCACATCAACGGGTTTCAGAAAGGGGTGAGGCATGCGACCTTCTTTTGCCAAGATATTGATACGGACGATCCAAGATTTGACGTGAACAAGGATGTGGTGGACGACCAGCTTGTTAATGAGGTCGAGAGCAGCCCCGAGGAGGAGGAAGAGAAGGGAGTGACGAAAGAGGAAAGGAATGCGGGAGATGCCGTGGAGGGTGATGACAGCAAGGCGGCTTAGGACATTTATTGTTTATGATGTTAAACTGACAATGAATTATAAGTTTGTAATAATTCGTACACTATTTTACTTTGCTTTTAATATGATAAATGCTTTGTGTATGCTATGTTGTTTGTTTGATGTCGATAACTTGTGTGATGGTGGTATGTTATAATTGTGAGTGGATGTTTGATGTATGTATAGTTTGGCGAGTGCAATTTTTCATTTAGGGTATTCGACCTAGGCTGCTTACTTATGCTAAGGGTGGGGAACTTTAAACGAATTCACATTAAGTTAAGGGTGTTCGACCCAGGCCGCTTACTTGTGGTAAGGGTGGGGAACTTTAAACGAATTCACATTAAGTTAAGGGTGTTCGACCCAGACCGCTTACTTGTGGTAAGGGTGGGGAACTTAAACGAATTAACATTAAGTTAATGGTGTTTGACCCAGGCCGCTTACTTGTGGTAAGGGTGGGGAACTTAAACGAATTAACATTAAGTTAAGGGTGTTCAACCCAGGCTGCTTACTTGTGGTAAGGGTTTGGAACTTAAACGAATTAACATTAAGTTAAGGGTGTTCGAACCAGACCGCTTACTTGTGGTAAGGATGGGGAACTTAAATGAATTAACATTAAGTTAAGGGTGTTCGACCCAGGCCGCTTACTTGTGGTAAGGGTGGAGAACTTAAAAGCGTGTGACAAGCGAAGTGAGGAATAGTCTTGAGGTTGAGAAACCTTTGTTTATTCATGAAATTTGGGGTGCCTCGTTAAAACCTCCCTGGCCAAAACTCTCCTTAGGGAAAAAAGACCAGGTGAGGAAAAAGAGTACACCCAGGGTTACAAGTATTCGGTACAAAGCATGTCTTTAACTAAAGTAAAACTTGAGATGGGATACATTCCATGTATTGGGTATGTCTTCCCCTGATAAATGTTCAAGCCTATATGTTCCTCTTTTAGCGTCCTCACGTATTCAGTAAGGGCTGTCCCAATTGGCGGAGAACTTGTCATCCTTCTTTCTTGCACTACTGGCCATTCTCCAAACTAAGTCTCCCTTTGTGAATGATCTCGGGTATAGGTTCGTATTGTACTTTCTGGTCGCTCGTCGTTTGGCGGCTAAGTTACGCATTTGGGCTTTTTCTCTTAACTCGGGCAGGAGGTCGAGGTGAGTGCTCATGTTTTGATGATTTTGTTCAGGGTGGTATAGTTCTTGGCGCAAAGATGGTTCGCCAATTTCAACGGGTATCATGGCGTCTGCGCCGTACACTAGGCTGAATGGAGAATCGTTTGTTGCTGATTGAGGGGTACACCTATTGGCCCATAGCACTTTCACTAATTCTTCTGGCCATCGACCCTTGGCGTTGTCCAACTGCTTACACAGTTCTACTAGTATGACTTTGTTTGTTGCCTTAACCTGTCCATTAGTCTGTGGGTGTTCGATGGAGCTGGTTACATGTTTAATTCCTAGGTCGGTATAGAATTTAGCAAGTTCTTTGTCTATAAACTGCCGGCCATTGTCAGTTATGATTAAATGTGGGACGCTATATCGGCATATAATATCCTTCCAAACAAATTGTTGTACTTGTTGGGCTGTAATGGTGGCTAATGGTTTGGCCTCTATCCATTTGGTGAAGTAGTCGACGACTACTATCAAGAACTTTACTTGGCCTTTGCCGGGGGAGAAGGGGCCAAGGATGTCCATTCCCCACTTTGCGAAGGGCCACGGGGATAGTATAGAGTGAAGTTGCTCTTGTTTCTGGTGGATAAGGTTGCCATGCTTCTGGCATGGTATGCATTTTTTGACGAAGTCTTAGCAGTCGGCCTCCATGGTTGGCCAGAAGTAACCGACGCGAAAGATTCGGGTAGTCATGGTGCGTGCGCCGGAATGATAGCCGCATATGCCGTCATGTAATTCTTTAATTACGTACTGAGTTGTTCTGCCGTGACGCATTTGAGAAGTGGCTAGCCGTATCCGCTTTTGTAAAGGTCATCGCCTATCATCGTGTACCTAGCAGCTTTAGTTATCCAAATTCTATCGGCGTTAGGTGGAGGGTTACCAGTTTGGAGGTACTGGATGTAAGGAGTTGTCCAATTGTCGGCTTAGTGTTAGGTTAGGTTATGGCAAGTATTTGTGACGGAAGGTGCGGACAGTGTTTGTTGTAATAGGGATCGGTGACGGCTTTTTAGCTTGGTGTTGGCTAGCTTGGATAATATGTTTGCTTTGACGTTTTTAGATATGGGAATGTGTTGGATGCGGACTTGTTCAAAGGCGGACTGGACGACTTTCCGGACCAGATGGTAATATTGTAGGAGGGTAGAGTCTTTGATCTGGAACTCGTCATTTAAATGGCCTATAGTAAACTTGGAATCGGTTTTGCATGTTAGCGACTTCACACCAACCTCGCGGGCCAGGGATAAGCCGGCGAGGATGGCTTTGTATTCAGCTTGGTTGTTAGATGTCTTGAAGGCGAAATGGAGGGATTTTTCGATGAGGATGTCATTGGGGCCTTCTAGTGTAAGACCCGTAGAATTTAATTAATTAAATAAATAATTAATTAATAAATACGGGAGGGGTAATAATTATGACATTAAATTATGATTGGTAAGACGTGGAAAAGTGCTAGCTCATATGGTTGAGAGCACTTTGATTGTGCGAGAGGATTTGGGTTCGAGTCCTATGTATGCTAACTTTTGATGTTATGGTTTTGTTATTTAAATTTATGAAAACATGTTCTTGTATGTTATGATACTTGAATTGTGATGGTTAGCATGAAACATGATTGGTTGAAATGGTTATGCACTTGAGTGGTAACAATGGCGTCATGGGTTCAAACCTTGGAAAGGCTAAATGGAAATTATGCTTGTTTTTATTTTGCTAATGGTGACTTTAGAGGGAAATGGGAACGGCCAAGGGGGGGCTGCATTCTCATTCATGATGAGATATGGAGGGTTATTAAAAGGTAAATGAAATTAAATTCGTTTTAATATTTTTAAGTAACCTAAAATACTAGTTTAAAAGCAAAAAGTTGGAGTTTAGGCAAGGTTTTGGCAAGGCTGAACCTAGACTTAGAAAAACAGAGGCAAGGGTGAGTGAGAGGGGCTGACGTGAGGGAGTTGAAGGCAGAATTGAGGGAAACCAAGGGTGGCCATTGGTGATCAAGGGAGAGCTTCATCAAATTGTTCTAATTTAAGCTAAGGAACCAGGTTAGGGGAGCTTTTACGCGTTGACTTTATTTTTAATTTGAATGGCATGCTAAATAGGGTAATTCATGCGTTGATTAATTTAATTCTGATTGGTATGCTGAATTTGGTATGATTATGTAGGATTTGTATATTCCATTTTTAAAGATTGTGATTCTGGGAAATTTCCAGAATTAGACTAGTTGGTGGTGAACTACCGCCAGACTACCTTTTCCTTGCTAGGCCATTTAGGGTTCCTGTAGAGGAATCACTTGCCAAGTATAACGTAAAATAGACAAATTGACCCACGTTGACCAATCCTTGCTCAGAGTTGATTGGTTAACCAGTCTGACTTTTTGGACTGTCCATTGAGAAGCGGACATGTGGCAGCGCTTTCTCTTCCCAAAATTAGGGTTTCCTCGTGAGTCCCTCCATGGTTAGGGTTTCCTCATGGTGGCGAGCTGCCGTAATGGGTTTGCGATGACACAGAATGTACTTCCGACGAGGCTCATGGCGAACTCGTGGTGGCTTCCATGGCGAACTCGCGGTGGCTTCCATGGCTTCGATGGTGGCGCTACCATGAAAGTGTTGAGCTTGGTGCCGCGGGGGTGGTTCGATGCGTGAAACGAACTGCGGTTCTGGCATGGTGTAAGGCAGATCACACGGGAGGATGCGGAGGTGTTGGTACAGGTGCTGCCGGAGATATTGAACAGTTCGGTGGCATCAATGGAGGTTCTAGCAGCGTGACCAAATGGAGAAGACGAAGCGTGATGGAGACAGACGAGTGCAGTGGTGGTTCCAGCAACACGACTGCGGAGACGGTGGGGCTTCGTGTGGTGGACGGGTTGATGGTCCGAGGAGTTTCGAGGTGCGCGCAGTAGTGGTGGTAGCGTGATGGAGGGTGACGGCACGACGTAGAAGACGGTGGCGCGAGGGGTTGTCGAAAGTTGGCGCCAGAGATGTTGTGCGAGCAGGTGGTGGCTGGCGCGGAGGAGGATGGCCGACGGAGGTGCGGTGACGGCCGGAGTCGGGGGTGGCGGCTGCGGCTGCGGCATGGAGTGGGTTGATGCGGAAGAGAGAGAAAGAGAGATTAGGGTTAGGGTTTGTGTTGGGAAGGAGACGATGAAGTGGCAAACATTGATTGGTGATTTGAGTTAGTGGAGGATTGATGATGTGGCAATCTGTCATTGGTTAACTTAGTAAGTGGAGGATTTCCACGTGGCGAAATCTGGTGGACTAGAGTTTAAGTGACATTAGGGGTGTAGCTTAGTAAAAAGGAAGGGTGCAGAACAAAAATGAATTTCTATTACAAAAGGGGGTGTAAACCTGAAAACAGGGGGTGCAACTAGCTCCAGAAATGTTTTATTTTAATAATAGATATTCCATTTGGAAAAAGGGGTGTAAACATGAGAATTGGGGGTGCATTTAGTACCTGAACTATTTATCTCCAAAATTCCTATTTTGGGACTTAATTTATGAATTAAAAGATTCATTATTTACACCTTAAGGACCTAAATTAAATTACACTTGCATTATTAGACTCAAGAATATCCAATAATAAATTTGATGCAACTAATATCAAATTTGTAAGCGCAAAAATAATATTAAATTCCCAAAAGTTGATTATTGAATGTGAGCCAAGGTTCGACTCATCATAAATTCCAAGCGGTCTGGAAGCGGCAGTGCCTGGCGGTACGTGTCCCCCGCCAGACGATTTTTACTGCATCAGTATTGGTGTTGTTGATTCTCTAGGCATGATCTACGAGGCTTTTGGTGATGCTTCAAAGGTGGGGTTGCTGGAGTTCCTTGAGTGGTGGCTCGGAACGTATCCCTTGAGTTGTGGCTCGGGATAGGGGTAAAGCACGTGGTATTCCTTGAGTTGTGGCTCGGAATAGCATCTCTTGAGTTGTGGCTCGGGATGGCGGATGAACACGAGAAACCTTTGAGTTGTGGCTCGGGTTGGCGAGTGTGGCCGGTATGAGTGTGCTGGTTGTGGCCAGTACGGATGGGTCCAGATAGATTGCCCTCCTCAGTTGTTGGCTGACGAGTTTGGTAGTCTTGGGACGATACGGGCTTTGTTCGTATATGGGAACTCTACCTGGCGTTGCGGTGTATGATCCGTAGCATGTTTTCCCGCACGTGCTCTATCGGTTGTGGCCGATAGGTATGGCAGCAAGTCACCTTGAAGTAATCAGCAGCCGAAGTAGAACACGAATAAACGTATTGGAGATTGAATTGAGGGGATAAAAATATAGGGCAATGTGGAAAGTTAATTTAAGTGATGTTATGTGTATGTATACTGATTTATTATATATATGTTTATAGCTTTGTATATATATGTGTTTTATCTGCTAAGCTCACCCTATCTGCGTGTGTGTGGCGATGATCGTGTGCGCGGTACACGGGAGCAGATGCTGGTGATGCAGGTGGCTCAGGCGCAGCTTAGACGCGGAGAGGGGATTGACTTGGGAAACTTTTACTTGTATTACTCTGTTTTTGGAAATATTTGTAAACCCGGATGGGTGACTTAATAACATTGTGGTTTTAATTATGTAATGGACGTTTTAAATTTTATCAGCTCAATTAATAAAGCTTTAAATTTTCCCGCGTTTTTGGGAAAATAAGGTATTATTAAATGCGTTGTTTTAATTATTCTATTTTTTTTTATAAATTAGTAATATCCTGACGGGATGTTACATTTGGTATCAGAGCAATGGTTTTCAAAATGATTTTGGGGTCTATGGGGAGTGAGCATACCGCGTTACGTTTGTGTGACTAATTGTCTGTGTTATTAATTTATTTCTGGATATGAAATCATTATATGGGCTGTGTGTGTGAACCAGCTATAATATGTGGCGTGCACGAGCTATGGCTAACAGGAGGAGGAGGAACACCGCTGGAGCTGATGACATAGCTCAGGCGATCCATCGTATGGTGGACGCGATGCAGCCCATAGCGGCGCCACCCAGAGCTGTAGTGGCACCTACCCGGCCAGTAGCTATGGAGGATTTCATGAAACATCGACCGGCCAAGTTCTCTGGTAAAGCCTGTAACATCCCTAGGGAATATTACTTAAAAATAAATATTTTAAATAAACATTTTCATTAAATAATCATCTCAATAAAATTCCCAACGCGGGAAAAATTTATTTCATTAAGTTATCGCGTCAAAACTCATAACGGCTCATAATTCATTACAAGTTCCCAAATTTTGCATTTAAACATAAATTTCAATTCATTAAAACCCTAGAGCTACTCCCATGCTAGCCCCTCACTCCGCCATCTGAACATCCTCAGCACCACCTGCATCAACATCTGCTCCCGTGTAACGAATTACACGATCATCGCCACACACAAACAGAAAGGGTGAGCTGAGAAAATAAAATAACAAGAATATAATACAAGACAGTTCATTTACCCATCTTAATCATTATCTATAAATCTTGGCCAAGACCCTAACCCCAAGACTTAACAGTCTTCAATTCATACAATTGGTTAGCCTTGGACTCGGGAATCTGATGCTCACACGAACCTGCCCGCTCGTGGTCCTGCCTCTACGAACCTCCCCGCTCGTAGTCCTGCTCTACGGACCTACCCGCCCGTAGTCCAACACATGTGATCCACCAGCCCCCGTACCTCCCCGCACGTGGCATCTCTCAACGTGAGCACGGAACATACGAACCTCCCCGCTCTTATCCCCACGTGAGAGTCACTTGATATGAACCTCCCCGCTCATATCATCACATGTCACACCATCCATGAACCTACCCGCTCATGGCACAGCATCTCCCGATCCAAGCAAAGCATCATTTTCAATTAAAACAACACACACAACTCGTGACCTGGTGCACAGTCGCCTGGCAAAACAGGCCCAGACCGCCTGGCGGTACCTGCCCACCGCCAGGCGCCAGCTCGCTTCCAGCCCCCACTGTTTTCTCGTCACCGCCTGGCGGAGCATACCGTGCCGCCAGGCGCCTCTCAGTGCAGACCCTTCCCACGCTAGGGCTATCGCCTGGCGGTATCAACCAGACCGCCAAGCGCCATACCAGTAACTTCCTGCTACTGATTTGGCACCCGAAATGTTTAACTCCGAAATTCCAGAATGTCCTAGAGTGTACAGCACAACTGTCTTTATCAGAATTTATAGATTCTCCAATCCTACACCTTCCCAGGTATAGCCCATGTACCTAATCAAAGGCATTTGACACTCTATTTTACTCCTCTATCACAGTTAATAATCACTACAATAACAAGGCACGTCATTCACTATCGCGTACCACAGTTTAGGGACATTATCAAATTACCTCTCATTATACTTATTTCACACTACCCTACCATACATCTCATTCCACATAATCTCACTTAATCACATAACTTATGTTTAAACTCACAAATCCCCAAACACTGAAAGCTTATAACCGATAATTAAAGATATTTAACAACATTTAGGCAGAATTTCACGCTTTCCATTCCTAATTCACCAATTAGTGCTATCCAACTCTCTTCCTTTACTCAACACAACTATCAAGAACTCGTCACCTAATCACCCCATCAACCACTCTCCATTACTACACACACTTACCCACGTGCATTATTTCTTACAGTGCCCTTCTTTAAGTTCTAATATCACTCTTAGCCTCCTCCCTCACAAGTACCCAAAAAAACAACATTAAAAACGCCATTGTTCCCGTCATCGCCTGGCGGCAAGCTAGTCACCGCCGGGCGGTGTATCAGAACCCAGAAAATCTCCAGGTTACAGTACACGTGATAAGCCAAGTTGTCTATAATTCGATCTATACTTCACAAACAATATCACACAATGGATCACACCTAATTTACTGACCCAATTTCCTTTGACATAATATCCTCAAAGTCATACACACCATGAACCCTAATAACCCAATTCGGATTCTACTCATTCCAATAATCCAAGTTTATCCATGTAAAATTATAAAGGGTATTCTCAAGCACCATCAGACCCCCAATTTTAACCAGTTCATACTATCAAAATGAATAAAATCGCAATCAGAAGTCCCCATCCCCCTGCACAAAACGCGAACCAACAGGAAAACGCAACACTGTTGCGCCGCCTGGCGGATATTCATCCCTGCCAGGCGGTTTAAACAACCAGAACCCAAAATTATGCATAGACAGATGAACCGCCTGGCGGCACATGCATGCCCGCCCGGCGGTTTCTGGGCAGAACCCAGAAAACGCGAAAACAACGCATAACAAGCAGAGAATTCATGCGCATAGGATCGTACAAGGCACAAAATGGTGTACACGATAAATAGCATGCAAAAACAACTCCCCTTACCTGGAATTTGCTTCAATTACGAATCAGTGTGAGTGCGCTTCCAATCAAAGTCTCCTTGCCCTTGCTCACACTCCCACGTCAGTTCTCCTCCTTACTTTCCCTCTGTTTTCAATCCTAAAACCACCAAAACTTCTGTCCAAAGTCCCCCCCACGTACCACGGCACCTCTCCTTTCACCAATTCTCTCTCTCTCTTGGCTTATGGGTGACCTATTCACTCATTCACTTTCCAAAACGAAAATTATTTAAAAAGGGGTTTAATAACCATTGGGTGGATCATTCAATCTGATTTTTCAGCCCCTTAAACGACTAGGTTAAGCTGCCCCTTTTAAATTCCATGCAAAAATACAATTTGGCAAAAAGAAATCATTTAGTTCTCATCAAGGTTTGAACCCACACTCATGCACATACCAAACCAAGGCCAAACCATTCAACCAACACATGTTTCATGCTAAATCCTACAATTTTAAGAGTTTAACATGATCCATACGAGTTCAATATAAAATCACACAAAAACACATAATTTAAATAACATCCAAGTGGCATACATAGGACTCGAACCCAAGTCCTCACACACAATAAAGTACTCTCAACCACTTGAGCTAATACTTTCCCACGTCATAGCTCCTCGCATTTATTGCTTTAAACATTCTCATTATCCGTCCTAATTAAATAATTAATTAAATAACTATTTAATTTTCTCGGATCTTACATTACACCCCCCTTTTTAAGATTTTCGTCCTCGAAAATAAAACTTACCAGGGAATAAGTACGGATAGGATTGCTTCATGCGATCCTCCATCTCCCAGGTCATCTCCTGGGTAGTCTCATCCCACAGCACCTTCACAGTCTTAATTTCCTTCCCCCGCAGCTGCTTCACCTGTGAATCCAGAATTCGCACTGGCCCAGTGCTCACCGTCAAATCCTCCCGAATCTGAATATCATCGGACTCCAGTACGTGGGACGGATCTGCAACATATTTCCTCAACTGGGAAACGTGGAATACATTATGCAGATTCGTCAGGTGTGGTGGTAGGGCTATCTCATAAGCTGCAACCCCAATTCTCCTCAGAATCTGATAAGGCCCAACAAACCTCGGTGTTAACTTCCTTGATTTGATGGCCCTCCCAATACCAGCCGTTGGTGTCACCCTGAGGAACACATGATCTCCAGCCTCAAACTCGAGAGGTCGTCTCCTCTTGTCTGCATAGGACTTTTGTCTGCTCTGTGTAGCCTTCATCCTCTCCTGGATCGTCCTAACCTTCTCGGAGGTTTGCTGTAAAAACTCAGGACCCAACACCACTGATTCCCCATCCTGGTTCCAACATAGTGGCGTCCTACACCGCCGCCCATACAACGCCTCATATGGAGCCATACCGATGCTGGTGTGATAGCTGTTGTTGTATGTGAACTCCACTAAAGGTAGCATCTCGCTCCAACTACCCATATGATCTAATACGCAAGCCCTCAATAGATCCTCCAAAGACTGAATGGTACGCTCCGACTGCCCATCAGTTTGAGGATGGTATGCAGAACTCATCCTCAACTGAGTCCCCAACGCTGCCTGCAATGACTGCCAAAAACGAGATGTGAATCTCGGGTCTCTATCTGATACTATGCTGGCCGGCACACCATGCAACCTGACCACTTCTCTCACATACAACTCCGCTAATCTGTCCATAGACCACTTTTGATTGATGGCAAGAAAATGAGCACACTTTGTCAATCTGTCCACTATTACCCAGATTGAGTCGTGCCCCTTCACAGACTTCGGCAAGTGAGTGACGAAGTCCATGGCGATACTGTCCCATTTCCACTGAGGAATATCCAACGACTCAAGTGTACCCCCTGGTCGCTGATGTTCAATCTTGGCCTTCTGGCATACCAAGCATGATGCCACAAAGTCTGCAATATCAGTCTTCATCCCATTCCACCAAAAGGACTGTTTCAAGTCATGATACATCTTAGTCATACCTGGATGTATGCTAAGATGGCTTTTATGGCCCTCCTCTAGAATCTGTTTTCTCAACCTCCAATCTCCAGGCACACAGACTCGGTCTCTGAACCTCAGAATACCATCTGTCCCAATCCGGTAGTCTTTCCCCTTCTCAGTCCCTATCCAACTCATAAATTGCTGTAACTCGGCATCCTCCTTCTGTCGATCCCTAATAACTCCCAGTACATCACTAGTCAATGTAAGCATTCCACATTTGATGCAATCCTCACTCAGCTGCATACCCAGATTCATATCCCGAAGCTTCTCAATTAACTCCAACTCCTTCACCATCATAGCTGAGATGTGCATCCGTTTCCGACTCAAGGCATCCGCAACCACATTAGCTTTACCAGGGTGGTAAAGCAACTCGAAATCGTAATCCTTGAGATACTCCATCCAGCGCCGCTGTCTCATATTTAGCTCCTTCTGATCGAACAGATATTTCAGGCTTTTATGATCACTAAATACCTGAAATTGGGAGCCATACAAATAGTGTCTCCATGTCTTAAGAGCGAACACTACAGCAGCCAACTCCAGATCGTGGGTAGGGTAGTTTTTCTCGTGCACCTTCAACTGTCTAGAGGCATAAGCCACCGGCCTCTTCTCCTGCATTAATACACAACCCAAACCCTGATAGGATGCATCGCAGTATACCTCAAACATCTTGCTGGTATCTGGAATAATCAGAATTGGAGCGGTAGTCAACCTCCTTTTCATCTCTTCAAAGCATTCGTCACATTTATCAGTCCACGAGAAGGGTTGATCCTTCCTAGTGAGTTGAGTTAATGGACTCACCATCTTAGAAAACCCTTCCACAAACCTCCTGTAATATCCAGCCAATCCCAAAAAGCTTCTGACTTCTGTTACAGTTTGAGGTCTCTCCCATTTCAACACCGTCTCAATCTTACTCGGGTCCACTGATATACCCCGTGAAGAAATTACGTGCCCCAGGAACTGTACTTCGTCCAGCCAGAATTCACACTTGGACAGTTTCTCGTATAACTGATGTTCCCTCAGTACCTCCAACACAACTCGTAGATGGCCTGCATGTTCCTCCCTATTCCGAGAGTAGATGAGTATGTCATCTATAAACACCACCACGAATTTGTCCAGATACGGTCTAAAGATGCGGTTCATATAATCCATGAAGACAGCTGAGGCGTTTGTCACCCCAAAGGGCATCACGACATACTCGTAATGTCCATATCTTGATCTAAAGGCTGTCTTCTGAACGTCCTCTGGCTTGACTAAGATCTGATGGTAGCCAGACCTCAAGTCAATCTTGGAGAATACTCCTGCCCCTCTGAGCTGATCAAGCAAGTCGTCGATTCTAGGCAGTGGGTACTTGTTCTTTATCGTCAACTTGTTCAACTGACGATAATCGACGAACAACCGAGAGCTTCCGTCTTTCTTCTTCACTAATAACACCGGGGCTCCCCACGGTGAAGCGCTGGGTCGGATAAATTTCTTCTCTAGCAGGTCTTCTATCTGACTCTTCAACTCTGCTAATTCAGCTGGTGCCATTCTGTATGGCGCTGCCGACACTGGACCCGCTCCAGGGATTAGATCAATTGAGAAATCTATATCCCGGCTGGGTGGTAACTCGGGTATCTCATCTGGAAATACGTCGGCATATTCATCCACCACCGGTATCTTACTGATCTGCTCTTCTGTACTCATTTTCTTCTCTTGGGCCACTATCACGAAACAAGTCGCCCCATTCTCCATCTCTTTCACTGCCTCTCCAGATGTCACCAACTCTATCCCCTCTGTTTCTGGGAACACAATTCTGCGCCGTCCACAATCAAGTACCACGTGGTTGATAGACAGCCAGTCCATTCCCAGTATGACCTCCAATCCCTCCAAGGGCAAACAGACTAGATTCACCTTGAAGCGTCTGCCCTCCACTTCCATCAAGCATCCAACACAGGCTATGTTTGTTGAAACCTGTCCAGATGCGGGTGTCGAGACTATCAACTCGCATCCGAGGTCACGAGTGGACAACCCCAATTTCTTCACACAGTCATGGGATATGAAGGAGTGCGAAGCTCCTGAGTCAAATAATACTAGCACACTGTTACCATAAAGCAAGCAATGGTCCAGAATCAGATTACCTGACCGGGTGGCCTCTGTGCTAGTCATGGCGAAAACCCGGCCTGCGGCTCTCGGCCTGTCGGAATAGGATGGCTGAGGTCGTGATGTTGGTGCAGTCTTCCTATTAGGACACCTGTCGGCAAAGTGTCCTGGCTGATCACAGGCATAGCACTTACGAGTGCTCATGCCACTGCCTCCGCTGCGGGCGGGTCTAGTACAATTTCGCTGAAGATGTTCACCCCCGCAGTTATAGCACCTGGGTTTCCACGAAGACGCGGTGGGTCTACTGTAGGGCTTCTTCTGGAATCTGCCCTCAGTACTATTCCTCTGTGTACGGTTCACCTGACTGGGTCCTTTCTCCAGTTGCTCCACACTCTTGGCTTGCTCCACCAAGATAGGGAACTCTCGCACCCTCAGTGGCACTATGAAACGCCTCAATTCATGCTTGAGGCCGCCCTCAAACTTTCTACAGCGCCACTCCTCCGTCACTGTCTGAGAATAGAATCTCGAGAGGTACTCGAACCTCTCCACATAATCCTGCACTGACAAACTTCCCTGCTGCAGGGTGAGAAACTCTGCCTCGCGCTCATGTTTAGCGCTATCCGGGAAATACTTCTCCAAGAACCTCGCCCTGAAGCTAGTCCAAGTCACCTCTTCAGCTCGGTTTATCATCTGTTGTTGCATATTCATCCACCAATACTCAACCTCGGTCACCAGTAGAAAGGTGGCAAAGTTAAGCTTCTGGGCCTCCGAGCACTCTATCACCCTAAATATCTTCTCGCACTCTCGGAGCCATGCATCCGCCTCATCTGGGATGGCTTTCCCAGTGAACTTAGCCGGTTTGTGACGCATGAAGTCCTCCATGGTCACTGGTCTGACAGGCAGAATCATAGCCCGCGGGGGCGCTGCCACAGGCTGCATAGCATCCACCATCCTGTGGATCGCATTAGCAATCTCATCAGCGCCAGCGGTATTTCTACGCCTCCTGTTTGCCATTGCCTGTGCACGCCACATATTTCAGCTGTTAAAATCAAACAGCTAAAGATCAAATTATACTCTATTAATTCTAGCAACTAACACACATCAATCAATTTCACACACAAACGTCAACTCACTCCCCAGTTTGCCCCAAAAGCATCAAAACGTTTGCTCTGATACCAAATGTAACATCCCTAGGGAATATTACTTAAAAATAAATATTTTAAATAAACATTTTCATTAAATAATCATCTCAATAAAATTCCCAACGCGGGAAAAATTTATTTCATTAAGTTATCGCGTCAAAACTCATAACGGCTCATAATTCATTACAAGTTCCCAAATTTTGCATTTAAACATAAATTTCAATTCATTAAAACCCTAGAGCTACTCCCATGCTAGCCCCTCACTCCGCCATCTGAACATCCTCAGCACCACCTACATCAACATCTGCTCTCGTGTAACGAATTACACGATCATCGCCACACACAAACAGAAAGGGTGAGCTGAGAAAATAAAATAACAAGAATATAATACAAGACAGTTCATTTACCCATCTTAATCATTATCTATAAATCTTGGCCAAGACCCTAACCCCAAGACTTAATAGTCTTCAATTCATACAATTGGTTAGCCTTGGACTCGGGAATCTGATGCTCACACGAACCTGCCCGCTCGTGGTCCTGCCTCTACGAACCTCCCCGCTCATAGTCCTGCTCTACGGACCTACCCGCCCGTAGTCCAACACATGTGATCCACCAGCCCCCGTACCTCCCCGCACGTGGCATCTCTCAACGTGAGCACGGAACATATGAACCTCCCCGCTCGTATCCCCACGTGAGAGTCACTTGATATGAACCTCCCCGCTCATATCATCACATGTCACACCATCCATGAACCTACCCGCTCATGGCACAGCATCTCCCGATCCAAGCAAAGCATCATTTTCAATTAAAACAACACACACAACTCGTGACCTGGTGCACAGTCGCCTGGCAAAACAGGCCCAGACCGCCTGGCGGTACCTGCCCACCGCCAGGCGCCAGCTCGCTTCCAGCCCCCACTGTTTTCTCGTCACCGCCTGGCGGAGCATACCGTGCCGCCAGGCGCCTCACAGTGCAGACCCTTCCCACGCTAGGGCTATCGCCTGGCGGTATCAACCAGACCGCCAAGCGCCATACCAGTAACTTCCTGCTACTGATTTGGCACCCGAAATGTTTAACTCCGAAATTCCAGAATGTCCTAGAGTGTACAGCACAACTGTCTTTATCAGAATTTATAGATTCTCCAATCCTACACCTTCCCAGGTATAGCCCATGTACCTAATCAAAGGCATTTGACACTCTATTTTACTCCTCTATCACAGTTAATAATCACTACAATAACAAGGCACGTCATTCACTATCGCGTACCACAGTTTAGGGACATTATCAAATTACCTCTCATTATACTTATTTCACACTACCCTACCATACATCTCATTCCACATAATCTCACTTAATCACATAACTTATGTTTAAACTCACAAATCCCCAAACACTGAAAGCTTATAACCGATAATTAAAGATATTTAACAACATTTAGGCAGAATTTCACGCTTTCCATTCCTAATTCACCAATTAGTGCTATCCAACTCTCTTCCTTTACTCAACACAACTATCAAGAACTCGTCACCTAATCACCCCATCAACCACTCTCCATTACTACACACACTTACCCACGTGCATTATTTCTTACAGTGCCCTTCTTTAAGTTCCAATATCACTCTTAGCCTCCTCCCTCACAAGTACCCAAAAAAACAACATTAAAAACGCCACTGTTCCCGTCATCGCCTGGCGGCAAGCTAGTCACCGCCGGGCGGTGTATCAGAACCCAGAAAATCTCCAGGTTACAGTACACGTGATAAGCCAAGTTGTCCATAATTCGATCTATACTTCACAAACAATATCACACAATGGATCACACCTAATTTACTGACCCAATTTCCTTTGACATAATATCCTCAAAGTCATACACACCATGAACCCTAATAACCCAATTCGGATTCTACTCATTCCAATAATCCAAGTTTATCCATGTAAAATTATAAAGGGTATTCTCAAGCACCATCAGACCCCCAATTTTAACCAGTTCATACTATCAAAATGAATAAAATCGCAATCAGAAGTCCCCATCCCCCTGCACAAAACGCGAACCAACAGGAAAACGCAACACTGTTGCGCCGCCTGGCGGATATTCATCCCTGCCAGGCGGTTTAAACAACCAGAACCCAAAATTATGCATAGACAGATGAACCGCCTGGCGGCACATGCATGCCCGCCCGGCGGTTTCTGGGCAGAACCCAGAAAACGCGAAAACAACGCATAACAAGCAGAGAATTCATGCGCATAGGATCGTACAAGGCACAAAATGGTGTACACGATAAATAGCATGCAAAAACAACTCCCCTTACCTGGAATTTGCTTCAATTACGAATCAGTGTGAGTGCGCTCCCAATCAAAGTCTCCTTGCCCTTGCTCACACTCCCACGTCAGTTCTCCTCCTTACTTTCCCTCTGTTTTCAATCCTAAAACCACCAAAACTTCTGTCCAAAGTCCCCCCCACGTACCACGGCACCTCTCCTTTCACCAATTCTCTCTCTCTCTTGGCTTATGGGTGACCTATTCACTCATTCACTTTCCAAAACGAAAATTATTTAAAAAGGGGTTTAATAACCATTGGGTGGATCATTCAATCTGATTTTTCAGCCCCTTAAACGACTAGGTTAAGCTGCCCCTTTTAAATTCCATGCAAAAATACAATTTGGCAAAAAGAAATCATTTAGTTCTCATCAAGGTTTGAACCCACACTCATGCACATACCAAACCAAGGCCAAACCATTCAACCAACACATGTTTCATGCTAAATCCTACAATTTTAAGAGTTTAACATGATCCATACGAGTTCAATATAAAATCACACAAAAACACATAATTTAAATAACATCCAAGTGGCATACATAGGACTCGAACCCAAGTCCTCACACACAATAAAGTACTCTCAACCACTTGAGCTAGTACTTTCCCACGTCATAGCTCCTCGCATTTATTGCTTTAAACATTCTCATTATCCGTCCTAATTAAATAATTAATTAAATAACTATTTAATTTTCCCGGATCTTACAAAGCCACTCCTGACGAGGCAGATGCTTGGATGCGGGAGTGTGAGAAGATCTGTAGAGTGCTGGGATGCACATATGAGCAGAGGTTGTTGTTTGTCACGTTTCTTCTGGTGGCAGACGCAGAGTATTGGTGGCAGGGGATGTAGCAGTTGATGCAAACCCGTGGGGAGCAGGTGACGTGGACTGTCTTCAGGACGAGGTTCCTGGAGAAGTACTTTCCCGACAGTGCGAGGCACGAACGGGAGGCAGAGTTCCTTACTCTTCAGCAGGGGACTATGACAGTGGCGGCTTACATAGAGAGGTTTGAATACCTGGCGCGTTTCTACACTCCAGAGGTTACTGAGGAGTGGAGGTGTAGGAGGTTCGAGGGTGGATTAAAACATGAGATACGCCGCTTCATTGTGCCACTTCGGATTAGAGAGTTTCCAGTTTTGGTCGAGCAGGCCAAAACTATGGAGCAGTTGGAGACTGGGTCGAGTAGTGGGGGGAAACAGCAGAGGACTACCTCAGATGTCAGACCTCAGAGGAAACCTTATAGCAGACCGCCGACTACCTGGGGAAGATTACGGTGTTTTAACTGTGGCGGGGAACACTTGAGGAGGGATTGTACTAAACCTGCCAGCAGTACAGGTGGAGGCAGTAGTACTGGTAGGTGCTACGCATGCCAGCAGACAGGTCACTTTGCATGTCAGTGTCCTAACAGAAGACAAGCTGGTGGTGCGCTAGCTACGAGACCAGTAGGAGACCGACCGGGGCGTGTGTTCGCCTTGACGACCACAGAGGCGAAACAATCAGGTAATCTTTTGCAGTTTCTATGTTTGTTGTGTGACCACGAGGTAGTGGTGTTGTTCGATTCAGGAGCCACTCATTCGTTTGTGTCTAATGAATGTGTGAGGAGGCTCGGGCTCACGATGCGAGAGCTGGGGTGCGAGCTTTTAGTGGCGACGCCAGCGTCTGGAGAGGTATCCACTACTTCTATGTGCGTGGGGTGTCCTATGGAGGTGGCAGGCCGTAGGTTCAGGTTGAACCTCATTTGTTTGCCGATGGAGGGTCTAGACGTGATTCTGGGCATGGATTGGTTGTCGAGCAACCATGTCGTCATTGATTGCGGGCAGCGTCAGATAGTGTTTCCTGAGACGGTGGGGTTAGAATTTATCTCGTCTAATCAGGCGGTGAGGGAGATTGAGGCTGGAGCTACATGTTACATGATTGTGGCTCAGGCAGAGAAGATGAGCACGGCCGAGAAGATCAGCAGGATTCCGGTAGTGGATGAATATGCAGATGTATTTCCGGATGAGATTCCAGAACTACCGCCTAGCAGGGATGTAGATTTCTCCATTGATCTCATCCTTGGCGCTGGGCCAGTTTCTATGGCACCGTACAGAATGGCACCTGCTGAGTTAGCTGAGTTAAAGAAACAGATTGAGGATCTGCTTGAGAAGAAGTTCATCCGACCGAGTGCATCACCGTGGGGAGCACCAGTTCTGTTAGTGAAGAAGAAAGATGGTAGCTCCCGGTTGTGTGTTGATTACCGGCAGCTGAATAAGCTAACGATAAAGAATAAGTACCCGTTGCCGAGGATTGATGATCTGTTGGATCAGTTGAGGGGAGCTGCGGTGTTCTCAAAAATAGACCTGAGATCTGGGTATCATCAGATCCTTGTCAGGCCAGAGGATGTCCAGAAGACAGCTTTTCGATCACGGTATGGTCACTACGAGTATGTAGTGATGCCTTTTGGGGTGACCAATGCGCCGGCTATATTCATGGATTACATGAATAGGATTTTCAGGCCATATTTAGATCAGTTTGTAGTAGTGTTTATCGATGACATTCTGATCTACTCCGAGAGCAGAGAAGAACACGCAGAGCATCTGAGAGTAGTATTGGGGATTCTCAGAGAGCACCAGTTGTATGGGAAGTTGTCGAAATGTGAATTCTGGTTGGAAGAGGTACAATTCCTGGGCCATGTGATCTCAGCCCAAGGAATAGCCGTTGATCCGGCGAAGATAGAGACTGTGGTGAAGTGGGAGAGGCCCCAAACAGTTTCAGAGGTGCGGAGTTTTCTGGGTTTGGCAGGGTATTATCGACGGTTTGTGGAGGGTTTCTCTAAGATGGTGAGTCCTCTTACACAGCTTACGAGAAAGGACCAACCTTTCTCGTGGACAGACGAGTGTGAAGCTTGCTTCGAGGATATGAAGAGGAGACTGACCACCGCACCGATATTGGCAATCCCTGACACGACTAAAACATTTGAGGTGTACTGTGATGCCTCGTATCAGGGGTTAGGCTGCGTGCTGATGCAGGATAAACGACCTGTAGCTTATGCATCGAGACAGTTGAAGGTGCATGAGAAGAATTACCCGACACACGACTTGGAGTTAGCGGCAGTCGTGTTTGCCCTCAAGACATGGAGGCATTACCTGTATGGAGCGCAGTTCCAGGTATTCAGCGATCATAAAAGCTTGAAATACTTGTTTGATCAGAAAGAGCTGAATATAAGACAAAGGCGTTGGATGGAGTACTTAAAGGACTACGACTTTGAGCTATTGTACCACCCTGGTAAAGCTAATGTCGTAGCGGATGCCTTGAGTAGGAAGAGAATTCATGTATCAGCTATGATGATTAGGGAGTTGGAGCTGATAGAACAGTTGAGGGACATGAATCTGGGGTTGGATATGGGGCCTGGACAGATACGATGCAGCATGCTGAGGATCACGAATGAGTTCCTAGATGAGCTTCCGATGGAACAGGGGAAGGATCAGGAACTGCAGATGATAATTGGAGAGTTGGGCACTGAGAAGAGGAAGGATTTCCGAATGGGCCGCGACGGGATCCTACGGTTCAGGGAGAGAGTGTGTGTTCCAAACAGCAGGGTTCTGAGAAAGATGCTCCTGGATGAGGGGCATAAGAGTCGTCTTAGCATACATCCGGGTATGACTAAGATGTACAAAGATTTGAAAGCCTCTTTCTGGTGGACGGGCATGAAGACGGATGTGGCTGATTACGTCGCTTCTTGCTTGGTATGTCAGAAAGCGAAGATAGAACACCAGCGACCGGGTGGTATGTTAGAACCTCTGGATATTCCACAGTGGAAATGGGACAGCATTTCCATGGATTTCATCACTCACCTGCCGAGATCAGTGAGAGGACACGACTCAATCTGGGTGATAGTAGACAGGTTGATGAAGTGTGCTCATTTTCTGCCGATTAACCAGAAGATGAATATGGATAGGCTGGCGGATTTGTATGTGCGAGAGATTGTTAGATTACATGGAGTGCCAGCGAGTATTGTGTCAGATAGAGACCCGAGGTTCACATCGAGGTTCTGGCAGTCGCTGCAGAATGCTTTGGGTACTCAGCTCAGGATGAGCTTCGCCTATCATCCTCAGACAGATGGACAGTCTGAGCGGACTATACAGTCGTTGGAGGACCTGTTGAGGACCTGTGTTTTAGACCATCTGGGTACATGGAGTGATGTGTTGCCATTGGTAGAATTCACGTATAATAACAGTTACCATACCAGTATTGGAATGGCTCCCTACGAGGCCCTGTATGGTAGGAGATGTAGGACGCCATTGTGTTGGCAACAGGATGGTGAGGCAGTGGTTCTTGGGCCAGAGTTCTTACAGCAGACCACCGAGAAGGTGAGGGTGATTCAGGATCGGATGCGCGCGACTCAGAGCAGGCAGAAGTCGTACGCGGACAAGAGGAGGAGGCCGCTTGAGTTTGAGGCAGGGGACCACGTATTTCTCAGAGTTACCCCTACTGCAGGTATTGGCAGGGCACTTAAATCGAGGAAGCTGACACCTCGATTCATCGGACCATATCAGATCATGAGGAGGATTGGTCCTGCAGCGTACGAGATGGCATTGCCACCACACTTGGGAAACTTGCATAACGTTTTCCATGTGTCACAGTTGAGAAAATATGTAGCCGATCCTACACATATCTTGGAGGATGACGATGTGCAGATACGGGAGGACTTAACTATTGGAGCCGGACCAGTGAGAATCTTGGATTCTCAAATGAAACAGCTCAGAGGGAAGGAAATCAAAACCGTGAAAGTCCTATGGGATGAGGCAACTCAAGAAATGACATGGGAGATGGACGATGTCATGAGGCGGTCCTATCCTCATCTCTTCACTGGTAAGTTCTCTTTTTCGAGGACGAAAAATTTAAAAAGGGGGGAGTATTGTAAGACCCGTAGAATTTAATTAATTAAATAAATAATTAATTAATAAATACGGGAGGGGTAATAATTATGACATTAAATTATGATTGGTAAGACGTGGAAAAGTGCTAGCTCATATGGTTGAGAGCACTTTGATTGTGCGAGAGGATTTGGGTTCGAGTCCTATGTATGCTAACTTTTGATGTTATGGTTTTGTTATTTAAATTTATGAAAACATGTTCTTGTATGTTATGATACTTGAATTGTGATGGTTAGCATGAAACATGATTGGTTGAAATGGTTATGCACTTGAGTGGTAATAATGGGGTCATGGGTTCAAACCTTGGAAAGGCTAAATGGAAATTATGCTTGTTTTTATTTTGCTAATGGTGACTTTAGAGGGAAATGGGAACGGCCAAGGGGGGGCTGCATTCTCATTCATGATGAGATATGGAGGGTTATTAAAAGGTAAATGAAATTAAATTCGTTTTAATATTTTTAAGTAACCTAAAATAGTAGTTTAAAAGGAAAAAGTTGGAGTTTAAGCAAGGTTTTGGCAAGGCTGAACCTAGACTTAGAAAAACAGAGGCAAGGGTGAGTGAGAGGGGCTGACGTGAGGGAGTTGAAGGCAGAATTGAGGGAAACCAAGGGTGGCCATTGGTGATCAAGGGAGAGCTTCATCAAATTGTTCTAATTTAAGCTAAGGAACCAGGTTAGGGGAGCTTTTACGCGTTGACTTTATTTTTAATTTGAATGGCATGCTAAATAGGGTAATTCATGCGTTGATTAATTTAATTCTGATTGGTATGCTGAATTTGGTATGATTATGTAGGATTTGTATATTCCATTTTTAAAGATTGTGATTCTGGGAAATTTCCAGAATTAGACTAGTTGGTGGTGAACTACCGCCAGACTACCTTTTCCTTGCTAGGCCATTTAGGGTTCCTGTAGAGGAATCACTTGCCAAGTATAACGTAAAATAGACAAATTGACCCAGGTTGACCAATCCTTGCTCAGAGTTGATTGGTTAACCAGTCTGACTTTTTGGACTGTCCATTGAGAAGCGGACATGTGGCAGCGCTTTCTCTTCCCAAAATTAGGGTTTCCTCGTGAGTCCCTCCATGGTTAGGGTTTCCTCATGGTGGCGAGCTGCCGTAATGGGTTTGCGATGACACAGAATGTACTTCCGACGAGGCTCATGGCGAACTCGTGGTGGCTTCCATGGCGAACTCGCGGTGGCTTCCATGGCTTCGATGGTGGCGCTACCATGAAAGTGTTGAGCTTGGTGCCGCGGGGGTGGTTCGATGCGTGAAACGAACTGCGGTTCTGGCATGGTGTAAGGCAGATCACACGGGAGGATGCGGAGGTGTTGGTACAGGTGCTGCCGGAGATATTGAACAGTTCGGTGGCATCAATGGAGGTTCTAGCAGCGTGACCAAATGGAGAAGACGAAGCGTGATGGAGACAGACGAGTGCAGTGGTGGTTCCAGCAACACGACTGCGGAGACGGTGGGGCTTCGTGTGGTGGACGGGTTGATGGTCCGAGGAGTTTCGAGGTGCGCGCAGTAGTGGTGGTAGCGTGATGGAGGGTGACGGCACGACGTAGAAGACGGTGGCGCGAGGGGTTGTCGAAAGTTGGCGCCAGAGATGTTGTGCGAGCAGGTGGTGGCTGGCGCGGAGGAGGATGGCCGACGGAGGTGCGGTGACGGCCGGAGTCGGGGGTGGCGGCTGCGGCTGCGGCATGGAGTGGGTTGATGCGGAAGAGAGAGAAAGAGAGATTAGGGTTAGGGTTTGTGTTGGGAAGGAGACGATGAAGTGGCAAACATTGATTGGTGATTTGAGTTAGTGGAGGATTGATGATGTGGCAATCTGTCATTGGTTAACTTAGTAAGTGGAGGATTTCCACGTGGCGAAATCTGGTGGACTAGAGTTTAAGTGACATTAGGGGTGTAGCTTAGTAAAAAGGAAGGGTGCAGAACAAAAATGAATTTCTATTACAAAAGGGGGTGTAAACCTGAAAACAGGGGGTGCAACTAGCTCCAGAAATGTTTTATTTTAATAATAGATATTCCATTTGGAAAAAGGGGTGTAAACATGAGAATTGGGGGTGCATTTAGTACCTGAACTATTTATCTCCAAAATTCCTATTTTGGGACTTAATTTATGAATTAAAAGATTCATTATTTACACCTTAAGGACCTAAATTAAATTACACTTGCATTATTAGACTCAAGAATATCCAATAATAAATTTGATGCAACTAATATCAAATTTGTAAGCGCAAAAATAATATTAAATTCCCAAAAGTTGATTATTGAATGTGAGCCAAGGTTCGACTCATCATAAATTCCAAGCGGTCTGGAAGCGGCAGTGCCTGGCGGTACGTGTCCCCCGCCAGACGATTTTTACTGCATCAGTATTGGTGTTGTTGATTCTCTAGGCATGATCTACGAGGCTTTTGGTGATGCTTCAAAGGTGGGGTTGCTGGAGTTCCTTGAGTGGTGGCTCGGAACGTATCCCTTGAGTTGTGGCTCGGGATAGGGGTAAAGCACGTGGTATTCCTTGAGTTGTGGCTCGGAATAGCATCTCTTGAGTTGTGGCTCGGGATGGCGGATGAACACGAGAAACCTTTGAGTTGTGGCTCGGGTTGGCGAGTGTGGCCGGTATGAGTGTGCTGGTTGTGGCCAGTACGGATGGGTCCAGATAGATTGCCCTCCTCAGTTGTTGGCTGACGAGTTTGGTAGTCTTGGGACGATACGGGCTTTGTTCGTATATGGGAACTCTACCTGGCGTTGCGGTGTATGATCCGTAGCATGTTTTCCCGCACGTGCTCTATCGGTTGTGGCCGATAGGTATGGCAGCAAGTCACCTTGAAGTAATCAGCAGCCGAAGTAGAACACGAATAAACGTATTGGAGATTGAATTGAGGGGATAAAAATATAGGGCAATGTGGAAAGTTAATTTAAGTGATGTTATGTGTATGTATACTGATTTATTATATATATGTTTATAGCTTTGTATATATATGTGTTTTATCTGCTAAGCTCACCCTATCTGCGTGTGTGTGGCGATGATCGTGTGCGCGGTACACGGGAGCAGATGCTGGTGATGCAGGTGGCTCAGGCGCAGCTTAGACGCGGAGAGGGGATTGACTTGGGAAACTTTTACTTGTATTACTCTGTTTTTGGAAATATTTGTAAACCCGGATGGGTGACTTAATAACATTGTGGTTTTAATTATGTAATGGACGTTTTAAATTTTATCAGCTCAATTAATAAAGCTTTAAATTTTCCCGCGTTTTTGGGAAAATAAGGTATTATTAAATGCGTTGTTTTAATTATTCTATTTTTTTTTATAAATTAGTAATATCCTGACGGGATGTTACATTTGGTATCAGAGCAATGGTTTTCAAAATGATTTTGGGGTCTATGGGGAGTGAGCATACCGCGTTACGTTTGTGTGACTAATTGTCTGTGTTATTAATTTATTTCTGGATATGAAATCATTATATGGGCTGTGTGTGTGAACCAGCTATAATATGTGGCGTGCACGAGCTATGGCTAACAGGAGGAGGAGGAACACCGCTGGAGCTGATGACATAGCTCAGGCGATCCATCGTGTGGTGGACGCGATGCAGCCCATAGCGGCGCCACCCAGAGCTGTAGTGGCACCTACCCGGCCAGTAGCTATGGAGGATTTCATGAAACATCGACCGGCCAAGTTCTCTGGTAAAGCCTGTAACATCCCTAGGGAATATTACTTAAAAATAAATATTTTAAATAAACATTTTCATTAAATAATCATCTCAATAAAATTCCCAACGCGGGAAAAATTTATTTCATTAAGTTATCGCGTCAAAACTCATAACGGCTCATAATTCATTACAAGTTCCCAAATTTTGCATTTAAACATAAATTTCAATTCATTAAAACCCTAGAGCTACTCCCATGCTAGCCCCTCACTCCGCCATCTGAACATCCTCAGCACCACCTGCATCAACATCTGCTCCCGTGTAACAAATTACACGATCATCGCCACACACAAACAGAAAGGGTGAGCTGAGAAAATAAAATAACAAGAATATAATACAAGACAGTTCATTTACCCATCTTAATCATTATCTATAAATCTTGGCCAAGACCCTAACCCCAAGACTTAACAGTCTTCAATTCATACAATTGGTTAGCCTTGGACTCGGGAATCTGATGCTCACACGAACCTGCCCGCTCGTGGTCCTGCCTCTACGAACCTCCCCGCTCGTAGTCCTGCTCTACGGACCTACCCGCCCGTAGTCCAACACATGTGATCCACCAGCCCCCGTACCTCCCCGCACGTGGCATCTCTCAACGTGAGCACGGAACATACGAACCTCCCCGCTCTTATCCCCACGTGAGAGTCACTTGATATGAACCTCCCCGCTCATATCATCACATGTCACACCATCCATGAACCTACCCGCTCATGGCACAGCATCTCCCGATCCAAGCAAAGCATCATTTTCAATTAAAACAACACACACAACTCGTGACCTGGTGCACAGTCGCCTGGCAAAACAGGCCCAGACCGCCTGGCGGTACCTGCCCACCGCCAGGCGCCAGCTCGCTTCCAGCCCCCACTGTTTTCTCGTCACCGCCTGGCGGAGCATACCGTGCCGCCAGGCGCCTCTCAGTGCAGACCCTTCCCACGCTAGGGCTATCGCCTGGCGGTATCAACCAGACCGCCAAGCGCCATACCAGTAACTTCCTGCTACTGATTTGGCACCCGAAATGTTTAACTCCGAAATTCCAGAATGTCCTAGAGTGTACAGCACAACTGTCTTTATCAGAATTTATAGATTCTCCAATCCTACACCTTCCCAGGTATAGCCCATGTACCTAATCAAAGGCATTTGACACTCTATTTTACTCCTCTATCACAGTTAATAATCACTACAATAACAAGGCACGTCATTCACTATCGCGTACCACAGTTTAGGGACATTATCAAATTACCTCTCATTATACTTATTTCACACTACCCTACCATACATCTCATTCCACATAATCTCACTTAATCACATAACTTATGTTTAAACTCACAAATCCCCAAACACTGAAAGCTTATAACCGATAATTAAAGATATTTAACAACATTTAGGCAGAATTTCACGCTTTCCATTCCTAATTCACCAATTAGTGCTATCCAACTCTCTTCCTTTACTCAACACAACTATCAAGAACTCGTCACCTAATCACCCCATCAACCACTCTCCATTACTACACACACTTACCCACGTGCATTATTTCTTACAGTGCCCTTCTTTAAGTTCTAATATCACTCTTAGCCTCCTCCCTCACAAGTACCCAAAAAAACAACATTAAAAACGCCACTGTTCCCGTCATCGCCTGGCGGCAAGCTAGTCACCGCCGGGCGGTGTATCAGAACCCAGAAAATCTCCAGGTTACAGTACACGTGATAAGCCAAGTTGTCTATAATTCGATCTATACTTCACAAACAATATCACACAATGGATCACACCTAATTTACTGACCCAATTTCCTTTGACATAATATCCTCAAAGTCATACACACCATGAACCCTAATAACCCAATTCGGATTCTACTCATTCCAATAATCCAAGTTTATCCATGTAAAATTATAAAGGGTATTCTCAAGCACCATCAGACCCCCAATTTTAACCAGTTCATACTATCAAAATGAATAAAATCGCAATCAGAAGTCCCCATCCCCCTGCACAAAACGCGAACCAACAGGAAAACGCAACACTGTTGCGCCGCCTGGCGGATATTCATCCCTGCCAGGCGGTTTAAACAACCAGAACCCAAAATTATGCATAGACAGATGAACCGCCTGGCGGCACATGCATGCCCGCCCGGCGGTTTCTGGGCAGAACCCAGAAAACGCGAAAACAACGCATAACAAGCAGAGAATTCATGCGCATAGGATCGTACAAGGCACAAAATGGTGTACACGATAAATAGCATGCAAAAACAACTCCCCTTACCTGGAATTTGCTTCAATTACGAATCAGTGTGAGTGCGCTTCCAATCAAAGTCTCCTTGCCCTTGCTCACACTCCCACGTCAGTTCTCCTCCTTACTTTCCCTCTGTTTTCAATCCTAAAACCACCAAAACTTCTGTCCAAAGTCCCCCCCACGTACCACGGCACCTCTCCTTTCACCAATTCTCTCTCTCTCTTGGCTTATGGGTGACCTATTCACTCATTCACTTTCCAAAACGAAAATTATTTAAAAAGGGGTTTAATAACCATTGGGTGGATCATTCAATCTGATTTTTCAGCCCCTTAAACGACTAGGTTAAGCTGCCCCTTTTAAATTCCATGCAAAAATACAATTTGGCAAAAAGAAATCATTTAGTTCTCATCAAGGTTTGAACCCACACTCATGCACATACCAAACCAAGGCCAAACCATTCAACCAACACATGTTTCATGCTAAATCCTACAATTTTAAGAGTTTAACATGATCCATACGAGTTCAATATAAAATCACACAAAAACACATAATTTAAATAACATCCAAGTGGCATACATAGGACTCGAACCCAAGTCCTCACACACAATAAAGTACTCTCAACCACTTGAGCTAATACTTTCCCACGTCATAGCTCCTCGCATTTATTGCTTTAAACATTCTCATTATCCGTCCTAATTAAATAATTAATTAAATAACTATTTAATTTTCTCGGATCTTACATTACACCCCCCTTTTTAAGATTTTCGTCCTCGAAAATAAAACTTACCAGGGAATAAGTACGGATAGGATTGCTTCATGCGATCCTCCATCTCCCAGGTCATCTCCTGGGTAGTCTCATCCCACAGCACCTTCACAGTCTTAATTTCCTTCCCCCGCAGCTGCTTCACCTGTGAATCCAGAATTCGCACTGGCCCAGTGCTCACCGTCAAATCCTCCCGAATCTGAATATCATCGGACTCCAGTACGTGGGACGGATCTGCAACATATTTCCTCAACTGGGAAACGTGGAATACATTATGCAGATTCGTCAGGTGTGGTGGTAGGGCTATCTCATAAGCTGCAACCCCAATTCTCCTCAGAATCTGATAAGGCCCAACAAACCTCGGTGTTAACTTCCTTGATTTGATGGCCCTCCCAATACCAGCCGTTGGTGTCACCCTGAGGAACACATGATCTCCAGCCTCAAACTCGAGAGGTCGTCTCCTCTTGTCTGCATAGGACTTTTGTCTGCTCTGTGTAGCCTTCATCCTCTCCTGGATCGTCCTAACCTTCTCGGAGGTTTGCTGTAAAAACTCAGGACCCAACACCACTGATTCCCCATCCTGGTTCCAACATAGTGGCGTCCTACACCGCCGCCCATACAACGCCTCATATGGAGCCATACCGATGCTGGTGTGATAGCTGTTGTTGTATGTGAACTCCACTAAAGGTAGCATCTCGCTCCAACTACCCATATGATCTAATACGCAAGCCCTCAATAGATCCTCCAAAGACTGAATGGTACGCTCCGACTGCCCATCAGTTTGAGGATGGTATGCAGAACTCATCCTCAACTGAGTCCCCAACGCTGCCTGCAATGACTGCCAAAAACGAGATGTGAATCTCGGGTCTCTATCTGATACTATGCTGGCCGGCACACCATGCAACCTGACCACTTCTCTCACATACAACTCCGCTAATCTGTCCATAGACCACTTTTGATTGATGGCAAGAAAATGAGCACACTTTGTCAATCTGTCCACTATTACCCAGATTGAGTCGTGCCCCTTCACAGACTTCGGCAAGTGAGTGACGAAGTCCATGGCGATACTGTCCCATTTCCACTGAGGAATATCCAACGACTCAAGTGTACCCCCTGGTCGCTGATGTTCAATCTTGGCCTTCTGGCATACCAAGCATGATGCCACAAAGTCTGCAATATCAGTCTTCATCCCATTCCACCAAAAGGACTGTTTCAAGTCATGATACATCTTAGTCATACCTGGATGTATGCTAAGATGGCTTTTATGGCCCTCCTCTAGAATCTGTTTTCTCAACCTCCAATCTCCAGGCACACAGACTCGGTCTCTGAACCTCAGAATACCATCTGTCCCAATCCGGTAGTCTTTCCCCTTCTCAGTCCCTATCCAACTCATAAATTGCTGTAACTCGGCATCCTCCTTCTGTCGATCCCTAATAACTCCCAGTACATCACTAGTCAATGTAAGCATTCCACATTTGATGCAATCCTCACTCAGCTGCATACCCAGATTCATATCCCGAAGCTTCTCAATTAACTCCAACTCCTTCACCATCATAGCTGAGATGTGCATCCGTTTCCGACTCAAGGCATCCGCAACCACATTAGCTTTACCAGGGTGGTAAAGCAACTCGAAATCGTAATCCTTGAGATACTCCATCCAGCGCCGCTGTCTCATATTTAGCTCCTTCTGATCGAACAGATATTTCAGGCTTTTATGATCACTAAATACCTGAAATTGGGAGCCATACAAATAGTGTCTCCATGTCTTAAGAGCGAACACTACAGCAGCCAACTCCAGATCGTGGGTAGGGTAGTTTTTCTCGTGCACCTTCAACTGTCTAGAGGCATAAGCCACCGGCCTCTTCTCCTGCATTAATACACAACCCAAACCCTGATAGGATGCATCGCAGTATACCTCAAACATCTTGCTGGTATCTGGAATAATCAGAATTGGAGCGGTAGTCAACCTCCTTTTCATCTCTTCAAAGCATTCGTCACATTTATCAGTCCACGAGAAGGGTTGATCCTTCCTAGTGAGTTGAGTTAATGGACTCACCATCTTAGAAAACCCTTCCACAAACCTCCTGTAATATCCAGCCAATCCCAAAAAGCTTCTGACTTCTGTTACAGTTTGAGGTCTCTCCCATTTCAACACCGTCTCAATCTTACTCGGGTCCACTGATATACCCCGTGAAGAAATTACGTGCCCCAGGAACTGTACTTCGTCCAGCCAGAATTCACACTTGGACAGTTTCTCGTATAACTGATGTTCCCTCAGTACCTCCAACACAACTCGTAGATGGCCTGCATGTTCCTCCCTATTCCGAGAGTAGATGAGTATGTCATCTATAAACACCACCACGAATTTGTCCAGATACGGTCTAAAGATGCGGTTCATATAATCCATGAAGACAGCTGAGGCGTTTGTCACCCCAAAGGGCATCACGACATACTCGTAATGTCCATATCTTGATCTAAAGGCTGTCTTCTGAACGTCCTCTGGCTTGACTAAGATCTGATGGTAGCCAGACCTCAAGTCAATCTTGGAGAATACTCCTGCCCCTCTGAGCTGATCAAGCAAGTCGTCGATTCTAGGCAGTGGGTACTTGTTCTTTATCGTCAACTTGTTCAACTGACGATAATCGACGAACAACCGAGAGCTTCCGTCTTTCTTCTTCACTAATAACACCGGGGCTCCCCACGGTGAAGCGCTGGGTCGGATAAATTTCTTCTCTAGCAGGTCTTCTATCTGACTCTTCAACTCTGCTAATTCAGCTGGTGCCATTCTGTATGGCGCTGCCGACACTGGACCCGCTCCAGGGATTAGATCAATTGAGAAATCTATATCCCGGCTGGGTGGTAACTCGGGTATCTCATCTGGAAATACGTCGGCATATTCATCCACCACCGGTATCTTACTGATCTGCTCTTCTGTACTCATTTTCTTCTCTTGGGCCACTATCACGAAACAAGTCGCCCCATTCTCCATCTCTTTCACTGCCTCTCCAGATGTCACCAACTCTATCCCCTCTGTTTCTGGGAACACAATTCTGCGCCGTCCACAATCAAGTACCACGTGGTTGATAGACAGCCAGTCCATTCCCAGTATGACCTCCAATCCCTCCAAGGGCAAACAGACTAGATTCACCTTGAAGCGTCTGCCCTCCACTTCCATCAAGCATCCAACACAGGCTATGTTTGTTGAAACCTGTCCAGATGCGGGTGTCGAGACTATCAACTCGCATCCGAGGTCACGAGTGGACAACCCCAATTTCTTCACACAGTCATGGGATATGAAGGAGTGCGAAGCTCCTGAGTCAAATAATACTAGCACACTGTTACCATAAAGCAAGCAATGGTCCAGAATCAGATTACCTGACCGGGTGGCCTCTGTGCTAGTCATGGCGAAAACCCGGCCTGCGGCTCTCGGCCTGTCGGAATAGGATGGCTGAGGTCGTGATGTTGGTGCAGTCTTCCTATTAGGACACCTGTCGGCAAAGTGTCCTGGCTGATCACAGGCATAGCACTTACGAGTGCTCATGCCACTGCCTCCGCTGCGGGCGGGTCTAGTACAATTTCGCTGAAGATGTTCACCCCCGCAGTTATAGCACCTGGGTTTCCACGAAGACGCGGTGGGTCTACTGTAGGGCTTCTTCTGGAATCTGCCCTCAGTACTATTCCTCTGTGTACGGTTCACCTGACTGGGTCCTTTCTCCAGTTGCTCCACACTCTTGGCTTGCTCCACCAAGATAGGGAACTCTCGCACCCTCAGTGGCACTATGAAACGCCTCAATTCATGCTTGAGGCCGCCCTCAAACTTTCTACAGCGCCACTCCTCCGTCACTGTCTGAGAATAGAATCTCGAGAGGTACTCGAACCTCTCCACATAATCCTGCACTGACAAACTTCCCTGCTGCAGGGTGAGAAACTCTGCCTCGCGCTCATGTTTAGCGCTATCCGGGAAATACTTCTCCAAGAACCTCGCCCTGAAGCTAGTCCAAGTCACCTCTTCAGCTCGGTTTATCATCTGTTGTTGCATATTCATCCACCAATACTCAACCTCGGTCACCAGTAGAAAGGTGGCAAAGTTAAGCTTCTGGGCCTCCGAGCACTCTATCACCCTAAATATCTTCTCGCACTCTCGGAGCCATGCATCCGCCTCATCTGGGATGGCTTTCCCAGTGAACTTAGCCGGTTTGTGACGCATGAAGTCCTCCATGGTCACTGGTCTGACAGGCAGAATCATAGCCCGCGGGGGCGCTGCCACAGGCTGCATAGCATCCACCATCCTGTGGATCGCATTAGCAATCTCATCAGCGCCAGCGGTATTTCTACGCCTCCTGTTTGCCATTGCCTGTGCACGCCACATATTTCAGCTGTTAAAATCAAACAGCTAAAGATCAAATTATACTCTATTAATTCTAGCAACTAACACACATCAATCAATTTCACACACAAACGTCAACTCACTCCCCAGTTTGCCCCAAAAGCATCAAAACGTTTGCTCTGATACCAAATGTAACATCCCTAGGGAATATTACTTAAAAATAAATATTTTAAATAAACATTTTCATTAAATAATCATCTCAATAAAATTCCCAACGCGGGAAAAATTTATTTCATTAAGTTATCGCGTCAAAACTCATAACGGCTCATAATTCATTACAAGTTCCCAAATTTTGCATTTAAACATAAATTTCAATTCATTAAAACCCTAGAGCTACTCCCATGCTAGCCCCTCACTCCGCCATCTGAACATCCTCAGCACCACCTACATCAACATCTGCTCTCGTGTAACGAATTACACGATCATCGCCACACACAAACAGAAAGGGTGAGCTGAGAAAATAAAATAACAAGAATATAATACAAGACAGTTCATTTACCCATCTTAATCATTATCTATAAATCTTGGCCAAGACCCTAACCCCAAGACTTAATAGTCTTCAATTCATACAATTGGTTAGCCTTGGACTCGGGAATCTGATGCTCACACGAACCTGCCCGCTCGTGGTCCTGCCTCTACGAACCTCCCCGCTCATAGTCCTGCTCTACGGACCTACCCGCCCGTAGTCCAACACATGTGATCCACCAGCCCCCGTACCTCCCCGCACGTGGCATCTCTCAACGTGAGCACGGAACATATGAACCTCCCCGCTCGTATCCCCACGTGAGAGTCACTTGATATGAACCTCCCCGCTCATATCATCACATGTCACACCATCCATGAACCTACCCGCTCATGGCACAGCATCTCCCGATCCAAGCAAAGCATCATTTTCAATTAAAACAACACACACAACTCGTGACCTGGTGCACAGTCGCCTGGCAAAACAGGCCCAGACCGCCTGGCGGTACCTGCCCACCGCCAGGCGCCAGCTCGCTTCCAGCCCCCACTGTTTTCTCGTCACCGCCTGGCGGAGCATACCGTGCCGCCAGGCGCCTCACAGTGCAGACCCTTCCCACGCTAGGGCTATCGCCTGGCGGTATCAACCAGACCGCCAAGCGCCATACCAGTAACTTCCTGCTACTGATTTGGCACCCGAAATGTTTAACTCCGAAATTCCAGAATGTCCTAGAGTGTACAGCACAACTGTCTTTATCAGAATTTATAGATTCTCCAATCCTACACCTTCCCAGGTATAGCCCATGTACCTAATCAAAGGCATTTGACACTCTATTTTACTCCTCTATCACAGTTAATAATCACTACAATAACAAGGCACGTCATTCACTATCGCGTACCACAGTTTAGGGACATTATCAAATTACCTCTCATTATACTTATTTCACACTACCCTACCATACATCTCATTCCACATAATCTCACTTAATCACATAACTTATGTTTAAACTCACAAATCCCCAAACACTGAAAGCTTATAACCGATAATTAAAGATATTTAACAACATTTAGGCAGAATTTCACGCTTTCCATTCCTAATTCACCAATTAGTGCTATCCAACTCTCTTCCTTTACTCAACACAACTATCAAGAACTCGTCACCTAATCACCCCATCAACCACTCTCCATTACTACACACACTTACCCACGTGCATTATTTCTTACAGTGCCCTTCTTTAAGTTCCAATATCACTCTTAGCCTCCTCCCTCACAAGTACCCAAAAAAACAACATTAAAAACGCCACTGTTCCCGTCATCGCCTGGCGGCAAGCTAGTCACCGCCGGGCGGTGTATCAGAACCCAGAAAATCTCCAGGTTACAGTACACGTGATAAGCCAAGTTGTCCATAATTCGATCTATACTTCACAAACAATATCACACAATGGATCACACCTAATTTACTGACCCAATTTCCTTTGACATAATATCCTCAAAGTCATACACACCATGAACCCTAATAACCCAATTCGGATTCTACTCATTCCAATAATCCAAGTTTATCCATGTAAAATTATAAAGGGTATTCTCAAGCACCATCAGACCCCCAATTTTAACCAGTTCATACTATCAAAATGAATAAAATCGCAATCAGAAGTCCCCATCCCCCTGCACAAAACGCGAACCAACAGGAAAACGCAACACTGTTGCGCCGCCTGGCGGATATTCATCCCTGCCAGGCGGTTTAAACAACCAGAACCCAAAATTATGCATAGACAGATGAACCGCCTGGCGGCACATGCATGCCCGCCCGGCGGTTTCTGGGCAGAACCTAGAAAACGCGAAAACAACGCATAACAAGCAGAGAATTCATGCGCATAGGATCGTACAAGGCACAAAATGGTGTACACGATAAATAGCATGCAAAAACAACTCCCCTTACCTGGAATTTGCTTCAATTACGAATCAGTGTGAGTGCGCTCCCAATCAAAGTCTCCTTGCCCTTGCTCACACTCCCACGTCAGTTCTCCTCCTTACTTTCCCTCTGTTTTCAATCCTAAAACCACCAAAACTTCTGTCCAAAGTCCCCCCCACGTACCACGGCACCTCTCCTTTCACCAATTCTCTCTCTCTCTTGGCTTATGGGTGACCTATTCACTCATTCACTTTCCAAAACGAAAATTATTTAAAAAGGGGTTTAATAACCATTGGGTGGATCATTCAATCTGATTTTTCAGCCCCTTAAACGACTAGGTTAAGCTGCCCCTTTTAAATTCCATGCAAAAATACAATTTGGCAAAAAGAAATCATTTAGTTCTCATCAAGGTTTGAACCCACACTCATGCACATACCAAACCAAGGCCAAACCATTCAACCAACACATGTTTCATGCTAAATCCTACAATTTTAAGAGTTTAACATGATCCATACGAGTTCAATATAAAATCACACAAAAACACATAATTTAAATAACATCCAAGTGGCATACATAGGACTCGAACCCAAGTCCTCACACACAATAAAGTACTCTCAACCACTTGAGCTAGTACTTTCCCACGTCATAGCTCCTCGCATTTATTGCTTTAAACATTCTCATTATCCGTCCTAATTAAATAATTAATTAAATAACTATTTAATTTTCCCGGATCTTACAAAGCCACTCCTGACGAGGCAGATGCTTGGATGCGGGAGTGTGAGAAGATCTGTAGAGTGCTGGGATGCACATATGAGCAGAGGTTGTTGTTTGTCACGTTTCTTCTGGTGGCAGACGCAGAGTATTGGTGGCAGGGGATGTAGCAGTTGATGCAAACCCGTGGGGAGCAGGTGACGTGGACTGTCTTCAGGACGAGGTTCCTGGAGAAGTACTTTCCCGACAGTGCGAGGCACGAACGGGAGGCAGAGTTCCTTACTCTTCAGCAGGGGACTATGACAGTGGCGGCTTACATAGAGAGGTTTGAATACCTGGCGCGTTTCTACACTCCAGAGGTTACTGAGGAGTGGAGGTGTAGGAGGTTCGAGGGTGGATTAAAACATGAGATACGCCGCTTCATTGTGCCACTTCGGATTAGAGAGTTTCCAGTTTTGGTCGAGCAGGCCAAAACTATGGAGCAGTTGGAGACTGGGTCGAGTAGTGGGGGGAAACAGCAGAGGACTACCTCAGATGTCAGACCTCAGAGGAAACCTTATAGCAGACCGCCGACTACCTGGGGAAGATTACGGTGTTTTAACTGTGGCGGGGAACACTTGAGGAGGGATTGTACTAAACCTGCCAGCAGTACAGGTGGAGGCAGTAGTACTGGTAGGTGCTACGCATGCCAGCAGACAGGTCACTTTGCATGTCAGTGTCCTAACAGAAGACAAGCTGGTGGTGCGCTAGCTACGAGACCAGTAGGAGACCGACCGGGGCGTGTGTTCGCCTTGACGACCACAGAGGCGAAACAATCAGGTAATCTTTTGCAGTTTCTATGTTTGTTGTGTGACCACGAGGTAGTGGTGTTGTTCGATTCAGGAGCCACTCATTCGTTTGTGTCTAATGAATGTGTGAGGAGGCTCGGGCTCACGATGCGAGAGCTGGGGTGCGAGCTTTTAGTGGCGACGCCAGCGTCTGGAGAGGTATCCACTACTTCTATGTGCGTGGGGTGTCCTATGGAGGTGGCAGGCCGTAGGTTCAGGTTGAACCTCATTTGTTTGCCGATGGAGGGTCTAGACGTGATTCTGGGCATGGATTGGTTGTCGAGCAACCATGTCGTCATTGATTGCGGGCAGCGTCAGATAGTGTTTCCTGAGACGGTGGGGTTAGAATTTATCTCGTCTAATCAGGCGGTGAGGGAGATTGAGGCTGGAGCTACATGTTACATGATTGTGGCTCAGGCAGAGAAGATGAGCACGGCCGAGAAGATCAGCAGGATTCCGGTAGTGGATGAATATGCAGATGTATTTCCGGATGAGATTCCAGAACTACCGCCTAGCAGGGATGTAGATTTCTCCATTGATCTCATCCTTGGCGCTGGGCCAGTTTCTATGGCACCGTACAGAATGGCACCTGCTGAGTTAGCTGAGTTAAAGAAACAGATTGAGGATCTGCTTGAGAAGAAGTTCATCCGACCGAGTGCATCACCGTGGGGAGCACCAGTTCTGTTAGTGAAGAAGAAAGATGGTAGCTCCCGGTTGTGTGTTGATTACCGGCAGCTGAATAAGCTAACGATAAAGAATAAGTACCCGTTGCCGAGGATTGATGATCTGTTGGATCAGTTGAGGGGAGCTGCGGTGTTCTCAAAAATAGACCTGAGATCTGGGTATCATCAGATCCTTGTCAGGCCAGAGGATGTCCAGAAGACAGCTTTTCGATCACGGTATGGTCACTACGAGTATGTAGTGATGCCTTTTGGGGTGACCAATGCGCCGGCTATATTCATGGATTACATGAATAGGATTTTCAGGCCATATTTAGATCAGTTTGTAGTAGTGTTTATCGATGACATTCTGATCTACTCCGAGAGCAGAGAAGAACACGCAGAGCATCTGAGAGTAGTATTGGGGATTCTCAGAGAGCACCAGTTGTATGGGAAGTTGTCGAAATGTGAATTCTGGTTGGAAGAGGTACAATTCCTGGGCCATGTGATCTCAGCCCAAGGAATAGCCGTTGATCCGGCGAAGATAGAGACTGTGGTGAAGTGGGAGAGGCCCCAAACAGTTTCAGAGGTGCGGAGTTTTCTGGGTTTGGCAGGGTATTATCGACGGTTTGTGGAGGGTTTCTCTAAGATGGTGAGTCCTCTTACACAGCTTACGAGAAAGGACCAACCTTTCTCGTGGACAGACGAGTGTGAAGCTTGCTTCGAGGATATGAAGAGGAGACTGACCACCGCACCGATATTGGCAATCCCTGACACGACTAAAACATTTGAGGTGTACTGTGATGCCTCGTATCAGGGGTTAGGCTGCGTGCTGATGCAGGATAAACGACCTGTAGCTTATGCATCGAGACAGTTGAAGGTGCATGAGAAGAATTACCCGACACACGACTTGGAGTTAGCGGCAGTCGTGTTTGCCCTCAAGACATGGAGGCATTACCTGTATGGAGCGCAGTTCCAGGTATTCAGCGATCATAAAAGCTTGAAATACTTGTTTGATCAGAAAGAGCTGAATATAAGACAAAGGCGTTGGATGGAGTACTTAAAGGACTACGACTTTGAGCTATTGTACCACCCTGGTAAAGCTAATGTCGTAGCGGATGCCTTGAGTAGGAAGAGAATTCATGTATCAGCTATGATGATTAGGGAGTTGGAGCTGATAGAACAGTTGAGGGACATGAATCTGGGGTTGGATATGGGGCCTGGACAGATACGATGCAGCATGCTGAGGATCACGAATGAGTTCCTAGATGAGCTTCCGATGGAACAGGGGAAGGATCAGGAACTGCAGATGATAATTGGAGAGTTGGGCACTGAGAAGAGGAAGGATTTCCGAATGGGCCGCGACGGGATCCTACGGTTCAGGGAGAGAGTGTGTGTTCCAAACAGCAGGGTTCTGAGAAAGATGCTCCTGGATGAGGGGCATAAGAGTCGTCTTAGCATACATCCGGGTATGACTAAGATGTACAAAGATTTGAAAGCCTCTTTCTGGTGGACGGGCATGAAGACGGATGTGGCTGATTACGTCGCTTCTTGCTTGGTATGTCAGAAAGCGAAGATAGAACACCAGCGACCGGGTGGTATGTTAGAACCTCTGGATATTCCACAGTGGAAATGGGACAGCATTTCCATGGATTTCATCACTCACCTGCCGAGATCAGTGAGAGGACACGACTCAATCTGGGTGATAGTAGACAGGTTGACGAAGTGTGCTCATTTTCTGCCGATTAACCAGAAGATGAATATGGATAGGCTGGCGGATTTGTATGTGCGAGAGATTGTTAGATTACATGGAGTGCCAGCGAGTATTGTGTCAGATAGAGACCCGAGGTTCACATCGAGGTTCTGGCAGTCGCTGCAGAATGCTTTGGGTACTCAGCTCAGGATGAGCTTCGCCTATCATCCTCAGACAGATGGACAGTCTGAGCGGACTATACAGTCGTTGGAGGACCTGTTGAGGACCTGTGTTTTAGACCATCTGGGTACATGGAGTGATGTGTTGCCATTGGTAGAATTCACGTATAATAACAGTTACCATACCAGTATTGGAATGGCTCCCTACGAGGCCCTGTATGGTAGGAGATGTAGGACGCCATTGTGTTGGCAACAGGATGGTGAGGCAGTGGTTCTTGGGCCAGAGTTCTTACAGCAGACCACCGAGAAGGTGAGGGTGATTCAGGATCGGATGCGCGCGACTCAGAGCAGGCAGAAGTCGTACGCGGACAAGAGGAGGAGGCCGCTTGAGTTTGAGGCAGGGAACCACGTATTTCTCAGAGTTACCCCTACTGCAGGTATTGGCAGGGCACTTAAATCGAGGAAGCTGACACCTCGATTCATCGGACCATATCAGATCATGAGGAGGATTGGTCCTGCAGCGTACGAGATGGCATTGCCACCACACTTGGGAAACTTGCATAACGTTTTCCATGTGTCACAGTTGAGAAAATATGTAGCCGATCCTACACATATCTTGGAGGATGACGATGTGCAGATACGGGAGGACTTAACTATTGGAGCCGGACCAGTGAGAATCTTGGATTCTCAAATGAAACAGCTCAGAGGGAAGGAAATCAAAACCGTGAAAGTCCTATGGGATGAGGCAACTCAAGAAATGACATGGGAGATGGACGATGTCATGAGGCGGTCCTATCCTCATCTCTTCACTGGTAAGTTCTCTTTTTCGAGGACGAAAAATTTAAAAAGGGGGGAGTATTGTAAGACCCGTAGAATTTAATTAATTAAATAAATAATTAATTAATAAATACGGGAGGGGTAATAATTATGACATTAAATTATGATTGGTAAGACGTGGAAAAGTGCTAGCTCATATGGTTGAGAGCACTTTGATTGTGCGAGAGGATTTGGGTTCGAGTCCTATGTATGCTAACTTTTGATGTTATGGTTTTGTTATTTAAATTTATGAAAACATGTTCTTGTATGTTATGATACTTGAATTGTGATGGTTAGCATGAAACATGATTGGTTGAAATGGTTATGCACTTGAGTGGTAATAATGGGGTCATGGGTTCAAACCTTGGAAAGGCTAAATGGAAATTATGCTTGTTTTTATTTTGCTAATGGTGACTTTAGAGGGAAATGGGAACGGCCAAGGGGGGGCTGCATTCTCATTCATGATGAGATATGGAGGGTTATTAAAAGGTAAATGAAATTAAATTCGTTTTAATATTTTTAAGTAACCTAAAATAGTAGTTTAAAAGGAAAAAGTTGGAGTTTAAGCAAGGTTTTGGCAAGGCTGAACCTAGACTTAGAAAAACAGAGGCAAGGGTGAGTGAGAGGGGCTGACGTGAGGGAGTTGAAGGCAGAATTGAGGGAAACCAAGGGTGGCCATTGGTGATCAAGGGAGAGCTTCATCAAATTGTTCTAATTTAAGCTAAGGAACCAGGTTAGGGGAGCTTTTACGCGTTGACTTTATTTTTAATTTGAATGGCATGCTAAATAGGGTAATTCATGCGTTGATTAATTTAATTCTGATTGGTATGCTGAATTTGGTATGATTATGTAGGATTTGTATATTCCATTTTTAAAGATTGTGATTCTGGGAAATTTCCAGAATTAGACTAGTTGGTGGTGAACTACCGCCAGACTACCTTTTCCTTGCTAGGCCATTTAGGGTTCCTGTAGAGGAATCACTTGCCAAGTATAACGTAAAATAGACAAATTGACCCAGGTTGACCAATCCTTGCTCAGAGTTGATTGGTTAACCAGTCTGACTTTTTGGACTGTCCATTGAGAAGCGGACATGTGGCAGCGCTTTCTCTTCCCAAAATTAGGGTTTCCTCGTGAGTCCCTCCATGGTTAGGGTTTCCTCATGGTGGCGAGCTGCCGTAATGGGTTTGCGATGACACAGAATGTACTTCCGACGAGGCTCATGGCGAACTCGTGGTGGCTTCCATGGCGAACTCGCGGTGGCTTCCATGGCTTCGATGGTGGCGCTACCATGAAAGTGTTGAGCTTGGTGCCGCGGGGGTGGTTCGATGCGTGAAACGAACTGCGGTTCTGGCATGGTGTAAGGCAGATCACACGGGAGGATGCGGAGGTGTTGGTACAGGTGCTGCCGGAGATATTGAACAGTTCGGTGGCATCAATGGAGGTTCTAGCAGCGTGACCAAATGGAGAAGACGAAGCGTGATGGAGACAGACGAGTGCAGTGGTGGTTCCAGCAACACGACTGCGGAGACGGTGGGGCTTCGTGTGGTGGACGGGTTGATGGTCCGAGGAGTTTCGAGGTGCGCGCAGTAGTGGTGGTAGCGTGATGGAGGGTGACGGCACGACGTAGAAGACGGTGGCGCGAGGGGTTGTCGAAAGTTGGCGCCAGAGATGTTGTGCGAGCAGGTGGTGGCTGGCGCGGAGGAGGATGGCCGACGGAGGTGCGGTGACGGCCGGAGTCGGGGGGTGGCGGCTGCGGCTGCGGCATGGAGTGGGTTGATGCGGAAGAGAGAGAAAGAGAGATTAGGGTTAGGGTTTGTGTTGGGAAGGAGACGATGAAGTGGCAAACATTGATTGGTGATTTGAGTTAGTGGAGGATTGATGATGTGGCAATCTGTCATTGGTTAACTTAGTAAGTGGAGGATTTCCACGTGGCGAAATCTGGTGGACTAGAGTTTAAGTGACATTAGGGGTGTAGCTTAGTAAAAAGGAAGGGTGCAGAACAAAAATGAATTTCTATTACAAAAGGGGGTGTAAACCTGAAAACAGGGGGTGCAACTAGCTCCAGAAATGTTTTATTTTAATAATAGATATTCCATTTGGAAAAAGGGGTGTAAACATGAGAATTGGGGGTGCATTTAGTACCTGAACTATTTATCTCCAAAATTCCTATTTTGGGACTTAATTTATGAATTAAAAGATTCATTATTTACACCTTAAGGACCTAAATTAAATTACACTTGCATTATTAGACTCAAGAATATCCAATAATAAATTTGATGCAACTAATATCAAATTTGTAAGCGCAAAAATAATATTAAATTCCCAAAAGTTGATTATTGAATGTGAGCCAAGGTTCGACTCATCATAAATTCCAAGCGGTCTGGAAGCGGCAGTGCCTGGCGGTACGTGTCCCCCGCCAGACGATTTTTACTGCATCAGTATTGGTGTTGTTGATTCTCTAGGCATGATCTACGAGGCTTTTGGTGATGCTTCAAAGGTGGGGTTGCTGGAGTTCCTTGAGTGGTGGCTCGGAACGTATCCCTTGAGTTGTGGCTCGGGATAGGGGTAAAGCACGTGGTATTCCTTGAGTTGTGGCTCGGAATAGCATCTCTTGAGTTGTGGCTCGGGATGGCGGATGAACACGAGAAACCTTTGAGTTGTGGCTCGGGTTGGTGAGTGTGGCCGGTATGAGTGTGCTGGTTGTGGCCAGTACGGATGGGTCCAGATAGATTGCCCTCCTCAGTTGTTGGCTGACGAGTTTGGCAGTCTTGGGACGATACGGGCTTTGTTCGTATATGGGAACTCTACCTGGCGTTGCGGTGTATGATCCGTAGCATGTTTTCCCGCACGTGCTCTATCGGTTGTGGCCGATAGGTATGGCAGCAAGTCACCTTGAAGTAATCAGCAGCCGAAGTAGAACACGAATAAACGTATTGGAGATTGAATTGAGGGGATAAAAATATAGGGCAATGTGGAAAGTTAATTTAAGTGATGTTATGTGTATGTATACTGATTTATTATATATATGTTTATAGCTTTGTATATATATGTGTTTTATCTGCTAAGCTCACCCTATCTGCGTGTGTGTGGCGATGATCGTGTGCGCGGTACACGGGAGCAGATGCTGGTGATGCAGGTGGCTCAGGCGCAGCTTAGACGCGGAGAGGGGATTGACTTGGGAAACTTTTACTTGTATTACTCTGTTTTTGGAAATATTTGTAAACCCGGATGGGTGACTTAATAACATTGTGGTTTTAATTATGTAATGGACGTTTTAAATTTTATCAGCTCAATTAATAAAGCTTTAAATTTTCCCGCGTTTTTGGGAAAATGAGGTATTATTAAATGCGTTGTTTTAATTATTCTATTTTTTTTTTATAAATTAGTAATATCCTGACGGGATGTTACATCTAGCACGATGCCAGCACCTGCTCCCTTCGGGTTTGACGAACCATCAACATAAAGTGTCCATTGGTCCTCTTCAGGAGTTTGTTGGAGATCGTTGACAAAGTCTAGAAGGCATTGAGCTTTGATGGGGCCGTGAGGTTCGTAGCGGATGTTGAATTCGGATAACTCCATGGCCCAGGACGACATCCGCCCCGCAAGGTCTGGTTTCTACAGTATCTTCTGAATTGGGTAGTCAGTTTTGACGATGATGTTATGATTTTGGAAGTATGGGCGTAGGTGGCAGGCTACGTGTACCAGAGATAGGGCCAACTTTTCCACCATCTGGTATCTGGTTTCGGGGTCTTGCAGGGTTCTGCTGACGAAGTAAACAGGATGTTGGGTGCCGCTGACATCTTGGACCAGCGCGACGCTGACGGTGTGATCTGTGGCGGTGACATAGACCAATAAGGGTTGATGAATATCCAGTTTATTGAGGATAGGTGGTGAGGTGAGGGTGGTTTTAAGCTTTTGGAATATTTGTTCACAATCATCATTCCACGTGAACTTGGCGAATTTTTTGAGCAGCTGTATGATGGGTTGGGTTTGTTCGGCTAGTTTGGGAAGGAAGCGGAAAATGGCTGTAAGGCGGCCTATGAGGCATTGTATCTCTTTGACAGTGATGAAGCTTCGCATTTCAATGGTCGCATTGCATTTTTCAGGATTAGTCTCTATACCGCGCTGGGTGAGCATAAATCCAAGGAATTTACCGTGGTCGACGCCAAATACGCACTTGTTGGGGTTGAGGCGGAGGTTGTACTATCGTAATGCGGAAAAGACTGCTGATAGGTCCTGAGCGTGCTGGTGATGGCTTGGGGATTTGACAACCATGTCGTCAACGTATACTTCGACACATTTGCCCATTAAATGACTGAAGACTTTGTCCATCAATCGTTGGTAGGTTGCTCCAGCGTTTTTAAGGCCAAATGGTATGACCTTGTAGAAGTAATTGGTGTCATCTGTGATGAAGGCGATTTTGTTCATGTCGGATGCGGCCATGGGGATTTGATTATAACCGGAGTATGCATCAAGAAAACCGAGGACCTTGTTACCGGTTGCGACGTCAACAAGTCGGTCAATATTGGATAAGGGGTAGGCATCTCTGGGACAGACTTTGTTAAGATCCATGTAATCAACACACATCCGCCACTTGCCGTTGGCCTTCTTAACAAGGACCATGTTAGAGAGCCAAGTGGTATAGTGAGCTTCTTCGATGAACCCCGCGCTTAGTAACTTATCGGCCTCGGCCTTGGCCGTTAGGCGTCGTTCCTCGCCAAGTTTGCGTTTTTTTCTGGGAGACATACCGGGCCTCCTTGTAAATGGATAACTTGTGGGATGCCACTTGAGGGTCAACTCCAGGCAAGTCAGCAGCTGACCAAGCAAAGAGGTTTGTGTTGCCGACTAGGGTGGATGTTATGATGTAACGTTCTTCAGGTTCTAACCCAGTACCAAGTTTGATGATACGGCTATTTGGGAGCTCCAGGGGGCTGGTTTCTTCAACAGGTTCAAGGCGGACATCCCGGCCCACTCTAGGGTCTAGATTGTCACCAGACAGAGCGATCTCAGAGAAGGGTGCTCGCTCAATGTGATTGGTTTGCAGGATGAGGAGCTGTGGGCGTAGGCTGGCCATGTAGCGTTCGCGTGCAAGGCGTTGGTCGCCATGAATGGTGAGGATGTCGCCAGATGGAGAGGGGAACTTCATGGCCAAATGAGGTGTGGAGACGACAACGCCAAGGGTGTTGAGTGAAGGGTGGCCGAGGAGGACGTTATAAGATGTGGGTGCGTTGACGATGAGAAAGCGGATAGGAATTGTCTTTGTTTGGGCACCATCGCGAAAGACGGTATGGAGGTCACTATAGTTGTGGGTGGAAACTTGTTCCCTAGAAAAGCCATAAATCGGTTCATCATATGGGACCATGGCGGTGTCTGGGAGTTGAAGTTTCTAGTACGTAGCCCAATAGAGGATGTCGACGGAGCTGCCTTGGTCGACGAGAACTTTCTTGACTGCGTAATTTTCTATTTCAACGGTGATGACCATAAGGTCATCTTTCTGGTGATCGAGGCCTTGAAATTCGTCGTTCGTGCAGATTATGGGGGGCATGCGGCGTCTGTGATGAGAATGAGTGATGTGGTTGATGGATTGGATATGGCGGAGGTGTCTCTTTCTGGCAGATGAGGTAGATCCTGCACTAGCAAAACCACCGGAGATGGTATTGATAGTGCCGCGTTGGGGAGGGTCGGCAAGGGTGACATCGGTGCGAGCCGATTAGGGATTAGAGTTTGGGGGTTGGTTTGGGCGTTTATCGTGGTGAGAATCGCGGGGAGGGCATCGATGGTCGGGACGAGGATGATGGTGGGTGTAGGTAGACGTTGTTGGCGAAGGCGCCGGGTTGAAGAATGAGGGCCATGCACTGGAGTATCATTTCTTGGTTGAGGTGTGGGGTGCGGAGGGCAGCCTTACTGAATCGATCAATAAATTCCTAGAGCATCTCGCCTTGTTCTTGTCTAACGCCGAGGATTGATATTGTAATAGTTTGATGTGGGTGGCTGCCTGCGAAGTGAGTGGTAAACATGTGGGAGAGGGTGTCGAAGTTGTCGATAGAGTATGACGGGAGGGTGGTAAACCATTCAAGGGCAGGGCCTTTGAGGGTGGTAGGAAAGGCTTTGCAAAAGACGACATCATGGGAAGTGTAGAGGGCGACATGGGTGATGTAGACCTTGAGGTGTTCATCGGGGTCGGTTTCACCAGTGTAACGCTCCAGCTTGAAGGGTTCCTACTGGGTGGGGAGGGGGGGTGTTGGCGATGAAGTCGGTGAAAGGGTGACGGCGCCTGGGTTGGTGAGATGGGAGTGGGTGAGGAGGGATGGGATGGTGGACGAGGGTGGGAAAGGTGGAGGTGAAGTTGTGAGGAGGGATATGGGTGGTAGGGAGGTTATGAGGGTTGTAGGGTGGGATATGAGTGGTGTGTAGGGTGGTAGGCATGTTGAAGGGTGGGACATGAGTGGTGGGGAGGGTGGCGGCGGGGGTGGGAGCCGTAGTGTTTCCTGGGAGGGTGGAGTGGAAGTGAGTAGGATAGGCTGAGAGGATGAGAGTTTGTTGGGTAGTGGTGAAGGTGTGTGGGGTAGAATTGTACTCGCTTTCTTCTTCAGTAGGCTGGAAAGCTGGGGACCCTACGACATCAGATGTTTCCTTGGCCTTTTCCTTTTGGGTGGGATCGGCTTCGATTTTTCGCCTTAGGCGAGAATTTTCCTATCGTAGTGCTTCCATCTCATCAAGTCAGCCAGCTCCTGTTGTAATTCTTCAAGTCAGCCAGCTCCTGTTGCATCTTGGCTTGATCGTCTAGGATGGCGGCCAGATCCGAGGTGATGTTAGCAGGTCCTGAGGGGCCAGCTTCAACTTGCTTGTTAACTCCTGCTCTACTGCGGGTAGAAACCATTTTCGGAGAAAGCAAGTGGTAAAGTACTATCTCGTGCCCCACGGTGGGCGCCAATTGTTCCTGTAGAGAACAAACAAGATCTGTCAGACACAAGTATTACCTTACCTTGGTCTGCCATCTCCTCAGTAAGCCTCTTCCCGGTTGATGTATATCGTTTATGGGTATCTCGGATTGGTCGGTTTGGACCCGGGAAGGGTTACCTGCAGAAGGGACTTCGAAGCTCAAGTCAGCGAAATCTCTCAAAAAGTCAAATCTGGTGATTGGGGAAGTAATGAATGTGTACCTTTAATTTATGGGGTCCATGCGTATTTATAGATTATTAATTATGTCTGGCCACGTCATGGGCTGGGCCCTTGCTTGGGCCGTAGGTGGGCTTATGCCCTAGTCCAGGCCCTTAGTTCAATTATTGTGGGCTGGTGAATATTATTGAAATGTTCTATTTTTTGCCAAGTCCTTGGTTATTTTCGTGGAGTTGTCAGCCTAGGCCGATTATCCTTTAACGGCTTAGGCCACTATTGTTGTTTTTGGCTTGTTTTATCAATGTCACTTCTTAGTGGTTTTTAGTCTGGGTACCTTAGCATGTATATGGTAATTGCTATTATTCGGCTTAGGCCGACTAGGTGTGGTACAACAATATTTGTGAAATCTCTTTTCACAATGTTTTTGTCGCATGAGCAAATTAATTGTTTAGATGCTTTATTTTTTTATTTAATGGTATCCCAATATCCATTGCATCTAAATGTATTTGAACATTTAAAATCCAATATAAGAAATTATTCCTTGTAATATTAAGGGTCACAAATCTAAATTTTACAACATTTTGCGTGTTTAGAACTAGCATGTAAAATAATAATAATAATAATAATAATAATAATAATAATCATCAAAATAATAATAATAATCATTGTCATAATAAAAATAAAAAATAATAAGATGGAGATGAAAATTGATAAAGTCAAATAATTCTTATCACAAAAAAAGAATATAAGGCAAAATTGTAAATGGATAAGGGATTAGAAAGAGCCTGGATTGAGACACGCAAAACGTTATCGTTAGAGAGATAAAACTTCCACTAGTCCTTGGTTGGTTGGAGCATGGTGTTGATAACCATTAATTCATAACAATCTATTCTTATTATTGTTATTGTGTATTATTTTTATTATCACCATTATTAATGTTATTATTATTATTATTATTATTATTATTATTATTATTATTTTTATTTTTATTGTTGTTATTATTATTATTTGTTATTTTTATTGTTATTGTTTTTATTATTATTTTTATTATTATTATTAGTGTTATTATTGTTTCTATTATTATTAGTGTTATTATTGTTGTTATTATTATTATTCTTTTTATTGTTATTATTGAAATTGCAATTATTACTATTATTTTTATTTTTATTATTATTATTATTATTATTATTTTTGTTATTATTATTGTTAGTGTAATAATAATAATTATTATTATTGTTTATTATTATTATTATTTTTATTTTTATTATTATTATTATTATTATTCTTTTTAATATTATTGTTATTGTTATTATTGTTGTTATTATTATTAGTGTTGTTAGTGTAATAATTATTATTGTTATTATTATTATTATTATTATTATTGTTGTTGTTGTTGTTGTTGTTGTTGTTGTTGTTGTTGTTGTTGTTGTTGTTGTTGTTGTTGTTGTTGTTGTTGTTGTTGTTGTTGTTGTTGTTGTTGTTGTTGTTGTTGTTGTTGAAATTGTTATTATTATTATTTTTTTATTTATTTTTTTGTTATTATTATTGTTAGTGTAATAATAATAATTATTATTATTGTTTATTATTATTATTATTATTATTATTGTTATTATTATTATTATTGTTGTTATTATTATTTTTATTGTTATTATTATTGTTGTTATTATTAATTTTATTGTTATTGTTATCATTGTTGTTATTATTATTTTTTATTCTTATTATTGTTATTATTATTATTATTATTATTATTATTATTTATATTGTTTATTATTATTATTATTATTATTATTATTCTTGTTATTATTATTGTTATTATTATTGTTGTTATTATTGTTATTGTTATTGTTATTGTTATTATTATTGTTATTATTATTGTGATTTTTATTGTTATTATTATTGTTGGAACAACCCAAATTAGTACATAATTATACTAATTTATATCATTACATAAGTAATAATCAACAATACATAAATGTAAATTTATATACTGAGTATTCATAGTCCTCTGAAATGACAAGTTGATTTTTCAAAAATAAGATATTTAATAGGAATGAGGCACTACTGTTACTACACACTGTCAATTAACACAAAAATGAATGTAATTTATCTATCTAATATAAAAAAATAATTGAAAAGTAGTGATCATATAATATTTTTTTTCCTTATTTTTATAATCATAATAGAAACTTATGTGATAAATTTACAAGTTTATAGTTTTTAAGAAAATCATTGAATTTGTGGTTATTAACATTATGTTGGAGTCATGTCAAAATCATGTTAAAGATAAAAAAAATGTCTTTCAAACTAGACACCTTACTAATATGTGTCATACAAGTGTGGCACAAATATCAGTATTCAATACATATCGAACACGGAACACGTCATTGATGAGGCGTGTCCGGACTTCATAGGTTTTCCTCTTGGAGAGAAATGATGAGACCAAGCTCAACATCACAAAGAATAAAAGTTTGAAGGCTTTCTTTAGTAATCTATTACACCGCTTGGAGAAAAAATTTTGTTTGCTTAGGGCGTTCTCCATACCCCTCATCTGAGTCTTTCCTTTCACTATATCTACACACTTCCAATAAAACAAATCCAAAAAACTATGCTTTTTTGTACGAAAGGTTTCCACCAAAATCGAGTCTTTTTCTAGCAAGATTTGAAAGCCCAGAAAAACAGTTAGAAAAAAAAAAAAGCAAGTTGAAATTTTAGTTGTTTCTTAATAACTCTTTAGATGGGGAGGGTTTTGTGAAATGGAATCAGATTTGCACCAAATTATTAAAATCCCATAAACGTTTTAACTAGTGAAAATTATTAAAATCCCATAAACGTTTTAACCAGTGAAGAAAGAATATGGCATAAAAATTAAAAGAAACTAAGAGGCGTATACATGTGTCGTGAGGAAGCAGAGGCTTAAAAAAAAAAGTATTGGTGTCACTCACCATGCCCCAGGTGCTTTGTTACTACACTGCAATGGTTTTATTCTCCACAAAAATCGACTATAACACATATCTATCTCTCAATTTATTTATTATATTAGTATTTTCACATTTTTTTTTCGAATTTCTTTTTAAACTTCTCAATTGAAGCTACCTTGTAGGATGTCACTAACTCTACTTCTAACCGGAAATGTAACCTTGACACATCCTCTAGAAATACATGCATAATGTTTTTCTTTTATACTGCTAACATGACACTTATCCAATCCTTGTAATCGACCTTTATCTAGGACTAAAGCATGGAACAACTTAAATTTAAATTCTTTCCATACATGTTCATTATAAAAATAATGTTCTTCAAAAGATAACATCTTACATTCACTTAAAGTTTATATTTTTCGATAACCATAAAATGTAAAATCCGTGAAATTTAAATAATTAAATAATTAATTATTTAATAAATACGGGTAGTAGAGCTTTTATGGTATTTAATTCTGACATGTATGACATGAAAAAGTACTAATTCAAATGATTCAAATCCTATGTATGCCATTTATGTACTATTTAATTTATTATTATTTTAAATATGTAAAATTTTCTTAGATAATGTGTTATTCTCTACGAATTACCTACGAAGCAAATTTCGTAGGTATTGAACTGGTAGGTAACTATATCTATGAAAATATACTTCGTAGATAATTTATCTATGAAATTAGAACGTCGATAATTATCTATGAAAGCATTCGTTAAAAAATTTGTTATCCAATATTCGAGTTATCTACGAAATATTTCATAGATAAATTACCTATGAAAGTTTTCGTACATAATTACCTACAAAAACCTGTGTAGGTAGGTAAATTACATACGAAGAATTTCGTAGATAACTCATACAAATAAAAAATTAAAAAATTAAAACATTTTAAAATCATATATATATATATATATATATATATATATTCCCCCTTTAAACACCCAAAACAAAATAAAATCAATCCAGTCACATTTCATATATATATATATATATACATATATATATATATATATATATATATATATATATATATATACATATATATATATATATATATATATATATATATATATATATATATATATATATATTCCCCCTTTAAACCCATGCTAGCATTCAATTCTAACTTATAAATAAGGCATGCTCAAATAAGTATAAGCAGCAACACTCTAACAATTTAAGCACATAATCCTATGCACCAATGCAAATTAATATTAACCCACATAACAAATTCTCCACATGTGACTAACCAAAGGAGCATTGAAATTGATAGAGACTTACCACATAACCCAAACATGCTTCATTAGAAGAAGTTACTTGAATTATCAAGAGCTTATTCATGTATTTTAAAGACTCCAAAATCAACAATAGATCCAATTTATTACTTTTAATATTATAATATTATAAATATTATATTAATTAACTTAAATGAACCTGTTACATCTATTTTAAAAGATAGTTTCTTTCTTTGTTTTAATTTAAATCAATATTGTATAATATACTATAACATTAAAAGTAAATGCATTATATTTTATTTATATACATACATACATATATATATACATACATATATATATATATATATATATATATATATATATATATATATATATATATATATATATATATAAATAAAACCCATTAACTCTCGACTAATAAAAGTATAAACAACAATAATTCCACGTGCTTCATTTAATACCAAACATCACAATGAACAATATGCCAAGGGTACTTTATTTACTATTACCTTATTTACCTGAATAATATAATAAATTCTTACATAAAAATTAAATAAATCCCACGTGCTTCATTTATGATCCATTCCTATCACCACTTTCATTCATATTATGCTAATCAACAGTACAACAATACCTTCATTCCTATTATGCTAATCAATAGTACAACAATATCTACCTACTAGCCTAATATCTATAAACACTACAAAAAAATATATATTTAATAGAGGTTATTTTGGAGAGGTTACGAAAATCTCCATAAATAAACATAACTTAAGATAGTTTTGATAGGTTCTGTAAAAATTTAACAATAACAAATAATAGCAGGGGTTTTAATGTTTTTCTTCAGAGGTTTATGACCTCCTCCATTGCTTATACTACATCTTTCACGTTTCACTCTTTCCCTCAATTTTTTCAACTTTCCCTCCCAGACTTTTACTGTTTCTTCTCTTTGAATTTCAAGTTCTTCTTCTTCTCGACAATCAGAACACAACACCTAAATAAAATGTGTAGATGTTTTTCTACTCCGCACAACGAATGCGTCAACTTCCTCCTTTACCCCTCACTGCGCTCAAATGCCGCTAGGATTCCGGCGAGGCTTGTCCACCATCAACGTTGACAGAACCGCCATGCATTAGTTGTTGGCCATTCCTCCACCGCACGCCACCTCCTTGTGCGCCTCACCTAGGGTTCGAACTACAATGTGCTTGCCCCTGCTCGGATTCATTCTCGTGCTTCTCCACTCTTCGTTGCTAGATTTCGCTCTTCGCCACTACTCGGCTCTCGCATCAAATTAGGAATTGCAGTGAAGTTGGTACTTGAACTTAACCTATCTTCGATAATTTGAAAAATCACATGTGTTTCATTTTGGTTCCTATAGAAGATATGTATTTGGTTTGCTCTATTTCCCTTCATTTAGCCTGTGCGAAGGTTTTCTAGTACTGTGTTTGTATTTGATTGAGGCAGTGTAATTGTTCTGTTCTAGTAGATTCTTGAACAAATTGATATATTATCTGCTTGTAATGGCTGAAGGGAATATATCGAAGTGCAAAAGGTGGCTCAATGACTAGGAGGTATATAATTCTAATAACTTCTTTCTATGAATTTTAGTTACGTAAGTTAGTAATTGGTTTTAGTACTGAAATGGAGAATGCCTTTCTAAAACCAAATGTAAATATTATAATTTAATCATTGCAGAGCCATTTTAAATCAGCTAAGAGATGAGAGGGGATCGTGTGTGGTGGTCTGCAAGTCGTTTGGTTGTGATTTCCTAGGTGAGGCAGTAATAGGGGGAGAAAAACAGCAGAAGAAGAACGAAGTAGTGGATGGAAAGATTCGCAAGGCAGGCATTGGGTGATATTGAGAATTTGGCCAATGTAAGAGGAGTTGTTAAAGTCAAGCCTCATGGTCCCATCACTAGGTTCCCTCTCACTTTCTCTTTATCTCTTTCTTTCTTTTACAATCACTTTTTCATTTGGTTGTTTAGAAAAAGTTGTTGAGGTTAATATTGATGTGATATTACTATGATTCTTAGTCAGTAAAATGTTAAAGACACTTCTACTGTTAATGCAGAATAAAATGCTTCTTTGAGAGATTGTGGTTACCACCTAGATGTCTTGGTAAATGAGAGTGATAGTATGAGAATTGAAGTTTACATAGTTAAGCCAAGTTCTGAAATCATTTGAATGAGCATTTGAGATAACATAATGACAAGAAAGGTGTATTACTTTTTCAATTCTATCTTAAAATATTTGTATTTATAAGATATTTTAAGAAAAGTGCTTAAATTTTATCTACTTATTTTTATAAGGTATGATCGAGTCATCTGTATTTATCAAAAGTAATAAATGAGATGCACTTCTGAAGTAATCAATCAACGATGTACCTGCAGCGGTGAGGTGACATTCCTTTGTGATGTTTTATTTTTAATTTGGCAAGAGTTCTACTTTTATCTCTTCCTTTACTTCTTAGGTGTACTTTATTTGTTTGTTCCACTAAATATTGGCTTAAGAAATTGAATGATATCAATAAATCTGTTTTTTAATTGCTGGTTTCGTACATTCAACCATTAGATGGAGTACATAAGAGCTCAATGCCAGTCAAGGGATGGAAAATTGCTTGCAATTGGTCACTCAATGGGTGGTATCTTATTGTATGCAAGGCTTTCACGTTCCTGTAAGTCCCACAGATCTGCTGCTGATTTATTTCTTCTGCAAAAGTTACTTTTTATTCATGATTTATTTGATAGACAAATGAACATATTGCTTGTTTTGTGGTGCAAGTTTGTTCACAGAAAATTTATCATAATTGCTTTGTGTATTTCACTTTCTATTTTAATTTGATATTATATAAAACCTTTAGCAATAAAAGTCTGCAGAAAGGTAGTAACAACCTTAATTTTACTTCAACAACATCACTGCAAGAAATAATCACTCGATTCTAGAATTCAGTGGTCAAATGAAGAAGAACTCTTCTTTAATCTATAGATTAAATAATCCTTTTGCAATGGTAGTGGCATCAATAGTCAAGTGCTGCAATTACAGCATTTAATTCAGTGTGCATCATTTGAAGGAAAATATAAACCATTTTGATCTTGGGCATCTTTTACTTTATCCATTCCTTTTTTATTGAGTGTGACATATTTGTAACTTAATTATTGTACACATCACTATTTATTAACAAACAAACAAAAAAATTTAGTTGTTTTACCACAACCAATGTGGAAGGTATTTTATAAATATCTATAGCTATGCACTTTCCCTCTTTTACTTGTGATAAATTTTATGGACAGGTTGAGATCTTGTGTGGAAGGAACATTATTGTGAATTATGATCTGTGAAGGAAACTGTTTGCAAATTATTTCTGTGAATCAATGTGTTGATCAATATTTCTGTGAACATGTTGCAGCAACAGACTGCTGTTGGAAACAGATTAAAGAACCTGTGATGAAACTTTATACTGAAACAACTGATGGATCCACCATTAAAGACAAGGAGACTACACTTGTTTAGTGCATTATGAAACAACTCTGGTAAGGAAGCTACTACCAATGTTAATCACATAAAAAATGTCTATTTTCATATTAGTGTGAAGTGGGGAATTGCTTATTTCTCTTGCATTCCATATCATGCCTATGTTACATAGGAAGCCATTTGATCTTTTACTTGAAAGTTACAATTTAGCAAATTTGTGAAGAAGAAAAATTTTTTGTTAGCCAGTTGATACACTATCTTCTTTATAAGTTCTGTAAAATTTATTGCTTAGTTTAAAGTAAATTAGATGGTAATGAGTTTGCTTACATGTTTCAACTATGCGAGGTTAAGGTGCACTTGAATCTCAAAGAAATGGTCATTGAAAAGTTATTATTACATGGTGATGAAGGTTAGATTGCAATAAATGAGTGTTATTAGTCATCTGTGTGTTTTCTGTTCTGTCTTTGATAATGAAGTTAAAGCCAAATTTAAAAGATTGGAGTCCAATGGACATTTTAAATCAAGATTCAGTCCCAGATTTGCAATAAGATGATTGACACAACACAAAATTTGACCACCATTCTTAATTAGACATTGATACTTTTTCAAGTTTTCCTTATTTGCTTAGTCCGTTCAGTTTTTATTTTTATATTTTTAATTTGGTTTCGTTGAATCTTCTTGTTACAGAATACTTGTTTGATCTGTTGTAAATGAAGCATATTAATGTTGTTGATGCAACTATAATGACTTTTCTGAATTGTTTGATGATGTTGGATTTCATGCTAATTCTAATGTTGATCATAGCAGGGTGCAAATATGACTACATGCAGTTTGATCAAGAATCCATGTGGAACAATTGCAGGCAGATTTGATTGCTCCCAATTGAAGACTTACTTGAAACCTGCTGAATCAACACACATGCAACTTGTTGTTACCAAGTTAAAGAGAAAGAAACACTTTAATTTCAAGTTGGATTGGAGCTGAATAAAAGAGTTTGAAGGGTCAATTTACCTACTAATTGAGTTACCATTAGGATTAATTAGTTAGTAGTTAAGTTGAACCATGTGTAATCATTTAGTTTTTAGTTTTCTCATATTGTTTCCATGATTCTATGCACGTTTCAAGTCTTCTATGGGCTAGCTCCCAAATTCTCAAAACTTTGTAATGTTGTTTTCATATTTCGTTAATACAAGTTGGATGTTTCTTTCCAATTCTTCTTTCTTTCTTTGTTCATGAATTGTTCTAGTCATTTTAATATTTGATTTGTTGTTTTCTGCCAATTTTGTTTTCATTAAAAATAGTTGGAAATAAAGGAGGTTTCAAACCTCCACAAAATAATAGTCAACAATAGAAGAGGTTAAAACCCTCCACAAAACAACCTCCGCAATATAACTCGGATACCAGGGGTCGTTCAAAACCTCCGCAAATAGTTTGTGGCAACTCTAACTATGGAGGTTTAGAAAACCTCTGCAAATTAATTTGTAGAGGGTGAAAACCTCCGCAAATTGAAAAAAAAACCTCCACTAATTATTAGTTTTTTTGTAGTGAAATATGCTTAAATATACAAAGCTTAGGTGCAATAGTTAAATAGAAACCTAGACCTTCAACAGTTTCAAACAAACTGTGTTGCCAATGGTGAAGACTGAAATCAAGAATATTTGCCAATTTCCTTTATCAAGCCTGGTCTGAATTTTGATAACAAGTTCATGAAAATGGAACACCGAAGTTGGAAAATGTTATTGTTGACAGGACATTGTTCTTTAATAATGACAAGCAAAGATATTACTTGATGGCATTGAGAAACTTGCACCGTGTAAAAAGAAAAATATAGGTGTCATGACCATATTATTATCAATAATATTGAAAAAGAAAAAGATTACAGGGAAAGAACCTTTTCACATATGACTAAGTCAATGCCATTGAACACACAAACAAGAATACTATATGATAGTATCTCACCTCTACTCCTTTATATTTTTCAGAGAAAGGAGATAAAGCTTCATCCAGAATAGCACATGGGTCAAAAGCTACAACTTCAAGTTCAATTTACAAATAACTTAAACCTTCAAATATGATGAATGATAAAACTTCTTAACCGTATGCACATGTTGAATTCAAATTCAAATTCAAATACATACATATAACCAAAAAAAACAAGTGAGACACTTCTTGATCTAAATAACTAAATTTTTTTATACTCCATTTGAGTTCAATTTATCATAATTAAAATAATCAAAGTAACTTATGATTAATTGAATGTTTAAATGTGCTATTGTGTTTCTGGATTTGTAATCTTACACGTTGAACAAAAAAGTTTGCCAAACAAATGCATTAAAGAAACTTAATACCTCCATTGAGAACCCTCAACACAATCTCACAAAGGGTAGAGGTTGATCGGGCATCAACTATCGACTTGAACTTACAGCTTCAGGTTTCTGATAAAACCACTCATTAGAGATGTTATTTTGCAAGATCAACAATTTTAACCAATGAAAGGAGTACTTACTAGTTCATTTCCAGTAGTTGGGTAAAAGCCATCATCACCGTCCTTTGGCATCAGACTATCCCTTGGATTAACACTGCTAACACTAGTGCAGATTTGGGATTTTACCTCGCCTTATAGGCCTCGGTTGACGAGCAACCGAAACATATAACAGTGCGGTGGCAATTTTGAAATTAAAGGCAACTTATAGGCCTCGGTTCAGTCAAAAACCGGTGCCAAATGCCGCTTTAGGCCTCGGTTCTTAAGAAACCGGTGTCAAAGAGGGGTTATAGGCCTCGGTTAAGGAGGCCCGAAGCCAAAAGGTTGCCAGAAATTGACCTATAGGCTTCGGTTGGGGAAAAGCCGGTGCCAAAGAGGGGTTATAGGCCTCGGGTGTTAGGAAACCGAGGCCAAAGAGGGGTTATATGCCTCGGTTCTACGTGGAACCGAGGCCATATTGTTTAATTAGGGCTCAAAAACAGAACCCCTTCTTCCTCGCGCGCGCAGCTGCCATTTCTCTCTGCAAATTCCGACGACGCTGTTTCTTCTTCTCTCCGCGTCTTCCGGCGAGCCCACCACTCGAGACCACCACGCGAGCCTCCTGCCACCACCGCCGTCTCGTCTCGCATCCAGCCACCGCAGACTCGTCGCGCCTCCAGCCACCGCCACGCGAGACCACCACGCGAGCTCTTGCGCCGTCTCGTCTGGCGTCCGTCCACCACCACGCGAGACCACTGCCGCTGTCTCGTCCCTCTCTCTGTCTCTCTGCAAGTGTTCCGGCGTCCCTCTACCACCACGCGAACACTTTCGTTCTTTTGCCGCAATTGTCGCGCCGCGGTTTTCTTTAAGGTAAATTTCGAACGCGTTTTTGTTTGATTTTCTGTTTTTGTGTATGTTAATTTTAAATTTTAGTTATTGTGAGTGTTAATTTGGATTGAGATAGAAATTGTTTGGAGTGTTTTGATTAATTTTGTGAAAGGATTGAGTCTCAATTTAAGAGCATTGTGTCTTCAGACGTAGAGCATTAAGTCTGAATTTAATTTAAGAGAATTGTAAAAACACTATAATTAAATAGGTAATATATGATGTTAAGGAAATTGTTGTTTTTGCTTTTATTTGTTACTTATGACTTTCTCTTGTGTTTTTTGTTATCTCTTGTAGCTTTCGAACGCGTTGAATTGCATCATCTTCCAGTGTCATCTGCTCTTTTTACGCGCTCCCAGGTTCCTAATTCTAATATTTTCCTATTATGCCAATCTGTTGTTTCCTTATCAGGCGTCATTGGCAGTTACTTGTGGTTTCCCTAAGGGAGAACCTTGCTGTGTGGTTTTGCTCTTTGCATCGCCCTCCCCCCAACCATCTTAGACAAGTGATAGATTGGTAAGAACCTCAATATCAATCTTATGAATATGACATGTTATATAAAAATATCCTAACTTATTCCCTATATCATAGTTCAATTGCTGCACATAACATGTTGTTAGGGAGATCAACGGCTAAGGCAAAAGGTCTTGTATGGTGTTCTCTCCAGGTTTGATATTTCTATCCATATCTTCATGATTGTTTGCTTGATTTTCTTCATTAATTAATTGTAACATTGTTAATATAATGTAGTGTAATAGACAAACCGGCTCATATGAGTGCGGTTACTATATAATGCAATGGATGACAACCACTGTGCGTGCTCGTATTACAACAAATTGGGAAACGGTAATATATATTTGAATTAAAATGAATACTTTGCAATATTTCCTTTTTATATACTAACTTAATTTATTATTTTGTAGACATTCAAGAGTCCTGCAGCAATTCCCGCAAAGTCCATCAAGTTTGGTAGGATAGCATGTGCCAAATATATAATTGAAATGTACAATACTATTGATTAGAACATGTATCTTGATTGTAAATGATTTGTAATTGTCTTTTAAATGAATTTGAATTGTGGATGTGTTTTAAAATATTTTGTTCTGGTCTATTCTGGTCTATGCTGGGTGCTGAACAAAATTTGCAGGTTTAAATGTGGGAAAAACACCAAAACAGAAACTGCATTTAAAAAAAAAACAGAGTATTAGGCCTCGGTTCATACCAGAAACGAAGCAAAATGGGTGCTTTTGGCCTCGGGTGCAGCCAAAACCGAGGCCAAAAGGGTATCGAATCTAAAAAAAAAAAAAAAAAAACCCATATGGCCTCGGGTGCAACAAAAACCGAGGCCAAAAATAGCCCATATGGCCTCGGGTGCAGGAAAAACCGAGGCCAAAAGGGTTATCGAATTTAAAAAAAAAAAAAAAGGCCCATATGGCCTCGGGTGCACTAAAACCCGAGGCAGAAGCGCCCTCTATGGCTTCGGTTCTTAACCGAGGCCAAAAGCTATGACCTTTTGGCCTCGCCCCAATATGCTTCGGTTCCCGAACCGGTGCAGAATATTAAAAACAACCGCTGCCAAAGGCCCTTCCTGCACTGGTGTAATTAAAATTAAGATAATTTTTGAAAGCATCCACGAGAATGTTCTAATCAAAATACTTTACTTGGAGAATTATAATGTATAGCTAAGCCAATAGGTTCTCTCTCCCTTATCATACTTCAACAACACAAATATCAAATAAGTAATCATCTAGATCTCTTACTTCTACCAAAGTACAAAGTTTGTCATAAGCTTTAAATAATTTTCCCAGCTTCTTACAAAGTCGATGAAAAGTTAAACCAACTCAAGTGGTGGTTAGGCTCGATTACAATTTTTTTATGATAAAAAAAGCTAAAGTAACTTAAAACCATTTTAATAATTTGTAGTTAAATGATATAACTGTTCAAGGTACCAAGCCAATGAAATTATGATACATTGCCATGAACCAACTTTTCTAACTAACTAAGTTATAAGATAGGAACCCAAGAATAGTTAGAGTGGAAGTAAGTGGCACAATTTAACTAGATTAAAAAGGAAAAATAGTACAAACGGAGGGTGATATATTGGATTAAAATAGTACAACAATGGCATTCTTTAACTCTGCTAGCCCAGGTTTCATGTAGGGCTTATCCTAATAAAAGTTTCAATGGTATATTCCAAACTACATATTAGTCAACGATGGCCAAATCAATAAAAAGAATTGACACTATGATTCATGGAGAAAGAAAAATGGTATTAACATAAGCATGCAGAGCATACGGCACAACCAATAGAAAATAATAATGTTATTTATACCACTTACAAGTAACTTAATAGATTGGGAGCAAGAATAGGAATTAAATTAGATTGCGACAAGAATGCAAGTTTCCGAAACAGATGCATGACCCCCATTTTGGAAGAGAGAAAGCTTAGGCCAACCAAACAATATAATAGACAATAGTGAAAATTACAAGTTAAGGTATACAAAACGTGTTCACAATTTCGTAAAACACACCTAATACATAAAATATGCGGAAGTTGTAACATCCCATTTAATAGTTTTCCATACTATCAAACAAAACATTAGATTATGATTAAACATAGCAGATAGTAGGAGCAAACATGCAGACGTAGAATAAACCTATCCAATACAGTCCTCCAACACTGATACATCTATGAACACATATACATCAGGTCAGAGTGGGTATAAGGGATACTAGACTACACCCAAGACCTCAAAATATACAGTAAAAGTCTAACTATAGTGGCACTCCTTGCCAAGCTCCAACTTCTGCTCAAGAGGAAACGTCTCCATCTGGTTTCAGCTCTGCTCCCACCAAACGTAGGTGATCATTGCAAAGGGTAATATGCAAAAGCAGACACATAACAGGAAGGGTAAGCTAACTGAAAGAAAACAAATATCAACACACTTCACAACTTAAGATGTCATTTATAGCATGCAATTCAATCAAAGAATCCTAGACTCGATATCCGGATTGTGTAAGTGACGTTAGAGCTCTTGGTGGCTTGCACCTGTAACGGTTCCCAGACTCTGCAGAGTCTGGACACATGGGGTATTCACCCGACCGTTCCCAGGGTAAGTCCCCTCCACGTCTAAGACTTGATCGAGTCCGACGACGAGGACCTCCTGCTACTCCTCACGACATAATCCATTCTACTCTACCTGAGCTTGAACGATTATTGGAGTTTCAGGATACCAACCATTATAGATTCCTTACATCCTTACACACACTACAATTTCTACTCGAATTTCCCTTGAAATTCCATCCAAACTTCATCTCTTCATACTTACATTCATCCAATTAAATCATTCTATACATCAATGGTAACATTCCAATCATACGGAGTCTAAATTGCACAAAGATGCTTTAAAACATATATTTGTACCAAGGAAAACAGATTTTTAAAACACTACTACTGTAGTGCCTCTCGCTCAGGCTAGAAAGTCTAGCCTAGGCGAGAGGTTATCTCGCTCAGGCGAGTCAGTCTCGCCTAGGCGAGACACCAACAGTGGAAAAAATAGAAAAACTGGGCGAACCCTCGCTCAGGCTAGGCTGGTTCGCCCAGACGAGATCGTGATCTCGCTCAGGCGACCCCAGCTCGCCTAGGCGAGGCTTCGCGCAGGAACAGAGGTGCGTTTCATGGTATTTTCGCTCAGGCGAGCGGTACTCGCCTAGGCGAAAATATCAGGACACGAACCTGTTCCTTCATGCAGCAAGCCAGTTTTCCTTTAGCACCATTCAAATACTCATCAATTCACACCATTTCAGACATCGAATTCATAAATCATACATGCAATTCAAGCCTTTTCACGGATTATCTAGAAACTTTAAAGAAAGGGTTAGCTTCCCTTACCTTCCCACAACAAAGCCCAAGCAAGATCAGCTCTCAACAGAAGAACGGTACCACTTCAACACTTAAGGAGCTGAAAGGGAAGTCTAGACATGAGTTTATTCCCAAATTTCGACCCAACCACTTAAAGACCCTAATTTAGAAAGAAGGAAGGTGAACCGAGGAAATTGAAATTCAACTTACGCGTAAGGATGGATCGAACAGCTTGGAGAGGAGGTTCTGTGGTGATCTCAGATTGTGTTGCTGTTGCTGAAAGAATGAAAACAAGATTTAGGGACTGAATTTGGAAATCTGAACTTCTTTGGTGGTTAGAGAGAAGGAGGAGAATTTGTGCAGTAGAGAGGTGTAGGTGAGTGGAGCATAGTATCCTTGTGTGTGTTGGCAGAGAGTGTTCTTAGAAAGGGGGAAAAATAAAAAGAGGGTTCTCACATTCTCCCCAACAACAAGAATTTTCGTCCCGAAAATTAAGACATACCAGAAAACAGGTGTGGATACGATTCCCTCACTTCCTTTTCAAGTTCCCATGTAGAATCCCCTGTTCTCCTATCCCAGATGACCTGAACTAGGCTGACCGACTTCCCCTTGCGTTGTCTAGTCTGTCTATCACAAATACTAACCGGTTGAACCTCCACTGAGAGATCTCCTCTAATTTGTAGATCTTCAGACTCTAGCACATGAGAGGGATCAGATACATATTTTCTGAGCTGAGAGGCATGGAATACAGAGTGAAGGTTAGACAGTTGAGGAGGTAGAGCGATCTCATAAGCCACTGGTCTAATCTTCCTCAGGATCTGATATGGACCGATGAACTTAGGAGATAGCTTTCTTGAGCGAATAGCCCTCCCCACACCAGTGGTTGGGGTAATCCTCAAGAAAACGTGATCTCCCACTGCGAACTCTAAAGGTCTTCTCCTCTGATCAGCATAGGATTTCTGTCTGCTCTGAGATGCCTTCATCCTTCCTTGTATCTGCTTGACCTTTTCTGTAGTTTGCCTCAGCAATTCTGGCCCCACAACAACCGACTCTCTATCTTGGTACCAGCACAAGGGGGTCCTGCATCTCCTGCCATAAAGAGCTTCATATGGCGCCATGCCAATGCTTGTATGGAAACTGTTATTATAGGTAAACTCCACCAGGGGCAGAATTTCATCCCCTGGGATCTCCAACTGTTGCAGCATCCCTCCAGGCCTCTGATGTTCTGTCTTAGCCTTTTGACAGGTCAAACAGGATGACACATACCGAGCAATGTCCGACTTCATGCCCGTCCACCAGAACGATTCCCTCAGATCGTGATACATTTTAGTCATGCTTGGGTGCATGCTAAAACGACTCTTGTGGCCTTCTTCAAGAATCATGCCCTTCACCTCCAAATCCTCAGGTATGCAGACCCTGCCCCTGAATCTCAATACTCCATCACCTCCCATCTCAAAGTCCTTGGCCTTCTCTGTACCCAGACATTCCGCTGTCTCCCGTAATTTGGGGTCAGATAACTGTCTCTCCTTTATCAGGACGAGGAAATCACTAGATACGATTAGGCGGTTGCATCTAATGACGCCCTCTCCCAAAGTCACCTGTAACTGCATGTCTCTGAACTGTTCCACCAATTCCAACTCTCTGGCCATCATATAAGAGGCATGAACTGTTTTTCTGCTTAGAGCGTCCGCCACCACATTTGCTTTTCTCGGGTGGTACAACAGTTCGAAATCAAAGTCTTTCAAAAATTCCATCTATCGTTTTTGCCTCATGTTCAATTCCTTCTGGTCGAACAGGTACTTCAGGCTCTTGTGGTCACTGAAAACTTGGAACTGAGCACCGTACAGATAATGTCTCCAGATTTTTAGTGCAAAAACCACCGCCGCTAACTCAAGATCGTGTGTGGGGTAGTTCTTCTCATGACTCTTAAGTTGCCTGGAGGCGTAGGCAACCACTGTCCTTTCTTGCATCAGAACACACCCTAACCCCTGATGAGAGGCATCACAGTATACCTCAAAGGGTCTACTGGTATCAGGAATCACCAATACAGGAGCACTGGTCAGCTTTTGCTTCAACTCTTGAAAACTATTTTCACATTGGTCAGTCCAAGCAAAAGGCTGATCCTTACGGGTCAGCTGAGTTAAAGGCGCCACAATCTTAGAAAACCCTTCAATGAACCTCCGGTAGTATCCTGCCAGTCCCACAAAGCTTCTAATCTCAGTCGCTGATCTAGGACGCTCCCATTTTAAAACAGCCTCGACTTTGGATGGGTCCACTGATATGCCCTGGGCCGAGATCACATGCTCCAAGAATTGGACCGTAGTCATCCAAAACTCGCACTTAGACAGTTTTGCATAAAGCTGCTTCTTTCTCAAGATACTCAGAACTGTTCTCAGATGCTCCGCATGTTCTTCGTGAGTTCGAGAGTATATCAAGATGTCGTCGATGAAAACCACTACGAACTTGTCTAGGAAAGGCCTGAAGATGCGGTTCATATAGTCCATGAACAAGGCAGGGGCGTTAGTCACACCGAAGGGCATCACTACATACTCGTAGTGCCCATATCTAGACCTGAAAGCAGTCTTCTGCACATCACCAGACTTAACTCTAATCTGATGGTATCCTGATCTCAAGTCGATTTTCGAAAACACTGCAGCATCGTGCAACTGGTCCATTAAGTCATCTATCCTTGGCAGAGGATATTTGTTCTTAATGGTTAGCTTGTTGAGTTGCCGGTAATCCACACAAAGCCTGGAGCTGCCATCCTTTTTCTTAACTAGCAACACCGGCGCTCCCCAAGGTGACACACTGGGCCTGATGAATTATTTCTCTAGCAGTTCCTCAATCTGCTTTTTCAACTCTGCCAGTTCAGCAGGAGCCATCCTGTAAGGTGCTATTGATACTGGCCCTGCCCCAGGTACCAGATCAATAGAGAACTCGATTTCTCTGGATGGGGGCAAACCGGGTACCTCATCAGGGAAAACATCAGAGAATTCCCTCACCACTATCGTCTCAAGGTGTCCGCCTTCCTTCTCAATAGATAGTTGAGTTAGAATCAAGAAACACTGAGATCCCTCTTGGATGGCTTGATCCACCTGTTGTGAGGACACCAACACAACCTCATCCTCTGAGTTGGGAAACATCACCCTCTTCTCTTTGCAATCGATGAGAATGTGATTAGCAGATAGCCAATCCATTCCCAAGATCACATCTAAGCCCTCCAAAGGTAAACAGATCAGATTTACCCGGTATTGGCGTCCCTCAACCTCAATCCTGCACCTAGCACACACGATTGAGGTTCTGATCAACCCAGAAGCAGGCGTGGATACCACCAGGTCATACTGGAGCTCCTTCGTCGGAAGACTCAACTCCAACACTATAGACTCCGACACAAAAGAGTGTGTCGCTCCTGAATCGTATAGTACACATAGGCTCCTACCATCAATCATGCAAGATCCAAAGACGAGGTTACCTGCTCTGTTCGCCTCTGTGCCCATCATGGCATATACTCGGCCAGCTGCCTGAGGTCTAGCACTTCCTCGTGTCTGCTGTGGCTGTGACTGTGTCGAAAGTCTTGGCATTGTGCTCCTGCCAGTGGGACAATCCCTGATAATGTGACCCTCCTGGCCACATTTATAACACATTCGCCTACTACCAAGCTGAGGACAAGCGCTCCTCATGTGGGGCCCTCCGCACTGAAAACACCGAGGTCGGGGAGAAAGGTGCTGAGGGGACTGATGTGGCTGTGGTGAGAATCTTCTGGACCCCTGAGGCGGAGGTCTAGAGTAGGGTTTCCTCCTATCATCCTGTCAGCTCGTGGACCCAGATGGTCATCCCACCTTCTGTTGAGACCGCTGTTGAGCCTCGACTTCCGCTTTCAGCTTCTCCATTACTCTTGCTTTTTCTACTAAAGCGGGGAACTCCTTTATAGAAAGTGGAGCCACCATGAGTTTGAGATCACCTCTCAACCCATTCTCAAACTTCCTACACTGCTAGTCTTCTGCCATCTTCAAGGTGTGGAATCTGCCAAAGTGCTTGAACTTTTCTGCATACTCGGATACAGACATCTCTCCTTGCATCAACTGTAAAAACTCCACTTCCTTGGCATACCTCACACTGTCTGGGAAGTACTCAGCATAGAACTTCTTCTTGAATAGCTCCCAAGTGATGGTCTCCCTACTGTCTTCTAACATCATCTTCATGCTAGACCACCAATGAACAGCCTCTCCGGCTAGCAAGTACTCAGAATAGGCCAGTTTACTCTCTGATGGACATCTTTTGGCCTCAAAAATCCTCTCCATATCTCGCATCCATTGATCTGCCTTATCTGGAGTGGTCTTGCCATCAAAGCGGGAAGGATGATGCTTGAGAAAGTCCTCCAAACTCCACTCTTGCACTCGTGGTGGTGGAGCTTGGGAAGATCCAGCCGCAGATCGATTCTCTCCTAGCTGATGTAAGGCTTCCAAGTGCCTCTGTTGGGTGGTCTCTGCTGCGAGTCTAGCAGACTCCATCTGCTGCAAGGCCAAGTTGTGTTGGTTCACCATGTTAGCATTCTACTGCTGCATGGCTGCCAACATCGCCTCAATAGTCCCGACCAAGTGAGAGTTATCCAGGTTAGGAATAGGAGGAGGAGGAGGTCTAGGTGCCCTGACCACACAAAGAGAGAGTCATCAATTTATCTGACAAGCGCCACAAAAGTACCAAAACACTATAAGAAACACCCAAAATGTAACATCCCATTTAATAGTTTTCCATACTATCAAACAAAACATTAGATTATGATTAAACATAGCAGATAGTAGGAGCAAACATGCAGACGTAGAATAAACCTATCCAATACAGTCCTCCAACACTGATACATCTATGAACACATATACATCAGGTCAGAGTGGGTATAAGGGATACTAGACTACACCCAAGACCTCAAAATATACAGTAAAAGTCTAACTATAGTGGCACTCCTTGCCAAGCTCCAACTTCTGCTCAAGGGGAAACGTCTCCATCTGGTTTCAGCTCTGCTCCCACCAAACGTAGGTGATCATTGCAAAGGGTAATATGCAAAAGCAGACACATAACAGGAAGGGTAAGCTAACTGAAAGAAAACAAATATCAACACACTTCACAACTTAAGATGTCATTTATAGCATGCAATTCAATCAAAGAATCCTAGACTCGATATCCGGATTGTGTAAGTGACGTTAGAGCTCTTGGTGGCTTGCACCTGTAACAGTTCCCAGACTCTGCAGAGTCTGCACACATGGGGTATTCACCCGACCGTTCCTAGGGTAAGTCCCCTCCACGTCTAAGACTTGATCGAGTCCGACGACGAGGACCTCCTGCTACTCCTCACGACATAATCCATTCTACTCTACCTGAGCTTGAACGATTATTGGAGTTTCAGGATACCAACCATTATAGATTCCTTACATCCTTACACACACTACAATTTCTACTCGAATTTCCCTTGAAATTCCATCCAAACTTCATCTTTTCATACTTACATTCATCCAATTAAATCATTCTATACATCAATGGTAACATTCCAATCATACGGAGTCTAAATTGCACAAAGATGCTTTAAAACATATATTTGTACCAAGGAAAACAGATTTTTAAAACACTACTATTGCAGTGCCTCTCGTTCAGGCTAGAAAGTCTAGCCTAGGCGAGAGGTTATCTCGCTCAGGCGAGTCAGTCTCGCCTAGGCAAGACACCAACAGTGGCAAAAATAGAAAAACTGGGCGAACCCTCGCTCAGGCTAGGCTGGTTCGTCCAGACGAGATCGTGATCTCGCTGAGGCGACCCCAGCTCGCCTAGGCGAGGCTTCGCGGAGGAACAGAGGTGCGTTTCATGGTATTTTCGCTCAAGCGAGCGGTACTCGCCTAGGCGAAAATATCAGGACACGAACCTGTTCCTTCATGCAGCAAGCCAGTTTTCCTTTAGCACCATTCAAATACTCATCAATTCACACCATTTCAGACACCGAATTCATAAATCATACATGCAATTCAAGCCTTTTCACGGATTATCTAGAAACTTTAAAGAAAGGGTTAGCTTCCCTTACCTTCCCACAACAAAGCCCAAGCAAGATCAGCTCTCAACAGAAGAACGGTACCACTTCAACACTTAAGGAGCTGAAAGGGAAGTCTAGACATGAGTTTATTCCCAAATTTCAACCCAACCACTTAAAGACCCTAATTTAGAAAGAAGGAAGGTGAACTGAGGAAATTGAAATTCAACTTACGCGTAAGGATGGATCGAACAGCTTGGGGAGGACGTTCTGTGGTGATCTCAGATTGTGTTGCTGTTGCTGAAAGAATGAAAACAAGATTTAGGGACTGAATTTGGAAATCTGAACTTCTTTGGTGGTTAGAGAGAAGGAGGAGAATTTGTGCAGTAGAGAGGTGTAGGTGAGTGGAGCATAGTATCCTTGTGTGTGTTGGCAGAGAGTGTTCTTAGAAAGGGGGAAAAATAAAAAGAGGGATCCATGATTGACCTGGTTCTAAGGACCCTACTTGTAACCCCTCTGACACATCTTGAACATGTAAAATTTTATCCCTTGAACATGTCTAAATACTTTGGAAAAAATCCTTTGACCAAAAGTTAATCCAAACAAGCCTAATATATTTCGAAGTATAAGATAAAACATTATGGAGGCCAAGTTGAACATTGGTGGACAACAAGATTGTTGGATAAATTTATGCTAAATTCCCACGGCAAGAGTTCATACCCAAGCCTGTGCCTTATCATGTACAATATTCAAAGTTGATCTCGATGGAATAAAACCAAATTTATACTTGGATGGATATATAGGTCTCTCCATCCTCAATCTACTATCAATTAGTCCTTTCAAGAAAAGCACATTGACAATAGTAGTTATACATTTTGAATTAATTCTCGATCACTAAAATGGGACACCGAAGAAAAAGAAACAAACTTACAAATGCAATGAATTCATGGTCGTTTCTACTCCTTGAAAATTTATTTCATAAGTACGGCCGCAAAGATCTTGCAAAAATACTTCTAGAGCTTTAGCTGAAATCCATTCAAGAGCAATGTCAGCATGTATAAGAGAAACAAATAAGTTGCGGTCTAAATTTAACAACACAGTAAACCACACCAACTTACAAACTAAAATAGCTACAACCAAAGTTACCTTTCCACGGTGAAGGTCTCACTCACTTTTTATTTTCTACACTATCATTCCTCTCGACGACACTGTTCACGATGAACGAAGATGAGGTTTCATCAGTGAGGGTTTGTAATGAGGCTTTGCAGTGGGCTTTGATGGTGAGGGTGGAGGTTAGGGTTCATGATGAGCTTTGTGATTGGGGTTGACGGTGAGGGTTTCAGGGATGGTTCACGGCGAAACCCACGGCGAAACATTCTGCATCAATCTCAACAAAGAAGAAATGGATTTATGGATTTATGGATTTAGGGATTTAAGGATTCATGATTCCTTCCCCGAGATTAGGGTTTGCATCCGCTTCTTTCTGGTTTGTGAATGGGCTTGGTTTTGGGCTGGTTTGTGAACCTTGTTATTGCTCAAGCATAGTCATGAGCTAAGATCCATCGTCTCTTTTCTCGCGTGAGCGTCACTTGACCTGCACCACTGCGATGACTGGTGCCTCAGCCGAATGGAGGACGACTGAAGGTCTCTGTCGGTGAGGGTCATACCGGTGAATGGCATGTTTTGTCTCAACGAAGGGAAAGGAAGCGTTTTGCAAAGTGATGGTATAACTTTATTTGAACTTAACCGGTAAAAAATATGTTATCTGTGAAATTTGAGCATAGATAAGATATGATTTTTAAATAAAAAAATTATATTATAGTTACCTACGAACTTTTATTTATTTTTTATGATGTTTATTTTCTACATTTTTTTCATAGATAATTATTCGTACATAATATTTCCATCTATGTTAATCTATGAAGTTTTTGTAGATAATTATTTTCTTTTGTTACTTACGAACATTAATGTTATCTATGAAATTTTTTCGTAGGTAAAATAAAATTATCTTTGAAAAAAATTTGATAGATAATTTTTCGTAGATAATAGACAGTTTTCTTGTAATGTATCATGAAATATGAATTAGTTGAATGGTTATGCATTGATTTGGCAATTGATATGGTATGGGTTTGAATCTTGGTGAACCTAAACTAAACTTTCTTTTTGTCAAAATTTTATTTGACATAAAGGTGGAAGGACAAAGGAAACCCTAGTAGCCAAGATGGTTGGAAAACAACCACTAATGGACCTTCAATGACAATTAAACTCTAAGTTTAATATCATTTTCGTTTTCCTTCATCATTGCCAATTAAGACAACAATGAGTGAACAATTAAGGGAGAGTGTTTTTGGTGGCTGCCATTGTGCTTGGAGAGTAGAGAACGAAATTAGAGAGTATTTTGTTTTTTTTAGAGAGGATAGCAGGGACTGGAAGCAAGCGTGGAAGGAGACAAGGGCTGGATTGTGTTGTGGTGCACAAGAGCTTGAAAAATATTCCAAAACTAAGCAAAGGAATCTAGGTTAGGGGAGCTGAACCCGCAATGTTATGTTGTTGTGATTAATTGCATAATATATGATGTGAATTACATGTTTTCCTTTCGAATCAACTCGTAAATTTTGGGTTTTTGGAAAATTTCCAGAAACTGCTTGGCGGGTGATGAATACCCGCCAGGCGACATATCCACCCATGCCGCTAGGCGACACATGGCTTTGTACCCAGTTTCTGGGTTTTTTGTGAAGGGCCTGGCGGTGATGAACACCTGCCAGGCGACACAAGCCCATGTTGGCTCGATTTTGATGATTTGGGTGTTCTGGGGCTTTTCTGATCGGAGGGAATGAGTCAACAATTTATGCTGAACGGGTGGAGTACCATAATTGATCGATTAGCAAGGAGAATTGGATTAATCGAGACAAATAAAATTGTATGAGCCTCTGTTAGGGTTGAGAATTGGGGGTTTGAAATTCAAGATTCAAATAATGGGAGAATATTATAATAATTTTGGGTATGGGAAGCCTAACATATGTTTGGTAATCATAAACGCATAATGGAAGCGAGTTGGATGGAAGATTAGTACACTAGTATAATAATTGGAGTTAGAACTTGCACAAGGTGCGGGACCAATTCTGGAATTGCCCAGAAAAAGATGCACCGCCTGACGGCTTGTAGCTTGCGCCAGGCGATAGTGGTGTCAGTTGTTTTTGGTGACTGGTGCAGTGTGGTTCGAGTAGAAGGGTGCACTTGAGAGTTCAAGTGGAATAGAATAAAGAAAAAATATACTAATTTGGAAATATTGTAATTAGGATGCTTTAAGATGTAATGGTAAGGCATGAGATGGGTTGGAGGTTGAGTGAATATAGCTTTCGGGGTTACATCTTGAAGGTAAAGCAAAATGGATAAGGTTCACAGGTGCTGAGAAAATTTCTGGGTTTCAGGAACAGCAGGAACTGCTTGGCGACACCCAACATACCAGAGATGCATAGTGTTCTAATTCACGAAAAATGCTATTTTTCGTATTTTCACGGAACAGGAACCACCCAGTGCTGGTTTTGTACCACCAGGCGCTAGGCTCCTGATTTCTGGCGCTAGGCACCACCATTTTTCTGGTTCGCGCAGTGTTTGTAAAACTGCATTTCCAGTTCGTTAACCGTCTAATTTAGGTGAAATTTTGACAGATGGTCCATAACATGTGGTTCTTCACTTTGAATGGTGGAGATTTGATTTTGAGGTCAGTAGCTAGAGATATACATTACTCAATATTGCTGATTTTGGAGTCTTTAAAATACATGAATAAGCTCTTGATAATTCAAGTAACTTCTAATGAAGCATGTTTGGGTTATGTGGTAAGTCTCTATCAATTTCAATGCTCCTTTGGGTTAGTCACATGTGGAGAATTTGTTATTGGTGAAGTCATGTGGGTTAATATTAATTTGCATTAGTGCATAGGATCATATGCTTAAATTGTTAGAGTGCTGCTTATACTTGTTTGAGCATGCCTTATTCATAAGTTAGAATTGAAGGCTAGCATGGGTTTAAAGGGGGAATATATATATATATATATATATATATATATATATATATATATATATATATATATATATATATATATATATATATATATATGTATATATATATATATGAAATGTGACTGGATTGATTTTACTTTGTTTTGGGTGTTTAAAAACCAGTATTGCACAAGTATTGGTGTAGCGCCTGGCGGTGGTGTTTGACCGCCAGGCGATAGCTACGAAACTAGTAGAGAATTGAAGCGTGTGGCACTTGGCGATAAGGGTTGTCCCGCCAGGCGATACTTGTAGAAACAGTAACATTAGAGGCGCTTGGCGCCTAGTGGCACGTGCCTCTCGCCAAGCGGTCTGGAAGCCTTTTGCGTTTGGCGACTCGTGTGGAGCGTCAGGCGATTTTTGATGAAGCAGACATTGTGTTTTACCTTCTTTGGATGTGCGTGGTCTACGAGGCTTTGGACGATATCTCAAGGGTCAGATGCTAAAGTATTCCTGGAGTTGTGGCTCAGGATGGAGGGTAACACGAGTATTCTTTAAGTGGTGGCTCAGAATTGCGAGTGTTCTCGCATGTGTTCTACAAGTGGTGGCTTGTACGTTGGACAACAACGATAGCTTGAGATTATCAACCAAAGACGTAGAACATAGATTACATGGTGGCGGCCATGTGTGATGAGACGAAAGGATGGAGTTCCTTTAATGTGTGTGTTTTGGTATATAAATTGTTGCATATGTTTATATTCCTTTAGCTCACCCTATTTGTGTGTGTTTGGCGATGATCGTGTACGCGGTACACGGGAGTAGATGACGTTGCAGGTGGTTTTGGTGGAGCGTAGATCTGGAGCGTGGGCTAGTTGGAAAACTTTGTGGCAACATTTCATCATTTTTTTTATGAGTTTTAAGGAGTTCTTGTAATCATTAGAATTACAGAACTTGGCTTTATAATGACACTAATTTGATAATGTATTGTATTTAGGGTTAAATATGTTTTTGGTCCCTCAAGTTTCAACGAAATTTGAAATTAGTCCCTCATCAAAATTTTTGACCAATTTAGTCTTTCATCTTTCAAAATGCATGACTTTAGTCCTTTTAACCAAATTTTGTTAAGTTTATCTGACGTTTCAAGCGTATTTCATGATAGTATTTAAATTATTTACACTGTTTGACACATTTTTGCTTCAATGTTAACTTAAATACTATCATGAAATGTGCTTGAAACGTCAGATAAACTTAACAAAATTTGGTTAAAAAGACTAAATTCACGCATTTTGAAATATGGAGGACTAAATTGGTATAAAGTTTTGATGAGGGACTAATTCCAAAATTCACTTAAACTTGAGGGACCAAAAACATATTTAACCCTTGTATTTATAAAAAATTGAACTTACGTTGGTTTTATCGATGTAATAAAGTTTTAAATTATTGCGGTCTTGGGAAAACGATTTATAATAAATGGAGTATTATTATTATTATTATTATTATTATTTTATTATTTAAAATCCGTAATATCCAGGCGGGATGTTACATAAAACACCAACAACATATATAAATGTTGTACCAAAAACAACATAACACATGTTATATAACAAATTGCCTACCTTATGACTCACATAGAGAAAATTTTAGAATTAAGATAGAGAATTCATTGACTTGAACATGAGTGTGCACCCTCATTACTACATCAAGATTTTCTCTATCTTAATACTTTTATTTTCACAAGTCTTACTCATATCTCTATACCCAAACAATTCCTCATAGAGAGGAAACACAACAAACTCATTACCGTGGGTAAATCCCACGATTGACTGCTATGATTTCTTAAACAACTATGTCTAAGATGAACATACAACAAACGCAACGGAAACACAACAAACTCATAACCCACAACTCATATTAAGGACGAACTGCTTTGATACCACTGTTGTAACAACCCAAATTAGTACATAATTATACCAATTTAAATCATTACATAAGTAATAATCAACAACACATAAATGTAAATTTATATACTGAGTATTCACAGTCCTCTAAAATTATAAGTTGATTTTTCAAAACTAAGATATTTAATAGCAATTAGGCACTGTTGATACTAGGTATATAGGTATATACATATGTACATGTGTCCATTCCTATTCACCAACTCAGTCTCGTTATTGATCCTCAATACTACCTGTAGGACCCTCTACTCATGCATATCGACATAAATATACGATCATCGTAGGTGGAAACCACATCCACAAAAACACAAGGGTAAGCTAGTGAAATTATAATTTACTATAGCAAAACAAATAAAGCAAATAAAATTTCTTCACATAGTGTTAACATAAATCATACTCAAATAATGTCACATACAAATTCTATAAAGTAAATCATTTAAAATTAATCTTCTGTAATTATTTTACCAGAATCTATGTCAACTCAAATGTATTATATTTTGCGGTGGTTAGTTAGGATAAATGAGCTAACAACTCATTTAAATCTCCAAGGTTTACACATTCAACTATAATAAACGTATTATATTTATTATATTTTGTAGTGGTTAGCCAGGATAAATGAGTCTCAACATGGCCAAGAAAGTGTCCTAAGGATAAATGAGTCTCAACATAGCCAACAAAGTATCCCAAGGATAAATGAGTCTCAACATGGCCAACAAGTATCCCAAGGATAAATGAGTCTCAACATGACCAACAAAGTATCCCAAGGATAAATGAGTCTCAACATGGCCAACAAGTAACCCAAGGATAAATGAGTCTCAACATGACCAACAAAGTAACTCAAGAACATCCCATCTTGAGTAATATACTAACTCATTTAGGTCTCCAAGGTCATACCTCCAACCATAGTATCAAATCTTCATATGTCATAAATTTTATTTTGATATTAAAACATAAATAAATAGGATCTGTGCATAACGAAAGAATAAATATGATAAATAAAAAGAACCAGTACGTGACTGGAGATAAATATAAATAAATAAGTGAGAGTAAATATAAATTGAATAAATAGGACAAATGCACAACTAGAGATGAATATAAATAAATAAATGAGAACGGGAACTAAATATAAATTAGAATGAGGTTAGAGACACCTCACTTAACATAAATATAAAAATAAAATAATTATGAACAAATAAAAAAAATAATAATAAAGGTAAAGAGATAAAATGATAAATGTCTCTTCCCCTTATCTTAAAGATGATTGTCCTCAAAAAAATAAAAATAAAAGATTCTACAAAATATTTTGTTTTAGACCCAATAAGGATTAACATTGCTCCTACCACCAGTGCAGTAAGGGCTTTTGGCCCCGGTTGTTTTTTATATTTTGCCCTGGTTTTAGAACTGAGGCATATTGGGATGAGGCCAAAAGGGTTGATTTTTGGCCTCGATTGTCAACCGAAGCCATAGAGGCGTTTTTCTGCTCCGGTCACGCCTGAACCGAAGCCATAGATTTGCTTTCCAAATCTGCTTCCCGACATTCCAGATCTGCTTCCCAACATTCCAAATTTGCTTCCCAGCGTTCCAGATCTGCCAGATGCGCGTTTTAGTTGGCTGCGTGAACGTCGTTTATGCAGATCTGTGTTGATGATGTAGTTGCAGGAGGTAGACTCTCCGGAGAGGCTTCGTGTGAATGTGGAAGAGTGCTTCGTCAAAGATGTTCGACTCCAGGCGCGGTGGTAGGCTGTGTTTCGTTTGACTCCAGGCGCTGCAGTGGAGGTTTCGTTCTTCTCCTTCAAGGCATGGTGGACCTGCTGCGTTTTTCGTGGATGAGGTGCTACAATGGCTTCCTGAATGGTGGTTGGTCTGATGGAGGTGCAGGTGGCTTGGAGAGAAATGGAGCAGCAGAGAGAAATGGATGAGGAAATGGAGGCGACGAAAACCCACGGACGGCGACGGCAACTGTTCGGCGACAGCGTCGGAACTGGTGGTGGCAGAGGGCGGCACGACGTTCGTGCAGAGAGAATTGGGGAAGAAGATGAATAATGATCAGGGTTCACGAATTGGGAATTTTAACAGGCTTTATGGCCTCGGTTATTCAATGAACCGAGGCCTAAAGTGGCTCAATGGCCTCGTTGAAAGGGGACCCAAAGCCAAAAGGGGCGGTGTTGATGAAATTATTAAATTAGGGTTTCTGGGCAGGGTTATAGGCTTTGGTTCTATTTCAACCGAGGCCAAATGTGTTCTCGCTGGTGGCAATTTTAAAATTTTTATTTCTAGGTTGCCTAATAGGCTCCAGTTCTTAATGAACTGAGGCCTAAAACTGCTTATGACACCGGTTGTTTGTAGAACCGAAGCAATATAGATTGATGAAATTGCAAAATTGCCACCGCCTCCTTATAGGCTTCGGTTCCGCCATAACCGAAGCCTATAAGGCGAGGTAAAATATCAAATCTGCACTAGTGTACGTATTTCCATTCAAAATAGAAAATAAGGGATTACATAGTTTTAAATAAAAACAAAGTTATTTGAGTGGAAATAACTGGCTATAAATGTAAAGTAAATAAATAAATTGAATAATAGGTGTGCGTGAATAAAAATAAATTATAAATGAGAATGAAATTAATAACATTTCGTTTAATATAAATATAAAAATAATATAAATATATAAATAAAAATAATTATGAGTAGATTATAAATAATAAAAAGATAAAACGATATACATCCATGCTTCTCTTACCTCAACCATAAGAGATAAGTTATAAACTTGCAGTATAGGTTTTTATTTCTTTCTTTTTTCTTCTGTATCTTATTCTTTTTTATTACTTACTCATTCTTCTTTTATCCATAAAAAAGCAATTCACTCTCTCTCTAATAGCTATATCTTCCCTCTCCCTTTTTATAGTGTTAGGTTTCTATAATCAAGTACAAATACATTAACTACATATCTATTCATATGTGGAGATAAGATAAGGTTGGTAATTATCTGTTTTCTTTTACAGTACGATTATAACTTAAGTTTTTACAGATTTTTCTTTTGTTTTATTTTAATCTTTATTAATAGAGATGTGTTATTTTGTGGTGGTATTTAAAGTCTTGTCTTATTCTTGCAATATTATATTTATCTTATTTTATTTAATGACAATGTAATTATAATATATTTAGATTTATTTATTTATAACTTATATATTTATAATACATATATATTTTATAAATAAACGTGCATATAATTTTGTAATATCATTATTATATTATTATATTGTTATTAGTTAATTAGTTTTAATATTTATGTATATTTTTTATTGTTGTATTTTTGTATTCATATTTTATTATAATAAATGCCTCATGTAATGTTCTAAATATTTATATTATTTTCTATTTAAACATTTTTTATTATTATTGCACTAGTACTTATCATTTATTATTAGTATTACTATTATTTTTACAATTTATAATTATTTATTTATTTATTATAGCCATTATTATTTCTAATAATAATAATTATTATATATATATATATATTAAACAATAAAATATTTATAAATAATGTGATCGGGATATATTTTATATTAAAAAATATTACATCGTAAAAGTTTTGGATGTCATAATTGTTATTGTTGTTGTTATTATTATTATTATTGTTATTATTATTGTTATTATTGTTTATTCTTATTATTATTATTATTATTATTATTAATATTAATATTATTATTATTATTATTATTATTATTATCATCATCGTTGCTATTATTATTATTATTATTATTATTATTATTATTATTATTATTGTTATTATTATATTATTATTTGTTATTCTTATTATTGTTATTATTATTATTGTTTATTTTTATTATTGTTATTGTTATTATTATTTTATTATTATTATTTATTTTTTCTTATTATTGTTTATTATTATTATTGTTATTCTTGTTATTATTAATGTTATTATTGTTGTTATTATTATTGTTATTATTGTTGTGATTATTACTGTTATTGTTAGTATTGTTATTATTGTTATTGTTATTATTGTTGTTATTTTTAATGTTGTTATAATTGTTATTGTTATTATTATTGTTATTATTATTATTATTATTATTATTATTATTATTATTATTGTTATTAGTATTGTTATTATTATTGTTATTCTTATTATTATTGTTATTGTTATTATTATTGTTGTAGTTCCAAAAATTTTATAACCTCAAATTAATAAAATGTCGCGTACAGAAATATTCAGAAAGTACGGAGTTTGGAATATGAAGGTATACAATACACCAAACCATTTAAGACTCCAAGACTTGACTATCTGGATATGTATAATGAGGCACCACCACAAGATCCGTGGAATTATGTCCTAACAGTAAGGCACCACCACGAGGCCTTCGTGAAATTACGTCCTGGCCTTGAGGCACCACCACGATACCCTCGTGAAATTACGTCCTGATGTTGAGGCACCACCGTGAACTCTCACCCTAAGGTTCATGGAATTAAGTCCAATAGATGAGGCCTCACCATGGACTCTCTCATTAGGAGAGTCCATGGGATTACGTCCATTAGATGAGACACCACCATGAGCCCTCACTACAAAAGTCATGGAATTATGCCCTATTCATACTTTGTACATGTTTCACCAACCAATCAGGATGTTTCCATAAATACTAATATCATGTGAATATGCATATATATATATATATATATATATATATATATATATATATATATATATATACATATATATATATATATAAACAACCAATCATGCAACTCATACCTCCCAACTCATACATAACGTAGAAACATCTTGTTCCCATCTCAACCTCATACAAAAATCATGGCATCATTCATCAAACTTTTCTACTAAAGCATTTAAGTCAGGACAGCAAGCAACCACATCAATAAACCATTCACATTATATAGCACAAAACCTGTCCCAGTCTTGCTCAGGCCAGAAGACCTCGCTCAGGAGAGGGAGGTCCTCTCGCTCAAGCGAGCCCCTTCTCGCCTAAGCGAGGGCTCGAGAAGTGGAATAGTGGCTCTTGTGATTTCTAGCTCAGGCGAGACCTCCTCGCCTGAGCGAGATTACACCTCACTCAAAACGAAGACCCGTCGCTTGAGCAACAGTTCGAGCAGAAGATCCTAGGCGAGCCTCTGTTAGTCTCGCCTAGGCGAGACACTCTTGCTTGGGCGAGAAAACCAGTGTTCACAACTGTTCACTCGTGCAAAACGCAGAAACAACACCAAAAATCACATTTTAACCAATACCAAGCAATCAAACCGCGAACACACCTCAAGAATATGACTTAAGGCAGTAAGAAGAAAGGCTTTACAATTATTGTTGTTATTGTTATTATTTATTCTTATTATTGTTATTATGATTGTTATTGTAATTATTATTAGTATTATTGTTTATTATTATTATTATTATTATTATTATTATTGTTGTTGTTGTTATTTTTGTTATTAATGTTATTTTTGTTATTAATGTTATTTTTATTGTTATTATTATTATTATTATTATTATTATTATTATTATTATTATTATTGTTATTATTATTATTATTATTGGTTATTCCTATTATTGTTGTTATTAATTTTTGTTGTTATTGTTATTATTAGTATTATTTTATTATTATTATTATTATTATTTATTCTTCTTATTATTATTAATATTATTGTTATTGTTATTATTGTTATTTATTATTTTTATTTATTATTCTTGTTATTATTATTGTTACTATTATTGTTATTTTTATTCTTATTTTTATTGTTATTATTATTATTATTATTGTTATTATTATTATTATTGTTGTTGTTATTTTATTTTTTATTGTAATTATTATTATTATTATTTATTCTTGTTATTATTGTTTGTTATTATTATTAATATTAGTTTTATTATTATTATTGTTATATTTGTTATTATTATTGTTGTTATTGTTGTTATTTTATTGTTATTATTTTTGTTATTGTTATTTTTGTTGTTGTTATTATTATTATTATTGTTTATTCTTGTTATCTTTATTATTATTATTGTTATTGTTGTTATTATTATTGTATATATTTTATTATTATTATTATTAGTACTCTTATTGCTATTATTGTTATTCTTGTTATTATTATTGTGATTATTATTGTTGTTGTTATTATTATTTTTATTATTTTTATTGTTTTTATTATGGTTATTGTTATTATTATTGTTAATTTTATATTTGTTATTATTCACTACAAAAAAAAATTTTATTATCTAGGAAAAATTATCTATGAAATATGTTTCGTAGATAATTTTTTTTATCTACGAAAAGTAGTTGTAGATAAAGTATACATTTGTGGGTAACAGAAAAGTAAATGATGTACAAAAGTTTCACAGGTAACCATGAGTCACTTTTGTGAAAAGTTTTCTATAAAGCATTATCTATCACTAGTGGAAAAAGAGGAATCTATGACGACTTATTATGACAAGTATAAGCCACCTATCATAATAAGTTGACTGGTGACATTTTTGTAATAAAAGTAACAATTATTATGACTGGTAAAAAGGAATCTATCATAATAAGTGAGAAGGGAAAATGTATTCTGACAAGTGCAGAGGACCTATCATAGTAGATGGGCATGATGGCAAAATTGAAATTATGTTAAAAATATATTATGACAGATTTATGGAAACCTGTCATAATATCTTCAAAACCCTAATTTTTTCCTTCCCTCTTTTATTTTTCTTTTTCTCGTCTCCATTTTCTCCAACATTCAGAAGCATATTTTCTTTCTCGAAACAGTCATTCGCGCACCGTTCTCACGACATTTGTTCACCTTCCGCTCGCCATTCGCTCACCTTCCGCTCGCCCTCCGCTTGTCATTCGCGTGCCGTCCGCACTGTTCGCATGCCGTCCGCGCGCAGTCTGTGAGCTGTCTGCACGTCCTTCGCACTATTCGCATGCCGTCCGCACTGTCTGCGCGTCGTCCGCGAGCTGTCCGCTTATCTTCCGCCCACCATCCGCGAGCTGTCCGCTTATCTTTCGCGCACCGTCCGCAAGCTGTATGCGCGTCCTCTGCGCACCATCTGCGAGGTTTTCCCGCGTCCTCCACGCACCGTCCGCGAGTTGTCTGCGCGTCCTCCGCACACCGCGCGCGATCTATCCATGCGTCCTCCGGCACTGTACACCGTTCGCCCTCCTTATGTTGCTCTTTTTCACAAAACCAAATTAAAAAGGGTTGCAAGTAACTAATATAATTTTTTGTCTTTATCTCAAGAACTGTTCCTTCTATTGTGGACCTTCTGACTCTTCCCTTCATCCCTGATTCTCCCAAGTGGCTGGTGAGTTGTTTTTAGCTTTTGGAATTTTTCTCTTTCATCAGTGCATGTTGGACACATATCACACAAGCAACCAAGTTTTTTCTTCTGTTTGTTAAATGATTAGATTCAACACATGTCATCTTCTGTAGGCTAAGGTTGGTCGGTGGAAAGAGTGTGAGTCTGCTTTACAGCGCCTAAGGGGAAAGCATGCTGATGTTTATCAAGAGGCCGCTGAAATCAGAGTATACAACAAGTTCTTGGTTTGGTTTGGAATTGTTTGGTCTGGTGATATGAAAGTTATTTGTAGGTAAATTGAATGAAAAGGAAAATGGCAAAATAGAAAAATCATTAAAAAAAAATCTGACTTACTATGACGTAGTTTGCACTGCCTATCATAGTAAGTCTGACTTACTATGACAAGTTTCTGCAGTGTCATAAAAAGCACGCATTTTCTATGACTCCTGAAACTATGACACCATAATACCTATCATTGTAAGCTCGTTTTACCTGTCATTATAAGCTCATTTTCCAATAGTGTATGAAATTCTGCGTAGATAACAAATATCATAAAAAAATATATAAAAATTATATTAAAAAACTTTACCTACGAACATATTTTATATGTAAAAATCCTATTATTTTATATTAAAAATAAAATATTTTTAAGTTACTTTCGTTTAGACAATTTTTTTTTCTATGTTACTAAGTTAAATCAATTGACATCGAAACCTGCACACTCACTCACTCGAAACCTCCACAGCGGAAACCTCCATCATCGACATCACTCTATTGCAGACGCAATAACTTGGCAGGAAGCTCAATCCCACACAGCAACGCCGACGAGGTTAAGGTTCACGTTCCGAATCTGGCCAAAACGAGGTTCACGTTCACAAAGTAAAACCCCCTTCACAAACAAAAATATTGCGCACGAGAAGGAATCAGAAACCCTTCGCGAATTCGGAAAAAAATTGTAAGTGATGGGTTTAGGGTTTTACATTTTTGGATGTATGTTGGTGGCTACGTCTGTGGGAATAATCCTCGTGAATAAGGCCGTGATGGCTACATATGGCTTTACTTTTCCCATTCCCTCCCTTGAATCTTTGATCTGTCTGCCTTTGATTTAAAAGATGCCATGCTTCTTTTTCTACGTGTTGTTTCGATAAACTACCTATGATGTTCATTCTTTTGGTGTCGCACATGTATGTATTTGAAGGTGTAAAGAAGGAAAAAGCTTTTCGGTATGATAAAATTGTGTGTTTTATGATTGTAACTTCACTTTGATATTATCTGTTTGCATAATTCTGATTGCACTAATATAGCATCTTGAATTAGTTCATTGAAGATGTGGTTCAATTGTAATAACTATAAAATGGCCTAATAGACTCGATATGTGATATAGCATGGGAGTGAACTAAAAAAAATCCTATAGGATGGGCATTTGACTTGGTGGTTTGTAAGAAACTATAATATAGAGACTTTGAATAGTTTATCCTAACAAATGATGCTCTTACTTTAAGTTTAAATGTTTTGATTATGTTTGTTCTGCTGCCAAATTCTAATCACTACATCCTTAATTTTGAATTTGTTGGCATCCTGTAATCATATAAATGAAAAACATATAGTTATTTCAATGTGAAGTTCTATAAATGAAAAGTCTGTTCTGCTGCCAAATTCTAATCACTACAACACAGTTTTTTTTTTCGTGTTGTCATGTGAAAATTTAGCATGAAAGGATTCATATTCATTTGTATTCTTTTCCCATATAATACTGGGTTGTTGAGATTAGAGATCACTTTTCTTTGTTTGGTGTAGTTTCTGTCTCATTATATATGCCTGTTGCATGTTGGATACTCCTTAATCTTAATAATCAGACTCATGATTTCGACAAACAGACACGTGTGTGGTTCTAATTTTTTAGGATCAGAATTTTGAAGGCTAGGAAGGTCGTAAAGTTTAGGTGTGTGGTATTTCTTGCCCTTCACCTTTTTAGGGGGAAAGTGATATATGTACTAGAACTTTCTTATCAGAGTCTTAAGTCCTAACTGCACTGTTTTCTTTTAATTTTTATATACAAATTTTCTTTGTTCACTTTGACGATCAGATCAGATTAGATTGATCATAGATGAATGGGTTCTTTAATAATAAGAACACTGAGAATTAAAAAAATGAAAAGAAATGCATAGAATCATTAGATATTGTTAACTCAAACATTATAAAGGTCTATTATATTACTTGATATAATAATAACGATATAAGGGTTGTTTGATGTGATAATATATTATAGTATAGCTTTCTGATAACGAAAATCCAAAAGTGCTTTTTGAAAATAAAACTCACCTAATTTTTTGCCACTCAGAGACCATGTTGAAGATTGACAACTTATCAGTTGAATCTATAAATCATATTTTGAGAGTAAGAAAAGAATTGCTGAGAAAATTTTTCAGGCAGGGAAGAAGAATGTGTATGATACGAGGAAATAGGCATATAATTTGAAATACTTGATGCAAAGAGAAATAAAGGAATCCAACAACTGAAATTGGTTTCTGATGTGTTTGAAAAACGAAAAATGTTTAAAGAGAAGAAGTTGTTGGTGGTATAGTAAATAAGCACTAACTTTGATTGCTGATGCATATCTTGATTAAGTCCTGCAAGAGCTTGTCTGGAATATCTTGTTCACTGGCCTACATTGGCTCATGTTGAGTATCATTTGTTTTTATTATTATACATCTTTGTGGTCCCATTCTCTTCTATATATCCTTTCCCACATTACAGTAAAGCAACGACGATATGTACAAAATACAATCAACTACAGTAAGTGTTAGTATTATACAAATGAAAAAAATATTTGTATATTATAATATGAACATACATATCTCTCTCTCTAAATATCACATAGTCACTCATACATACCAAAACAGACACATTGCTGCTCCAGCTTTTCTCTTGCCTCCTTGTTGCCTCACAGCTTGTCAAGCCTGAAATCATGATTACAGTTTTAAATTTGAGCTGTTATTGCTTTGTTATTTCTTAGTAAAGGGTTGAATGGTTCTCATATGCCAAGAGATTTGATGCTGTCAATGAGCTTTCTTCTAATTCCCCAAGTGCTACACTCAGAAAGCTGCTATTTTGGTACTTCTTATTACAGGTACAACTTTCATTTGAGATTGTCTGCTTCACATTTGAGATCCTAGCTTGGCTTTATTGTTGGTGAGAAGGTTAAAGTTTTGGTCCTGAAGTCACACTATCCTGAAGTCACACTCTATTAATATTAAAGTGAAAATTTTCTGATGTTTACAAGGGTTAGTTAATATGTTCAAAAAAGGAAATTCAATGTCAAAGTTCTAATTCTAACCTACTTGCCACTTGTCATAACGCAAAATTCTTTCTTCCTTCCCAACTCTAATATTCCATCAAGTGTATTTAATAGTACTTAAGAGTCTCCAAAAGCTAGTAGCACCAAAGGAGTTGATTTCCAAAATGTCAACTGTGAAGTCAACATTGCAACCTTTGGCCTTCTCGCCCATCACAAATGCCAATTTTTCCATCACTAGTGCAAATTTGATATTTTACATTATCTTATAGGCCTCGGTTGTGGCGGAACCGAAGCCTATATAAGGAGACGGTGGCAATTTTACAATTTCAGCAACCTATATTGCTTCGGTTCTTCAAACAACCGGTGCCGTAAGCAGCTTTAGGCCTCGGTTCCTTAAGAACCGAAGCCTATTAGGTAGCCCAGAAATGAAAATTTTAAAATTGGCGCCAGCGAGAACACATTTGGCCTCAATTGCTTTTCGACCGAGGCAATATTGGACAGTTTTAGGCCTCGGTTAAAATAGAACCGAAGCCTATAACCCTGCCTTGAAACCCTAATTTAAAAATTTCATCAACGCCGCCCCTTTGGCTTCGGGTCCCCTTTGACTGAGGCCATTGAGCCACTTTAGGCCTCAGTTTTTTGAATAACCGAGGCCATAAAGCCTGTCACTAGTGTAATTTTGTGATTTTGCAAATTGTAGAGGCGCAATGTCACTGTTCGTCTTCTTCCTCCAAAGTTTCTGGTTTCTCTCGCTGTCAGCCACTCTTCTCCGTTTCCATCAAGCCTCCTGCATGCATCCTTCTCCAGACAGCTACCGTCGTAACACCACCTTCTTGTTGGCAAGCCACCCCTTTTTGGCAAAAACCAAAAAACGCGTTTGGTTAGCGTTTTCCAAATCTTTTTTTTTCTCGCTTTTTCTCTATATATAATTTTTTTTTGCGTTTTGTTTAAGTTTTATTGCTTTACTTTTTTTTCTGCTATTTTTGTTCTTAGGGTAGATATTCAGGGTGCTGCCACGCTGAGGAAAGTGGGGAAGTCGACGGTGTTTGTGTTCGTGGAGCAAAGAGCGAGGTGGCTCTTGTGGACAGACTCGTGGACCAGCGACGAAGATGGCGGAGTTGCTGCTGGTGAGCATTGGCACTGCGAGAAAGGTGATGAAGCATGTGGAAGGGATTGGATTGGCCATTGGTGTTTTTCAAGGAACGTTTTGCAACCTCAAACCCAAAATGTTCATTTTTTTCTGCCGTTGTTTAGGTCTTTTTTGTGAAGCCAAAAAGCAATTTTTATTTCAAAATTGAATGCCTATATGGCTTCGGTTCTCAACAGAACCGAGGCATAATATGAAGTTTGTACTTCGATTAAGACCCGAGGTCTAAAACTGACTCTTTTATGCATCGCTCTAATATGCCTCGGTTCTAGAACCGGGGCAGAATGGCAAAAATAACCGCTGCCAAAACTCCTTTCTGTATTAGTGCATTAACCTAGCTAGCTTCTCAATCAAACCTCCATCAACTGTCCTTGAATGCCTTTGATTCACTTTTGCTACATAAAAAAAAATAATCACACAAGTTAGTCACCCTAATTCTATGAAAAATGCCTAACAAGCTACTTAACTAGACTAATTCTCCTAATGAAACTAAGATTTTAAGAATAAGTGACCAAACTAGAGTTCTAATTGCTAGGAATGCTAAGATAATTTTCTAAGACTAGAGTTGAAGAAACACTGAATATCCATAAGACTTATTTTTTCCATTTTTCTACAAACATGCACATCATCAAAATTCTCTTTTGATTTTGACTCATAGTGTGACTTGCTTTCCTTTCCCAACTTATGCCTCATCATTTTCGGCTCACATGGTGTTATCTACAAAATAAGTCTTCTAAAATAAGTCATCATAACAATAAATAACACTAAAACAACAGGAAAAATAGTTATAGAACTAATATAATTAGTTATATATAATGTATAGACTTCTAAAATACTAACTAACAAAAAACAAATCACACACACAACTACTCAATTATGCTATATCAAATTGGCCTCACTTTCACACTTAAATCAGATTTTTCTACACATAAGCACATCATGAAAGTGAAAATGATGAAGGAGAAAAGATACAAAATCTATAAAAGACTCCTAAAACATAAACTAGAACCATCCATACAAGTCCTAATTAATTAAAAGTGATCAAAGGAAGACTCAAAACCTGACTCGTAAAAGAACTTCTAAAACTCACTACTTAAAACTCAGAAAGTTCGTAATCTCTTGTTTCTATGTTTGTTATCCTGTGTTTATGATTAAAATGTGCTTATGTAGATTTGGATGATCAAAGTTCAGATTCGAAGAGACCTTCATGAGATTAATTGCTTGAGTCTGAGATAAATTAAGGTAAATGCTTGGTTTATCTTATATACAATTTAATCTTTAATAGCTTTTTGTTTTGCTATGATGATTGTGGATTTTTGGTTGAATCTGCTAAGAGTCTACTATTGGACTAGACCCACTAAACCCACTTTTTTTATCTATGATTTTCGTCTCTTTTTATTTTTTTGAAATAGAGAATTCAATTGATTTTATTTTGAAGATTGAAAAACTTAAGACAAAATTTGTAATTGAAAAAAGGTCATAATCTTAATTTTTCATCTCAGAATTAGAGGAAAGGGCAAAGATATATTGTTATTTCATTTGGACTTCCTACAAAAAGCTGAAATCATACTATAGATACATAAAACGTGTATTTGGTTTCTGCCTCGTGATGAAACAATAGAATGTGTGTGAAAAACATGTAAAAATTAACCTTCCAAGAAGTTTCCTCAATACCAAGGCCAAAAAGTTAATATTTTTTTCTTCTAAAAGTAGCATAGAACATACTAAAAATCTAGTGATCATAGATATCTAAGATTTCATTTGCTACTTTTCCTATTTTTTAACTTTAGATCATGGTCATCTTGATTATTCTATTTAGTAATTGAAAATTAAGTTGATGTTTCTATTTCTTATGTAATGTACATATTTCTTCTGCTAAATTAAATGGTTCCTAATTACTAAATAATGTTCGAAAGAATTTGTGAACGAATTGTTGTGTCTAACATGCTGTTTTAAACATTTGTAAGTTTTAATGATTCTACCACTTGTTGCAGTTCAAATTTCAACAATCAATATCCATTTAAATTTATTTCTTGACAAGTTACCACTGTTTTCATCAACGATGAATATTTGATTTCATGTTTTGTTAATATTTTCTAAAAGCAATCCATCCTTAGGTTCTTAGAGGTTTATGTTATACTATATCGATGCTAATTATTGTTGATTATCATAAAGATAGTTAACATAAAGATATTTAAATGTGTAGGGAATGATTTGAACATTGTGATCTAATATATACATAACTTCTTTAAATACACAGATCATGACTTTATTTCCTTCAACTCGTGGTTGGATGTATGATAGGGTATATAAAGGTAGAAGAGGTTTGAAACCTACTTTCATAGTTGGGGTTGAAGAGTTTGTCGAAATAGTTTGTCAACAAGAAAGTTATGTTAATGAAAGGTAACTTAATGCCCATGCATTAAATGTGAGTGTACAAGGATTTATGATGTTAAAACAATCAAGCTCCACCTCTACAAGCATGGCTTTATGCCTGACTACTTTATTTCGATTGATCACGGGGATGCCATAGAGAATATTTCCCATCATGTTGATGATGCTTCAGGAAGTCGTATACATGTGACTGAAGGACACACATTTAACTCGTTGCATGACATGTTATGTGATGCTCTTAGACAACATGGGTCATTTGAAATACCAGAAACAAACTTCGAAGAGCCTCTGAATGAAGCAACTCAATGATTTTATAATCTTTTAGTCAAGTCAAATGAACCATTATTTGAAGGATCATTAGAGTCTAAATTATCAATCTGTGTTAGACTTTTAACATGCAAGTAGAATTGGAATGTCCTTTACGAATGTCTAGATTTTATAGCAAAAAGGCTTCAAGATGTAACACCGATGAATAAAGCTTTACCTAAAAATTATTATGATGCTAAACGATTAGTATCAAAGCTTGGATTGACTGCTAGAAGGATTGATTGTTGTATACAAGGTTCAATGTTGTTTTACGATAATGAATATGGGAAAAATGATATTGCACTTATACGTTGCAAATTTAGTGATATGCCAAGGTATCATGATTGGAACACAGGAGCAAACACAAAAACACTTGTTCCAATGAAAACAATGTTCTATTTACCTATAATTCCAAGGTTCAAGAGACTGTTTGCATAAATGGAAACTACTAGTCACATGTCTTGGCATCGTGAAAATAGAAGTAGCACAGGCATGTTACGTCATCCCTTAGATAGTGAAGCTTAGAAGCATTTTGATCGGCTACATCCAGACTTTGCAGTTGATCCACCCAATGTACATTTGGGTTTACGCTTTGATGGATTTAATCCATTCATTCAATCAACAATCCCTTATTCTTGTTGGCCAGCAATTATCACCCCGTACAATCTTCCTCCTGAAATGTGCATGACAAAGCCATTTATGTATACGTGGTCCACGCAATCTAAAGGCAGGAATTGATGTGTATCTCAAACCTTTGGTGGACGATCTAAAGAAGTTGTGGATTGATGTAGAAACATAAGATATTTCAAGAAAGAAGAACTTTATCATGAGAGCCAGTTTAATATGGACTATAAATGATTTCCCTGTATATGGAATGATGTCTGACTAGGGTACTCAAGGTAAATTGGCATGTCCACATTGTATGGAGCATTCAAAAGAATTTACATTAGAAAATGGGGGGAAAATTGTTGGTTTGACACCACATCGTAGGTTTTTACCTAGTGACCATGCCTTTAGAAAGAATAAAAAATCCTTCTTAAAAAGGAAAGTTAAAATCGATGGCCCACCATCTACAATGACACCCAACTTGGTTTGGGGAAGAGTGAGGGATTTACCAATGTCCACAGAAAATCCACGTCTGCTCAAATTACGAGGATATGGCGAGGTTCATAATTGAAGGAACACTAGTGCAAAAATTCCTTTTTACCTTGCTTTATATGCCTCGGTTAGCCAGGAACTAAAGCATATAATGGCACAGTGACATTTTTGCAATTCCAGACAAGTTTTATGCCTCGGTTCAACTAACGCCCGAAGCCAAAGAAGGTTATAGGCTTCGGTTCGCCCAAAACCGGTGCCAAAGAAGGTTATATGCCTCGGTTCCAAAGACCCGAAGCGAAAAACGGGACAACATTTTTCAAAAGTGCCACTAGCCGTTAGGTGTTTGGCCTCGGGTGGCAGTTAACCGGTGCCAAATGGGGTTATATGCTTTGGTTGTTAAGGGAACCGAAGCCAAAGGGTTTATTTATGGCTCAGTTTCGCGAACCCCCTTTCTCTTCTTCTTCCCCGCGCCTCTACAACACTCTCTCTTCTCTCTCCACTGCAACCACTGCCACCACACTCTCCGACCAACTCCGACCACTACAACCACACGAATGCGAACGCGAGCGCAAACGCGAACCCTGATGAGTCATTATTTTCTTCTATTCCACTAGCCTTTGTGCACCCATTAGACAGTTGATTAGTGCTTAATTGTTCATCATTAAAGTGTTTTTCATCTGTTGGGCTTTATTGGGCCACTGTTCTGAATTTGGACTAATTTCACATTATTTGGCCTAATTTTTGTTTTTAATTATTTTTTAGGTATTTGGGTGAAGCAATTTTGGAGCTTGGACTTTAATATTTAGTTGAAGAGACTTTCCACATCATTGCCACATCATTTCCATGTCATTTCCACGTCAGCAAAGTCAATGGGTCAACATTTGAGGCCCAGAGTGGCATTTTTGTAAATCTGAGTGGCGTAGTTGCAGTTTTGTAATTATGAGTGGCAAGGGTGATATGACCACGCGAATTAGGTTTGCATGAGGTGTGCAGCCGCTCCATCATCTTCAACCTCTCTTCAAAACCTCCATTTTCGTTCTCCAAGCTTCCATGGACGTCCCCCTTGCGGTTTTTCACGTTTTTGGCTCATTTTTATCGTTTTTATGCATATTTGACAGCACCCATTGAGGGCTTTACGTTTTGAATTCGTTTTATGTCTTGGGCAGTTCATTTTGTGGGTTTTATTGACTTGGAACAATACCCATTCATGGGGTTTTCGCATTTATATATGACAACACCGTTTTGCATTCCATTTAAGCTTTGAAATCTCTATTTTTGCTCTTAAATTGCGTTTTCAGATGTGATAAGTTAGGGTTCTTGGTTCTGATTTTTGTGATTTCAGTTTTGAAGTGTTTAATTACTCATTTCCATGTCTAGCTAAATTCGTGTATTGACTCCTTGATGAAAAATGCAATGAAGCTTTGAGGTTGTGCTTGTTTTGTGAAATCTGCCATGTTTTTGTTCTGAATTCGTGGAATGCATGTGGTGAATCTGTAAATGCTTAATTTACAGAGTAATTGCATGTGTTTTGTTTAAGATACGTTCATGCTTAATGTATGTAGCTTGGTTGTCACGAATTTAAGGATGTGTGCATTGCTTAATTGCATAATGAAGCTAGATTGTAATTTTCGCTTAGTGAATTATTATCTAGTGGATTGAGACAAGGTAGGGTTGGTGTTAATTTGGTGGCCTATGATAAGTGAAATTGCGTTTGAATTAGGGATGTCAATACGGTTTTAGTCACTGTAGCATTTAAATTAATCTATTGATTAGCATTCCGAATCTGTCTGCCAACCCCCCCATGTGTTTTATTGTTGTGTTCATCTGGAAAATTCGCTTTGAATGAAAATATTGGTCGTTGGGAGACGACTTGGTTCACTTTCATGTACTGCATTTAATATGTTTTAATTTGGTGGGGTACGGCCTCTATCAAATTTGGCGCCGTTGCCGGGGGCCAATCGTTTCGTTCAAAGTAAAATTTCCAGTGTGTTTGTGTTTTGTGTTTTGGTGTGTGTGTATAGTTCAAGTGTGGTTGAGTTGGTATATGTTCATTGTGATGTTAATGTTGTGTTAAGTTCAGTGCCTGTTTTCATTCCTGTGTGTTTCTGTGTAGTGTAGTGAATAGTGTCGCGGCGCGCATGAATAGTGTCATTTGTAGTAGTGAATAGTGTTTGAATAGTGTCTGAATCTGGCATTTAACTTCTGGATTTTTGTTTTGGTAGCTACGGAGCTTGTTTTGACTTGAAATTTTTTTCCCCCACTTCTAAGACGTTGAACTTGATAGGAAAAATAGCTAGAGCAGTTGGTATGGTCTGAGTTAAGAGATTCAAAAAATTTTTGGACTGATTTTTAGTGAAACTTCAGAGGACCATAACTTTTGCTCTGGTTATCAGAATCACTATTATTTTATATGGATTTGGGGTAGAATTTGATTTCCCACCTTGTTGTAACCCGCTTCGCCGGTTTGCAAACTCAGATTCTCCAGAAAATGCCATTTTCTACATTTCAACAATGTTTTTTGTGATTTTTCTTCATTTTTTTTACTTTTGAAAAATTGAAAAAAATACTTGTGCTTTGAGTTTTGATATGATTTTTTTTGTGCTTCTGTTTGACCACTTAAAGGAATATCCTACCAATTTTCAAGTCATTTGAAGGTCGTTTGAGTATACTTGTAGTTATACCCTTTGTTATGCCAATATCACCACAATTAATGCTTTTTGGTGCATGACTAGGTGAAACCCAAGTGAATTACAACCATTTGACCCTGAGATTGATAGGACATTCCATAGAGGAAGTAGGCATCCTAGGAATCCATCTTTGCATGCTGAATATTCAGAGACATTTCCTGATTCTTCTGATTCTCATCACATTCCTGACACTCCTCATTCTTTGCATTCTGAGCATACTGTATATTCTGAGCATTTTCATACTGATAACATGGCTCAACCTCCTCCACCTCATGAGAGAACCATGAGTGAGCTCACTACACCAGAGTTCACTTATGATAGTTTATGCATACAATACCCTGAGGAGGAGGTTCTATATGTGCTGAAAACTGGTTTGATACACTTGTTGCCAAAGTTTCATGGTCTTGCAGGTGAGGACCCGTGCAAACACTTGAAGCAGTTTCATGTCGTCTGTTCCACCATGAAGCCTGCAGATGTACAAGAGGACCATGTATACTTGAAGGCTTTCCCTCATTCTTTGGAGGGTAATGCGAAAGACTGGCTGTACTACCTAGCACCCAGGTCCATCACAAGCTGGGATGACCTGAAGAGATTGTTCCTTGCCAAGTTCTTTCCTGCTTCAAGGACAACAGCCATACGGAAGGAGATTTCTGGCATCAAGCAGCAATCTGGGGAGACCCATTATGAGTACTGGGAGAGGTTCAAGAATCTCTGTTCAAGCTGTCCACACCATCAGATTTCTGAACATCTCCTCCTGCAGTATTTTTATGAAGGCTTGCACCACATGGATCGAAATATGATTGATGCCGCAAGTGGTGGTGCCCTTGGTAACATAACCCCACCTGCAGCATAACAACTGATAGAAAACATGGCTTCAAATTCTCAACAATTTGGCACAAGGAGTGATGCCATAGTTGTTAGAGGAGTTCATGATGTAGGAGCAGCCGAGTACACAAAGAAGTTGGAAAGTAAGATTGATGCTCTTACTACACTGGTCAATCAACTTGCTTCCAATCAGAGAGCTCCAACTGCAAGAGTTTGTGGCCTTTGTACATCTGTTGATCATTTTACAGACTCTTGCCCAGCATTGCAACAACAGGCTTCTTCTTCTACACCAGTGGATACCCTTCAGGCCTATGCAGCAAATAATTTTCAAACCATGATTTGTCAACCAACAGATATAATCCAGGATGGAGGAACCACCCTAATTTGAGATGGGGAAACCAGGGTAACCAGCAGCCCCAACAATTTCAAAATGTGCAACCACCTCCACAACAAAGAGTTGCACCTGCACCACAAGCTGCTCCTGTTCCACCTGTACCCACACCAGCTCCTGCTGCAACACCTGCACCTTCTTCTTCTACTTCAGTGGAGGAGTTAGTCAGGATGATGACCCTTCAAAATATGCAATTTCAGCAGGAGACTAGGGCCTCAATCCAGAGTTTGACAAATCAAATGGGGCAGATGGCCACTCAGCTAAACCAGGCACAGGCTCAAAATTCTGACAAGCTTCCATCACAGACGGTGGAAAATCCTAGGAATGTGAGTGCCATTACTTTGAGATCTGGGAAGAACATTGAAGTTCCCACTTCCGAGCCTACACCTCCAAAGGAAGCCGACCCTGCCACACTTCAGAGAAAGCGTGATGCTCATGCAGCTGGTCCTTCCACATCGACTTCTACACCTTCCACCTCTATTGTTGCACCTTCCATACCTCTTCCTTTCCCTCCAAGCGCCATTCCAAGCAAAAAGATGGAAGAGGTTGACAGGGAGATCTTGGAAACTTTCAGGAAGGTAGAGGTCAACATACCTCTGTTGGATGCCATTAAACAGATTCCCAGATATGCAAAGTTCTTGAAGGAGCTATGCACGCACAAAAGGAGGCTGAAGGGAAACGAAAAGATCAGCATGGGCAGAAACGTGTCAGCATTGATAGGTAAATCTGTTCCTCAGATTCCTGAGAAGTGCAAGGACCCAGGTACATTTTGTGTACCTTGCATCATAGGTAACAATAAATTTGAAAATGCAATGCTTGATCTTGGTGCTTCAATAAATGTAATGCCTCTGTCTATTTTTAAATCTCTTTCTCTTGGACCCCTGCAACCTACGGGTGTGGTGATTCAGTTGGCAAATAGAAGTGTTGCCCACCCCGCAGGTTTGGTTGATGATGTTTTGGTTCGTGTCGGTGAATTGATTTTCCCAGCTGATTTTTACATTCTTGACATGGAAGAGGGATTTTCACATGGTTCTGCACCAATCATTTTAGACAGACCATTTTTGAAAACTGCACGAACCAAAATTGATGTCCATGCAGGTACTTTGTCCATGGAGTTTGATGATATTGTTGTGCGATTCAACATTCTGGATGCCATGAAACATCCTTCTGAGGATCATTCTGTTTTTCACGTGGATATTATTGATGATGTTGTTGATGGATTGATTTCTGATTTCCACTCTTTGCATACATTAAAACATTCATCCGTGTCTGAGTTATCTGAATTTGCATGCATTGATGTTCTTGATTCTAATTCTGATTCTAATTCTGATTCTGATTCTGATGATGCTCAATATGATGTGGATAATGTTGAATGTACAGAGTTTGACTCTCTGGATGTTGTACCTATTCACTTTGATGTTATACAATCAGGTTGCACTAACCATGTTGCAGGAAGTACATATGCATCTGATTGTTATGCTCAGGTACAAGCTGTGGAACCCATTTCTCCCTCCCTTCTGGTTCCTGATATTCAGCCAGCATCCAGTACTCCAGAGTTAAAACCACTGCCAGACAACCTCAAGTATGTCTACTTAGAGGAGGAGGACAAACTGCCTGTCATCATTTCCACCTCCCTCACTGCTGAACAAGAGCAGAGGTTGTTGCAAGTTCTTAAGAAGCATAAGAAGGCAATTGGATGGACATTGGCTGACATCCCTGGTATTAGCCCATCAACATGCATGCATAGGATATTGTTGGAAGATGGAGCAAAGCCAGTGAGACAGCCACAGAGGCGACTCAACCCTGTCATCTCGGATGTTGTAAAGAAGGAGGTGACCAAGCTTCTACAAGTTGGGATCATCTACCCCATTTCTGACAGTCAGTGGGTTAGCCCCATCCATGTTGTTCCAAAGAAGACTGGCCTCACTCTAGTCAAGAACGAAAAAGAGGAGCTAATTCCAACAAGAGTGCAAAATAGTTGGAGAGTTTGCATTGACTATAGAAGGCTAAACCAAGAAACCAGAAAAGACCATTTCCCCCTGCCTTTTATTGATCAGATGCTTGAGCGCTTGGCAGGTAAGTCCCACTATTGCTTTCTTGATGGGTTTTCTGGTTATTTTCAAATTCACATTGCACCTGAGGACCAAGAGAAAACCACATTCACCTGCCCCTTTGGCACTTTTGCCTATAGGAGGATGCCGTTTGGCCTATGCAATGCCCCTGGCACATTCCAGCGGTGCATGCTTAGCATTTTTAGCGATTTTCTTGAAAAATGCATAGAGGTGTTTATGGACGACTTTACTGTATATGGGTCCTCATTTGATGCATGTTTGGATAGTTTGGACAGAGTTTTAAACAGGTGCATCCAATCTAACCTTGTTCTCAATTTTGAGAAATGTCATTTCATGGTAGAACAAGGCATAGTATTGGGGCACATAATTTCAAAAAAGGGCATTGAAGTTGACCCTGCCAAGATCTCAATTATTTCACAATTGCCTTACCCCTCTTCTGTGCGAGAGGTTCGTTCTTTTCTTGGCCATGCAGGGTTTTACAGGCGCTTCATTCAAGACTTCAGTAAGAAGGCCCTCCCACTGTCCAACCTATTGCAAAAGGATGTTGACTTCATCTTTGATGAAGGATGCAAAGAGGCTTTTGATTGCCTCAAGAAGGCCCTGACCACAACTCCAATCATTCAGGCGCCCGACTAGACAGCCCCATTTGAGCTTATGTGTGATGCATCCAACTATGCATTAGGGGCTGTTCTAGCTCAAAGGATTGATAAGCAGCCGAGGGTAATCTACTACACCTCCAGGACATTAGATGTTGCCCAATCAAATTACACCACAACAGAAAAAGAGCTCCTTGCGGTAGTTTTTGCACTTGAAAAGTTTCGATCTTATCTGCTTGGTTCTCCTGTTGTTGTGTTTACTGACCATGCAGCTCTTAAGTACCTGTTGAAGAAGGCAGAATCAAAACCTCGGCTGATAAGATGGATGCTCTGGCTCCAAGAATTTGATTTGGAGATCCGTGATAGGAGCGGAGCACAAAACCTGGTTGTAGACCACCTAAGCAGGATTGAGAGGTCTACTGATGATGCTTCACCGATCCGGGATGACTTTCCCGATGAAAGTTTGTTGACACTCTCTACTTCTTCCTCACCTTGGTTTGCTAACATTGTTAACTATCTTGCTGCTTCTGTTTTTCCTCCCCTAGCATCCAGAGCTCAATGTGATAAACTCAAGAGCGATGCTAGGTATTACATTTGGGATGACCCCTATCTGTGGAAAATGTGCAATGATCAGGTTACCAGGAGATGCATTCCGGACCATGAGATTGACTCGGTCCTCAAATTTTGTCATTCATCTGCACCTGGTGGTCACCTTGGCACACAAAGGACAGCTCGTAAGGTGCTAGATTGCGGATTTTATTGGCCCACCATCTTCAAAGATGCGTGGAGGATTTATAGCACATGTGAGGAATGCCAACGAGCAGGAGGAGCCATTTCTTGGAGACAACAGATGCCTCAACAACCCATGCTATTTTGTGAGGTGTTTGATGTCTAGGGTATAGATTTCATGGGCCCTTTCCCTGTCTCTTTTGGTTTCACTTACATCTTACTTGCTGTTGATTATGTTTCAAAATGGGTGGAAGCCAAAGCCACTAGAACTAATGATGCTCGAGTTGTTGTGGACTTCGTTAGGTCTCACATATTTTGCAGGTTTGGAGTTCCTCGAGCTATTGTTAGTGACCAAGGCACCCATTTTTGCAACAGATCCTTGGGGGTTTTGCTTCAAAAGTATGGGGTTGTGCACAAACTTTCTACACCATATCACCCCCAAACTAATGGGCAAGCTGAGATCTCAAACAGAGAAATCAAAAGGATCTTGGAGAAGATTGTGCAGCCCAACAGGAAGGATTGGAGCAATAGACTTGAGGACGCTCTATGGGCTCACAGGACTGCTTACAAGGCACCTATAGGGATGTCTCCTTATCGGGTTGTCTTTGGTAAGCCATGCCACCTTCCAGTGGAGATAGAGCATCGAGCCTACTGGGCTGTCAAGTCATGCAACTTCTCTCTTGATCAAGCTGAGGAGGAAAGGAAGCTGCAGTTGAATGAGTTGGATGAGATCCGTTTGGAGGCATATCAGAACTCTATGTTCTACAAGGAGAAGACCAAGAGATTCCATGATAGCTCCATTGCTAGAAAGTAGTTTGTTGTTGGTAAGCAAGTTTTACTGTATAACTCCAGACTTGGACTCATGGGGGGTAAGTTGAGATCAAAGTGGATTGGTCCTTTTGTTGTCACTAATGTTTATCCTTATGGTACAGTTGAAATCAAAAGCCAGTCCACAGATAAGAGCTTCAAAGCGAATGGGCATCGTCTTAAGCCATTCCTCAGCAATCCTGCCTTGGTGGATACTGTTGTGGAGGAAACTTCCCTGCTTGACCCCACTGCTGTTTCACCATGATTCAGGGAGTTTTCTTTCCCCTTCTTCTTTACTTTTATTGCACTTGTCCAGGTCTGTCTGTCTGTTGTTGTTTCCGTTTGTTTGATTCCTTTTTGTTAATTTGTGTTAGTTAGTGTTATGTTTTTGCTTTCTGTTTGGAACACTCACTTCACTTTTGGAGGATGAGTTGTTGGTTATTCTGTGAACTGATATCCTTGCTTTGTCTTTGCATGTCAACTTGCTTTTGGAATTAGTTTACCCTCTGTAAGAATTTGAGCCACTCTCTGTTCTTTGATTGTGTGATATATGCCTCTTGAATGCTTGGACAGTGGCCTTGGCTTGACTCTTTCTGAATGCCTTTCTGATTCACATGCATGTTGGGATAGGATTTAGGCAATTTTGTTCTGTGAGCCTACAACCAGATGAGCCTACCTTGAACTATTTCCGTTGATACCCCTTTTTGAGCCTGCATACCCTTTCATTGTTTTATAGCTCATTACAAGCCCTTAGCCTAAAAAACCATGATTATTCCTACCTTAGGAAATTTTGGAGCTTTGGAATTGTTTTGGGAATGGGTGCTCAATTAAGTGTGGTCGTGCACAACAAGTGTGGTTGTGCGCGCACTTGTTGTTGGTTCTTGGAATTGCTCATTTGTACACCAAAGTGGGATTTCCAAATTGTTGTTTCTCTGCATGTTCTTTGTATAGAAAAAGAAAAAAAAAAGAGAGAAAACAAAAAGAAAAGAAAAGAGAATAAAGAAAAGAAATAAAAAGGAGTTTGGATTTGAGCATTGTGTGAGAACCGAAGTTGGAAGTGTTGGTGTTTGGGATTACTTTCATGATTGATTGAGACTTATTCCCCATTGCTCCTCTATTTCCTTGGTTGCTTAGCTACTTATCCATATGTTCCACACCTTGTCCTCAGCCCCATTACAACCTTGAAAAGTCCTTCTGATCTTGACCTGCAAGTGTTTCTGGTTTGGTTGTTCGTTCTAGAGGCTTGCCAAGTCTGTTTGATGTTTGTTTTTCAGGGGTGCTTTGAGAGTAAACAGTAGCCTAGAGATTTGAGTGATACAGTGCATATTTCGTGAGGTTATGTTGCTTTCAATTCTCCTTAAGCTGAACTGAGTACTTGACATGTTTTGAATTGCTTGGATGATGTTCATAGATACCTTGCAGCTTTGAATCCTTCTGTGTTAGATGTGTTTCCGTTTGTCATGTGTCTGTTTGTCTTGTGTCTTTTTGTCTCTCTTGTTATGTTTGTGATGTCCTTGCTTTGCTTTACTCTTTAATTTTGCCCAGGAGTGCAAAAGGGTAAGTGTGGTCGATTTTGATGAGTCATTATTTTCTTCTATTCCACTAGCCTTTGTGCACCCATTACACAGTTGATTAGTGCTTAATTGTTCATCATTAGAGTGTTTTTCATCTGTTGGGCTTTATTGGGCCACTGTTCCGAATTTGGACTAATTTCACATTATTTGGCCTAATTTTTGTTTTTAATTATTTTTTAGGTATTTGGGTGAAGCAATTTTGGAGCTTGGACTTTAATATTTAGTTGAAGAGACTTTCCACATCATTGCCACATCATTTCCATGTCATTTCCACGTCAGCAAAGTTAATGGGTCAACATTTGAGGCCCATAGTGGCATTTTTGTAAATCTGAGTGGCGTAGTGGCAGTTTTGTAATTATGAGTGGCAAGGGTGATATGACCACGCGAATTAGGTTTGCATGAGGTGTGCAGCCGCTCCATCATCTTCAACCTCTCTTCAAAACCTCCATTTTCGTTCTCCAAGCTTCGATGGACGCCCACCTTACGGTTTTTCACGTTTTTAGCTCATTTTTACCGTTTTTATGCATATTTGACAGCACCCATTGAGGGTTTTACGTTTTGAATTCGTTTTCTTGCTTGGGCAGTTCGTTTTGTGGGTTTTATTGACTTGGAACAATACCCATTCATGGGGTTTTCGCATTTATATATGACAACACCGTTTTGCATTCCATTTAAGCTTTGAAATCTCTATTTTTGCTCTTAAATTGCGTTTTCAGATGTGATAAGTTAGGGTTCTTGGTTCTGATTTTTGTGATTTCAGTTTTGAAGTGTTTAATTACTCATTTCCATGTCTAGCTAAATTCGTGTATTGACTCCTTGATGAAAAATGCAATGAAGCTTTGAGGTTGTGCTTATTTTGTGAAATCTACCATGTTTTTGTTCTGAATTCTTGGAATGCATGTGGTGAATCTGTAAATGCTTAATTTACAGAGTAATTGCATGTGTTTTGTTTAAGATACATTCATGCTTAATGTATGTAGCTTGGCTGTCACGAATTTAAGGATGTGTGCATAGCTTAATTGCATAATGAAGCTAGATTGTAATTTTCGCTTAGTGAATTATTATCTAGTGGATTGAGACAATGCAAGGTTGGTGTTAATTTGGTGGCCTATGATAAGTGAAATTGCGTTTGAATCAGGGATGTCAATACGGTTTTAGTCACTGTAGCATTTAAATTAATCTATTGATTAGCATTCCGAATCTGTCTGCCAACCCCCCCATGTGTTTTATTGTTGTGTTCATCTGGAAAATTCGCTTTGAATGAAAATATTGGTCGTTGGGAGACGACTTGGTTCACTTTCATGTACTGCATTTAATATGTTTTAATTTGGTGGGGTACGGCCTCTATCATCTAGGTATGTCTTCGGATCTAAAAAGGATGAAAATCCATTGTTAAAATACACTTGGATTGATGAAGACACATGGCGTCAGTTTCTTGAGCTTCAGACATGTGAGGGATGACAGATATATTTATTTGAAATCATCAATTGCACAATTGATAATTATGAAATTTTTTTAACTAATTCATAAAGTGGGTTTTATATGTTACAGGAAAAGAGAAAAAAGGTTCAAAGCATAAGTGTTCAAAACATATTATCTTGTGGTAGGAATAGAAAACTTGAAGAGAAGATAATGTCAGAAAAGAAAAAATCTAGGCCCCCACCTTCTGAAGGTAAAGATACTGAGCCTCCTTCACCACCATCACGTCCTCAAAAGTGGAAGTAAGCCCGTCTACGCACATCGGGCAACTACACTTCTGAATCTACACGAGAAATCTTTAAGAAAATTGTAAGATGCAATTCTTATATAAATAGCTCCTTCATGTTTTATATTGTATTTTTTTATAAATTTTTTTGTTAAATTACAAGATTTGTTGGTTGAGCAAAGCTCCCAAGGAGGATTCACTCCAGAAGGTCGTCATGACATACTTGCTGCTGCAATTGGACGACTTGAGCACCCTGGACGTGTGTATGGTGCTGGATCAGGAGTCGGCATATGCCAAATTTTTTTGTTCCTCCTCTCATCAGTCTTCATGTAGTCATAGTGTTGATTATGAAGAAAGATTGACGGAAAGAATCACTATGAGGTTAAAAGAAGAACTTATGCGCCAATTTGGGAGTTATGGCATCCGTTCGGCAGTGGATCCTCCACAGAACTAGACCCATTTGTGCCTCCCACAGGTAAATCTTTTTTTTTCTATATGTTATGAATTAAATAAATTTTATTTAATAAAATAATTGAATAACATTAATAAATCGTTGACTCTAACAGGTAGAAGCGGAAATGGGAGTTGTTTAGCTCCACCTGGGGATGACATGGATGACACTCATCCATGTCAGCTACATATTTGGGATTGTACAGAGAAGACACTAGTGGCTCGTGGAAAGGTATTTGAGGCAGCCACTGTTCTTCATGGCATAGAGTTATCAAAGGATGAGGTTAAGGTCATGGTAGAGAAGGTTCTCATGCCGTTTGCTTTAGTTCTTGTGCCAACAAATGAGGTATATACTATGGGACAGACATTCCAATGTTTCCTCGCCTGGCCTAGAGATTTAGTTGTTTCTGACCCCCCGATACAGACTCTTAAACCCACCGATATACTAAATTTTTATGTTTACATGTTTATTATATTCAAACTTAAATTATATTTCATTTTAACTGAAATTGCATCAATATAGGAAAAACCTCAACCAAAGAAGATTTTTCTCTCTTTGGACGATCCTCTTGGTGCATTGCTCCAACTAGCAGAAATCATAGCTGATAAGCTGACACAGGTTCCTTGGGATGCTAACATTTTTGGGAGAGACCTTGAGATCCCACTTTACTTGTATTCCCAAGATGTCTTGAGTGCCTTAGTGGTGAGTCGATTTCATTCAAACTTTAACTGTCCTGAATCAATCATGGACTGCACTTTACGCTTGAGTCCCCAACAATTTTCAGTTGAATGACCAATAGCCCCTCCATGATAATCACATCTTGCATCTGTGTCATAAGTCTTTGGAGAAGACTCGGGAGCAATGCTGCATTGGTCATAGGGATAGGAGTGAAACTCACAATCTTATTGCCTTGATTAACATTTCCTTGTTCAGTGGTTCGGTCGGAGGTTGAGTCAGGGTCGGGTCTCCAATTTTGTCCTGGAAAGGCTCGAAAATAAGGGTTGGTTAAGGGCATTTGAGTGGCAGGAAGTGATTGAGCTTTTCCATCATTCCTCTTCCCAGGTTTAGAATTGGACTCGTTCACACTTGCTACCATGGTAGAAACATGTGCGATCTTCCCTGTCTTCACACCAATTTCAATTCTTTCTCCAATTATCACCAAGTCTGGAAAGCTTACGGAAACATTACTCACCATACGCTCATAGAAGCGTGATTCCAAAGTGCTTATAAACATAATGGTCATCTCTTTATCAGGCAAAGGTGGCACTACTTGAGCAGCAATCTCTCTCTATCTTCGAGCGTACTCTTTGAATGCCTCAAACTCCTTCTTCGCCATATTTTGCAGATTCAACCTATTAGGCGTTGTATCACTATTGTATCCATGTTGCCTCAAGAATGCATCAGCCAGATCTTTCCATGAACGAATGTGAGGTTGTTCCAAAAGCATATACCAATTCAGAGCGATGTCAGTTAAGCTTTCCTCGAAGAAGTGAATTAGTAGTTTTTCATCATGAGCATAGGCAGTCATCTTCCTGCAAAACATGGTTATATGGTTCTTTGAACAAGTATTCCCTCGATACTTCTCAAATTCTGGCAACTTGAACTTTAGGGGTATCACCACGTCTTGGACCAAACATAGTCCAGCAACATCACTGAATGCAAAATTCCCTTCCCCCTCTATGGCTCTCAACCTCTTCTCGAGCATTTGTAATTTACTTCTTTCGTCCTTAACATCCCCAGGTGCAGCAATAGACTTCACCTCATGTTGCTTTATCTCTATCATGTTCACAATATTCGAATGAGTGGCTTCCCCAGAACATGTGAAAGTAGCAACTTCAAGCTTATTTTCTTCTTCAACCGCATTGTTTTCAGCATTTTGAAAGTAAACTTTCCTTGAGTCAACACCGAGGGGTGGAATGTAATTTGAAGGGAAGCTAGATGGAGGACAATTTTGGTTTTCCTGAACCTTGTGTTGTTGTTGTGGTGTGCACGTCTCTCTGGGGTTTTGCATGGCATTGAAGGCCTCCAAGATTTGAGTCATCTAACTCTTCAATTGTTGGATATCGGTCTTCATCATCTCTTGGGTTTCTCCTTGGTTTTCCATGATTTTTGCGATAGGGTCGCGTCCTGTAGGGTGTCTTGGAAGTTTAGTCGTATTTTACTTTTATTTTTTAGTTGAATTTTATTGAATGAAAAGGATAAAGATAGAACAAAAAGGAAATGAAAAGAAAGAGAAACTACGACATAATGCAACCAATTCTAGTTAGAAATTATAAAGTTGTGAAAACACCGTCACAAGCATAATGGAAACTAGCACAAAACAGAATCAACAATGTGATCCATACAATAAAACATCCATAACATTTAAGTCCACAATGTTTGAAACACAGGAAGTCATGATTAATTATCTTGAGCCCTAGCCATCACATTCTTCACTTCCTCCATCAGTTTCTTGCAGTGGTTGAGGAAAGCTTCAATCCTCTTAGGTGGGTTAAAAATCGGCATTGCAGACTCAACATCAGCTAATAACTTAGGGACATTTTTTATGGCTCCATTAGCAAGGGAGGCTAGCTGCGAGAAACATATCTTCCAGTGCTCTGTAATTCGTCCTTGTTCCACGACATATTCATTCATTTAAATCATCAATTCTCGATGTCTTTTTTCTTATTCTGCATGATGCAAACGTTCCTTCTCTAGTTTCGCCACAGCTTCTTTCACCCGCTGCTCAGCATTACTAAGTTTGATATGTATGTCCCGCAACTTTTCCAGTGCCTCTTGCTTGTCCCTCTTGAATTCATCACACAAGTCTTTTCTAACACGCTCTGATATCTCTATTATACCACACTCCATGGATTTCCACCTCAGCTTAGCGTTAACTGATGTTAGGTCTTGTTTCTGTTTTCTTATCAACTCTTCATACGTCCACTCGCTTTCCATCTTATCATGTCTGAGGTTTGCATAATTTTGTTGCAGGTTTTGAAGGTCATTGGTCAATGTGATATTTTCCTGTTTCGTCCTCTCTAGTTCTGCCCTTAGCAACTTCACTTGTTGAACCTCAACATTCAACAACCTCTTTTCACCACTCGAGTTCGGAGAAATAAACTTGAATGGCAACTTGAGTGCCTTAACCCTTATTGCGAGCCATTGGTTGTAAGGAATTCTTTCATCAACAGTCCATGATCTTGGGTCCCCCTCTACGCGAACAATATTGCCCGAAGCGTCCCTAATTTGATGAAGCACTTAAGCAAAAATCCCTTCCTCGTAATAAATTCGCAATGTGGCGAGAGATGCAGGTGTTGGCGATCCTTTCATAGGATACCCAAATTGTCTTTGTGCTAACAAAGGATTGTAATTAATACAACATCGGATACCCATGAGGGGCACATTAGGGTAATTGTCGCAATGGTATATGATATTTTATCTTTGCTGCCAAGAAGCACACCATCTAATCTTCTCCTCACTTAAGCTTGCACAGAATTGTGCCCATTCATTGGCCCCTTTTATCTCCGATTTACATTGTAGTATCTCCTCCACAGGACATGTAGCATTTAAAGTGCACTTACTCACGCGAGAGATGAACCATACATTCAACACCGGTAAACAACATACCATCTTCCTTCTCTTAAGCTCATTACATTAATTCAAGTCCCATAAACCTCAACTAGAATGGCAGTTACAGGGTTTTCAGAACGACTTTTTTATCCCATAAACGCATTCATGGCAGCACAGTCAACGAAATTCTTGACATTAGGAAAAAGCATGACACCATAGAGGATTAAATCCAATACATCTATAAATGTTTCCCATTTTCCCCCGCAGCTAACTGATGCAAGTACCACTCGAGGTATTGTTGAGGAATGCCCCTTGCTTTACCCTTAATTGTGAATTCGCTTTCCAACTTCATAGGGTGTATCTCCATTATTTCAGACAGTGTCAAGACATGGGTATATTGTTTGAGGTAGTTATATAGAGCCTTGCCTTCGAGAGGCATATTGTAAGACCCACTAAAATTAAATAATTAAATAAATAATTATTTAATAAATGCGGGAAGGAGAAGCCTTTATGGCATTAAATGTTAACCTTCATGACGTGGAAAAGTACTAGCTCAAGTGGTTGAGAGTACTTAATTGTGTGAGAGGGCTTGGGTTCGAGTCCTATGTATGCCAATTGTGTGTATTTATTTGTTATTGTTTTAAATATATGTTAGTCATGATGTGAAATAATATAATACTTGAATTATATTAGTTAACATGAAATATGAATTTGGTTGAATGGTTGAGCATCAATTTGGCATTGGCAAGGTGGTGGGTTCAAGCCTTGGAGAACCTAAACCAAAACTTTATTTTTGCTAAAGTTGGTTTTGGCAAGGATGGGAAGGGGTAGAAACCCTAGCAGCTGTGTGAAGGCAGCCAAAGGGGTTGAAAAACAACCCCATAATGGTCTTGAATGGCACTTATCACAAGCATTAAAACCAATTTTCGTTTTTGGCTAATTAACCTTCATTAAGACGTAATTAAAAGGCAAATTGAAGGGAGAAAGAGGGTTTTGTTGGCCTGGATTGGTACTGCACGTTTTGGGAGAGAAAAACCAGAGAGAAAACGTGGGATAAAGTGTCATCCAGGAGCTGAATTGAGTGAGGGACGAAAAGCCATACTTTGATCAAAGGAGGAGACGAGAATTTATCAAATTAAGCAAGGAATCCAGGTTATGGGAGTTCCTATTGATTGTTTAATTTTTATTGAATGAATCGTGATTTATGATGGGTTGGGATGGCATTTAATGTGTATATCAGAGCTGAAATCGGGTTTCTGGAATTTTTCCAAAAACCGCATGGCGGTCACGCGTGACCCGCCAGGCGACACAAGCACCAAACCCATTTTCTAGGTTTCCTCCATGAACTGCCTGGCGACAGAGGATGAACCGCCAGGCGACCCGAACATCGATACACTGTCTTTGGCTATTTTTGACATTTTGGGGTACCTGTGATGTGGTCGTGATGTTTATATGCTTGAATTTGAATTTTTATGAATACGATTGACTGTGTATATTATGGTTGTGTTGGGATGTATGATTTATGATCTGAAATTTGGGGCTAGGGTTTATGTTGGGAATAAAAAATAATTATGCATGCTCTAAGTACATGATTGGTACAATTTTGATGAAATTGACGCTATTACATGTAAAGTACGTATATGTTGCCATATATGAGCATGTTGAAATATTGTGTATATGCTTGCATAGAAAGGTTATGGAAAATAAATAAACCTGGATCATGTGAAATAACCATTCGTAATTTGGATCACAAACGTGTGTTGGAATTAGTAAAAGGATGCTTATGGCTCATATAGGAATTGCTTACGTATATGCATGATTTGTGTTGTGATGAGCATGATGTTTTAATGGAAAAAAAATGTTAAAATGGAGAAAATTATGGACTATGGGTGATGTGTGTAAGAGAACTATGGCATGCAATTATTTGGGTTGACTATAAATAAGGTGTGGTATGGGAAAATAGGGATCTAGTATGGGCGATATTTTGAAATGATTATGGGATCAATTGGTGTGAGATGAATGGTTTAGAGTGTTGTCATATATATATATATATATATATTGGTTGTTGTAGTGAGATGTTTGTTCTTTAGATTATGCAATATTAGTATGTGAGGTGGTATGAGATATCTTAGTATTCATCTGCGGAACTGTGAGACTTGTATCATTGAGTGTGATAAAGCATGTTTCAATTAGCACCTGAAAAAGAATGTGGTTGTATCATGAGAGTATTGACTCATTGACTTGACAAAGATGTGTGCATAATTACAAAACTTGATTTGATGGCATGTTTAAATGGGTGTGATGTACTCTAGTTATAGTTGTATGACTGGAAAACCATATTGGTGCTATAATTTGGTGTGTTGTATGATTTGAGGTCCATTGGGATCTGTTTTAAGTGCCAAAAACCAGTAGCATTGTGCTATTGGTATGGCGCCTGACGGTGCGAGCGAGCCGCCAAGCAGACGGAACACAAACCCGTGACAGTGGTCACAGTGTGAGCAGGGTGCCTGGCGGTGGGGAGGGTTCCGCCAGGCGGAATGGAGCAACAGAGACCCTGATGGTGCAGTGGGGCCTGGCGGCGCGAGACCGGTGTGTCAGGCGGTAGCGATGCGAGACGCCTGGTGGCAGTGCGGAGTCCGCCCGGCAGTAACGGTGCAGTGATGATTCTGTAGGCGCGTGGCGCGTGGCGGTGTGTGATGCCCGCCAGGCGGTCTAGACCTAGTTTCCTCCTAGTGACGTGTGATGCGCGCCAGACGGATTTGGTTCAGTGTCAGTGCGTGAGGAAAGGTTTCTTCACAGCTTTAGGTGATATTCATGATGCGAGGCTTTGGCTGGGGGTCTAGTTACGAGTGTAACTCGTATTGGAGTAACACGTGACCACTCTAGGTTCTAGCCTGGTGGTTTAGGAAGTCTAGTGGAGTGTGCGAGTTCTGGCTCATAGGGCGAGGTTCGGGTGATTGCCCTCTTCAATGCATTCTGTTACAGTTTTGGTAGTCTGGAACAGTTACAAATTATGTTTGTTTCGGGGAATTCCACTTGGTGTCACGGTGAGATGTTATGGCAAAGTTATTCCCACGTGTGGACTATCAGATGGTGGCCTGTAGTCGAAGGGGCGAGTAGACACTCGTGCAGCAAAGATCGATCATTGATCTCACCTAAAGGGTATAGAAATGATAGACATCTAATGCAAGTGCTGGAAGTGGAGAAGTAAGGAAAAAGGGAGAAGAATACTAACCCGGGTTAACTTTGAGTTGATGTATTTATTTATGATATTTGTTTGCTTTTATTTACATGAGTTCACCCTATCTGTGTGTGTGGCGATGATCATGTAACTTGTTACATGGGAGCAGATGTTGGTGCAGGTGAGCAGACTAATGCATAAACTCGGAGCGGGGATAGCATGGGAGTCTTTTTATTTATTTTGTTTAGAAAAATAAATTTGTAAACTCTCATGAGATACTTTGATATTATTTCCGTTTTATAAACTTTGGATTATTGCTTTTATTGTACGTTAATAAAAGTTTTAAATATTTCCGCGTTTTTGGAAAATTGTTGGATAATAAATGAGGTTGTTTTATTATAAATTTATTTTTTGTTTATTTTAAATAGTAATTTTCGGCTAGGACTTTACATTTGGTATCAGAGCCATGATTTCAATGATTTCATGGGGTTGCTATGTGTTGACATTTATATGTGTTGCTATGTCTTGCTATGGAATTGAAATAGGAATTGTTTGATTTACCAGTGTTACACATATCCAAGATCTGCTCCAATTCCTCGATTTTTGGTGCCAACTGAAAGTCTTGAAAAGTAAAACATCTTAGGGGTGGGTCATAGTACTGTGCTAAAGCAGTAATCGCTGATGTTTGGACCTCCCCCTCTAACAAGTTTAACAAATTCCCATATTTTCCCCTGAATGCATCCCTCTAAGTCGACTTCATTCTCTTCACTAGTTCTCGGAGGCCACTCAGATTACCTTCCTTTGCTTTGATTGATATCCTTTTCTTCAAAGTGTCTGCACTTGAATGCTCCCCGTCTCCAAATCCCATGTTAGTTTCCATTTTCTTTTTGAGGACTTAATCACACCTTTATAATTTGCTACCTATAACCAACAAAATGCGACAAAACCATGAAAAAGTATGGAGAAAAAAGAAAAGAATGAGAAAATAAAATAAAAAAAGATGTAGAAGATGATATGGTGATATGTACAAGATGCATAGACAAAAGCTGAAGATACAAATTAGAGTTATAAACTGTACACATCTCCCTTTGTGCCTTAGCGAAGGTTCGACGCTTAAGATCTAAGGTGAAGTACATGCACTTACAAGGATGGTTTCCTAGTACCTAATGGTCAAGGTCATTAGAGCTATGACCCACTCCATGGCATTTCTCACAGTAGTTGGTAGTCAACAAGAAGTGAGAGTACCAAAGAAGCAAACAAACTCTAATTGGGATTCTCACAATGACCACTTGGGAAGTTCATCCACTATGGCACTACTACACAATCCCCTCTAATTCTAAGTTACACAGACCCGGGTATAGGGCCCCACTCATGATATGCATAATGTGTGTGTGAAGGGACAATGATGCATACCCAACCCACCTGCAAAGCAACCAGAAAATTTCCCAGGCAGATATATATAACAAAATAAACAATTTACACATAATCATTCCAAGAGACAAATATATACAAATAGAAATAGAGACAAGAATATACAAATAAAAAGAAAGGGGAAATAATACATAATGAAAAACCACATCAAGGTCACATATCTAACTAAATGGCTTGACTGTTTAGCGTCCCAGTGGAGTTGCCATCTGTCGCAACCAGAATCGCGACGGGACGACGAACCAAAAAAGAAAACGGGTTTAAAAAGAGATTTGGAGTCGCCACCATAGTTATTCTGGAAAACTATGGAAAACCATAAAGATAAGACAAGTTTGCGAAAAAGCAAATTTTGGATCATGGAGTCGGTTACGCATAGGGAAGGTGTTAGCACCCTAGAATGCCCACCCGAAGGCGGTTCCTATAATTAAAAATGCAAAATTGATGTGATTTTCAAAATGTTAAATTTCCCCAAAAATAATGAAACAATAATATTAAAAAGAAAGAAAATTTTTTTAAAAAAGTTTTTGGGCCCGACAAGGATTGACTTTGGTCCTATGTATTCTCATTCAAAATGAGAAATCAGGGTTACGTAGTTCTTTAAAAGATATTTAAAAAAGCTATTTGGAAGGTGATGTGACTTTTTTGGAGGTGAACCTGACAAGGACTGACCTTGCTCCTACGTATCTCACAGTGGAGAATTAAGGATCACGTAGTTCTTTAAAAGACTTTTGTTTGAAAATGTTGACGTTTTTTATATTTTGAAAATTTATAGTTTTTTTTTGGTATTTTTGAATTACTTGAAAATATGTGTCACACGACGCGAGTGGTCGAACAGACACTAAAAGAGAAAGAAAATCATTTTTTTAGTATTTTTGAATTATTTGGAAGAAAGTGTCACACGACGTTAGTATTTTTTAATTAATTGGAAGAAAGTATCACACGACGTGAGTGGCCGGACAAACACAATAAAAATGAAAGAGAACTTTTTGATTTTTTTCTATATTTTAATTTTTATGATTTTCAAATATATTTGTTTGTTCTTTTTAAAAAAAATAAAAAAAATAAATTTATAAAAGGATGAAATTATTTAAGAAGGATAAAAATGGAAAACAAAAATACGGGGGTACATGAGTGGTTAGTGGGGGTGCACAAAATAAACACAACAACAAACCCAAAAACAATAGACAAAGACATAGGGTGCATGAGTATCTGGGAGGTGTACGAAGTAAATGAGGTGTGTGTATTAAAAGATGAGGGTGCAACGAGTAAAATATAAAACAAGCCCAAAATAGGAGTGAAAAGTGTGTGCAGGTGTGCAAGATTAGTAATTGTGGAGGTGTGCGAGGAAGGAAACAAATTCAACAAAAATAACACACAAAGACATGGGCGTGTGGGTAAGTAAAATGGGGAGTGCATGAGGAACAGTGAAACGGGCCCAATTGAAGTACAGGGAAGGGGTGTGGGATTAAGAGAGGGGGTGCACGAAGAAAAAGAAATGGCAGGCCACTTTCTTTTTTTCTCTAAAAAAACAAAACCCTAACTAAAGCTAGAGCTCTCCTTCCTAGCAGCTCCTTCTTCTTCTTGACACCAATAAGTCGACTCCAGCCCCTAGGACGCGCATCTACTCATCCTTAAACGCCAATGATGACGGCAGTCACTATCGACGGAGCTGTCGACGCTCGTGTCACCGTCTCGACCTCATTTTTTCCTCTTCGTGAGCACTACTTCGTTCTCGTGTTCTGCGTGCGTAGCCAACCAAGACTTGCCGCCACCATATTGACCACCGCGATTGGGACACGCGAGCACCATGGAAACCTAACCACTGACCTTCGCGACCCAAATCACCTTTGTTGTGCCCCAAGCTTCTCATTCTTCTTCTTACGCGAGTCACCAAGGTTTGGAAACCGCATCACCGAGCCCCACCACAACGCTCCCAACCACACCAGGAGCTACCACCACGTTCACTTAGGAACAAAACCAACACAGATCATGAAGGCACAAACCATACCTCTTGAAGCTCCTGGTGTGCCAATTCCCCGGAGTGTGCTCTTCCTTCTCCTACCTCTATATATCTGCTTTTTCCAACTTTTTGTTTTTTCTCTGGTCCGAATGTTTAGAGCCAAGAAAAATTGTGTTCGCTCCTGCTAGTTAGCTCCTCTGTGAGGTCCCCCCAAGCCTTGAGAAATTTTCCCCCTTTTTGTTCATGATCTAGAGACGTAAGGTGGGAAGTAGCGATTGCTTCCTCTTATTGCTCTCTTTCCAGTAGAGCCACTTTTTCTTTTCAATCAATCCGCTCATCTTCGGTCAATCACCATGGCTCACTGATGCAATTTTTATGGTAAGTAGCGGCAGCTCAGCCAATGTCCAGGGTACCAAATAAAGAAAGCTAGGCAATTGAGGGCAACGGAAAATTAAATGCTCCACACCATTTTTTTTTACTTTTTTTTTCAAATATGTTTTTTTATTATTTTTTTAAAATAATAAATAGTAACAAAAATAAAATAAAAAAATACAAATAAAATACAAATAAAAGGACAACAAAAATGATAGTAATAAGACTTTTTTTTGTAGTGCTAAAACCTCTACACACAATTTCTTTATGAAATTCTTTAAACATCTTAACTTGGCATGCTTACACAATATTTCATACCAATTATCATCTTATATACCCATAATAACATTTTTATCTCAATTCATAGCAATAAGTACTATAGAATCTAGTTGAAGTATACATATAACATCCAAAGTAACCAAAACAGGAAAACAGAGCAATTGGCGCTATACATGAAATACATCCAAACTATGAAAACCATTTCTCTAACCACAGACTTCAAAACAAAGAGCTCACAAGTCAAAATGAAGATTCACGTGTCTAGGATCAACTGTCAAAATTTCAGCTTAATCTGATGGTTAACAAAGCGGGAATCTTCATTTTACCAATAAGACCCAGTGTTGAAAACTGTGTAGCGCTCAGTCCCATAAAGTTCCGCCTAGCATTGATCAATTCGCAAAACCAGCGCTTAACGCCTCTTGATAGAGCTCAATGCCAATCGATTCGCAAAAACGAGTGCTCAGCGCTGCCACGTGAGGCTTAGTGTTGTATAAGATATCAACAACATCAAATTAAGGTTTTTGAGCAATCTGAACCTATTTCATTACTCCAATTGGTACTTTTACTATAGACAATGGTAAAAAAGAGTTTTAAACTATAGTAGGTCGCACCAATTACATTCATGATCCAATAAATCCATCTTTCTCAAATACCCCTAATTCAAACAATACAATCAATTTCAATTCAATCATTTAAAAGATCAACATACTACAATCACAAGCATCAATAATTCATCATAACATATCAGATACTTCACAATCATACAAGATATGGCTCACTAACTCTAAAAGCTATTAGTTTCCCTTACCAGTTATCCTGCTTAGGTCGCTCTATAAACGTCAAAGGCCTCTAACTCCAAAGGATGCTCTATCTACACATAGAAACATCACAAGAATGATCATGACATACCGGTATGATCACTGATCAACAGAGACTCATACTAATGATTAAAATGATGCATGCAAGCGAAAAAGGCTCACATGCGACAAAAAACAAAAATAGACCAAAAAGATGGTAGAAACTCAACTTACGCGAATTGAAAACTTGATCGGTCTAACTTGAAGAGCTTGCCGAAAGGATCAATCCTACGGTCTTGATTCTTCAATCGAATGATTAGAGAGTCAGAACTCCTAGAGAGAAGTCAGAGAGCTATAGAAAAGTGGTTTCTAGAGAGATTGTGTGTTTTAAAATAATGAAACTCTTTTAGAACGATTCTATTTATAATAAAAGCTTTTAATATTTGAATAATTGAGTCTCACTATTTTTCAACCTCCATCACTTCTAAAATGTCATTTTCTAAGGTTTCACAATGTGTGTGTGTTATATCTTGATTACTCATGAAGAAAACAAGCTTGAACATTGGAGTTCATAGTTAGACCAATGTTCATCATATAGATGTATATGGTTTTATTTGTGTCTTTTAATTTGTTGAATGGTTTTTCAATAGGTTAATGGTGTCATTTAATCTATTGAATGGCTTTTTTATAGGTTGAAAGGTTTGTTGCAATAGTTTTAAGGTTAAATTACTCTTTTGGTCCCTCTATTTGTCATGAAATTTCAGTTTGGTCCTCAAGTTTTTCGTTGTCTCAATTTGGTCCTCATTTTCTTAAAAATGACTCAATTTGGTCCTCACCGTTAGTTTGACCAGACGATGTTAAAGTCAACGCCACGTGTCAATTTTTGGTTTTTTTGAATTTTTTTGAATTTTTTACACGTGTCACTTCATAGCTGTGCCACGTGTCAAAGTGTAACATGTGGCACAACTGTGAAGTGACACATGTAAAAAATAAAAAAAATTCAAAAAAAAATTCAAAAAAAATTCAAAAAATTCAGTCGACAGACGGCCTGCTAGTTAACAAACTGGTTAAAAATTTGGACATACAGCCTCGGTTGCTACATAACCTGAGGCAGAAAAGCGATCATATGGCTTCGGTTCTCAGAAGAATCGAGGCAGAACGTGGGGTTTCTACTTCAGTCGACACCCGAGACCAAAAGTTGACCCTTTTTAAAGTCAATTTAATATGCTTCAGTTCTAGAACCGCGGCAAAAACGCAAAAATAACCAAGGCCAAATCCCCTTCCTGCACTGGTGAGATCCAAAAACTTTAAGAGGTAAGAGATGAAGAGGTTCATGAGGGAATAAAATAGAATGAGGAATTTTGTTATCTAAAATCGAAGATGACATACAATCAATAAGATAATATACAGTAAAAAAAAGCATCACCCATAAAATGTTGAGGAATCTTACCATGAATTAAAAAGGTGCGAGTTGTTTCAATAAGGTATTTATTCTTACGCTTAGCCATCCCATTTTGTTAAAGTGTATAAGCATATGAAGTTTGATGGAGAATGCCACAAGAAGCCATAAATTGTAAAATAGAATTTGAAAGTTATTCATGGTCATTATCACTTCGCAAAATTTTAATATAAACACCAAACTGATTTTTAATTTCATTATAAAAGTGTTGAAATATGTAAAATATATCAGAATAATTTTTCATTAAAAATAACCAAGTACATATGGAATAATCATCAATAAAAGTGAAAAAATGTTGAAAACCTAAATTAGACTTAATACGACTTAGGCCCCAAATGTCAGAGTGAACTAAGGCAAAATGGGAGAGAGCACGTTGTGAGACACTACTAGGAAAAAGACTACAACTATGTTTTCTTAATTGAAACGACTCACACACCAAACTAGACAACTTGGATAAGCTAGGAACAAGCTGATGTAATTTGGCCAAACTGGGATGACCTAGCTAAGCATGAAGGAGAGAGGGAGACTCTATAATTGTGCCAACATGTGTACAAGGGCAGAGAGGATAAATACCATGAGACCCACATCCGGTGCCTGTAAGACCTAGGAAAAATAATTATATTTTTTAAGAGGGTAATTGGTGGTGAGGAGAATATTTACATTAAGAAATAGATAATTCTATAGGAATAGACTGTAGCACAGCTGGTTAGAGCCTTGTCAAGTGTGGGTGGTAAAGGGTTCAATTCATTGTGTGTGCATTTAAGGCATTTAAATTTAAAAATGGTTTTATAATTGTTTTGGCTGACTTATATTTTATAAATTACTTATATTTTATACGTTAATTGTAATTCAAGTGGCGATTTACAATATATTTTCTTGAAGGCTTGGAATGTGTGGATGCTATTTAAATGTTAATGTGCATATAAATTGACTTGAAAAATGTGATGTTTGACATGGTTTGAAGTGTTACTTGAGTATTAGGGGTCGTGTGTTTGAATCTTGGCTATAACAAAAAGAGGTGGAATGGTGTGTGTGTGTGTATATATATATATATATATATATATATATATATATATATATATATATATATATATATATATATATATATATTGTGAATTCGTGGTGTATCTAAGGAGATGAAAAGTTGAGGCAAATGCATTGTATCTAGACATAAGCATAAGAAATTAAATGAAATTATGGAGAGTAAAGAGAACTAAATTATTAACGTGAAGTTAGGAGAGGAAAATCTTAGAGTAGAAAAATAAAAATTAAATAGAATTGTGCAACTTAAATTTATTTTAATAAAATATTTTTTTTTATGGTCTGTTGAGGAAAATAGAGAGGTGGGAGTGAAGAATAAAAGTTGGGGGTTGTGTGAGAGGAAAGGGAGGTACATGTGATTTTGAAGGAAAGGAGAGAGGGTAGAGTTGGTTTGGAAGGTCACGTTGAGAACAAAGGAGGGTAGACCAAAGCTAAGGTGATCTCAGAGCAAGAATTCCAGGTAAAGGGTGTTAAGCCTTGTATCTGTTATTTGTTCATGTGATCAATGTTTTGTGGATATGAAATAAGATGGAAAATCATTAATTTTTGGAGTAAGGGGTGCTACACCTTATATTCACGTTATTTTTTTATTTTATGTGATTAGTGTTTTTTGGAATATGAGATAAAATGGGAGGAAACGTTAATTTTTTGTGTAAGGGGTGCTAAACCTTGTCCTCTTGTGTTTTTGGTTTGATATATGTGGTGTGTGGTCTTCTTCATGGGTTGAAAGGGAAATGTTCTAAGATGAATTTCTGCATTGTTTTGTGATGGAAAAAGGTATAAGGTGATGTCTCGTGGCCTTGAGAAAGGTTAATTTTGATGAATTTGGTAAAAATTTTAATAGGATGGATTTTACTTTCAATGTGTCTGTGTTCATGATGCAATGGAGTTGTTTGTTTACTGTCTTGCCAATTTTGTGATAAAGGCAATAATTATGTCAAATTATAATTTTTTTATTTGATTTTTTTTTGTGGAGAAAGAAGCTTTGGATGGTAAGTTGATCAAATTCCATAGTAATTTGGTTGTGTTGAATTTTGTTGTTAATTAAAATTAGAAATATGGTTGGATTATTGTTATCTTTTATTTAAATTGGAGTAGAGGATTGTTTTGTTGGCTAAACTGGATTAAAAGGTATGAATTTTATGATAATTTATGGTGTAGAATAAAAGTGCAGTGAGAATTCGTGGTACTGTGTCATTGAGTGGTTGAATTAGCATTTTGGGTTGATTTGATGAGTTGTAATGTGAACAATTTGCATGAAGTAGAGGGTTAGGAACCAAGGTATGGAATGCTATGGAGTTTGGTGTTTTATTGTTGAGCTGTAATCTATGATACACGGATACGATACGTCGATACATTTATTTTAAAAATAATAAGATACGATACATAATAGATACGCGATATATGAATATTGAAAAATGTACAATAATTCTTAAAAACATAATAAATATAAGATTGTTATTATGTGAATACAAATTAAAACCATATTACTAAACTTGTCAACATAAAAAATATAAATTATTGTCATCATAAAAGTTTTACTACAAGAAAATTCTTAAATAATGACTAATTTTAGTAACCAAAAATATGTTAGAGACCACTTTCCTAATTAGAGACCAATTATTTTGGTAGCCAAAACTTTGGTAACTAATGTTAGTGACCAATTTAGAAACCAAATATTTTGATAGTTAAAACCTTGGTAGCTAATGTTAGTGAACAATTTAAAAATAATTCATAATAAAGATTATTTTACTTATCAATTTAAAGACCAATTATAATTTTTTAGTTTTTAAATTGGTATCTAAATTTTTCACTACATAGTGACTAATTATTTGTTGTCACAAAAATTGGTCATTATTCAAATATTTTCTTTTAATGTACTATGATTTTGTAAATTAGATACTTCATTGATAAGTATTAGTAAAATATCCTAAAGTATCAGACACGGATATGTGTCAGACATGGATACGTGTCGGACACGGATACGTAACCCAAGTTGAAGTATTAGTGCATCATAGGTTTTAATGTTATTTAGTTTTGTTTGCCTTAAAATGACCCAAAATCATGTGTTGGGCATTGTTTTTCATATATATATATATATATATATACACACACGCCTCCTAGGACGCAAAGCACTGGTCTTGAGCAAATTTACGAGAGGTCTGGCGCGGAGCACCGACTTCTAACGCTAGGCGCACTAATTTTTCTTGTTTGTGCATTTTTGTAAAATTGAGTTTTCTAGTTAGTTAACCGTCGGATTTACCTGAAAGTTTTACAATTGGTCCATACCATGTTGCTCTTTAGTTTGAACGATGCGATGATAGTTTGGAGGTCTAGAGTGAGAGTTATAAGTTACACATGATTGCTGGTTTTTCATGGTTGCATTGTGTTAATATTTTGTTGTGATAAATTGTGATAGGTTCTATTTGCAGTATATTGGATGTTGGGCCTGATGATTGATGTATGTTAAATACAATGATGAGGATTGTATGATGTCAATGTGTTACGAACTAGCTTCCATTGATGGTGGTTGAAACGCAAGGAGATCTACGAATGATGATGGAGGTGTTTTCCAATGAGGCTCACATAATGTGCTTGCTCGTGTTGTTGCAGGTTTCATCCATTTCTGAATTATTATTTTTTTAATTTTTAACGCATTTTATGCCTCGGTTAGTATCAGAACCGAGGTAGTAATGATGAGATATGCCTCGGATAAGAACCGAGGCAGAAAGGTAAACCTTTTTTTGTTGGCACAAGCAAGCTTGAAGCAAAGAATTTATAAAGCCATGTGCATGAATATCTTAAGTGTTTGATGAAGATTGATGAAGATCCTCTTGAAGATTAAGTTTTAATGTGTTAAATTTGTATATAACATGTTAAATGTAATGTGTTAGTGTTATACATTGTTGATAGGCTATATGACATAGGTTAGATGTCTTGTGTGCCTTAGTGTGTCTCTTTTAATCTGTTAAAATGGGTTTTAATAAGTTAAAAGGCTTGTTGTATATAGTTTCTGGTATGAATGCATTTAGTCAGTTGAATTATTTTTCAATCGACTGATTTCACTTAAGTCAGGTGAAATCAGTTGACTATACGAAAAATTCAATCGACTGTTTTCGCGAGTAGAGGTGTGAATCTGAGTTTTTCTGAACGAAACCTTGTCATTCATCTCTGGGAAGCATTCTATCTCTGCAATACACAGCTGGAACTCGTGTTTTGAAGATCTTGGTTGATCTTGGAGGCATTTTAGCTTGTGAGTAGCTTGAAGAACACATGTATGGTTGGCTATGGACAGCCACCATTAGGTTTGGATGTTCTTGTGCCTCTGGATGGTTTGCCTGATGTGATTTCAGGTCTGCAAGTGTGATTCTTGTAGGTTGTGTGTCTAGATTTTTGTGTGAGTCAAAAATCTTGTGTGTTTTGTTGTTCAAAAGTGTAATCTTGGTTTGTGATTTGTAAAACTTTTGAATATAGTGGAAACCAAGCTCAGGTTGTTCTGGTAAACTAGATGTACCTATGTGATTGAGTGAACTAGTGTAAAAACAGTTATGCATTTCTCTTTCCCTCGTCTCACACTCTTTGAAACTCTTTAAAAACTCAAGAAAACCAAGCAATTTCATCTTTGGTGTGATTTAATGCGTTCTTGTGTAAACCGAGACTTTATACTTGTTATAAATACTGATTGGAAACGATCTTGTATGTAAAAGATTGTTGTTTGAGTTGAATTCGCAAATTCTGCATTCTGCATATTTCTCCAGTATTTTAGCCGACTAATTTGTCTTTTTAATCGACTATTTCATAGCATCAAGAACAATGTAGTCTGCTGTTTTATATTTTAATCGACTGAAAGTGTACTAGTCTGCTACATTTACATCCAAACTTTCCAGTCCATTAGAATCAATTGAAAAGAGGTTTAAGCTTTCGAAAAAGTTTTATAACGCCAATTCAACCACTCCCCCCTTTTTGGCTAAACTCATCATTTCAAAACTAACAATTTTTACCTCGGCTAGATATGCCTCAGGTCTTAAACCGAGGCCAAATGACCAAAATAACTGCGGCAAAAACCCTTTCCCGCACTAGTGATGCTATGTGAGTTACATGTTAATATGCTTGTTATGTGATGTGATACATTGTTATCTCATCCTTGTATGTTTGTGGATGTGGTTTTCACCTACGATGATCGTATGACTTGCGTTATATGGGAGTAGATGTTGTTGTAGATGTAGTTGAAGAGACTTAGCGGTGAGGAGCTCGTAGGGCAACTTTGGGGAGTTTTGATTTAACCTTTAGAAATTTTTTTTTGTTATTAAATGAGGAAAATTTAATAATGTAGTGGTTGAATTTAACAATGCCACGTATTTAAAAGATTTGAGATTAAGTCTAGTTTTGAAAATTTAAGTTATTTGTTCAAAGGAACTATATATTTAAATTGATAAATAAAAAGGTTTTGAACGAGTTTTTTATCAAGTGTTATTTTGGATAAAATAATTGTGAAAAATTATTATTTAATAGGATGGTATAAGAGGTTGTGCTTCGCATTTTAAATGAAAAAAATTGACACGTGGCATCTCCAAAGGGGTGTTATGTTTGTGGTATCAAAGCATGGTTTTACAGTTTTAGGATTTTTCAGTTTTCAAAAATCTTTTGAGACTTTGGGAAGTGAGCTTGACACAGTTCTGTTGTGTTGTTTATACATGATTGCTTTGCAAGGTCTCTTTGGAAGAGTCTTTGAGTAAGTATAATGCTTGAAAATTTTGATATGATTAGATTGTATGCCTTGAAAGGTTTGGATTGTATGTGTTGTATTGTTTTAGCTTAATGTATGTGTTTTTTTTTTTTGCATTCTTTCATATCTGACGAGTGGGTGGAAGAACTTTGACTATCTGTGTGGGTTTGTTTTAGAATTTGACAACCTATATGTATCTTAACTTCTAAGCGAGCAAGTTGCAGTGTGACTGGTGGTGTAGACACTAGCATTTGGGCAAGGTTTAACATGTTGAATCTATGTTGGTTGTCGATTATAGTGTGGAGCGTAATTTCAAGGTAACTTGATATGATTGTCTCTTTAGGGGTTAGATGTTATCCTTCTGAGTGTAGTTAAAGGTATGTACAATTTCTCTACTTTTAATTTCTCTTTCTCTATGCTTCAAATTTGAGAACATTATGCCTTTAATGGATTGTCTAGTTGTGCTAGTGCTTTTGGTTGAACTCAAGAAGAAAAGGGTGTGAAAATTATGTGTTGTGAGTAGAGCTAGTGTATGATAATATCTAGAAGTTGGACTCATGACAAGTATCATTTAAGTATGAGGCATTGAGGAACTAGAAATATTTTGAGGTTTTAATATATTATGAGTTAGGGATGATAAATGGTGATTTTTATGATGTTAGAAGGAAAAGTTTGCTTGTGGTGTGGTTATATGAATATTAGAGAATGATCTTTGGAAATTTTCATTTGTGAAATATGAAAAAAAAATGTGATTCGAGTTTCACTGAGTATTAGTATTAAGATTAAGTTAAAATTTGTTCATAGGTATTAATTGATGGTAAAATTATAGTTATATCACTTTTAGGGTGTTATGTAATGGTGAAGTTCTGGAGTGATTAAGAGGTATTGAATTATTTGAAGCAATGTTTTAGTGTTTAATTTGATAAAAATTGGGATGATTTTCAATGTACTTTTAGGCTGTGATGAAGGGTTGTTATGAAATTTTATGAACAGATGGATAAATTTATAGGCATGTGATAAGAAATGTAAAATGATATTTTTGGGTTACTAGAGATTATGTCTTTCATGGTTGGGTTCAAACTTGATTAAGCTTGAATTGTAATATTTTGTTTGAAGTCAAAGTCGTCTGCGACTGGAGAATAGGTGACTCTACTTGGGAGTTAGAGGAGGATATGAGGAAGTAACATCCACATCTATTTTCCGGGTAAGTCTTCATTTTCGAAGTCAAAAATTTTTGTTGTTGGGGAGAATGTGAGACCCACTTATTATTCTGCCCTAATGTTTAAGGGTTGCCCCGATCAGTTGGGCCCAGAGCTGGCCCATGGGGTGTCCAAAACCCCTAGAGCAGCCTAACTCACTCATTGTTCCATTTTCCAAAAACAAACCAGCTTCCTTTCCCTCTCTTTTCTCTCCAACAGTGCTCTGCTAGGGTTTGGAGCTCACTCATACTCAAGTTAGCTCAACCATTTTTCTGCTCCACGTATGTTGCTTGTCGCTCATATTCTTCCATTCTTAGCTTGTTTTTCGTGTTTCCCATGAGCAGTGGCGGATCTTGACCAACATTGTTGGGGGAGCCAAAATAATACATTCAAAATTTTTACATTTAATGATTAGCATTAATACCGTAAAAATGAATACATAACTTAGTATAACAATAACCTACGTCATTAGCGGAAAATCAAACCACACTTAAAATCGAAAAAAAAAATCGATGATAATAAAACCACACTTAAAATCCAATTATAAAAAACACATAGTACAATCCATTTTCTTCGATATTCATAAAATAAAAAAATTAATATACAATAAATTCATTAAATAAATTATTAAACTAATATTTCACTATCAAGTGAGACAAAAGATAATTATCTTCTTCTTTATTTCTTCGAGAATAGAAGAGAACAACTAAGATATGAGAGCAAAAATAATAGATCTTTTTCTCTTGAGAAACAAAAGAAAATAGACATATAATGGAAGCACAATTAAAATTTGATTATAAAAAACATACAGTACAATATTTTTGCTTCTATGTTCATAAAATTAAAAAAATAATATAAAAGAGATTCATTAAATAAATTATTAAACTAATATTTCACCATCAAGTGATACGATTCTTCTTTTCTTCCTAGAGAATGGAAGAGAATAAAGCAGAAACAAGAGCAAAAATAAAATATATTTTTCTTTTCAAATACAAAAGAAAACGAAAACAGATAAGAATGAAAGATGAGAACAATTTGTGAGAAACTCAAACTATAACAAAAAAAATAATAAAAATATCTTAATAAATCTTTTTATTCTTTACTATGTATGATTTTATATTTTCTTATTTATTACCATTAATTATTATTTTTATAAAAGAAAAGAATATTTAATTTAATATTTATAATAAAAAAAATCAAAATACATAATATCTATATAAAAAAATTTAAAAAACCTATCATAAAAAAAAATTTCAAAATTTGGGGGGGGCCATGGCCCTCCCCTGCTACCATTATGCTCCGCCACTGCCCATGAGGTTCATCTTGATGACCTTGTTTCCATTTTGTTCCGCTGTTTTTCAGCTTTCGAATCTACTCCTAGAGCTGTTGTGCTCAACTATTTGGGTGTCGAAGTCCTTTGCTAGCTTTTTTCCATGTTTTTCATGGAGTAGCGATTATACTCCATGACTTTGCTTCTTATAATATTTTGTGTTACATTTCATTTAATTAAGGTTATTATTTAAATGGGATGTTACAAATAATGAGTTAGAAAATAAAAAATAAATAGATAAAATATGTCGAAATAGTATTCTTACATGATGAAAATAAACAACAAATAAAAATATTAAAAAATTAACAAATGTGTATCTTTGGGTTGAAGTTGAACTTATTGGTGCCTAGTTACCACACTAGTGCACTTTGGGCTTTCTAACTCGGGCTTTATGCCTCGGTTATAGCATAAATGAGGCATATAAATAAGTAGTGGCAGTTTTGTAATTGATGCAACATTTTATGCCTCGGTTATCAGTTGACTCAAGACAATAAAGTCAGTTTATGCCTCTGTTGTTACTCACCCGAGGTAGTAAAGTGGCCTACTAAATATTTTTTTTCTTTTTTTTTGTTGAAATCTATGGCTTCGGGTGTTAGGACCCGAGGTAGAAGATGTTGATGTTGATATGCCCCGGTTTTCGATTGAACTAAGGCAGAAGGTGGGTTAAATATCCCTAAATGCATAAACATATCCATCTTTTTCCTGGTGCGCGAAAACAACCTTTGTTGTGCAAAATCTCATATTTTCTGTTCAGCCCCGTGACCCACAATCGCAAATCCGCCGCCGTGCCCGCCTCCTCCGCTTGGTGTCGGCATTGCACCCCCTCCGATGAGAACAATAGTTGTGCCACCTTCGTCCGCGAGTTGTGGTATTTTTTGCATTTTTGTTTTGCGATTTCAATCCATTTTCTTGGGTGTTTTTCCTGTAGGGTTGGGGTTCGTCTTGGTGCAGGTGAACTTCGAATAGTGGTTGATTCAATAGTTGTTAGCACGAGAGTTTGGATGCACGACGTGGTTGTGTTTCGCGAAGTGACGCCGCTACAGGCTGACGGCGATGAGCGTGGTGATGTTTCGCGAACTAGCGAAGCTACGTTTTGGGTCAATGAGACACTACGCTCCCAAGTGGTTTCCATTGATGGTGGTTTAAATGCAAGGAGATCTGCGAATGGTGATGGAGGTGTTTTCCAATGAAGCTCTCATACTGTGTGTGCTCGTGCCCGTGTTCTTGCAAGTTTTTGGCTTTGCGATTTGGTTCTCTGTGAGTATGTCAATGGTGGCATGTTTGATTCCTAAAGCTGATTATTTTTTTTTAACGCATTTTATGCCTTGGTTGCCATAAGAACCGAGGCAGTAATGATGAGATATGCTTCGGGTAAGAACCGAGGCAAAAAGGTGAACCTTTTTTACCTTGGCTAGATATGCCTCAAGTCTTAAACCGAGGCCAAATGGTCAAAATAACCGCACCAGAAACCCTATATGGACTTAAAACTATATGGATATCTCTTATGTGCTTCTATAATCTACTTTTTAGAATGATGTTCTTGTTCGCTTACTTGCATTAATTGGATCTTCAAATCTCAAGTAATTTAAGATATTCATAATGCATTCCCTTATTTTAAATTGAAGTTACAATGTTATGCTTTGATCATTTGCATGCAGTTGTAGCAAAATATGGCTTATGCAACCGAATTGTAGTTATAATGGTATCTAAAACCATGGCATTTAGGTGAGATTAGAGTCGCGATCTGGAATTTTAGATCATAGTCCCTCTTTCTACTAATGAAAGGAAATTGAAAATATTTTTGTGAGCTTGCAAAATTCATGGGGAAGTTGGGAGAAGAAAGCTTTTTAAATAATTATATATATGTTTGGTTATGCATTATTACCTTTGAATCATGTCTTTGTGCATCATAAATTTGCAGGGTCATCGTAGCACTGCTCACAACATAGTACTGGAGAATTTTGCAAACGGTGGGTGTTTGACATTTTAACCATTTTTATAGTGCTAAATTTGATTCAGATGTTTTTGGTGTGTAATGTGTGGTTGATTTAGACTTAAGAAAAACATTTATGCCAAAATTTTTGTAGGCTTTCGATGTACGAAGAGTTGTAGCCTACTTGTGGTATCTAAAAACTAATATAAGAATATAAAAGTGAAGAGGATGCCTCTTTATTAGCTTGCTTTTCTTTACACTATATTTTGTTTATCGCTTTTAATTGTTTTTTTACTAAAGAAGGTTATTAGAATTTGCTTGCAAGTCTTACTTTAAGAGTTTGTGGAAAGGTTATTAGAATATGCATGAGACTTGCTTCAATAGTGTGGAAGCGTATTTAGAAGAATTTTCGGATAGTTTGGACTCGTGGTCTTATATATCATCTAGGTTTGTTTATAAATAACCAATTTAGAACTTTTTCTCCAGGAAAAGTGAAAAACGTGGGAAACATATATGAATTATACTACACAGTCTGAGATAATTATGAAAATCATCATTAAAATTAGGGTTAAATATGTTTTTGGTCCCTCAAGTTTCAGCGAAATTTGGAATTAGTCCCTCATCAAAACTTTTGACCAATTTAGTCCTTCATCTTTCAAAATGCGTAAATTTAGTCCTTTTAACCAAATTTTGTTAAGTTTATCTGACGTTTCGAGTGCATTTCATGATAGTATTTAAGTTAACATTGAAGCAAAAATGTGTCAAACAGTATAAATAATTTAAATACTATCATGAAATGCGTTTGAAATGTCAGATAAACTTAACAAAATTTGGTTAAAAGGACTAAATTCACGCAGTTTGGAAGATGAAGGACTAAATTGGTCAAAAGTTTTGATGAGGGACTAAACTCAAATTTTGCTCAAACTTGAGGGACCAAAAACATATTTAACCCTTAAAATTATTACTAAAAATATGTAGCTATGTAAGGTGGTCATATTATATATTCATAGATTATTAGTTTATATAGTATGGATATTTTAGAAGTGATGTATTTTTATCATATTTCATATTTTATTTGGGGTTTTATAGTTGGAAATGTTTGTGTGTTGATGCTTGTATCTTCATTAAATATTTTTATAGTGAGTTGGTATAGTATATAAAAAGCGTAGACATTATTTTTTTTTTCCAATACCGATGCTCAGTGGTTGTAATTATGTATTCATTTTATTTTAATATATTCTTATTGAAATTGAATAACAAAACTAATTTTCATTTATTCAAGGGACCAAATGGAAGTGGTTCTATGTAATGAATGAGATTTGAAGTTCAACGAGAGGAAGCAAGGTCGATTAGAAAGATTTAGAATGTTGTAGGATTATGATTAGGATATTTTAACTTTGGATACCGACTCACTACCAAAAAAATGTATTTTAGCGACCACTGAATTCGGTTGTTAAATAATATAAATCAGTTGCTAATATCATTTGTGACTGAATTACCGATCAAATTTGTGGTAACAAAAATCTTGGTGACAAAAACAATAGCGACCGATTTTTATTTAGTCGCTAAATAGCTACTGAAATATCGGTCCCTATTTGGTCTCTAAAATTTTGGTCACTTTCCCATCATAAGAGACAAATTTAGCAACCAGAAGTGATATTAAATTCGGTTGCTAGTTTGGTCGCAGAAGGTGGGTAGTTAATGACCAACTATTTTGGTCACTAATGTATGATTATTATATTTATGTACAATTTTTTTGTTGCTAAATTGGTGGCAAAGTTATGAGACAAACATCAATTTGTTAAATCGGTCGCTAAAGTATGATTATTTTATTAATATACAATTTTTTTGGGTCGCTGATTTAATGGTGGCAAATTTTTTTATCAACGGGGACTAATATTGGTTGGTCGCTAAACTGGTGACAAAGTTCGGAGACTAACAGCGACCCATAAAATCAGTCGTTGATCAGCAAAAAACCAAAAAATATTTTTGGTATTATTTACGATTTTTAGAGTTGTCAAAATGGGTTGGAACCCGCGAGCCAACCTGGCTCACCACGGGTTCGAGCCGGGTTGGGTTGAAATTTTTTTACAAATTTCAATACGGGTTGATTTTTGACCCGGGTCACTTAGAACCCGGTTCATTCGGATTGAACCCGTGATGAGATGGGTTGGCTCACCAGTACTTTTTGCTAAATTAGGCTTTGTATTTGGGTCATGTTAGGTTTTTTTTAGTCAACACATAAATAATTTGTATTTTTGTGATTTTGGTTTGTATTTGAATTGTATTAAAGTTTATTTAGATTTAATTAGAATTATAATCTAGTTTTGACTAAAAAAATAAAAAAATAAATTATATTTTTTTAATTAAATGAGTCCATGAGCCAACCCGTTTAACCCACCAACCCGGTGGGCCGGGTCGGGTTGAAATTTTTTTGGCTCACTAATAAGTGAGCCGGGTTGGGTTGGCTCACTAAGTGATTAATCCGTAGTGGGTCGAGCTGGGTCGGGCCGGATTATCCATTTTGACAGCTCTAATGATTTTAACCTGCTTAAAAACAATATTTTTACCTGTTTATGAATGATAAAATTTAATAGCTAAGTAATAACAAACTACATTACATAATATAGTAAAGTGTAGTACATACATTACAAGTGGTAAATATATAACATGATCCAAAAGAACAAAACAAAAATAGTTTGAAAGTGTGCAACATTGAAACATACCAAATAGCTAAACATGAAACTAATGATCTCCTGGTCTACAATCACTGATATGGTCTACTCTATCATCTTCAATAGTAGTAGCATCATTAAGACTTGACACAACATTTTTCAAATGAATATGTTGCAAAATAAGTTTCATATGTTCATCTTTTTGGCGCATACGTTCATTTTGTTCATGCATACGGTCACTCTATTTGGCATGACTTTTCATCAAGTGTTCAACATTTTCTTCAAGTGTCTTCTCCTTGGCATTCTTTGCCATAAGTTCAGTATTCAACTTTTGAATAGTCTCTGATGAGTTCAAATTTTTGCCCTCATTTAATATTTAAATTTGGGGATTTAATTGAATTTTTTGTGCTTAAAGATTGATTTAATTAGGATTTGTGATTATTGGATTTATTGAGTAAGTTTGGTAAAAGTGGCGTAAAAATTGATTTTAGTTGCATAAAATATTATTGGATATTCTAACGTTTGTTAATGCAGCTGGAATTTATTTTTGGTCAATTAATAGTGTGATTTTAAAATATTCAAAATTACAAAATAAGTCCAAAATCAAGAAATTCTGAAAAAGAATAAATCAGGAGCTAAATGCACCCCCAGATTTTATTTGCACACTTCTGCAAAGTGGACCACCAAAACCCTGTTCTGCACCCCCAGTTTTCACTAAGTTGCACCCCTCCTACCACTTAAACTCCACTCAACCAGATCATGCCATGTGGCAATCCCCACCTTTTAAAATTAGCCAACCATAAGCTGCCACGTGTCATAATCCTCTACTCACCAAATTGACCACTCAGATCTTGCCACGTCATCATCTCCTCCATCTCACACATGAAACCCTAACCCTAATTTCCCTTCCACCCACCACAGCAGCCGCTGCCGCCATCTCCTCGCCGGCCACCACTACAACTCGCCGGAAACAGCAGCCTCCATTCCGGCCACCACGACGCACCATCAGCACCGTGACAGCGCGCATCTTCTTCACTCGCGCCACCACAGATCGCGCAGCTTCCGCCACCACCGCAGACCTGCCACAACTCCGCAGTTCCGTCACGCCACCTCCATTGCAGATCTCCTCCGCGAGCTTTCTCGCGCTTCCACCACCACCATCTTCCTCCTTCGCGCCACCTTCACCTGCAGCAGATCCGACGCACACCACCACGCCTCCGCGAAGCTTGGTCTGCGCACCACCATGGCCACCGCAGACCTACAACCACGTCCGCACACAGACCAAATCGGAGCAGCGGCCACCACTTCACCTCGCAAACACACCTGGACCAGATTTACGCGAGCAACTTCACCATCTTCATGCACGCCTGCACCTGCGAAACGTCCGCAGCAGCAGCCATGGCAGCCATTGCTCCGCCACCGTCAAGCCTCGCCGGAGAAGGAGGAGCCGCGCCGTCAGCAGCCGCCGTCATTGCACCTGCGCAGCCAAGGGAGGAAGGAGGAAGGAGCAGCAAACCCTAATTCTGGAGAGATTACTCTGCGCCACGTGTCAGCATCTGATAGGACAGTCAAACTGGTCAACTGGTCAACTCTGGTCAACTGGTCAAAGTTAGCAGTCAACTCTAGTCAAAACTGCAAATATGGTTAAATGAGAGGGGTAGAATTGGAAATTGGACAAGAATTAAGTTGCTAATTAATTAAATAAAAATAAAAGATTTTAGCAAATGACAAATAAAGCCCAAAGTCCAGTGAAAGCCTATATAAAGAGGCTTAAGGGAGCAGAAGGGGGGAGAACGAAGAACGGACAACTTACAGCTTAGACACTTAGAACTCTCTGGTTTTGGCAGATACCGTCTCCACCATATCTCTCATTCTTTCTTTTATTTTCTTTCCTTCATATCATCATGTATTCCATCAAAGCCATGGAGGGCTAAGCTTTTAGGGTTGATTCCACTGTAATTTCTTAACTGGATTCTGAGGTTAGATGAATTTATATGTTTTGTTATTTTGATTATTGTTTTGTTATTCTGAGATTATTGAACTCATCACACACCCACACTTATCCTTTTGCACTCCTGGGCAAAATTGAACAATTTCAAAACTTTATTCTGAGATCTTTTATTCCATATTTTTAGTGGATTAAAGAAATGAATACAAATGGAAACAGATCAATCTACTAGAAATCATGTTGTCATGCACAAACAAATGGATAAAATTCTGTTTTTCACACATGAGTTAATCTTTTGAGTTTACAAGATAATCAAATATGAAAGAAAAACACTCAAGTCAAATGTATATTTTCTCACCAAAATTCGCTCAAGTGTTTTGGCTTGTGTTTTCACTCAAAATACCCATGCAAGTAAAACTCTCAATGCTTAGCAAGACTCTAATATTCACAGCTTTCAGAAAACATGCATTCAAAAATCATGAGGACTTTTCAAGGTTATAATGAGGCCAAGACAAAGGTAGGAAAAACTTTAGGATTTGTGTGTTTTTGAAATAGTAGGGAAGAAAGAGTTATGGAGCATAGTTTCAAAAACAATCCTTACTTCTTCTTTTTTTTTCTCTTTTATCCTTTGTTGCTCTTTTTCAGACAACAATCATTTTTCATTTCAACACTCTGTCATCAACAATTATTTTCCTTTTTGCCATTTTTATAATTTTGTGGGGGAAATACACACCCCCACACTTTATTCTTCAACCAATCTCAACATAATCCACTACCTCCTTCTTTCTCCCTAAGGTAAGGAAAAACATGGTCTTTTTCTTTTTAAGGTTTAGCAATACGCTCAAAACAAGAAAAAGAGGTTTAAGCTCAAGGGGCTACCAATGGATCAATGTTATGGTTAGCTTATTTGGCCAAGTAGCTAAAAATAAGAAATACCTCAGTCATATCAAATCATGCATGTTCACCTAAGATGCAAAACAACAGAATCAAGCTAAACATTTGAGTACCAACAAGACATGAGCAAGTCACACAAGAAAAATAGGAATGACACATGGTAGTTCATCCTTACAATAAAGCTCAAAACTCACAAGGTCAAAAACTCTTTCACAAAAGATTTATTCCAGAAACTCTCAAATCAACTCAATCAGTAAATCACAGAAACAATCCATTCATAGCACATGACTCTTATTTTCCTAGAATTATGATCGTTCCAATTAGTAAATCAAATCCAAAAATCCAATGTCAATATGTTTTATTGAAAACAAAAACTTCTTCTTCTTTTTTTAAATAAAAACAAACAGAAAACAAAATTAGAAAAGGAAAAACAAAACAAATAGAAAACAAAAACAGAAAAGGGGGAAATCTCCCCACACCCCCACACTTTATCCATGCATTGTCCTCAATGTATTTAATATGTATAAAATGCAAAGAAAAAGTATGAAGTGTACTTACCTCCTCAAGGTGGAAGGTATGAGGGAGAAGTCAAGTTCATCCCATCCATCGTCTTGTTCAACATATCTTGATTTTCATTGAATATCCGAAGACGATGCCCATTAACTTTAAAAGTTCTTGCTGAGGATTCTTCCTTGATCTCCACTACTCCATAAGGGAAGACTTCTGTAACAATGTATGGTCCTTCCCAAGTAGAGCGCAACTTACCACTCATGTGACCAAGCTTGGATTTGTATAGTAACACCTTCTGGCCTACCTTGAAATCCTTTCTAGCCACAAGCTTTTGGTCATGGAACTTCTTGGTTTTCTCTTTGTAGAACTTTGAATTTTCATAGGCTGCAAGCCTAATCTCCTCTAGTTCTTGCAACTGAAGTTTTCGCTCATTTCCTGCTTCTTCCAAATCCAAGTTGCATGCTTTCACGGCTCAATAGGCCCGATGTTCAATCTCCACAGGTAGATGACAAGCCTTTCCAAAAACCACCCTGAAGGGCGACATACCTATAGGTGCTTTGTAGGCTGTCCTGTGTGCCCAAAGTGCATCATCCAATCTTGTGGCCCAATCCTTTCGACTAGGCTTCACTACTTTCTCTAGTATCTTTTTAATCTCCCTGTTAGAGATCTCTGCTTGCCCATTAGTTTGGGGGTGATATGGTGTAGCAATGCGATGTGTCACCCCATACTTCTTCAACATGTTCTCAAGTAGCCTATTACAGAAATGAGTCCCCTGGTCACTGATGATGGCCCGTGGTATCCCAAATCTGCAGAAAATGTTAGACCTGACAAAACTCATAACAACTCGAGAATCATTAGTCCTTGTAGCTATGGCTTCCACCCATTTGGAGACATAGTCTACAGCAAGCAAAATATAAGAAAACCCAAAAGAAGGAGGAAAAGGACCCATAAAATCAATACCCCAAATATCAAATACCTCACAATATAGCATGGGTTGTTGAGGCATTTCATCCCTTCTTGTAATGGATCTGGCTGCCCTTTGGCACTGCTCACAATTTTCATATACCCTTTGTGCATCTTTAAAAATAGTAGGCCAATATAATCCACAATCCAACACCTTCCTACCTGTTCTTTGTGTGCCTTAATGTCCACCAAAAGGAGACGAATGACAGAACTCAAGCACATGAGGTATCTCGATATCTGGAACACACCTCCTTATGACTTGGTCACTACCAATGCGCCATAAGATTGGGTCTTCCCATATATAGTACTTTGCCTCACTTTTTAGCTTGATTCTTTCATATTTGGAGAAGGAAGGAGGAATAGCAGAAACAACCAAATAGTTAACAATGTCAGCAAACCAAGGTTCAGGAAACATACCTTTCACAACAGTCAATGCTAGGAGGACTTCATCAGGAAAGTCATCCTTAATAGGAATGTTATCTTCTCCATTTTCAATCCTGCTAAGATGATCGGCTATCCACTTCTGTCTAGAATCTCAATGTCAAACTCTTGGAGCAGTAGCATCCATCTGATCAACCTTGGTTTCGAATCTGCTTTCTTCAGAAGGAATTTTAATGCTGCATGATCAGTATAAACAATTACCTTGGAACCAAGTATATACGGTCTAAATTTGTCCAAGGCAAACACAATAGCCAATAATTCCTTCTCAGTCGTGGTGTAGTTAGCCTGCGCTGTATCCAATGTTCTGGAAGCATAATATATCACATGTGATAGCTTCCCATCTTTTTGTGCAAGCACCGCTCCTACTGCAAAGTTTGATGCATCACACATCAACTCGAATGGTAATGTCCAATCAGGTGGCTGGATGATAGGAGTGGTGGTAAGCGCCTTTTTCAATGTCTCAAACGCATCTTTGCACCTCTCTCCAAAGTCAAATGCTACATCCTTTTGCAACAAGTTGGAGAGAGGGTTGGCTATCTTGCTGAAGTCCTTGATAAACCTCCTGTAAAATCCTGCATGTCCAAGAAAAGATCGAACCTCTTTCACAGAAGAGGGGTAAGGCAATTGTGAAATAATATCTATTTTAGCAGGATCTACAAATATACCATTCTTGGAAACAACGTGACCTAAAACTATACCTTGTTCTACCATAAAATGACATTTTTCAAAATTAAGAACAAGGTTAGTTTCTTCACATCTCTCCAAGACTCTAGCAAGATTAGATAAGCAGTGATCAAAAGATGAACCATATACACTAAAATCATCCATAAAAACCTCAATACAATGCTCCAACAAATCTGTAAAAATACTCATCATACATCGTTGAAATGTTCCAGGAGCATTGCAAAGGCCAAATGGCATTTTCCTATAAGCATATGTACCGAATGGACAAGTAAAAGTAGTCTTATGTTGATCCTCTAGGGCAATACAAATCTGAAAATACCCAGAGAATCCATCAAGAAAACAGTAATGAGACTTACCTGCTAATCGATCTAACATCTGGTCCATGAATGGTAAAGGAAAGTGGTCCTTCCTGGTGACCTGGTTTAGTCTTCTATAATCAATACAGACACTCCAGCTATTCTGAATACGAGTAGGAATCAACTCGTTCTTCTCATTCTTGACCACGGTGATCCCAGATTTCTTGGGGACCACATGTACAGGACTCACCCAAGTGCTGTTAGAAATGGGATATATAATACCTGCTTGTAGCAACTTGGTGACTTCTTTCTTCACAACCTCCATCAGCTGAGGATTCAGTCTCCTCTGAGGTTGCCTTACTGGCTTAGCATCCTCCTCCAAGAGTATTCTGTGCATGCAGAAAGAAGGACTAATACCAGGAATATCTGCCAAAGTCCAACCTATTGCTCGCTTGTGATCTTTGATAACCTGCAATAGCTTTTGTTCCTGCTCGTTAGTAAGCAAGGCATATATAATAACAGGGAGTTTCCCATCCCTCTCAAGATAAACATATTTCAAATGAGATGGTAAAGGTTTCAACTCCAAAGTGGGTGGTTGTTCCACAGATGGCAACATTTTACTGCCTAAAGTAATTTCAGCCACCTCAGCATCACACTTGGACGCCACAGGTGTATCAAACAGTGACACCGCGTCCTCAACATCACCTGTTTTACAATTTTCTCTTTCGTCTAAAATTGAGCCCAAAATATTCGAAGAAAAATCCAAAGAAGAAGAAAAACCAGATAAAACGTCCAAAAGTCCAAAAGCATAATTGTTCACTACATTACTCAGTAAATCAATACAAAACAAAGAATGGTCTTCAATTGGGTGCTTCATGGCTTCTAGCACGTTGAACTACACCTTTTCATCTCCTACCTCCATAGTCAAGGATCCTGCATGCACGTCTATCTTGGTACGTGCTGTCATCATGAATGGTCTTCCCAAGATAATTGTGGTTGAACTCATTCCTTCATCATCCTTCATGTCCAAGATGTAGAAATCTGCAGGAAAAATTAACTTGTCCACACGGACAAGCACATCTTCTAGCACACCTGCAGGGTTAACTGTGCTACGGTTGGCCAATTGAATGACCACACCAGTAGACTTAAGAGGTCCAAGATAAAGTGAAGTAAAAACAGATAAAGGCATTACATTAATGGAAGCTCCTAAATCTAACATAGCATTGTCAAACTTAGTACATCCTATAATGCAGGGAACAGAAAACATACCTGGATCCTTACACTTTTGCGGCATTCTGACTGCAGGCTTCTTAATTAAGCTAGAGACATTTCTTCCCATGTTCACTACCTCTTTGTCCATAATACGCCTTTTATGTGTACATAATTCTTTGAGAAACTTGGCGTATTTAGGAATTTGTCTTACAGCATCCAACAAACGGATGTTTATCTCCACTTTTTTGAAAGTATTCAGGATTTCTTTGTCTAACTCCTCCATCTTTTTAGTTTTTGGTTTCAAACGGTTTGGATAAGGAGGAGGAGGAGAATAAGGAGAAGAATTTTCAGAGGAAGTATTAGGGGATACCAACCTGGAGTTATCACTGGGTGCATGTATTTCAGATGTTGCTTGTGTTGCTTCATCTGATCTTCCTCTTTCATCATTAGGTACAACTTCATTGTCCTTATCTTCATCTTCTTGGGCATCCCCAAGGCCTTGTATTTGCTTACCCGATCTTAAAGTAATAGCACTTACATTTCGCCGGTTGATTACAGTTTGTGCAGGCAAATTGCTCGAGCCTTGTTGAGACTTCATCTGATTTAACTCATTTGCCATTTGTCCAATCTGGTTCTGCAAGTTTTGATTGGTTGCTTCCATCGTCTGTTTCAACTCATTGATTTGTCCCTTCATCATGTCAGCCATCATTTTCATCATTGCTTCCATGTTTGAATCACCAGAGGTTGCAGCTGGTTGTGGTTGTTGCCTCTGTTGAGGTGGAACATAGACTTGTTGGTGTTGAGGCTGTTGATTTCCCCATTTCTGGCTGGAATATTCCTTCCAATCTGGGTTGTACTTGTTGGAGGATAAATCATGGTTGTATTGCTGCCGAGGTGGTCTATTATTGCCATAGATGTTTGCAGCATATGCCTGAGGTTGTTCATTGTCTAACGTCCCTGTCTCTTTTAACATAGAACAAGCCTCTGTAGCATGATTAGTAGAAGCACAAATTCCACATAAAGTAGAAGGGATAGGCTTTTTCTGTAAGTCTGTCAAGGTCCTTACCATGGCTACTAAGTCATCCAACTTCCCTTCTAATTTCTTGTGATCTGCAACATATGAAGCTTCTACTCCATGGGTTCCCTTCAATAGAGTTATAGAATTACTCCTTGTGGAAAATTGTTGATGGTTCGATGCCATAGTTTCAATCAATTGTCTTGCATTTGTTGGCGTTTTGTCCACCAATGACCCTCCACTTGCAGCATCTATCATTTGTCTATCCATGATACTCAATCCCTCATAAAAGTATTGAATGAGGAGATGCTCGTTTATTTGGTGATGAGGACAGGAAGCACATAACTTTTTGAATCTTTCCCAATACTCGTGAAGACTTTCTCTTTCTTGTTGCCTTATCCCATAAATATCTTTGCGAATAGCAGCAACTCTAGATGCTGGAAAAAACTTTTCCAGAAATAATCTTTTCAGAGTCTCCCAGGTATTGATGGATCCTGGCGGAAGGCAGTATAACCAATTCTTAGCGGCATCTTGCAATGAGAATGGAAAAGCCTTAAGCTTGATATGTTCCTCTGTCACTGTTGTAGGTCTCATGGATGAACAAACAACATGAAATTCCTTCAAATGATGGTACGGGTCTTCTCCTACTAATCCATGGAATTTGGGTAAAAGATGGATTAACCCAGACTTAAGCTCACATTCTCCATCTGGATATTGGATGCACATGTTTTGTGTAATTGCTGCATCCGGTGAAGCCAACTCTCTTATTGTTCTTTCTTCCATTCTATCTTCTTGAATTTCTGGTTCAGGTGATGGATCAGAAGATATGTTAATCACCGGAGGTGATTCTAGCGGTACACTTTCAGTGGTAGGTTCAGATGATGATGGTGCTCCTTCAGTAGAACACCTGAGTTCAAGTCTCCTACGTGATGTACGCAAGTTCCTTTCAAGTTCTGAATCAAGTTGATAGAATTGACCCGGATTGGCCCGAGTCATGCACTATGCAGTCCACCTAAAAGTGTTTCCCTGTGTGTGTTTTTTTCTTCCTATTCTTGTTTTGGAGAAAGATTTCAAGAAAGAAATAAGTTAAGATGTCGTTGGGTCTACTCCCAGGAAAGAGAGGTGCGTCACAGTGGACAACTTAAATACCAAGTCTTTCCTAGACAGAGTTTTCCAAACTAGTCTCAAAAAATTTCTTAAAAGAAATTCTTAATCAAAACAAAAATAGAACTTTGCTTGGAATATATTAAAATAAAACTAGAGACTACAAAATAACAAACTATATTAAACGTATATGCGTAAAATAAATAAATAAAATAAATAAATAAATAAAATAAAATAAAATAAATAAATAAAAACAGAATCAAAATAAAATAAATACTAACCGTACTCCCCGGTAACGGCGCCAAATTTGATATCGCCGTCGTAGGCGATCAAATTACCACTACTTTAGCAACTTCAGTATTGCCAGTTTGTAGTGAACAAAATAGTTAGGGTTAAGATAACCCTAAGTCGTCTCACAACGAATACGGAATTGATCTCAAATATTTGATTCTTAAAAATGCAATTGAAACTAGCAACTATAAAAATAGAGGGATTTTGATGTGCAAAGAAAATGACACGGAAGATTGTAAACACAATAATAGTAAATAGGTCAATTCCACTGCTTTTTCTAAATAAGATTCTTCATTGGTTATCTAGAGATTATTGTTAAATTAATTATTGTTGTTGTTTTACAAATCAATCAATGTAAAGACTCAATTCATTTGTTGGAATCCTCACTTTTAATCAAAGTACAGTCTCAATTAAAAGTGAGAATTGTTAGATTGTCCATAGTAAATTCAATCAAAGTACAGTCTCAATTAATTTTACTATGCCTAATCATGTCTATTCCTTTGTTTCTTTACCAAATAGAAAACTTAATTAATCAAAGTAAAGTCTTGACTAATTTTAGTTAAAGTAATTACCTCTAATCAAATTAAAGTCTCAATTATTGGCAAAAACTTATTTAATCAAATGAAAGTTTCTAAACAAAATCAAAGTAAAGTCTCAATTTAATTTAAAAACCTTTTAACTCATATGATTAGCATGCATGTAGATTTAAAATCATTATTTTCTATTCGATTAAGAAGCAAAGGACATAGATAAACAAAAAACCACAACAATAATCAAAATAACAATAATCTCTAGATAACCAATGAAGAATCTTATTTAGAAAAAGCAGTGGAATTGACCTATTTACTATTATTGTGTTTACAATCTTCTGTGTCATTTTCTTTGCACATCAAAATCCCCCTATTTTTATAGTTGCTAGTTTCAATTGCATTTTTAAGAATCAAATATTTGAGATCAATTCCGTATTCGTTGTGAGACAACTCAGGGTTATCTTAAACCTAACTATTTTGTTCACTACAAACTAGCAATACTGAAGTTGCTAAAGTAGTGGTAATTTGATCGCCTAACGACGGCAATATCAGTCTCACTCATTTCTTCTATTTGATGTACTACTGGAGCTTGGCTAGTAGAAGAGTGAGCACCTGTAGAACTAAAATTTTTTTTGCTTAATGTATCAAGTCCATACACATTCCCTTTTTACTTTCACCTCCAACAACACTAAAGTATATTTCATTGTCAATAATAGAGGGAATATGAGAGTTTTGTGAAGATGAGCCTTCATGCATGTGTTGTTGTTGGAGAGATTTTAAGATGATACTTGGTTCAACTTTTTGAGCTACTCTTTAAAAAAGAGTAGCTGGGCAAAATAATATTTCAAGATAAGCATTTTAAATGAAGAAAAATTCTAAAAATGTGGCTTTAAAATTTTAGAGTTTAAGGTTTAACTTAAAGAGAGTAAGAGAATAAACTAATTGTAGCTAAATTTTACTATATATTATCTCTATTGCAAGAAATGATGCTGAATCCATTTGAAAAGATGTCCCTGCATACCCATGCCACCACCGTCACTTAGTATTATTGTTATATAGGATGCATAAGGCTAGATTAATTTATATAACTTAGTATTATTGTTATATAGGATGCATAAGGCTAGATTAATTTATATAAGAAATTACACAACTATAAATATATATATATATATATATACATATATACAAAATTTCTTGAAATTTTTCTTGCAATCACAATCAGTAAACAAAAATAAAAGTTCTATAAAGCATTCAAATGTTAAAAATAAAGCTAAATTCTTTTTTTTTTTCAAATGCGAAACATATCCAAATCCACTTTTTCAAGCTTCAAGCCAAGTTCTTTAGTAAATGTATCAGTAATAAGTTAACAAAATAAAATTTAATCCAGCAGTTACTTGTAAACAGTAAATTTACTGCTCCTCATGTTAGAACTGCAAATATGTCTTACTAATTGGACTTAACAATTTTATTGAAATGAAATTAATTAAAAATAATTATTATTTTAATAGAAATTTTAATATTTTAAAATCCTATATTACATATTTTAACTATATAATAGCAAAGGTGTAGTCCCCTACAATAGTCATGTTTGAACACGAAACAGTCCTTTCCTCATTTAATATTTCAGCCAAAATCACCCAGCACCTCACATGGCTTACACACACTGACATTATGCAGAGTCATGGATTTAAGCAATATCAGACTCACAAGAGTCAAGGATCTACACCAATATTACCACTCTTTTCTTAGCTCAACAAGGCATTGTTCATCCCAAGATGTGTAAACATAGCGATCATTGATTTCAACCCCTCTAATAACCATTTAAACAAATTCTACCATAAAAATCCAATTTCAAGGAACACAAAAGTTAGACAGCAATCAAAACGCAGGGGATTTTATTTTAAAATATCAACTCTGAATATCCAATATGCTACAAGGGAAAACATCATAGAAATTGTGTTTGTATGGTTTTGAGTTCAATTCTTTCAGTTACAATTTCTCTTTATCTCTCTGTTTGTATGTGAATATAGAAATGGAAAAGAAAAGAGATAGAAATACAAAAATAAACAATAGTGGAGAGACAAATAAGTATTACCTTGCCTACTAGTCCCAGAACTATTGTTGCATCTGAACACCCATAAACAATAGCATATCTCAAAGGTGCTAAGTTATATATGGCAAACTCGTGGAAATTTAGAACCTGAATGATCAGACAGGATTCAACACGACTTCACCAATATCAGAAACAAAATATTTTATCGTAGCCAATATCATTTTTTTCATGCACACACAATCAAAAGAAAAGCTTACAACCAAATTAAAAAATTCATTCACTTAGAACAATGGTTTCGCAACCAATATACATAAAAGCTACCACATCCCAAAATGAAAAACCCTAAACCCATCACTTACGAATTTTTTCCAATCCACAGAGGGTTTCTGATTCCTTTCCTGTTCACAAATTTAGGGTTTGTGAAGGGGTTTTGTTTCTAAGTGTGAACCTCGTTTTGGACGGAGCTGGGTCGTGTTAGCTGTTGATGAACCTTTGCTCCCTTTCCTCTCAAACAATACTCTCATTGCTGCCGACGAAGTCACTTTGCGTTGATCGATGAAGGTCAACGTGAACTGCTATGTAGGATGAAGGCTAAGTTGTTGCGTTGCTGTGACGGAGGAACGATCCAATGTCGATTGAGGTTTTTAGTGAGTATGGAGGATTCTGAGTGAGTGTGGAGGTCTAAGTTACTGACTTCGAAAAATTATTGTGTTAAACAAAATGAGTTAGGGGTCTTTGAAGTTGTTTGGAGCATTAGTCGAACCTGTGGAGGACAGGAAGGGCAACGTATTGCTTTCTGAATACAGTATTACAGCCTAGAAGTTCGATGCGCCTGGCGCCTCATGGCTTGCGCCATGCGATGGTACTATGGTGAAGGGGCATTGTCTTACTTCGGGGTGCGTTGTCTTACTCTGGAACGTATCCCTTGAGTTGAGCTCGGGATAGGGGTTAAGCATGTGGCATTCCTCGAGTTGAGCTCGGAATGACATCCCTCGAGTTGAGCTCGGGATGGCGGATGAACACGAGGAACCCTTGAGTTTAGCTTGGGTTGGCGAGTGTTGCCGATGTGAGTGTGCTAGTTGTGGCCAATACGGATGGGTCCAGATAGATTGCCCTCCTCAGTAGTTGACTGACGAGTTTGGTAGTCTTGGGATGTTGCGAACTATGTTCGTATTTGGGAACTCCACCTGGCATTACGGTGTGTGATCTGTAGCAATGGCAGCAAATCACCTTAGGGTAATCACTAGAAGATGTAGAACACGATTCACATGGTGGTGGCCATGTGATATGGAATTAGCGAAAGGAACTTTCCCTGATATGAATGATGTGTTATATATATATATATATGTGTGTGTGTGAATATATAATTATATGCTTTATTTGTTAAGCTCACCCTATCTGCTTGTTTTTGGCGATGATCGTGTACGTGGTACACGTGAGCAGATGATGTTGTTGCAGGTGGTTCTGGTGAGGCTTAGCCACGGAGATGGGATATCTCGGGAGTTTTATGTATATATTTTATGTTTTTGGAAATAAATTATAATCCTTTATTACTCAAACTTTGGAAGTGTTACTATGGATTATAATTATGGTTTTGAATTATATTGGTTATAATAAAAGATTTAAATTTCCCACGTTTTTGGGAAATGAGGTTTTATTAAAGGCAACTTATTTACTATTTTCTTATTCTTTTATTTAAATCCGTAATATCCTGTCGGGATGTTACATCATCAATTACCTCCTTAAAACGTCACTTTATATAATGTATAAAATGATGTTTACTGTGACGTTTCATTTCAAAACGCCATATTATAATTTGTGGTGTAGGAATTACGACACTTTCAAAAAACACTAGGCATGTAAAAACCAACGTCTCAAATGTCATAAGATACAAAAATAAACGCCACAACTTACATGATTTTTTGTAGTGAATAAGAGATATAATTGTTCAATGAATATTTGTATTAAATTAATTATTAGCATATGTATATGCATAAATATCTGAGTCATACAAAATAATTTTTCAACTTGTCAAGGGGAAATCTACTTGTAGGAAATTATCCAACACTATGGGCAAAAGAAATTATAATTATATTATTGAGTACGAGAATAAAGTGAGGGATATATAAGTCTTTTTGAGCCTAGCCAGAAGTAATCAAGTCATATTTCAAAATAATGAGGGATATAATTGTTCGATGAATATTTGTCTTTCAATCAATTATTAGCATATGTATGTGCATAAATAATCAAGTCTAAGATGATGCATTAACCTAGTTCTAACTCTAAAAAAATACATAAAACATAAGTTGTATGAAATTAATGAAGTTATGCACAAATGTGATTCTAACTTTGAATTTCCTAATTTGATGGATGAAATGACATTATGAGTGAATGGAATGTATAAGTGGATGTATTATAAGATGTTTTGATCTTTCCAATGGAATGAATTGATGCAAAAATAAGAAAACTAAAACGGTTTGTTAAAAGTCCTCAATGAAAACCTATCTAACCTAAGTGTTTGACAAAATTCCTAAATGAACTAGAATATGGTTTTTACAATGCAATTATCCAGGACCTAAACATTAAACTAACTCTAATATGCAATTAAAATTGAATGAAAGCTATAGGAATTAAAACTTGTGAGTTAAACTAGGAAAATCATAAAACTAATATTTAACATTCATGAAAAACCATAGCCGAAGGACCAACCACAAGAGCCAAGACCAAGCATAAGCAAGAAGAATGGGCTTCATTTGTGGAAGGTTAGCCTAAGCTCTTATTCTCTTGGACCATAAGTGATTGTAATTAGTAGATTAGGTTTTTTATTCCACTATGATTGTTCGTGCCATGTAAGGCCCTCATAGAGAAAATACCATGTAACAATGATTAAAACCATAGCAAAGAGAGAAAATATCAAACACAAGTACATAAATTTTTATACTGGTTTACTCATAACAAAGCTATATCTAGTTTGTCAAGGCAACCTGAGTCTGACTTGCACTATATTAAAAGATTTACATAATCCACAAGATTACACTTTTAAAATACGAAAAATCCCAAACCAAGACTCTTGAATCGCACAAGAGTCTCAACAAGCACAACAAGATCACACTTGCAAACTTGGAAACCCACTAGCTAACATCTAGAAATCTGAGAAAGATCAAACCAGAATGAAGGCTCTCCTAAACCAAATAAAATTGCTTCAAGAAGATCAAAGATCAAGCCTATATGATTTAAAGCACAACCCTTACCTGCTCACCAAAACCCGGTAAGAGCTTAAACCAAAGCCTTACAATAGAACAAAACCCTCCTTTTACCCGACTCACCAAAGTTCTATGGATAAAATTGCAACTTGATTTTACAAATATGAGAGAATTCATACTACACATCACACACACACAATCAAGTATAACATGCTTCATCACCATAGCACTCACTAAACATAGCATCTCACCCAAGCATGCATCACACTAACATTACCAATCATACCTTACATACCATGTAAATATCACCAAACAATTAATACAAGTCAACCCAAAGGAAACCATCCAAAAATACCTCAATCAAGTCTAATTCACAACATTGTTTAGAGTAACACAACATCAACTAGACAAGCTCACTCCCCACAATCCCAAAGTTTTTCAAAACCCAGGCTTTGATACCAAAATGTAACACCCCAATTTTGGGATATCATGGAATGTTAATTTTTTTTTTTTTTACGTTTAGCAGAAAAGGAATTAACATTGAAAATGTACTAAATAAAAACTTTTAATTTAATTTAAATTACATAATTCAAACCGTCACTTTATCAAAAACTTCCAATAACATTTGCGATCAAAAGAAAATTACATAATTTTTAGTATCTGATTTAAAACAACTAAACAAATTATAAAAACTCCTAAGTTCATCCCAACCTCTCGTCGATCTACTTCATGCCAAAAGCATCTGCAATATCATCTGCTCCCATACAACACACACGTTATATGATCATCGCACACACAACAAACAAACAAACAAATAAGGGTAAGCTAACCATAAACAATGATATATAAAAGAATTTCGTAAATAAAACACAACAAATAATTCTCAACATCTCATTCAAGTAACACTTAAGCATTAAGATTACAATCAAACTTTATTTTGAACACACAAACCCCAACATCCAAACAACCATATCCAGCCAACAACTATCACATTCATGTTTCATCCTTGAACATAATAATTATAATCAAGCTTTGGTTTTCCGCGGCCTCTCACCCCACAACAACATCTAGTTTCCTAGAACAGATGGTTTGATGTGTCCCACTATTGCAGCCAAACTGTCTCCCTTATTCCTCAAGGAATTATGAGTAAAAACGTCGATGCATCGCATACCGGGCACTATACTCGCAACGAGCCGAAATAAGGTGAAACATCTTTCCCTACCCCACTGCTTCACACAGGCGAGAGAGTACAATACTCGAACCAATCCTCTACCACTACTTCATATAGGCGAAGAGAACCCCTTTCCATTGCTTCACACAAGCGAAAGAGTCTTCACTAGGTTCCTAGATACGAAAAACCTCACACAACATTTAATTCCACCAAGAACTTTCAATAAGGCAAAACACTCTCAACATGCAACACAGAGAATTTATATATTGCCAACAAAATACACGCCACCACATCATGCATGGGAATTAAAGTTTAATAACATAACCCATCAACTTATCAAATAATACATTCGTACACCGAATCCAACAAGTGACATTCATTCAACCACAACATAACATCACACTAAATTGATTATCCTCAAACTACCACTTAAATTCCATACCATGTAATCCCATATGACTTACAAATCAACCAAAGTTACACTAATAATTATAGATAACCAAATAATATCATAGCATTATTTAATATTATCATGTATGAAGCCATTTACTACAAAAAAGCCAATGAAACAAGAAAACAACTCCATGCATCCACATAAAATGCCAGATATCCAATCAAACTCCCATGAACCAATCAACACATGAGAGATAGTTGGAAATTCACACAGTGATGCACTACTATTAGAGAAAACAAGAGAACTACACCAAAGAGAGCACTAAAAACCAACACCTCACGTGAATGAGAAAAAACAAAATACTTGAATGAATTGTAATATTAAAGAGGAGTGACTACACCACAATTACACACCAAAGGCTAATGAAAGAGAAAAATTATGTCTATGATGAAAAAGAAATGTAACATTTGACAACTCCCATCGGGCCCCACATGCGGAAGTTAAGTTGGAAAAGTTTTGTTCTCATAAAACAATTTGTGTTTAATATGCATAGGCCTTGACACATTAATAGTGGAACGAGAAACTACCATGCTTCACATCACAATTTCAAAGTTGCAAATAAATGCATGGCTGCAAAATAGAAAGAGAAAAAACAACAAGGTTGCAAACGAAAAGAGTAGCAAGGTGGAACCAAATTTATATCATGCATTCCCGTGAGATTCATATAGAAAGAGAAAAGAAATAGAAAGAAGTGAAGAGAAAGGCAAATATGAAATTACGTATGGTGGTCTGCACCATGCTTCTCTCCAATCACCAAAACTTACGGAACCCACATAGCATCTCGATGGATTTTGTGAGCCATTTGCCACGAACTTTTAAGGGACATGACACCATCTGGGTTATAGCAAACCGACTGACCAAGAGTGCTCATTTCTTGGTGATGAACTTGAGGATGTCTATACCCAAGTTGGCCCAGCTGTATATTAAGGAAATAATGAGGTTGCATGAAATACCGTCGAGCATAGTATCAGATAGAGATCCACCGTTCACTTCCCGGATTTGGCAGACCTTGCAGATTGCTCTAGGTAGTAAACTGACTATGAGCTCAGCCTATCATCCCTAGACCGATGGTCAGTCAGAGAGGACGATTCAATCGCTTGAGGACTTGTTGAGAACATGCGTACTTGATAATTTGGGTGCTTGGAATGACGTACTACCTTTGATAGAGTTCACCTACAATAACAGTTTTTATGCGAGCATTGACATGGCGCTATACGAGGCTCTTTATGGCAGGAAGTGTAGGACTCCTTTATGTTGGTATCAGGATGGGAAGGAAGTATTGGTTGGACCAAAGTTGTTAGAACAGAGCACCGAGAAAGTGAGATTGGTGAGAAACAGAATGCAGGCTTCACAGAGTAGACAAAAGGTTTATGCGAACCGTAGGAGGAGACCCTTAGAATTCGCAATTGAAGATCATGTATTCTTGAGGGTGACCCGAACCACTGGTGTGGGGAGAGCTCTCCGCTCAAGGAAGCTTTCTCCTAAGTTCCTTGGTCCTTACCCGATCTCGAGGAGGATTGGGCCTGTGGCTTACGAGATTGCTTTGCCTCCTTAATTGGCAAATCTCCATCCGATGTTCCATGTGTCACGACTGAGGAAGTATGTGTGTGATCCATCTCATGTGTTGGAGGCCGAAGATGTGCAGATCAGGGAGGATCTCATTATGGAGGTACCACCCATTGCTTTAGAGGATAGTCGGGTGAAGGAACATTGAGGGAAGCCAGTCAGTCTAGTCAAAGTCATTTGGGATCGGAGGATAGGTGACTCTACTTGGGAGTTAGAGGAGGATATGAGGAAGTCACATCCACATCTACTTTCCTGGTAAGTCTTCATTTTCGAGGTCGAAAATTTTTCTTATTGGGGTGAATGTAAGGCCTACTTTTATTAAGTGCTCTAAGGTTTAAGGGCTGCCACACTATTGGGCCTAAAGGCTGGCCCATAGGGTGCCAAGGCCCCTAAAGCAGCCAAGGTTCTCCATTTGCAAATCATTCTCAAAAATCAGTGCCCTAACTCTCCCATTTTCTCTCCACAAAACCTCTGCTAGGGTTTGGAGATCCATCCAAGTTCAAGTGAGCTCAACCTCCTTCTTCCATTCGCGTAACTTAGTTCTTGAACCTAACCCCCCTTTCTAAGTTGTTTTCGTGGTTTATGTTGGGGCTCACTGTAGTGAATTCAATCTTCTTTGTTGTGCCATAGTTTTAGCTCATGATTTGCTCTTGGAGTTACTGCTTTCATTGACTCAAGAGTCAAAGTCTAATATTAGCCCCTTTCCAAGTAAGGGAAGCTAGGGTTTCGAGTTTTAAATCATTTTTGGCCTGTTTTTGAGTCTGCTTGGTGTTTGTATGGATTATACGTTGTTGTGAACATACGGGATGCCTTGTGTTGTTATTTGGATGTGAAAATGTGACTCCTGCAGGTGAGAACATGGACGAGAACTGATAAGCTCGCCCAAGCGAGTTAGTCTCGCCTAAGCGAGACTGGTAAAGGCTCGCCCAGGCCTTCTGCACGAGTTATTGCTCAGGAGATCTCGCCTAAGCGAGGTAGTGCGAATGGCCACTATTCCAAATTGTCGAGCTCTCGCCTAGGTTAAGGGAGCTCGCCTGAGCGAGAGCCCCTCTCGCCTGAACGAAACCCTTCAGCCGGAGCGAGGAGTTGGGCAAGGGTACTGTGATATTTTGTTGTTTCTCTGTTATTGGATGGTTGGGAATTGCTTGATTTGAATTGTTATATTAAAAGCATGAGGAGAATGATTATGTATGAATGATATGGTGCATGGGTTGTAAATGATAGGTGTGGTATGATCTTGGCATGTGATTTTAAATGGAATGGTTGGTTATCAAAGTGGCATGGTGTCAGTATGAAATACACTTCTATATTCACAGATTGGGAAGGATGCGTTGAAATGGATTCAACATGGCATATGAAAGAGGATTGATTATAAAGGCTGGCATGAGATTTATATGCATGATAAATATTACTTGATTGATTGAGTATGATTGGTATGTGGTCAGTACGTAAATCCATGAGCCTCTAGGTGAGACCTCATGGTGGTGCTTCAGTGGTCGGGACGTAATTCCATGACCCTTGTTAGTGGGAGTTCATGGTGATGCCCCATCTATATAATTTGGTAAGGATTCAAAGTAAGGTTGCATCCTGACACTTTAAGGAGTCAATTAGTCTCACTTAGAGCGGATTGACTCTTGTGGTGAGAGTAGCAAGAGGCCTGAAATCCATTAAGGGTTAACCTTGTGTGTGGGGGTTGAAACATTGTAACACTTGGCTCGGGGGTGAGCAGGGAAATCCACCACAAGTGCAATCCAGCTAAATTATATGTATCCGGATGAGTCGAGTCTGAGTCTTAGTGTATTGTTTGAGAAGTCATAACATGTTTGGATGACATATACTGCTTGGACTGTGATGGCTTCTTCTTGTCTCCATTGATGCTTGCATGAAGAATGGAGGCTCCATGGATGGTGTTGGATGCGGAAGCATGAAGGAAAGAAGCTTAAGGTGTTTGGTTTGGTGTAGGTGAAAGGATTCTTAAGAGAGGTGAGGCCAACTCCTAAGGAAGAAGACTAGAGTAAACTAGAGAAGAGTTTACTCTAAGGTGAGCTCAAAAGAGATTTGTGCACAAATTTGGACAGCAATTCATTACTCAATTTCAAGCTGAAAAATACATCTCCTAAGCCTTCTATTTATAGGCTAAAATGAGACCAAAGGGTCTCCAAAAAGTGGAGGGAAAAAGGAGTCTAGAAAGTTGAATTTTGGAGCCAAAAAGGAGCATGTGGGAGGTGTGACTTGCCACCTAAGCAAGTCACACTTGTCTTGCCATGGGAAGCTAACTCTCATCCTTGGAGAGCAAGTTTGAGAAGCTTCTAGGCTTTTCTAGAGTAGACACACTACTCTTAGTCCATTTGGCCCAATTCCCCTTTTTGGTCCAAAATTACTTCTAAAGCCCAATTTCCTCTAAGGCCCAATACATGGCCTAAAGAAAACCCTATTCTACTGGGCCCAAAATACAAAGCCCAAAATAAAATCCTAATCTAGTATTACAAGCAAAATGTCCTAGGCTAGGTCTTCACATCTTCCTTGGCCCATGTGAAGTTCATCTTGGGCCTTGCATGCGCATTTAAGGCCCATTCCTCTTGTATCCTCCTAGCCATGGCTCTTATTGTAGGTCCCTTGGCTCGAGGCATCTCATTATCCCCTCCATCTTGAGAAGGATTTGTCCTCAAATCTGTAGTCTCTGTCTCATCATCTGTACCACCTGCAAAAGGTATTAAGTCAGCAACATTAAAGGTGGCATGCACATCATAACCTTCAAGCAACTCTAGCCTATACGCATTATCATTTACTCTTTTCAGCACTTTAAAGGGACCATCACCTTGAGGACTAAGTTTGGACTTCCTTTGCTTAGGAAATCTATCTTTTCTAAGGTGTAGCCACACCCAATCCCCTTCTTCAAAAATCATTTCCCTCTTCCCCTTATTGTTATACTTAGCATACCTCTCTACTTGTTGCTGGATTTGACTTTTAATCTTTTCATGCATTTTTTTAACAAAATCAGATTTTGCCACCCCTTCTTTATGAATAAAATCAAAAGATGTAGGAAGTGGTAGCAAGTCCATGGGAGTGAGAGGATTAAAGCCATAAACAACTTCAAATGGAGAGATTTTAGTAGTCCTATGAACTACTCTATTGTAGGCAAACTCAATATGGGGAAGGCATTCATCCCAAGATTTGTGGTTCCCTTTCAAAATTGCCCTTAACATAGTAGACAAAGACCTATTAACAACTTCAGTTTGCCCATCAGTTTGTGGGTGACATCAAGTAGAGAAATTAAGCTTAGTTCCTAACCTTGACCAAAGTGTTTTCCAAAAGTGGCTAAGGAACTTGGTGTCTCTATCAGAAACTATAGTGCGGGGTATACCATGAAGCTTGACCACATCTCTAAAGAAAAGCCTAGCAATGTTGCTAGCATCATCCACTTTGTGGCAGGGTATAAAGTGTGCCATTTTGCTAAAACGATCTACCACCACAAAAATGGAATCAAAACCCCTTTGTGTTCTTGGGAGTCCTAAGACAAAATCCATACTTATATCTTCCCAAAGGGCTGAAGCAACAGGCAAGGGGGTGTATAATCCATGAGGCATTGTTTTAGACTTTGATTGTAAGCATGAAATACATCTATTACAATGCCTTTGGACATCCTTCCTCATATGGGGCCAAAAGAATTTCTCTTTTAAAAGACCTAGGGTTTTTTCTACCCCAAAATGACCCATTAATCCCCCTTCATGTGTTTCTTGAACAAGGAGTTTTCTTTGTGAACATTGGGGAATACAAATTTTTCCTTCTTTAAACAAATACCCCTCATTCACATAGAAACCTCCTTGAGGTCTTTCCATACATTCAACATAAGTAGAGGAAAACTCAGAATCTTGATTATACATTTCTGGAATGTGATCAAATCCAAGAATTTGGGCTCCCAATTTTGAAAACAAGGTGTGCCTTCTAGATAAGGCATCAACCACCACATTACTTTTGCCCTTCTTGTACTTTATCACATAAGGAAATTGTTCCAAGAATTCCATCCACTTAGCATGTCTTTTATTCAGCTTATGTTGACCCTTCAAATATTTTAGCGACTCATGGTCACTATGAATGACAAACTCTTTGGAAACAAGGTAGTGTTCCTAAGTTTAAAGGGCCCTAACTAAGGCATACAATTCCTTATCATAGGTGGGATAGTTGAGGGAGGCACCATGAAGTTTTTCACTGAAATAAGCAATTGGGAGCCCTCCTTGCAACAACACAACACATATTCCTACACCGGATGCATCACACTCTAGCTCAAAGGTTTTTGAAAAGTTTGGTAAAGCTAGAATGGGTGCATTGGTGAGATTTTCCTTGAGTTGTTGAAAAGCAGACTCTTGTTTTTCACCCCAATTAAAAGATACATCTTTCTTGACAAGTTCATTGAGGGGTGAAGCCAAAGTAGAGAAGTTAGGAACAAACCTCCTATAAAAGCTTGCCAAACCATGGAAGCTCCTAACCTCTCCAACATTTTTAGGAGTAGGCCATTCTTGGATGGCCTTTATTTTTGTAGGGTCAACATGGACCCCATTTTTGTTCACAACAAAACCTAAGAAAACTACACTATCTACACAGAAAGTACATTTCTCTTTATTAGCAAACAAACTATTTACCCTAAGGATGGTAAGGACAAACCTCAGATGGTCTATGTGCTCATGCAAGCTTTTGCTATAAATCAAGATATCATCAAAATAGACAACCACAAACTTTCCTATGCACTCTCTAAGGACATGGTTTATTAGCCTCATGAATGTGCTAGGTGCATTAGTAAGCCCAAAGGGCATCACCAACCACTCATATAGTCCAAATTTGGTCTTAAAAGCGGTTTTCCACTCATCACCTTCTTTGATTCTTATTTGGTGATAACCACTCATTAGATCAATTTTAGAAAACATGAGGGACCCATGCAACTCATCAAGCATGTCATCAAGCCTAGGGATTGGATGCCTATATTTAATGGTGATGTTATTTATGGCTCTACAATCACAGCACATTCTCCATTTCCCATCCTTTTTAGGTACTAACAAAACAGGCACAGCACAAGGGCTAAGGCTCTTTTGAACCCAATCCTTCTCCAACAACTCTTGGACTTGAGACTCTATCTCCTTTGTTTCTTGAGGATTTGTCCTATAGGCTGGTCTATTTGGTAGACTAGCCCCAGGCACTAAATCTATTTGATGTTCAATTCCTCTAAAGGGAGGAAGCCCAATAGGCCCTTCCTTAGGGAATATATCCTCAAACTCTTTCAAAAGATTTTCAATTTTAGGAGGTAGATTCTTAAGTTCAAGAGTTGTGGCAGTACATGTGAGTGTTCCTTTACACAACAAGAGGCATGAAGGTTGTTCATCATTGAGAACTTGGTTCAAAGATTTTATAGTCAAAATGTTCTCATGTTGAATGACCTTGGGAGAAGGAACACCAATCTCTCTCACATCAGATTCATCTTTAGTTACTTTTTTTGGGAGAGAGGGAGGACTTTTTTTTTATCCTCTTTTCTCTCCTTTTCCAACTTCTTTCTCATTTGGATTTGATCCTCTACCACTTGGGATGGTGATAAAGAATGCAAGACAAATTTTCTATCCTTGTGAGTGAAGGTGATTTCATTGGTAAGACCATTATGCATGGTTTTCTTGTCAAATTGCCAAGGTCTTCCCAATAAAACATGGCAAGCTTCCATAGGTACTACATCACATAGCATACTATCTTCATATTTCCCTATGAATAACTTGACCTTCACTTGATGTTGGACTGTCAAATCCCCACTTTCTTTAAGCCAATGCAATTTGTAAGGTTTTGGATGGGGAATGATAGTCAAAGCCAACTTATCAACCAACCTTGTACTACAACAATTGCAACATGAACCACTATCAACAATGAGAGAACAAGTGTTTTCTAAAATTTTAAATCTTGTATGAAAGATGTTCTCTCTTTGTGTTGGCTCTTTTGGAATGGGTTGGTTGCTAAGAAGTCTTCTAATCATTAGAAGGTCTCCTTCACAAGGATAGGCAATTTCCTTAGGCTCATCATTAGACTCCTCACTAGAAGTCTCACTCTCACTTTCTTACTCATCTTGGCTACTATAATGGTCAACACCCCTTAAGATCATGGTCTTTTTGGTGGGGCATTGAGATGCAACATGACCTCTACCAAGACACTTGAAACATTTGATTTCACTAGTGCGAGTGTGTGAAGATGTGCCTTCCCTTGGTTTCTCCTTTTCCTTGAAACTTTTGGAGGGTTCCTCTTTGACTTGTTTACCCTCCCTCTTGAATTCTTTCTTGGTATAAGAGTTAGAGTAGTCATTTCGAAAATTTTTTCTTAGAATTTGTTGCTCTACCTTTATGCAAAGTTGAACCAAGTCATTTAAGTCTTGGCAGGGCAACAATTCTACTCTATCTCTTATCTCAAGACTTAAGCCACTAAGAAACCTTGCAATGGTGGTATCCTCGGACTCCCTAATCCCAACCTTCATCATATATAACTCCATCTTTTGTCTATATTCTTCCACTTTCATTTTATTTTGATGGAGTCTTTGGAGCTTATCCATTAGCTCTCTATGATAATAGGAGGGAATATGTCTTCTCCTAAGGGCTCCTTTGAGGTCATTCCAATATTTGACCTCGGGACTTTGATTGATTCTCCTATCTCTTTCGAGGGCAGTCCACCAATACATAGCATTGCCCTGGAAGCTAAGGGTAGCTAAGGGTACTTTCCTCTCCTCACTTATTTGATGGCAAGCAAAGAGTTGCTCAACCTTCATTTCCCAATCAAGATAAGCTTCAACATCATCTTTCCCATAAAAGTGAGGGAGGTCTATTCTAATGGCTCTTGGTTCCCTAGGCTCTCTTCTTTCTCTTCTTAGAGGAGGAGGTTGATAGAAGTTGTCAACTAGTCTACTATCTTCTTCATAGTGTGTGACTAGTGTTGGAGTGTGGGAGTACAAATGTTGACTCCTATAACTCATCCTCTCATGCAACCTTTCCATATTTCTTGTTCCCCTCCTCTCTTCATCTAAAAGTTGATGAAACCTATCTCTTTCTTGTTTTTCCCTTTCCCTTGCAATTATTTCATCTTCCTTCCAACGTAGTAGTGCTCTCAAATCAAAGGCAATTTGTTTCAAACTTATTTCTTCTTCATTTGAAGCACTCATACATTGAGAAGGAGGTTGAGACATTTTTTTTTAGAAGACTTTGGTCTTTAAAAGAAAATTTCAAAGAAGAAGTAGATAACAAAAGCTTTTAGTTCTCCTCCAGGAAAGAGAGGTGAATCACTTGGATTGCTTACATACCAAGTCTTTCCTAGCCAAGGGAACTTGAAACTTTTGTACAAAACTTCTTAAATGAAATTAATTCAAAGACTAAGTTGACACACACTAAACTATCAAACAAGAAAATTAAAACCAAGAAAGATTATAAGCTATATGCGGCCTAAGTTTTGGTAGAAGTAGAAGGCACTTGGAACCTTCAAACTTCACCACTAAAAGCGCTTCACTAATGTATAGAAGAGGTTCTAGTTAGGAGATGGGATTGAGTACCTAAGACTCCCCCAAGAAACCTAACTAGGCCATGAACACAAGAAGGAAAGCATTACAATTTTACAACTCAATTTGAATACAATCAAAGTGCACAAAATGTAAAAGGTCTTCTTGGCTTTGTCTTCTTGGCTTGGTCCTCACAAGTGTTTCACTCTTGCACTTCCTCTTGATCTCACCAAAGAGGATTCTCTTTCGGGACTAGGTACTCCACCTCCTAGGATGCTACCTTAGGAAAATTAGATCACCTCCAAAAAGAAGTATGCACCAAATATAGAAACCAAACCAAAAGAGGTCAAGAAATAAAGCAAGAAAAGCACAAAATTATAATTGCTAAACCAAAAGTGAATAATGCCATGACAAACTCAAAGGATTACCAAAGAAATGACAAACTAGAAATAAGGTAAAGAAACAAGATAAACACTCAAATGAATTACCTAATGAATGGCACTAGAATGGATGAAAAACAACCAAAATAAGCTAGAAAATTGCACTGAATTTGATTTTTCACTCACTGCCAGTCCAAAAACGTGAATTCAGGCCTCTGCTTCAGATATTTTTCATTTTTTCATTTCTCAACATTTTTCAATGATTCTTTTTTCACTTTTTCGTCTATGTCTTAGCTAAAAGAGGAAAAAATTAGATTTGGATTTGCACCGGCCATTTTTTAATGATAAATAAAATACAAACAGTGTGCAGTCAGATAGAAACTGGAACAGCAGTAAAATGCAACAAAATAATGCTCTCAAATTCAAGTGATGGTAGTGATTCTAGTGTACTTCTTTTGCCACTTTCTTTTGATCTTTTCTTTTGATTCTTTTTGTGCTCTTTTTCTTTCTTTTTATAGCTTTTACAACAGCTAGTTTCCACCACAAAACAGAATCACCACCACACTATGCTTGATCATTTGCATTTTAATGGAAACAAAAAGCACAAAGGAGAAGGAAACTTAAAGGAATCAAAAGAAGATCATGAAACACAAAGAAACACAATGGAAATTGACTCTAAGACATTGCTAAGATCTAAATAGCAATCTGAACTCAAAAACAGAAATGAAAAAGCACCAAAGCACAATTAATTGAAAGGAAATTTAGTGTGGTTTATGGTGATTTTAAGCAAGCACAAGGAAAATTCCCACTGGACATTAAGATAACTAAGGTTATCTAGATGTGAAGGTTCATTTCCAAGGCTCAAAGAGAGAAGAGAGTGTTAATTTTTAAGGATTAAAAACTGCACTCAAATCTGAAAAAAAATTCAGCAACACATCACCAACAAATTCAAAGAAAATTAAAAGCCAAACAAGGAATTAATGACATATATGGACTAAACATGACTCTAGACAAAACATATGGATCTTAAAATCAAAATAAACTCAAGAATCAAGAGAATGAACTGAACAAAAAACAACAAATACTCAATTAAAATGAAAAGTAAATGGTAGAAACCAAATAGAACACCTAAAGCACACAAGGATGGTTCAAGATGAAGCAAATGAAGATGAACCAAAGTAAAGAGACATTAATACTCAAAATAAAATGAACAAAAACAGCAAGACAAGTAGGAGAAGTGATGAACAACACGGAATTGAAACAAAAATGAAGAAGAAGCACTTAACTCACTAAAACCAAGGCTCATGATACCACATGATGACTTCTTCTTGTCTCCATTGATGCTTGCATGAAGAATGGAGGCTCCATGGATGGTGTTGGATGCGGAAGCATGAAGGAAAGAAGCTTAAGGTGTTTGGTTTGGTGTAGGTGAAAGGATTCTTAAGAGAGGTGAGGCCAACTCCTAAGGAACAAGACTAGAGTAAACTAGAGAAGAGTTTACTCTAAGGTGAGCTCAAAAGAGATTTGTGCACAAATTTGGGCAGAAATTCATTACTCAATTTCAAGCTGAAAAATACATCTCCTAAGCCTTCTATTTATAGGCTAAAATGAGACCAAGGGGTCTCCAAAAAGTGGAGGGAAAAAGGAGTCTAGAAAGTTGAATTTTGGAGCCAAAAAGGAGCATGTGGGAGGTGTGACTTGCCATCTAAGCAAGTCACACTTGTCTTGCCATGGGAAGCTAACTCTCATCCTTGGAGAGCAAGTTTGAGAAGCTTCTAGGCTTTTCTAGAGTAGACACACTACTCTTGGCCCATTTGGCCCAATTCCCCTTTTTGGTCAAAAATTACTTCTAAAGCCCAATTTCCTCTAAGGCCCAATACATGGCCCAAAGAAAACCCTATTCTACTGGGCCCAAAATACAAAGCCCAAAATAAAATCCTAATCTAGTATTACAAGCAAAATTTCCTAGGCTAGGTCTTCACATCTTCCTTGGCCCATGTGAAGTTCATCTTGGGCCTTGCATGCGCATTTAAGGCCCATTCCTCTTGTATTCTCCTAGCCATGGCTCTTGTAGTAGGTCCCTTGGCTCGAGGCATCTCATCAGACTATGAAATAGCATGTGATTGCATGATAGACTGTTTTCTACTCTAGCTTACCCTTTTGTTTATTGTTGTGTTCTGTATGTATGGTTTTCTCTTTTTTCGATGATCATCAACTTGTTGATGTGAGTAGATGCGAGAACTACCCGTAGTCATCAGGGTGACGAAAGTTCCGCTGCTTAGTTGACTGGACTTGGGCTATACTCTTCATGTCTTTTGCTAGGGCTATGGCCCATGTATTATATTATTAGTACTATGTTTGTGGTTACATTAGACCTTTTACCCTGTCTTGTATTGGCATCATGGTGTGCCTTAGGATTTCCTTTTATAAGCTTTTGGATATCTTTAAGGAGTGAGTCTATACTCTGTGTCTTTGCTCGTATTATTATATTGTGTGAATTGTCATTTAAGCAAGTTTATGTATTAAATGTGACGTTACAACTATACCCACAACAAACCAAGTTTAGAGATAAATGAAAGGAAGAAAGAGAAATTTATGGCTTTAGAATAAAAGTGTGGTTGCACCAACAAACTAAAGAAACAGACCCTAACCAAAGCATACGTGTGGCATAAACCGAAACCAGAAACTATGCTATGCACTCAATCTCAACGTGAAAGCACTGAAACACATGTTAACTTCCCCTACCTAGATTGCTTCTTTCACTCTGCTCCCGCAGCCTTCAACTCTCAATTTCTCTATTATTCTTCCTTTCTAAAACTCTAACTTTCAACCATTGTATTATTTAAATCACAATTCAAAAGATAGAATATGATGCAGCGTGAAAAAAACACTGCACCACGTGATCACTTAATCTCAATGGAGAGAGAAGTTAACTTAAGACATTTTTCGTGGGTCCCACAATTAAAGAAGGAGAGGAAACAAAACAATATTAACCGACGCATGCCACTGCCATGGTTTGAACACATGTGTTTTTGGACCAGTAGCACCCGCAACAACCACCAAACTACGACCTTTCTTAGTATGTATGATGCACCAATATATTATAAACGCAAGGTCCATATGCTTTAATTGATTAATAAAATAATTAAAACCAAAACATAAAGGTGGTAAGATTCGAACCCATGTACCTGCACACACAAATTCACTCTCCAACCACTAGGCCAATTACTTTCTCATTTTACAACATGCACAACTTAATTATATACACAAATTTGCAACCTTATATATGATATTAAAATTTAAAATAAATAAAACAATAACTTATGCTAATATGCTTTCATATCTTCATCAAATTATCATAGCTTCATCACATTCCAATGCAATATGTTTTCATATATCTTCATCAAATCTTCAACATCAAATCATTTATGCTAACACTCATGTGAGTTATTTTCATCTGGCTCAGTTTCTTGTGTGCAGATTTCGCATCACCCTCCTACAGTTGTTCCCTATCTAGCGGATGAGTAGGAAAACATTGAAATTATATGGTTCATATTTGTTTGGACTTGGTGGAAACATTTTTGGTAAAATTCATTGATTTTTAGACTTCTTGCCCAACTTCTAACCCTGCATGTGTGGCTTATGTACATGTCTTTCATTACCTTACCTCAATCTTATGGCTTTATGTTTAATGTAAACTAGTAGTATTCCTAATGTTTAATGTATACTAGTAGTGTTTGTAATGGACATCATATATGTCAGAAGATCTGATGTTGAGTCACTTCTTGAGAATTTACTTGTGTAAGATCCGAGAAATTTAATTAATTAAATAAATAAATAATTAGTAAATGCGGGTAGTGGGAGCCTTTATGATATTAAATATTAATTGTTGTTACATGGAAAAGTACTAGCTCAAATGGTTGAGCGTAATTGGTTCTTATGAAAGGACTTGAGTTCGAGTCTTATGTATCTCACGGAAGAACTGTCGCCTAGCGGTGAAGAGCTGCCGCCAGGCGATGTGCGTGGTGTTCTGTTCACGAAAAATGTTGTTTTTTGTGTTTTTGCAGAGCAGGTATTGCTGGGCATTGGCTTTGTATCGCCAGGCGTTAGGTTCTTGACATTTGGGCGCTGGGCGCCACAAATTTTTCTGGTCTGTTCAGTTTTCGTAAAACTGTGGTTCCCGATTCGTTAACCGTTGATTGAGGTGAAATTTTGACAAGTAATCCATAACATGATGTTCCTTACTTTGAACGGTGGATATTTTATTTAGATGTCTTTAGCTAGAGATATATATTATGCATGATTGCTGGTTTTGAAGTCTTTAAAATGGATGAATAACCTCTTGATAATTTCAAGTAACTACTAATGTAGCATGAGTTAGAAGCATGATTGGGTTATGTTGCAAGTCTCTATGAATTTGAATGTTCTTTTGGTTTAGTCACATGTTGAGAATTGGTTTATTGGTGAATGCATGTGTATCAATATAAATTAAATTGTTGCATATGAGGTGTGAAGTGCTATATAAATTTGCATTGGTGCATAGAATCATGTGCTTAAGTTGTTAGAGTGTTGTTGCTTTATATTTAGTTTGAGCATGCATTATTCATAAGTTGAAATTGAATGCTAACATGGATTTCAATGGTGGAGTATATGTATGAATATATAGGGATTGATGCATGTGATATGTGGTGAATTCTATTAATAATTGAGTAATGGTATGATCTCAAATGTGAACCCATTCGGTATGTGAATGTGTTCAATTGTGATTCAGTCATGCTAAATGACTGGAAAAGTGTGGTTGATGTTTTGGATTGCCTGTGGATTATTTGGGTTCATTGAGAAACTATCCAAAGTGCAAAAAAAAAAAAAATAGTAGCCTTAACTCTATTGGCATGGCGCCTGGCGGCGCGAGGCGAGTTGCTAGGCGATAGGGGCCAAACAGAGGCCATTGGGATCGCGTGGCGCTTGACGGCAAGGGTGGTTCCGCTAGGCGACTATACTGTCAGAAAATGGCTATGTTTTTCTCTGGTTTCTTGACAGAGAGAGGGTTTCGCTAGGCGATATGTGCTGTGATTTTGCCTAATAGTGCTTAGGTAGCGCCAGTCGATAGCACAGAGCAGTGTGCTCTTTTGATTTACGTTTTGCGTGTTTGTGATGTGGGACTTGGACCAAGAGATGCTTGTTTGTGTCATGAGCGAGTAGGTTCATGGTTGGTGGTGAACACGTTATAATATGAGCGGGGAGGTTCATATTATGATGCTCTCGTGTGAGGATACGAGCGGGGAGGTTTGTATGTTTCGTGCTCACACTTGAGGGCTGCTACGAGCTGTGAGGTTCGTAGTTGTTGGATCACGTGTGTTGGACTACGGGTCAGGAGGTTCGTAGAGTTGGACTACGAGTAGGCAGGTTCGTATAGGCAGGACCACGAGCGGGTAGGTTCGTGGAAGCATCATATATCTTGGGTCCATGCTAAAGTAATTGCTTGGTGATTTGGATGTGTGTAACATCCCGACAGGATATTACGGATTTAACAATAAATAAAGAAAAAATAAACATTTTTATTTAATAATACTTCATTTTCCAAAACACGGGAAATTTAAATTTTTATTACTGCCAAATGTAATTCTAAAACCATAGTTTATAAAACTGAATTAATAAATAAAATGTCTCATAAGAGTTTACAAATCATCTCCAAAACATAATAATTAAAAAGACTCCCATGCTATCCCCGCTCCGTGGCTAAGTCTCACCAGCACCACCTGCATCAACATCAACTGCTCACGTGTACCGCGCACACGATCATCGCCAAACACAAACAGATAGGGTGAGCTTAACAGATTAAACATATAAATGGGTATACACATATATAACACACAAATATATGTAGACAACACATTCACCCCATATGAAGTCCAACCCATCTAATTCATTCCACCTGGCCACAACCAGGTTATTCAAGTTCTACTTCTTCTAGTGATCACCCCAAGGTGACTTACTGCCATACCTATCGGCCACAACCGATAGAGCACGTGCTGGAAACCATGCTACGGATCATACACCGTAACGCCAGGTGCAATTCTCAAATAGGAACATAGTTTGTAACATCCCAAGGCTACCAAACTTGTCAGCTAATTGCTAAGGAGGGCAATCCATATGGACCCATCCGTACTGGCCACAACCAGTACACTCACACCGGCAACACTCACTAACACGAGCTCAACTCAAGGGTTCCTCATGTTCATCCGTCATCCCGAGCTCAACTCGAGGGATGCCATTCTAAGCTCAACTCGAGGAATGTGACGTGCTTAACCCCTATCCCGAGCTCAACTCAAGGGATACGTTCCGAGCTCAACTCAAGGAACCCAACAATCCCACCTTTGAAGTATCACCAGAAGCCTTGTAGATCATGCCTACAGAATCCAACAACTAGGACTTACACCAACCAAATCGCCTAGCGAGGGATACGTACCGCCAGGCACCAAGTGCCTAAGAACCACCAATTTCTGCAACCACCGGCTGGTGGGACAGTCCACACCGCCAGGCGGACGCTCTCCAGGAGGCTGTTGTTTCTGCCACTATCGCCTGGCAAGACCTTCCCTTCCGCCAGGCGCCACCTGTACTAGAACCCCATTGTTTCCTTGCTATCGCCTGGCGGGTGCTACTATGCCGCCAGGCGCTACACCAGTAAGCTACGAAAATAAGAAATTTCCAATCCTCTGATCCGCTGATTGCCCAAACTTGAGCTTGTAACCTACATCATTTTCACCCAACTTGGTTGGTTCACATCTATACACTTCACACTAAATTGGATTTTTCTCCAACATCACGAGATTAGTTACTTAGCTAGCTTTCCCTCTCCATTCTGGTTTAACAACTTGGTTGCTCCTTAACACAAGTTGCCAACAATACTTATTTCTGAATGTCACATTTGCCTCAATACTATAGTCACTCTCGTAATTATTCAAAAACTAACCCTCATACTCCCTTACTCTTTTTTTTTATACCCTCATAGCTAACACACACACACACTAAACACCACTCACAAACCAGCTCACACACCAGACCCATTTTCTAAAACTAACCCTCATTAACTCTACACTAAACTCACTAATTCACCTCACTCACATACTCAGACACCATGCACAGACTAACCTGCCACCTCACTCATGCGCACATTACAACACCAACGCACACACTAGCACCACCTCACAATCACTCACCACTCACGCACACATTAACCTGCCACAAAACCCACACACATTACACACCATTCACACCTCACCTTACATTTACTCACCAACAGAACACCACACACTGCACTTAAAACTAACTCACTCACACTCACCTAACTAACTAACTAATTCACCCATACTTGAAGCTTCGACACTCACAATTCACTAACAAAATTCTGAATAAAAACCTGCCTCCATCCTTGGGCCCAACTTCTTCTTCTCTACCAAGCCTTAAGAGAATGAACATTCTTCATTTTCTTTAGTTCACCGATTTTCCTTATGCATATATATATATATATATATATATATATATATATATATATATATATATATATATATATATATATATATATATATATATATATTCAAGGATCAATTTCATCATCACAAACACCTAACTCTCAACCTCAAGGAACATAACATGTTCATCCCCACTCTAATCTCCCTCCCGAGAAACCAAGAACATCCAACGATTCGGTCATTAATCCTTTCCATCTCCGACAAGACCATTTGTAAACACCTTTTGAGATGTCACATATAAAAAAAAATCTTTCCAACTCAAAACACAATCACTAGTATCATCCTATCAAAGTAGGAGTTTTCACAATTATTATATCTCAAATTAACAATTGCAAAAATTTTCCATCTAAAACGACTTTCTTCATAAAAACCAAGTATGGTCCAACCAACCAACTTGAATAAATTGTCTAAACAAGTCTTAATATAATGCTTTAGGTTTAAACGTCGAAAAAGCTAACTATTACAATTTTAGCCAAAGGAACTTTTTAAAACAAAAAAATAAAACTTTGTAAGCTTCCCTACGAGCTCCTACCCATTAAGCTTCTTTGGCTAAAACTGCATCGATATCTACTCTTGTATAACACAAGTTATACGATCATCGCAAATGGAAACAACAACGACAAACTTGCAAGGGTAAGCTAACTATGTAACATATCACATAAATCAACATACAACTCACTTAACATTGCCATAACATATCATAACTCATCCAAGCATTCAACTATCACATGTTCTCAAAGCCATGGCATGTAATCATCAACATATTTCCACTAAGTAATATTAAATGGAATGGAATTATCTCATAACTAACCACCCAACTAGTTCTCATATGCAATTTACCAAAGATGTCACTTCTCATTACTCTCACATTACAAATATCAAGAGCCTCGACGAAGTCCACAACTTCTCATCACTCTTATCGAGCCTCAACAAAGTGCACTACTTCCCAATACTCTTATGGAGCCTCAACAAAGTGCACCTCCAGTACAATTTATGTAGAGATACCTTCCAATATATTAATATCGAAGTATATACTATCTCATCATGATCACACATCAATCAACAATCACATGATTATCTACATGCAAGATCAATAAACACACAAGCACATAAAGGCCTCATCATCACATGTATCACAATACATTTACATCATACAATCCTCATCATTATACTTAACATACATCATTCATAATGCCTAACATCCAATACACCACAAACAGAGTGTATCACAATTTATCAGAACAAAATATCAGCTCAATACACTAATGAAAAAAAGTCTTGTGTAACATATATCTCCAACTATAGACCTCCAAACTAAGATCAGACCGTTCAAACTAAAGAATAACATGATATGGACTCACTATCAAACTTTCACCAAAATCTGACGGTTAACGACGAGAAAAACATAACTTTACGAAAACTACAAAGACTTTAAAATCAGTGGTGCCTAACGCCCAAAACTTGGTGCCCAACACCCCAAAACTCGAGACATGGAACTCGAAAATAGGAAACTAGCATCCAACGACCCCAAAACTCGAGACTCGGGGCCTGGCTAAAGGAAGCCAGTGCCCAATAGTCCCTACTAGGCCAAAATACAAAAATAGCGTTTTTTCATGAATAAGGCACTTGTTTCACACATACCACGCATCTAAAACATGTACGAAGCATACCAACCATCTCATAGCATTCCCATGAACTAGAAATTGTGCACACATCATGAGAACCCTTATATTAATATCTTCATGTGCGAGTACACACCACCTAATTCAACTCTAAAACATAAAACCCAAAATATATGTATGCTCACTTTGCCTAAAAAAAATAGAACAACATTGGACCATATTCACTCCATAAACCTTTCACCTAATTTGATCAACATTAACTTCAAAACACTTATCAACTCTAATGCAATTTCCATAAAAATAATTGCAGTTCTCTCTTTCATCATTCCCTAAATTTTCATTATCAGAAATTAAGAAAACTATTCCCAATGCCCAAATGTAAAGATTCATAGCCAACCAAAAATTGTTATCATTCAAATTTACCAACATGCTTTATGAAAATTATCATGCCTTAAGGACCATAAATATCAACACACCAAAATTATACAATGTCAACCAACTTACCTCCCAATGGCCTCCTTCTCCATAGCCCAAAAATCACAATTTCAAGAAAAGAAAAAATAAACCAGTTGTAATCATTGACTATACCAAATTATCTCAAAACTTCAAGATGATAAATAAAAAAAGAAAAAGAGTAACCCAATTTTACACCATGAATTCATCCACAAAATAGGGCCAAAATTCATGTTCTTAAAATTTATTCCTTAACCAATCAAATTTAACCATTAACATTAGAAGACCATGTAATCCCATACCCCATCACAATTCAAACAGAAAAATCAAAATAGCTTCCATTGGATCTCTATTAAGAAACCTTACTGCGCAACACACGTCCATAAAACAAGTTCTCACACCAAATCACAAATTCCTTTTTTTTTTGCAAGTAGAATACATGGTGTAGTTCATGATGAGTCATTATTTTCTTCCATTCCACTAGCCTTTGTGTACCCATTAGACAGTTGATTAGTGCTTAATTGTTCATCTTTAGAGTGTTTTTCATCTGTTGGGCTTTATTGGGCCACTGTTCTGAATTTGGACTAATTTCACATTATTTGGCCAAATTTTTATTTTTAATTATTTTTAGGTATTTGGGTGAAGCAATTTTGTAGCTTGGATGTCAATATTCAGTTTAAGAGAGTCGCCACATCATTTCCACATCATTTCCATGTCATTTCCACGTCAGCAAAGTCAATGGGTCAACATTTGAGGCCTAGAGTGACATTTTTGTAATTCTGCAGCTCATAATGGCAATTTCGTAATTCTGAGTGGCAGGGGTGATATGACAACGAAATTAGGTCTGCATGGGGGAGACCAGCGCTCCTTCTTCTTCCACACTCTCTCAAACGTCCATTTTTGTTGTTATTAAGCTTTGGAAGGTGACCCATGGTGGCACAAGCGAAGTTTTTACGTTTTTCATTGGTTTTTAACGTTTTATGAGCCTTGGACAGCACATTGAAGTTGTATTAACGTTTTCTACCATTTGGGTAACATTTATATTGAAATATTCTCATTTTTTGTTGTTGTTATCGTTGTTGCCCCTTTCTTTCCTTGCTCATTTTCGATTCCTGCACCAATTTAGGTTTTCTACATCAATTTGCACTCATTTGGATGGTTGAATCAAAATTTATGTTTAAGCCTTATTCGGATTCCATGAGAAACTAAATTTGCGTGTTGATTCTTTGCAGAGAATGGATTGAAACCTTGAGATCAGTGTTTTGTTCGGTGGAGTTATGTTAATCTCTCAATTTTGAATTTGCGTTGGGTTTAAATGAAGAAACCATTCTGTTTTTGCTTAATTTGTAGAGTGGAATCATTATGTGTTCATGCTTAGTGCACTGTAGCAAATTCATGGTTGTGTGCTTTGCTTAATTGCACTTGAGTTCGAGTTCATTTGCGCTTAGTAATTAATTCGGGTCTCATTATAGTTAATATAACACTTTTGAGTTGTAATCCGTGATTGGTGGATGTTCATTTGAAGCAAAGAATCAATGTTGTTTTTACATTGATTTTACATGTCTGCATTGAAGTTTTCAATTGTGTGTTGCATCCGTAAATCTGCCAACCCCCCCTTGTGTTATTGTTGTGTTCATCTGGAAATTTCGCTTTGAATGAAAATATTGGTCGTTGGGAGACAACTTGGTTCACTTTCATATACTGCATTTAATATGTTTTAATTTGGTGGGGTACGGTCTCTATCAGTTCCCCTTACCTGTAATTCCATCAAAAAGACTACCTTAGCTTTGCCCACTCCTCCCTTGCTCTTCAATCTCATGTTGCCTTCTCTTTTCTTTTCTTCACCAACTCCAATTTATTTTATCCATAAAACCTCTCTATTTCTCTAACAGTCATAGTAAAAAAAAATACTAGGGTTAATTGGATGAAAATAAATAATACTAGGATTAATTGGCTGCACTTAACAACGTATTTGTCCCAACTCTTCACCTTCCAAGGTGCACCACGAATTTACCAAAACAAATCACATACAATTTCATCTTTTTTCCTCTAGCCAGAATTCAAACACACAACCCCTAAAACTCAAGCAACACTCTAAACCATATAAGCTATCCCATTTTTCTTGACCACCCACTCATGATAATTATTTTTCATGGGTCTTACATTCTCCCCAACCCGAAAAATTTTCGTCCTCGAAAATTGTACTTACTAGGAAACACATATGAATATGACTTCATTATATCTTTTCCAGCTCCCAATTAATCTTTTAGCATCCACTCAATTATTCATTTACCTAACTTACTCTCTTATGACCTTAATAAACCGTTCAGTTCCTCATCAATGTAACAAAATATTGTCATCCATAATTAATAATAAAATGAGCTTTGACCACAAATTGCCCTTCCTACATCAATAATAAAACATCCTAAAATTTCAATTACCTCAAATTACTGCGCAAAGATTAAATCCTAAAATTTCATCCATTAAAACTAAATCTCACAACCTATTTCCCAATTCATCAATTTGATCAACAAAATATACTATAACACCCAACAAAATATAAACACATAACCGTAACTCAATCCAACATCCTTTCATAATTTTAACAAGCTTAGCTTCCAATATTAACCATCATATTTACTAAAGTAATACATATGTGTATACCATAAAATTTTTCTACATTTATACCAAATATTTATCCACAAATACATTTATCAAATTGCCATGGACTCATTAATCAAACTTAGTTCTATTGGACCATATACTATAAGCTACATGGTTGAAACACGACACCCACATATTTCTCTTACTTCCAATACTTAATGACTGAAACCATCACATACATTAAATTTTCAATGGATAAACCATATCACAACTTCATACATTTGACATAGCTTACCTGCACCTCCAATTGTTTTTCACGTAACGTCTAAATATCTAACACCTTGCAAGTTCAATTCCTTTAACTTGTCATTCAAACAATATAAAAACTGCAAAACTTTTTTAGCAAAAGAATTTCCAAAACCACTAATTGATCAAGTTTTTATAATATATACATAACAACATTTCATAAACCCATTGTATCCTCACACTCAAATATTTTACTTTGTACACAACATATATTGATATTAGTATTTAAAAACAAAAACCCACCACCAACACCTAGTAAACATTTTCACACACAGATGTATGTGAAACTAAAATTGTAAATGATTAACCATAAACCAAAATATTTTTATGTTTTTGCATGCATATATATATATATATATATATATATATATATATATATATATATATATATATAAACTACCAAATCCATAATTAAGATTACAATAAGATTGAATATACTCTTTTTATTTTTAATTGATTGAAAAGTGTGATTCTACAGCAATACATCTCATATTTACTGGTCAATTGAATTCATGTTAAAAGGGTTTTCATAAGTTTCAATTGGACATATTTTTTAATGCTCATCAAATTCACCCTCCTCCCCCGCTTCTTGGCTTAGAAAGATCTTTTAAACCTATACTAAGTTTAGAAGTTAAATTGTTACTCAAATTTGCACTCATCAGTTGACATCATAGAGTTGGTGAGACAAACCAGCTTTAGGTCGAGTTCCAAGGGATTATTAATGTGATAAAAGCTTAAAAGAGGATCTTGTTGATCATAGGAAGAAAATTGACATTCTTTACAGCATAGAATAAGTAAATGATTGTACGTAAAATATGACGTTTGCTTAACGTTACGTGTTTATCGTTTGAGCTCATAAATGCTTATCAAAAGTACTAGTGATATCGCTGTCGTTAGGCGATCAAATTACCACTACTTTAGCAACTTCAGTATTGCCAATTTGTAGTGAACAAAATAGTTAGGGTTAAGATAACCCTGAGTCGTCTCACAACGAATACAGAATTGATCTCAAATATTTGATTCTTAAAAATGCAATTAAAACTAGCAACTATAAAAATAGGGGGGTTTTGATATGCAAAGAAAATGACACGGAAGATTGTAAACACAGTAATAATAAATAGGTCAATTCCACTACTTTTTCTAAATAAGATTCTTCATTGGTTATCAAGAGATTATTGTTAAATTAATTATTGTTGTTGATTTACAAATCAATCAATGTAAAGACTCAATTCATTTGTTGGCATCCTCACTTTTAATCAAAGTATAGTCTCAATTAAAAGTGAGAATTGTTAGATTATCCATAGTAAATTCAATCAAAGTACAGTCTCAATTAATTTTACTATGTCTAATCATGTCTATTCCTTTGTTTCTTCACCAAATAGAAAACTTAATTAATCAAAGTAAAGTCTTGACTAATTTTAGTTAAAGTAATTACCACTAATCAAAGTAAAGTCTCAATTATTGGCAAAAACTTATTTAATCAAATTAAAGTTTCTAAATAAAATCAAAGTAAAGTCTCAATTTAATTTAAAAACCTTTTAGCTCATATGATTAGCATACATGTAGATTTAAAATCATTATTTTCTATTCGATTAAGAAGCAAAGGACATAGATAAACAAAAACCACAACAATAATCAAAATAACAAACACATAAATTCATCTAACCTCAGAATCCATTTAAGAAATTACAGTGGAGTCAACCCTAAAAGCTTAGCCCTCCATGGCTTTGATGGAATACATGATGATATGAAGGAAAGAAAATAAAAGAAAGAATGAGAGATGTGGTGGAGACGGTATCTGCCAAAACCAGAGAGTTCTAAGAGTCTAAGCTGTCCGTTGAAAGTTGTCCCCTCTTCTGCTCCCTTAAGTTTCTTTATATAGGCTTCCACTGGACTTTGGGCTTTATCTGTCAGTTGCTAAAATCTTTTATTTTTATTTAATTAGTTAGCAACTTAATTCCTGTCCAATTTCCAATTCTGCCCCTCTCATTTAACCATATTTGCAGTTTTGACCAGAGTTGACTGCTGACTTTGACTAGTTGACCAGAGTTGACCAATTTGACTGTCCTATCAGATGCTGACACGTGGCGCAGAGTGCAATTTCTCTCTCCAGACTAGGGTTTGCTGCGTTTAGGGTTTCATGGAGGCTTGTGGGTGACGGCGCGGCTGACGGCAATGGCGGCTGCTGACGGCGCGGCTCCTCCTTCTCCAGCGAGGCTTGACGGTGGCGGAGCAATGGCTGCCATGGCTGCTGCTGCGGACGTTTTGCAGGTGCAGGCGTGAATGAAGATGGTGAAGTTGCTCGCGCAAATCTAGTCCAGGTGTGTTTGCGAGGTGAAGTGGTGGTTGTTGGTTCGTGCGAAGATGGACGAGAATGAGGGTGCAGATTCGTGGTTGCGCTACTACAGCGAGAACGGTGATGACGGACGTCTCCGCTGTTGCCATGAGATGGTGCGAACGTGGCAGAGTTGCGGTGTTCATGGTGGTTGACGGAGATGGCGCCGCTGGATATGCGTTGCAGGTGAAGGTGGCGCGAAGGAGGAAGATGGTGGTGGTGGAAGCGCGAGGTTGCTGCTGTGCGAACGAAGATGGTGGCTGCTCGTCGTTACTACAGGAACTCGCGGTGGTGCGGGAAAGCTCGCGGAGGAGATCTGCAATGGAGGTGGCGTGACGGAACTGCGGAGTTGTGGCAGGTCTGCGGTGGTGGCGGAAGCTACGCGATCTGTGGTGGCGCGAGTGAAGAAGATGTGCGCTGTCACGGTGCTGATGGTGCGTGAAGGTTGCGGGAATGGAGGCTGTTGTTTCCGGCGAGTTGCAGTGGTGGCCGGCGAGGAGATGGCGGCGGCGGCTGCCATGGTGGGTGGAAGGGAAATTAAGGTTAGGGTTTCATGTGTGAGATGGAGGAGATGATGACGTGGCAAGATCTGAGTGCTCAATTTGGTGAGTGGAGGATTATGACACGTGGCAGCTTATGGTTGGCTAATTTTAAAAGGTGGGGATTGCCACATGGCATGATCTGGTTGAGTGGAGTTTAAGTGGTAGGAGGGGTGCAACTTAGTGAAAACTGGGGGTGCACAACAGGTTTTTGGTGGTCCATTCTAGAAGGAGTGTGCAAATAAAAATCGGGGGTGCATTTAGCTCCTGATTTATTCTTTTCCAAAATTTCCTGATATTTGGACTTATTTTGTAAATTTTAATATTTTAAATCCACACTATTAATGACCAAAAATAAATTCCAGCTGCATTAACAAACGTTAGAATATCCAATAATATTTTATGCAACTAAAATCAATTTTTACGCCACTTTTACCAAACTTACTCAAAAAATCCAATAATCACAAATCCTAATTAAATCAATCTTTAAGCACAGAAAATTCAATTAAATCCCCAAATTTAAATATTAAATGAGGGCAAAAATTTGAATTCATCAACTAAGTCTATAATGTCATATCATCCAATAGACAAAACACTTATGTATTCATGATTTGTTACTTATTGAAACTTGTGTCTTACAGATGAAGCATATAATCCAACTGAGACATATAGAACTTAATAATAACAATTAATATTAGTAAAAATTTAACGTTATGAAAGCTTGTAAACTTTTAAATTGTAGAATATTTTGCTACTTTTATTTTATATTTAATTCAATTTTTCAATAGTATTTGTTTCACTGTTTGTTTTATTCCTAATGTTCTATTTATATCTATTCATATTGTGTTTAATAATGAAAACTAAATACAATGTGTTCATGCTCCAATGAAATAATTACTTCATTAATAATTTACAGGAAAAAAATAATTATTTGTTTAAAAGTTTAAGAAAACTATTGATTAATAAACGTTAATTTATAATTTTAAAGCCAATTTATTAATTAAGTTTAATAATTAATTAATTAATTAATATTAATTTAAGGAAATAAAACTAAATATGGATAATGATTTTGTATTAAATGGATATAGTGGGTGGTTGTGGTTAACAAATACAAAGGTTCGGTTGTGAGTGGTTTTGTTTGATAAATTGATTCAATCAGATTGTTGTTATTCCAATGGAATTGTAATCGCAAATGATAAGATCTTGGTGTTAGAAGGTGAGAAGAGCGAGATGTTGAGCTTGGTGAAGAAGACTTTTTATTCTAACAAAGGAATTTTTCTTCGTGAACTTATCATCAATGCTTCTAATGTAAGTTATCATTTAAATTTGATTTTCTATTTGTAAATTTTTGGTAATTGTTATTGATTACGGTATGTATGCACAGGCTTTGGATGAAATCCAATTTGAGAGGCTCACAAAAACAAATATTTTAAAAATGATGAACTAATTGTTAGATTAATCATTCACAAGGCTAACAAAACACTTTCTATCATCGACAATGGTATTGGCATGACCAAAGCAGGTAGGTAGGTGGTGATATTTCACTTTCATTTGCATTGCATTGTCATTAATTGTATTCACATGTGTGTGTGTGTGTGTGTTTGTTTTAGATTTGGTCGATAATTTGGGTGTTGGCTTCTACTCTACTTATTTGGTTGCTCATAAGGTTATCCTCACCTCCAAGCATAATGACCATGACCAATATATTTGGGAATCTCAACCTAGTTACTCTTGCTTTTTAACCACGGATATCAATGACCAACGACTCCCCAGGGGAACTAAAATTACCCTTTTCCTCAAGGATGATCAAGTACACAAATTAAGTCATTCCATATTTTAAATCATTTCTTTTGTTTAATTTAAGTCATTCTCATGATTTGTTATATATTTTGTTCACTTATTATTACCAATAGTCAGAGTATTTGGAGGAGACCACCATCAAGAATCTCATTAGCAAAGATTGCCAACAAATTACCCATCCTATTTACCTTTGGAGCGAGAACACCAAAGACCATTGGAAACTTATTAACATTTGGTTGCACGACCAAGAGATGGACAATAAATTTGTGGCTTAAAATCTTGGCAAACACTTACCAGATCATCTTGCATTCAACATTCTTTTCAAATTGTCATTGAAATCTCTTAAAAGATTTGGATGCATATGCAAATCATGGGCTCTCTTGTTGGAAAATCCTAATTTCATGAACCTCTTTTACAATAACTTCATATCTAACCAAAACTCTTATTTTGATGATAGCTCTCTCCTACTATGCCTCGGTCGAAATTACGACCAATATAATGATGAGTTTTCCTTATATTCACTTTTTGGTATGATGTTTCAGAATTCGACAATATTAAATTGGCCAAATCCACGTATAAAAGATCATTTTCCTGGAGTTTATATTTTGGGTTCTTCTAGTATTAATGGAATTATTTGCCTCTACCTAGAAGCAACAGACATTGTGTATTTATGGAATCCTTCTACCAATGAATGTAAGGTCACTGCGCCCAACCCAGTTTCGGATGTACAATATGATTTCGATGTTGTGATTGAATATGAAGGATTTGGTTATGATATTGCTAGAGATGATTATAAAGTGATTAGAAAAATAGGTTATTATGCACAAGGAAACTTGGTTGAAAATAATCATAACGAATGGGAATATGACCGGTTTTGGGAGATTTATAGCCTAAGAAGCAATTCTTGGAGGAAACTTAATATCGAATTTCTTAACTGTCAAGGTATTAATAATAGATTCTATTTAGAGGGAATGTGTCATTGGTTATGTAACAATGGCGATGAAGGATATTTGGTTTCGTTTGACATAAGCAATGAGGTATGTTATACAACCCTCACACCCTTAGATATACCCACAAAAACATACAATGATTTTAATTTCTGTTTGGTGATGAGACACTTATTTCTCTTAAATGGGTCAATTGCTTTAATGTCAAGTTATAAAGACACAACTATATTTTACGTATCAATTTTGGTTGAAGTTGGCAAGAAGGAAACATGGACTAAACTCTTTACTATTGGACCTTTACTGTCACTTTCGTTTCCTATTGGAACAAGTAATATGGGCAATATACTCTTCGAAACAAATGATGGTGAACTAGCTTGGTTTGACTTAAGAACCAACCTGATTGAGAAGCTTGGTGTCAACGTACAAAATCGTGATTGCCAAATAATACTTTATAAGAAAAGTCTTTCCAATAGAAGGATAAATACTTAGTGTTTTTTTTTGTTTTCACCTAAATGACTTATGACTACTTATATTAGAGTTTTCTCCTACAAATATCCAAAGTGGCTTGTGAATTTCTCATTGTAGTTCTCTCGGTTTATGCCCCCTTTATGGCTAAGTGGAAACTATAAATAAAATACAACCAATCATTGTAATGGAATTTTGTATCACTGTTATTTGTGAATATAGCCAACTATCCTATGATAGTGTTAAATTGTCATCAATTTTATTATTATTATTTATTCGAATCTTCCTAGAAGTATGTGCCAATGTTCCTTCTTAAATTTTAGGAAAAGGTCGGGTGTTCAATGTGTGAACCATTCACTTGAATTACTTTTACATCTCATGTTGATTTTTAAAATATAGATTGAAGTTTGTTTTGTTTAAAATACTTTAACTAAGTGAGTTAGTTAGTGCTGAATTAGAATACATATAAATTATCTATTTAAATTAACCAACTTCTTATTATGAATTATTATATTTATTTATTTTCTTCCTTTAAGAATCCAAAATCTTATTTATTAAGATTAATGAAAGTAATCAAATATTAATGGCTAACGTATTACTAGTTCATGTTAATAAGAATATGTAAACATTTTTCTCTCTTGTCCACTTTATCACCAAGTCAAATCTGTAACTTCTAATAATGAAGTTAGATAATTTGAATTGATAAGAAATTCAAATTCTATTTGAAAAAAATGGAATTGTAAAAGAAAATATTTTATGGAATTAAACATTGTATCACACATAGCCGATTCACCCAAATAATAATAATAAACGATCAACACATCTATATCAAAGATAATTCAGGTAGTCGGCCTAGCCTGACCTAAGCCTAACCGGCCTAAACCGATAACCTAAGCCACTAAAGGAATAGCCAGCCTAAGACGACGTACGAACAATGCGGCATAAGCCGCTAAAGGGGTAATCGGTCTACATCGACCACTCTAAGAAACTTGATGAAATCAAAACACTCCTAATCAGTAAGCCCACAATAATCAGGACTAAGGGTCTGGGCTAGGGCCCAGACCCACCTATGGCCCAAACCAGGGCCTAACCCATGGAATGGTCAAACATAATTAATAAGCTATAAATATACATGAACCCCACGAATTAAAGGTGCGCATTCATTACTTCCCTAATCATCTGATTTGACTTTCTCTGAAATTTTGCTGACTTGAGCTTTAGAGTCCCTTCTGCAGGTAACCCCTCCCGGGTCCAAGCAGACATATGCCAACCAGAAAGAGGCCTACTAAGGAGATGGCGGACTATGGGTAAGGTGTTACTTATGCCTGACTCATCTTATTTGTTCTCTGCAGGAACAAACATGATTTAATTTAGGATATTATTTGATTTCACTATATGTAATTTGAAATGAATTTATGTATACAACACAATATGGTTTATATTATTTTTATTGAGAATTATAAATGTGTGTTTTGTATTACTCGTAATACAATGCATTGTAGAAAATAAGAGAACAAATAGTTATAAGATATAACAATAAATATATATTATTTTCTTAAAAGCAAAAGAAAACTAACAAACTAATATCTTATTCCATGTCAAATTGATTACTAAAATTACAATTTAATAATAAAATTATCTCATGAAACTTACGTGACGTGTTTATAAATTGGGTAATGAATCAAGTTTTAAATGTTTTGAAAGAATAAACTAACATGATACGAAGTGTTCTTCCCCAAAAATGAGTACAAATATCTAAGGTGGAAAAGATGCAATGTTTTAACTTTTCTGAAGATTGATCACCAACTTAAATGAAGAATGCTAACGTGAAATCTACTTGTAGAAGATTTTCCGACACCGAAAAAAAGTATGGGCAAAAGAAATTATTATTATTATATTATATTATATTACTGAGTACGAGAATCAAATGAGTACTTCTTTTGGTATATATAGGTCTTTTTTAGCCTATGCTGAAGTAATCAAGACATTTCAAAATAAATGAGAGATATAATTGTTCAATGAATATTTGTAGTTAAATTAATTATTAACATATGTATATGCATAAATATCTGAGTCATAAAGAATAATTGTTGAACTTTGATAAAGATTGTCAAGGGTAAATCTACTTGTAAAAAGTTTTCCAACACTAAAAAAAGTATACACTACAAAAAATTTTGTTAAATACAAGAGTTATTTGAAGTATAAAATGGCAGTTATGACTGCCATATTTTGTGGGTATGGTGGTACGGGTACCGCCATATATCCTGCCGCCACAATGCATAATATGGCAGTATTCGACGAAACGCCGCAACACCCACCTTTTAATGCACTGTGCAAATAACAGCAGTTCAGACCACCATATTTTGTGCACGTTGGCAGTTAAAACTGTCCTAATTTGTTTATTTTAAAAGAATTCAAATGTCAAATACGACACATAGAAATTTCTTTATTTTCACTATACTAACGTGTTATACGACGTTTTAACTTCCATAATTTGAATATGAAATTATTATTATTTTTATTTAATTATTTATTTAACCTGCTTTCCATTAATATTTAACCTATTTTCCATAAAATTAGAAAAAGTAAAAAATTCACATAGATAACATTTTGATCATTAAATTTTCGTTCATAATTCATATTAAAAAGGTTGATATCATCCAACACCATCCAAAAGTTTGCATGTACGTTTACATATTGAATACAAAAACCATAATAGACTATTAAATAAGTTATTAAAATTCAAATGGGTATTATAACAAACTTATGTAATTTCTTAAATAAACTATTAAATTTTACTCATTTTCCTTGTTCAGGAACTTGTCATCCATATTTGTCGATGTTGCACTACATGAAGCAAAATTTGTACCATTTAACCTTGTATTGGTTTGCTTAAGTGTAAGTCATCTCATAGGTTGAACTACTTGATGAAGAGAAAGGTGTTTTTCTCACCAAATATCTTAAGTTTTTCCTAGAGTGCATAACTCTTGAATAGGCGACTATCAAAAAGAAATTAGAATCGAATCAAATCATGAAGCAAGCTTTAAGCACATACTTATATTCTAAAAGGGTCCAATTGGAGAGAATGACTCATGTAAACCAGAAAAGAAAAAGGTCATGACATATATAACATCCCGATTTTTTTTGGATGTTACAGAAAGATATAAAATGAGCATTTTTAGCGGAACGATTATCGATAAAATGAACTTAAGAAAAAAAATTATAATTTAATCTATTAAAAATGTAGTTCAAACGTCCTTTGTCTAAAAGTTTTGAAAAACAAATGTAAGGCCCACTTACTTTTACGCCTTATTTTAAAAAGCCATTCCAAATCAGATGGGCCTAGGGCTGGCTCAAAGGATAAAACCCAACCCTAAGTTTGCCCTAACTCACTCATTCTACTCTTTCAGAAAACCTTAGAGTTGTAGTCGTCTCCCTCTCTGCTAAGGTTTTGCTTCCATTGTTACGTTGAACTAGGAGGACTCGTTGCTCCACGGAAGTATCTCTTCCTACCTCGTACTGATCCACATTAATCATCCTTCGTATTTCTAGTTAGGGTTTCTTGTTAACCCGTTTCTTGGTTCTGTTCCACTTTTATTTCAACCCTTTAGTTCGTTCCTAGAGTTGTTGTGCTCGTCGTCGTGCCGTCGAGGCGTAGTTGAGAAGCACTTGATTTTAAAAGCATTTCCCAAAAAATATGTTATATGGAATCTTCATGGTGAGAAACAAATAGAAGATATTTCTAGTAATGAAGATGATATACAAGAGGCATTTCATTATGAAAATCCAATGGAAACAATGATCAATGAAGCATTTGGGCACTATAGGCAAGAAGGTACTAATCTAGGCAAAACACAACCATTGGGTGTAGATGATGTTTTGAATGAAAGGCCAAAGGAGGATCATAATGAGTTTATTGAGTTTCTCAATGATAGAAATCGAACATTGTGTGACGCGAGCAAGTACACAAAATTAGAGTTTGTAATCAAATTATATCACATCAAGGTTTTGTGTGGATTAACTGACAAGGCAATGACTATGATCCTATATTTGTTAAAAGATGCATTTAATGAAGCAAACTTGCCTATTTCTTTTTATGAGGCTAAGAAAACCGTCAACAAACTTGGTCTTAACTATACCAAAATAGATGCATGTCCGAATGATTGTATGTTATATTTAAGAGATGATGAAAAAGATTTGCAAACATGCAAACATGCAAACGTTGCGGTACATCTAGATGGAACCCAAAGAAGAAAAAAAATCAACCTGCAAAAGTTTTGCGTTACTTTCCATTGAAGGGACAAGGATGAGATGGCATTCTTTAGAGAAATAGGATGGGTTCATAAGGCATCCAAGGGACAGTGAGGCATGGAAAACATTTAGTTTATTGCATCCTGAGTTTGCTTCTGATCCTCGAAATGTTCGTTTAGGCCTTGCTAGTGATGGTTTTAATCTTTTTGGTACTATGAGTTCTACTTATAGTATTTGGCCAGTGTTTTTAATTCCATGCAATCTTCCACCATGGATATGTATAAAGCATACTTCATTGATCCTATCCATGATCATTCCAGGCAAGTAAATGCCAGGAAATAATATTGATGTGTACTTACAACCCCTTGCCGATGTGTTACGTGAGCTATAAAATGATGGTGTGGAGACCTTTGATTCTTCATTGAATGAAACTTTTAGGATGCGAGTAGCTCTTATGTGGAAAATTAGTGACTTTCTTGGCCTAGGCATTTTATCTGGTTGGAACACACAAGTTTAGCTTGCCCTACTTGTAACTTTGATGCAAAACCTTGTCGTCTTCCTTATAGTAAGAAGTTGTGTTTTATGGGGCATCGTCGCTTTTTGAGTAGAAATCATAAATTTAGATTGAATCGTGTTCGCTTTGATGGAAGCACTGAAACAAGGAATCCACCACTAAAATTATCAGGATCTGACATTTTTAGGCAAGTTGAAAATATTAATGTTACATTTGGGAGAGGAGTAATTTTGGATGGTAGAGGAAAAAGATCTAGAGAAGAAGTTAAACAATGGAAAAAAAGCATTTTCTTTGAACTTCCGTATTGGGAGTCTAATTTGTTACGCCATAATTTAGATTTCATGCATATTGAAAAAAAAATGTATTTGACAATTTGGTATATACTTTGTTAAATGAAAAGCCTAAATCCAAAGACAATGTAAATGCTAGGAAAGATTTAAAGGAAATGGGCATAAGAGAGGATCTTTGGCCATATGATAATGGAAGATATCATCTTGCTTTGTTTTCACTAACTCGTGATACCAAAAAGTTGTTTCTCAAAACTTTGAAAAATGTTATAGTACCAGATGGTTACTCAAGTAACATTTCTAGATGTGTTGATGAGGTGCAACAAAAAATATTCGGGCTAAAAAGTCACGATTTTCCATATTATTATGGAGTAATTACTACAGCTGGCAATACGTAATTTGTTACCAAACCATGTCACTACAAACTTGGTGGAGTTTTGCTCATTTTTTAAAGTCCTTTGTAGTAAAAGTTTAAATCCACAAGAACTTGAAATGCTTTAAGATCGCATTGTGCTAACACTTTGCCACTTAGAGATGTTATTCCCACCATCATTATTCACAGTTATGGTTCATTTAACTATCATCTAGTAGAGGAAGCAAAACTTGGAGGTCTAGTTCATTATCGATATATGTATCCTATAGAAAGGTAATGCTTAGTGCTTTTAGATTAAGGTATCATTATCATAAATATCCAAGTTGTTTACTCTAATTATTTCTCATTATTGTAGGGAATTAGGTCATTTAAAGACCTTTGTATGAAACAAGGCGAAACCCGAAGGTTCTATAGCTGAGGGATACTTAGCTGAAGAGTCTCTTACCTTTTGTTCTAGATACATTGAAGATATAGAGACAAGGTTCAATAGACCAAGACGTGTTTGTGATAAAACAGGATGAGCCTTTTCTGTTATCTATCTTTCCACAAGGTGGGAAGCCAGTAGGAGGTTCTTCGAATTTTACTTTAACTCAGATGCAAAAACTACAAGCCCATCGATATGTGGTTTTAAATTGTGCAATAGTCACACCATTTTTTGAGTGAGTAATCTACATTAAGTGTGTGATTGTATTTAAACTAATTAAATTATATTAGTCATGTTGTTTGATTATATATGTAGTGAATTTAGACAACTAATAAAAAGAAGTTCAAGGGGAAGGCGAGCTTCAACCACTAAGATCGAAACTAGAGTGTTTAAAGAGTTAGTTGATTGGTTTCAAAGGTGGGTGGGTTATCACATAGTACACTTTCTGTTATTTACTATGTTTTCTTTCAATTATGGCTAACATAACTTCTTTATTTAGATTATGAATCCAGAAACAACAAATACAATGTCTAATGACTTAAAGTTTCTAGCACGAGGTCCATTGGAAAATGCTAACAGATTTATTGCGTACAACATCAATGGGTTTAAATTTCAAACATTGACTCGAGATGAGGGATTGAGAACACAAAATAGTGGTGTGTTTTTAACATCTAATACAACTTGTGTATCAAGCAGTGTTGACAGGAACTTAAGGCAAGTAGACTTATCCTATTATGGAAAGTTGGAGGATATCATTGAGTTTAATTATTATGGTCAATTCAATGTTGTTCTTTTCAAGTGTAAGTCGGCAAATACTACATGAGAAAGAGGATATAAAAAGGATCAATGGAATTTTAATTGTGTTAACTTTGATAGACTAATTCATATTAGAGATCGTGAAGAACATGAACCTTATATTTTGGCATCTCAAGCACAAATGGTATATTATGTAGATGATGTGGTCAATAAAGGATGGAGTGTTGTTGTGCATTTAAAGCCAAGAGATTTGTATGAAATGGGAGAAATAGTAAAAGAGGTATATGAAAATGAGCCATACCAAGATCAAGAGCTAGAGAAATATTATAGTAATGACAATGAATATGTGCAATTGGCTACAAACTATTTAGATGGTGATATCCTTGACTCAAATGTATGAGTTGAAAAGATAATTAGTAATAAATTTTTTCTTAAAGGTAATGATTTTTTATAGTCAAAGTTATTTTCAATGCATGTATACTCGACTCATGTTTAATTTCTTAATGTTATTTTCTTAAGGTGATTATATGTTGCTTCCTTTTGTCAATTTCAAGTTAGGAAGGACATATATATAAAGAACCTATAATAAAAAGTGTACTCTTTATTCTCTGGTTCTCTTTCTTCTCTAGTTCTCTTTCTTCTCTGGTTCTCTTCACAGGTTATAACTTATATACAGTTTCGTGCACTTCATTAGCTTCTAGAAAAGCATAACAAATCCTCATTATATACAGTTAGATAATATGTCATTATAGAATTTTCTCTAGAATTTTCTGCTTCATATTCTTTGTTGACTTTTCTCAATAATTAAGATGTTAACTAATTTGTCCTTGTAGAGTTTATAAACCTCATCTTGTCAGAATCGACTGAAGTCTACAACAGAGAGCATGTATTGAAGGCTCCACAAGTGGTTTCTTTTGTTTTCTGTCATTCTTCTCTTGCTCTAACCCTGGATGGTTAGAACTATGAGTCTCTTATTTTTTTTCTCTGCTACAAATTTTCTTCTATACTTTTTGTTTAGTTTTTTTTCCTTTTTGTGGGGGGAGAATAAATGCATTTTGGGTACTTTTTTAGCTTCCTTTTTCTCTGCTATAAATGCTCATTGTAAATGGACTGGTATCTATTGCCACCCTGGCGATCAACAGAGAGTTCGCATAATGTATGCAAACATCACATGCACTTCATTATGTTTCTTTTTTCCCCACTTTCTTAGTTGAGTATGACACTTTGTGTTTTGTTTTTCAAAAATCTGCCATACTTGCAACTTGGCATAATTTTATCTCATTGGTAAACTCAGTGGACTACAAAGACTGTAAGTAGAAAACAAGTTTCTCTCTTCATTGCTAAACTTACACATGAGACTTTTATCATTCTCATTCCATATGATGGCTTGCAATGAATCAAGGCACTTCATCATAACAACTTGCATGGAACCATTCCTAATGAACTTACCAATTGTTCTGATTTAAGAGCACTGTAAGTGAAATGGTTCACTCCTAAAGAAATATTTATTAATTTCCTATAAATTGCAGTGCTTTTATGTTATGTCCATGATGATGTGTCTCATCTGATTGTCTTCAAAGGTACTTGAGGGGTAACTTTTTCCAATGAGGCATACCATCAAACATTGGAACTATTTCATATTTGAATATATTGTAATTCCTTGTTCCTTGCTTTTCTTTCTATTTCTTTATGATTCTTTGAACTTGCTTCTACACTTTATTCTCAGTTGCATTTTAATTTATCTGGAATTTACTACATAATTTAAATACAAGGATTTATCCAGTAACTTATTGAAAGGTGCCATACCTTGCTTTATTGGTCGTCTCTCACAGTTGAAAATTTTGTAAGTTAGTGTAGCCTAAACCTCTTTGGCATAATGATATTAATAACTTTATGATTCATTTTTTCCTCCCCGTCTTAGGAACTTGACTATCAATTTCTTTTCTGGTGAAATTCCTAACTATGGAGTACTGAGCAACTTTAGCATATACTCGTATGTACACCTTCCTTTGCATGAACTTCTTCATGTTTGATGCTTTTGTTGGATAAAACACTTAACAAAAACATGGGGTTGTTTTATTTTTCTCTAACAAATGTCTTTGTTGAAATCAGCATTCCACTCTGGTTGTTTTAATGGTTTGACTGGCTAATAACACAACTTTTGAATAGTTTATGGCAGAAAAACCAATTTTGGTTGAGATGGAGTGACAAATAAACAAACACTTAGAGTTCATTGGAATTCAAATATAAACAAAACCAATATGTATTCATTTTTAATTGGAATCACCTAGTTCAAAAATCAGAATTGAGAAAAATTTCCCAAGACAAGACAAAAGTTTTATGATTTTTTTTTCAGGTGGCAACTCCAATTTCCAATACTAATATTTCATCCTTACTTAGTGGACCTATTATATGACCTATTAAGTAATAAATCTCCAATTTTGGTTGAACAACAATGTAATAGAGATACAGATCAAACAATTAGAGATGTGTTTAAATCAAATTTACCATAACAAAATATCAATAATCTAATTTTTTTTCCTTAATCACAAAGAACCTCATATCAAGCAAGAATCCAAATTACCAAGCAAAACATGAAATCAAGATTCATGATTCAAACATATTACATAACTTCTTACTTACATTCCACACTCCTTGAAGATTAAAAACTCATCTCACATTCACAAATAGGAGAAAGAAAGTTATGTAACTCACTTGATGTTAACTTCACCCCTGAAATTGTAGCTTGTGACATTCTTCTTCACCCACTGCATGGCACGATCATAGTCATTCATCTCAGAAAGTTGGTTATTGGGAATGGCAACCATGACTTCAATCCCTGACCCAGATAGAGCCTTCATGCAAGACTCATCTGCATCAAACAGCTTCACCTTTTGAATCCCATTCTCCTTCAACATCTCAACCACAGTGTCTGCTCTCAACTGGTGTGTGGCTTGGGTTATTAGCACATCAAGGTTTTAGAAATTATTTTTCCTCTTCTAGGTTAATCTCTATTTATAATGTCTCAAAACACTTGCTCAGGTTAATCTCTGCAAAAAGTGTTGTGCTCTTTGACTGCAAATTTTTTCGTTTCTAATGTAACAGATTTTCCAGATTATAGCATAAATATATGATAAGCTTCCATTTTCTTTATAGATTACAAAGCTAACGGATAAATATTAGACTTTGTTGGCAAACATTAGAAGTCAAGCCATCACCAGAAGATGCCACGACATCATAGCATACCAGAAGTCATCATAAAACTTTTGACTTCAAGTGCTTTGCATTCCATTCCTCAATCAACTTCTGCTCCTTGCTTTCTGCATCTCTCCTTAACTCTGCTAATTGTTCTCTATATTTTGTTTCTATTCTATCCAAAGTAGCATTCTGTTTATATTATACCTTGTAACTTGAACCCTCTATCTTTTTAATATGTAAGGTAAAAAAATAAAATCATTTTGTGTTGAAGTTTTCTTTGATTGAAGACATCAGCTAATTTTGTAGTTGGACATGAATAATAGAATTTTGGATTTTATTGTTTTTTCTATTTCCATCTATGTTATTATGTTAATGTATTTGCACTATGAGCAACAAGTTGGTTCTATTATATGTGTACTTTTGTAATGACAAATTCATTGCATGTAAATAAGTCTGAGGGTACTCACCCTTGGATTTCCCTTGGTTTTCCTGTTGTACTCCCCCATATTGAAAGTGATCAACCTACAGGTAAGTCTCACCCTTGGATTTGATTTTCCTAAATACTATCTAATTTACTTGATTTAGAACTACCATACATATTAAAGAATTATGGTCATTGTTTTGTATGATAATCCCCATGCATTCTTTATATCTAGTTTTCATTGTTGTCATTCACTTTTGGTTTCTCATAAATATATGTAGCCATGCCAAAGGTGAAGCGTTTTCGAAATCCACAGAAATCATCACTTCAGCCTCCAACTAATTCTTTACCATCAACAAATCCTGCACCAACAAATGAAACCTCATCACACACTTCAATGAGCACAACACCACCAATAGATTCCTCATTGCCCACTGAGAACTCATAGCAACCTGAAACATCTACAAAACATGTTCAACGTGAATCTTCATCATATTGGACTGTTCATGCAATAAGTATATGTCATATTTATTTTTACATGACCATAATTTTTAAAATTTTACTTATGGTTAAGTAAGTTGTTTTATGGTTAAAGACTTAGAAGGAGTTATCAAGAAAATTAAGGTGAAGGTCAGAGAAGTAAATAACTTAACTCGTGGGGAACGTATCATTGTGGACTTTGATGAGTTAGGCATGGAAATTGGTGAAGGACAAGGCGTGCTTGCAGGATATTGTGGTACATTGGCAATTGATTGTAATTTGTTTCCAATTAATTTTGAAAGATGGTCTGGGAAAACAGGCATGCCTGACACTTACTTCTTGGAATGCTTTAAGGAAATATTACAGGTATATCTTTATGCATGTATGACCTTATATCTTTTGTAAATGTTACATTTACTCAAATCTTTACTCACTAACTATGTCTTCTTTTTTCAAAAGCCTTGATTTTGTTTTAAGATTGGTGAAGCTAGTGCACAACGGTATTGCAAACTAACTCTTGGTAGGAAGTGGGTTGCACATAGGCAGAACTTATGCAATGAGTTCTATGATCCAACGAAAAGCAAAAAGGAAATCATAAGTAATGTGCCAAATGGTATAGACAGAACTCAATGGGCTCATTTTGTTACTTATCGTCTAAAACCGGAAACATTGGTACAAGTTACATTATTTTGAATGGTGTGAATTGTTTGTGTAGATATTTTTTTATTGTTCTGCGAACTTACAATTTTTTTGTTCATAGGAGATTTGTAAAAAAAATAGAGAAAATCCTAAAAGCAAGTAATTCCTCATACCGGTGGTTCTAAACCTATGTCAAGAAGAAGACATGAGATGGTAATGATATTAGTTAACATGACACTTTACTATTTTTTAATTTTTACTATTTAACTTAACTTCTCTTTTTATTTAGTTTTTGGAAATTGGACAGCTGCCTAGTCGGGGAAAGTTATACATTGATACTTATAAAAGAAAGGATGGATCATTTGTGAATGATGCGACAAAGGCTATATCTGTTAGTTGTACCATAATATGATATCTTCGTGCATTTTCCTCCAATGTTTAGAGTTTTCACTACATATTGTTGTATGCCTATAAGAACAAATTGAAGTGGGTTTGACTCAAAGCACTAATGATGAATCAGAGGTTTCCCCTAATGATGTTGTTGGTAGAGTGTTAGGAGCAGCTCCTACTAACTCATTTAGAAATACAAGATTTTGACTTTCGGATATAAGCATTGCTTCATCTAGTGCTGCCACATCATCAACATCTTCTGATCAGTGGCAATAGAAGTACATTAATTTAGAATCCCAAATTCAAACCACCTTGGGTGCACTAAAAGCCTACATGATAATGAAGGAAGGAAAGATCCCTGATGAATTAACTGCCTTCTTTGATCCTCAACCACAAGTAAGTTATGTCCAGTCTTTGGAAATATGCATTCGAAAATGCTCAGGCTTTGGAAACTAATTATCTTGGTACTTATTTGTGATGTGATTTTTGATACAAGAATTATATTGTATTGGTGTGAAAAACCAAACAACCAATTCTGTGAAGAATGCACGAGAGTCCAAATTCGCAACTTCGCAACTCCTAAATTGTAGGTAGCCTGTAATTAGAGAGAAAAGAACTTAGAATCATGTCTTTCTTAACAATTGTATACATATTGTAAAGTTGTTAGTTCAATAAATTACGTAGTGTTAGTTGTTTCTGATAAATTCATTGATTATGAAAGCATTTTGCCCATATATTAAAGGTGAAATCCAGAAACCCCAAATCCACCAGCTTTTGATATCCCCTGTTTCATTGGCAATGAAATGCATAAGCAATAAATTAGGTTTTCCTATTATGATATAAATGCTTCAATTTTCCACTGAAGAGTTTGTGTGATTAACTTACTTTTTGACAAAATGAAACCACCTAATGTAAGAAGAGTGAGAACAGTAGAGATGCAAATGTGTTGGCGAAGTCTCAAGGTCGACAGTAGAGCTCCGAACTGCATCGTGAGGAAGATGATTTGAATGGACAACGCACGACTGTTTTGATTTCGCGAGCTGGCATGATGGAGAAGTGAGATATCCACCGATTATTGCTCCGATAGTCTGAACGGTTGGCTAACGATGAGGTGTTGTGGTGGCTTCAATCAAGACAACGAGGTGTTGTGGTGGCTTCAATCGAGACGACAAGGTGCGAGGTCTTGTGGCTTCAATCTGGAAAATGTTTCTTTTAGGTTAGGGTAAAGAGAATGAGGGTAAGGAGAGCTATATTTTTAATTTCTTGCAGGGGTTGATATGTTTTTGTTTTAATAAAAAATAATAAATGGGAGGGAATTTCAAATAAAAAATAAGAGGGAAAGAAGAGCTTGAGGAAAAATGAACGCATATCAGTAAAAAATACTATAACGATGTTTGTAAATGTCATATTTTGTATAAGATATGGTAGTTAGGACATTGTCTTATTGTAAAGCAAAATATAACATTCTTTTAAAACCATCGTGTTAAAACCGTCATGTTTACTTTAATTTTTTGTAATATATAAGCAAAAGAAATTATAATTATATTACTAAGTACGAGAATCAAGTGAGTACTTCTTTTGGTAGATACATGTCTTTTTGAGCTTGGACTGAAGTAATCATGTTTAGTTAATGCGCACATATCTTAGTTTGTTAAGGATTTAAAGTACCATAGTTTAATAAAGTTTTCTTTTACAAACTTTGACAAATTACTTAGGTAAAAAATACTACATTATTACCTCATTTTGATTAATAAAATAAAAAAAATTATCTATTTTAATTCTATTTATGAAAACTTTGTAAAGTTGTTCAAAAGTAAGGTTTGTAAAAAAAAATTCCGATAACTACACCGTGATATATTGGGTATAGCCTTGCCTTTATTTTCTTCCTTTTTGTCCTTTTTCTCGCTGCCAGTATGCAAGTTTCTCCTTTGAAAGTAAATATCATACCATTGGTGAAAGTGATTGGTTAATGGAGGCCCATATCCCACATATAAACCTAGCTTCATTCTTTTTTAATTTTGGATGCAGTCTACACTATAATACTTTGCCATCTAGTTTAGTGATTAGTATATAGCATTGATGGGACACCTTGGCATTTCAACCAATTCATTATTTACAAAAATATGAATTTCATAATAATAATCAATGTAGTTACTGCTCAATGTAGTTTATTGTTTCATTTAAATATGAATGTGTAGTTTTTACCTGAATCTTAGGTAATTTATTTGTTAGATCTATGTTTAATTGTTTTTTTATTTATTTTATTATTGCTAATGTATATTCTAATTTCTAAAATATACAAGAAAAATATATTAATTTTTTTTAATCCAAAAATAAAAGAAAATTATTTACTTGAAAAGAATATGCGCAAATTCATAAATATTATGTCAAATTTACCATTTAACACAAAAATAAATAACTTTTTAGTATACATCATTGATGAATTATTATGTCAAATTTTTAATTTAACACACACAAATTCATACCCAAATATATAATAAAAAAATGTACATACACATGAATAATTAGTTATTATAGTGTCAATTCTACACTGATAATAATATTTGCAGTTCTTCTAAAAATTTTAATTTATCTTCTATTGCCTTGGCAATGTCTGGTACGTCGCTCTGAGATGATTGAGGAGTTCTATGCGGGGTGCCATAATCACTGGCACATAGGAAAACCATTAGTCAGACTTGATGAGACAAGAACTTAACTAAAGACACTTAGAAAGACACAATGAAAGCTAAGCGGACCCCCAAGTCCATACACTCTAAGGAATGACCGCTCTGATACCATAAATGTAACACCACATTTAAATACTAATATAGCTAATGGAATATTACATAGAATAATATAAAGAGCCAAGATATGGAGTATAAAATCACTCCTTAAAGATATCCAAGGTATTTAAAATGGAATCCTGAGGCACACCACAATGCCAATACAAGACAGAGTACAATGTTCAACAATAATCAAATTAATACCAAAAGACAAGTCAATACATGGGTCATAGCCCTAAGAGAAAGCCCAATTAAATGAAATCCAAACCAGACAGGCTACACAGCGGAATCACCATATTCCTATTGGCCACGAGGAGTTCTCGCATCTACTCACACCAATGAATTGATGATCATCGCAAAAGGAGAAACCCACACACATAACAATCAAACAGGCAAAAGGGTAAGCTAGAGTAGAAAGTGATTTATCATACAATTACTTACAATAACATGATCCAAAATGCATATGTCAACCAATCATGTTATGACTTGCAAACGATACACTAAGACTCAAGACACGACTCATCCGGATACATATAACTAGTTAGATTCAGCGGATGCTTGCACTTGTGGTTATAACACCCCATATGGATATTACTAAATAAAACTGATTTTTCACAAAATATACTTTAAGAAAATCAGACATTTCAATAAATTCCCAAGCGCGGGAAATTTCAAACATCATAATGGATAAAACATCATAATGTCTATTACAAAAGGTAGGAAAACATAGCATAAAGAAAATCCCTCATCGGTAGCCCCGCTCTGTTGCTAAGCATCAACATGATCACCTGAATTCACGTCTGCTCCCACGTAACAAGTCACGTGATCATCGCCAAACACAAACACACAAACAAGCAAGGGTGAGCTGAGAAAAAAAACTATACAAATAATAAGATAATAAGAATTGACCCTCACCCAATCTAACTTAGTCAATTTTAGTTTATTGACCTTTTTATAACATTATACCCCAATCTCATAACCTATATGAGAAAGATCCATTCATAACCTTGGTCATTAGGGATTATCATGCTCCCACGAACCTACCCACTCGTGGTCCAACTCTACGGACCTCCCCGCCCGTAGTCCAACTCTACGAACCTGCCCGCTCGTAGTCCAACATGCGTGAACACCTACTATGAACCTCCCCGCTCATAGTAGCCTCAAGTGTGAGCACGGAACATACGAACCTCCCCGCTCGTATCCCCACACAAGAGTACAACAGATATGGACCTACCCGCCCGCATCAATCACGCATCTCCAATCTCCGTTACGAACCTCCCCGTTCGTAACTAATCCAGCATATCCCTAACCAAGCCATCAAGCCCATCCATGCGAATCCATCTGCAATGGACCCCTACCCCTACACTATTGTTTGGCGCTATATAAGCGTCGCCAAGCACCAGACACTTCCAACCCATTAGTTTGTGACTAGCGTCGGCATCTTAATTTAATTTAATGTATATTCAATTATCCAAATGAAGTGAATTTCATTTCTTATCAAAAGGTAACACTCTTGACTACCAATTATATTATTTTACTTTTCTTGTATATATACATCTATTAAATATGTTAATTGTTCCATTGTCAAGAACAACATAAGAAAAACAACTTAAATATATACCCAACTACATGTACTCAATGCATAATAAAACACGCATCAATAACTTTTCCTATGTAGCCACATAATAAATTTTCTAAACATTAATCCTAAATATCAAAACCACACTTTTATATTAGTCACCTAAATTGTATATTTTTGAGATAATAATATAACATTAAATATATACCCTCTGTAACAAATTTTAATTACTTAACTTTAACCTTTTACATAATATCACCACCTTTCATTGTTTTTTTTTTCACTTAATAATCCAAAAGAACCCAACTATTATTATAAAACTAACAACCCATTCTTGAAATCACTCCAAACAAACAAAAATAAAAAAGAAACCAAAGGAAGGAATTGTGGCATCCAAAATCACGTAACGTGGTTTGTGTAAAGGAAGAAATGCTACCTTTAAAAGGAATAGGACCCGCGGCTAAGAAAACAATTTTCTAATAAGAAGTGGGGTCCATGGCTAGAGAAACAATGTCATGCATCACGTAAAAACCACACCACCAGAAGCTTAAAGAGAAATATAATGAATGATTGAATGTATGCAAATAGGTGGATACTTTCTCTCTCCCGAAACACATATGACAAAAATAAACAAAGCTGCCAAACGTAATCATCAACTTGGTCATGCATGTTCTCACATCAATTCACAAAACATAAATAATAACGAACCAAGAACCTAAGTTCGATGCCCCTCACTTTCTTCCAAAACGCACCACTTAAGGAAGAAAAATACCACTTTTCATGGCCTGCACCCAACAAATAATGAGAAAGCAAAGTGAACATGTGCTGTATAATACCACGACTAATTTACGAAACTGCAGTAGTGCAAAAGAGGAGGGCAAGGGCCAACGCCACCTAAGAAATTTCTCCTCTTAGAAAACTGTTTCGCTAATTAGTGACAATGAAACCGCACCAACATTCTACTGATGCAGAATGAACAACCTGCAGTTTGGGTTCTTGACGCAGCGAGAATAAGACAAATATAACCACAATTTACAACCCCAAAAGAGCTTGCCCGTAGAACCCAAGAATCAATTCACTTTCCCAGGAACCAAACTCATGGTCCTCCACCGTTTCATAAACCTTCTCACTACACGCGAGTGAGTCCAAAAAGACTACCCCAAAACAACACAATCCGCATACAACACATTAATATTTTCTTCACGCAAAGCATACGAGAATAGTGGTGTACAACATCAAAACTGGAATCACGACATAGAGAAAACAAACAGCAAATCGCAAACAACACTCTTCTCATTTTATATATTTCCTACAACAAACATCAGTAGTAACAAAAGATAGACTAGATTAAGCTCCCCTTACCTGGTGTTTTAGCTTCAACAATTCCAAATGAATTCTTCCTTGTTTCCCAAAGCTCCCCTCCTTGCCTCCACTCTAATTCCCTCTCTGGATTGCAATTTCTCAGAACTCCCTAGCCACACAATATGACTCTTTGTTTTCTCACTCACTCCTCCCCCTCTCACCAATTCAGCCCAAAATAAATAAAAATTATAAAAAGGAAATTAATTTAAATTTAAAGTTTAATAGCCATTACTACACCTAAATAGCTACCTTTTTTTGATTTCCAGAGAATTTCTACAGTTTCTAGATCATTTAACCACTTGGCAAAATAGTAAAACATAAGGATAATATTCACTCTAGCCGAGATTCGAACCCATATCCTTCGTACCCATCAAACACATGCACACCAACAAACTATCACATGATTCCTGTTAATTCACACATTCGTATGAACCTAAATCATGCTTTCACGTTCACGATATAATTGCAAAATAAAACAGAATTAAATAAATATACTAATGACATACTCAAGACTTGAACCCAAGTCCCCCCAACATAATCAAGTGCTCTAAACCACTTAGGTTAACATTGTTTCTTGTCTAGGATTTATCAAAGAACTCTCTTATGGTAGTCTCAACCCCTCATTTCTTATACTCTAGTAATCATTAATTTTTATGAATTTCCTGGATCTCACAGTGGTGGCCTTTACTGCTCTACCGAGCTACTCTACCGAGCCAATTGTTATAGTCTTTCAACCTCCACACACAAGGTTAGCTGTTAAAGTGTTTTAGGCCTCCTGCTACTCTCACCACTTGAGTCAGTCGCTCTATGTGAGACTAACTGACTCGTTAGAGTGTCAGGATGTAATCCTTACCTTGAATCCTTACTAAATTATATAAATGAGGCACCACCATCAACTCCAACTAACAGGAGTCATGGAATTTCGTCTTTGACCAAATGAGGCACCACCATGAATCTCACCTAGAGGTTCATGGAATTACACCCTGACCAATAAGGCACCACCACGAAACTATCGTGGGATTACGTCCTAACCAAACCAACATCACGTTCCATCAACCAATACAACCGTATTGTTCATACCAATTCCATGTCACTTTTATAACCAACCATACTATACATGTCACATGCCAATATCATGTCAAACTTATCAATTCCAATTCATAACATCAGAAATGTCATACATATTCGCATGCCTCATACTTTAAATAGAGCAAACCAGCCAATCATACAATTAATAATAATCAGGGGTGAAAATGGTGTGGCCTGCAGCGAGTCTCGCTCAAGGCAGGAGCCCTCGCTCAGGCGAGAGGAGTGCTCTCGCTCAAGCTGCAAGCTCTCGCTTAGACGAGATCGCGATAGAGGCCTTAAGAGGTTTTGCGAACACTCGCTTAGGCGAGACCATCTTGCTTGAGCGAGATGGTCTTTCACTAAAAGTCAATTCTCTCGCCTGAGCGAGTACTCGAGAAAAACTCCTAGGCAAGCTTCTACTACTCTCGCCTAGGCGAGACAAGCTTGCTTGGGCAAAAATAGCATTTCTCGTCCCTTGTTTCATGCACATATGGCAGCACACCAAACCAAAACAATATTCAGTTCATTCTTATCTGAACCCAAGCTTTATTCAAGTATATAAATCACACAACAAAAGCAAAACTACCACATACGACAAACGTACGAAAACCCTAACTTCCCTTACCTGGAAAATGCTAGCCAAGAACTTCGACACCCAAACTATGGAGCATAGTAGCTCAAGGAATAACTTCGAGAGCTGGAAAATAGTGGAACAAATTCAAAATGGGTTACCAAGGTGAATCCTAGTTAGACTCACGACCACAGAGTTGGAAAGAAAGAAGGTACGGGGGCGAATCAACTTACGTGACCAGAAAATAATGGAGTTGAGCGAACTAGAAGAGGGAAGAGGTCCAAACCCTAGTAGAGCTTCTGTGGGGAACAAGGAGAGAAGTAAGGTACTGTTTTTGGCAAGTGAGAGCAGAGAGGAGGGGTTAGACTACTTTAGGGGCCTTGGCACCCTATGGGCCAGCCTTTAGGTGCACCTGCTTTGGATGAGCCTTTAAAATGAGGGCAGAAAAAAAAAGAACAAAGTGGGCCTTACATTCTCCCCAACAACAAAAATTTCCGACCTTGAAAATGAAGAATTACATGGAAAACAAATGCGGATGTGACTTCCTCATATCCTCCTCTAACTTCAATGTAGAGTCACCTACCCTCCGGTCCTAGATGACTTTGACAAGACTGACTGGTTTTCCCCGACTTTGCTCAACTCGAATATCCTCCAAAGCAACTGGTGGTACTTCCATAGTGAGATCCTCTCTAATATGTACATCCTCAGCTTCCAACACATGAGACGGATCAAATACATACTTCCTCAACTACGACACGTGAAACACTAGATGGAGATTTGCCAATTGGCGAGGCAAAGCAACTCATAAGCCACCGGCCCAATCCTCCTCGAGATCTGGTAAGGGCAAGGAACTTAGGAGAAAGCTTCCTTGAGCGGAGAGCCCTTCCCACACCAGTGATTCGGCTCACCCTCAAGAATACATGATCTCTAGCCGCAAATTCCAAAGGTCTCCTCCTGCAGTCTGTATACGCCTTCTACCTATTCTGAGAAACATGCATCCTATCCCTTACCATTCTCACTTTCTCAGTAGTCTGCTCCAACAACTCTGGCCCAACAAGCAGTGCTTCCCCATCCTGGTACCAACATAGAGGGGTCATACACTTTCTACTATATAGAGCCTCATATGGCGCCATGCCAATGCTCGCATGAAAACTATTGTTGTAGGTGAACTCTATCAGAGGTAAGACTTCATCCCACACACCCAAGTGATCCAGTATACATGTTCTCAACAAGTCTTCAAGTGATTGGATAGTTCTTTCTGACTGGCCATCGGTCTGGGGATGGTATGCTAAACTCATGGTTAGCTTACTACCCAAAGCACTCTACAAAGTCTGCCAAAATTGAGAAGTGAACCTTGGATCTCTGTCTGAAACTATGCTCGATGACACCCCATGCAACCTCACAATCTTCTTAATGTATAGTTTGGCCAACTTGGCCATAGACATCCTTAGGTTCATTGCCAAGAAATGGGCACTCTTGGTCAAGCGGTCCATAATAACCCAAATCATATCATGTCCCCTAAAAGTCTGTGGCAAATGGATCAGAAATTCCATAGCAATGCTATCCCACTTCCACATTGGTATGTCCAACGGCTGTAGAATTCTATCGGGTCTCTGATGCTCCACCTTCGCCTTTTGACATGTTAAACAGGCTGATACAACATGTCTAACATCCTTTTTCATACCCTGCCACCAGAAGGTCTCGTTGAGATCTTGATACTTCTTAGTCATGCCAGGATGCAAACTAAGACGACTCGTATGCCCTTCCTCAAGGATCAACCTCTTCACCTCAACATCATCTGGTATACACACCCTACCTTGGAACCTCAGTAAACCATCACTTCCCAAGGTAAAATCCTTTGCCTCCTCTGATCCAAGTTGTTCTCTAACTCTATTCAAACTAGCATCCAATAATTGTCTTTCCGTGACTGAGTCCAAGAAGTCCCTAGATATAGTCAAGATACTACATCTAATGAACTTTGATCCCATCTCCACTTGCAGCTTCATGTCTCTGAATTTCTATAGTAGTTTCGCTTCCTTGATTATAAGGTGTACGGTATGTACTGTCTTCCTACTCAAGGCATCTACTACCACATTTGCCTTCCCTAGATGATATAAGAGCTCAAAATCATAGTCCTTCAGGAATTCCATTCACCTCCTTTGTCTCATGTTCAGCTACTTTTGATTAAACAAATACTTGAGACTCTTGTGATCGCTAAATACACGAAATTGGGCACCATAAAGATAATGCCTCCAGATCTTCAGGGCAAACACTATGGTTGCCAACTCCAAGTCATGAGTGAGGTAGTTTCTCTCATGCACCTTAAGCTGCCTCGAAGCATATGCCACCGCTTTCTTCTCTTGCATCAACATCATAGTAAACCTTAAAAGGTTTACCAACATCGGGGATCATAAGTATCAGAGCACTCGTCAACCTTCGCTTAAGCTCTAGGAAACTTTCCTCACACTTATCCGTCAAAGTGAAGGGTTGGTCTTTCCAGGTAAGTTGTGTTAGAGGTGCCACTATCTTGGAGAATCCTTCAATGAATCTCCTATAGTAGTAAGCTAGACCCACGAAGCTCCTGATCTCTGTTGCTGACTTCGGACTTTCCCACTTAACTATTACATCTACCTTCGCTGGATCCACTAAAATTGTAACGTCCCAAAAACTGGATAACCTCAAATTGATAAAACGTCATATGCATAAATAATCAAAGAGTACGGAGTTTGGAGTATGAAGGCATACAGTACGCCAAGCATTTCCCAGATTACATAAAAGAGACTCCACACGGCCTAAACAAAGTACACTGGAAAAGCAAATAACTATACTAAGTCTTGTGCGAACAAGACAAACATAACTAGTAAAATCCTTCAGTGATGGGCCCCACAGTGGGCCTAATACTCATCCAATCCATCAAGTTGCAACATCCCTATTATCCATACCACTGCCAGGGTTCCTTACTGATGTGACCCCAACAAGCCCAAGCTCAAGTGCATCAACAAGCCCAAGCCCACATCAAGGCCCAATCACGAGAAGCATGATGAGAAAGATTCACATGGGCCTCTCACAAGATGATCAAGTCAATCATGGGCTTTTTACATTATTTACATGGGCTAAAGAAATCTCTAAAATATGGGATGATGCATGAAGGAAGTAGTCTATATTTAAATTGGGTCATTGTTTAGGCTTTGCTTTCAATAAAAGCTAAAACACTTGTTGGGATCAATTGGGCCGAGCCTAATGTGCTACCTTTGGCCGAAAATTACTTGAGTGGCTCTCCATTTGGATGCAAGCAAAGCATGAACTAAGCAAGGAGAATGTGATGGAAGCATGGTGCGTGTGACTTGGGCAAGGAGAGTGTGATACGCCACTTGGCATCATCTAGACTCATCTACTACATCACATGGTCTACAATCAAGCTTCTTCTCCAAGCTACATTTGCATTTCATCTTTGTTGCATTTTCTCTTTATTTGGCCGGCCATGTGCCTATAAATAGAGCCACTCAAATATTGTAATGGTTACTCTTGAATTGCTAATAGATGCTAGTGTTTGAGATCACTCCACACTTCTATTAATTTGAGAGCATACATGGCTAACCTTCTCCTTCATCTCCTCTAGCCACTTTCCATACCATAGCTCCACTTCTACTCTTCATCTTCACCAAATTCTCCATTTCCGAGAGCTACTTTCCTCTAATCCTCCAAATTCCGCTGCACTCCATCTTCTCCTCATCATTCTCCATGGATTTCCTTCCTCTCCTACTCCAAGAACGTCCATCAATTAGTATCTAGAGCCATCCAAGCCTTTGGTGCATCCATCCTCTTGGTTTGGGTAAGGTTCTTGGTCCATACTTGTCTCCTCTTTCATTTTCCGTCTTGTCTCTCTTCTCCACTATTTTCTTCACTTTTGCTGTTGTTTTTTTCATGTTTTTAATGTTCTTCACCGTTTGACATTGAGGCTACATGAATCTCCATTGATTCATCTTGTAGTACTCCTTGCTTCATTGGTGCAAATCTGTTTTTAGGTTCCATTTTCGTTTTTCCAACACTTGTTCTTTGGTTCTTGAGTTTTCTGCATTTTTATTCGGTGAATTCAGTCCTTCTTTGCATTTTATCATTCCAGTTATGTTGAAGTCATGTTCTATGCTTTATTTGTGCTTTAATTCATCTTTTCCACCATTTAATTGCATTGCTTACTAATTTGATTGAGTTTCCGAGCCATATCTCACAGCCAAAACACTATGATCCTTCAAGGAAGTGTATGGATGTTTAAGGCCTGAATCCTCACTGTTTTTCATCCATTTCACCGATTGGATTGTGCTTATTGTGTGTCTAAGATGTTCTTCTATGATTCATGCTTGATTTCAGTTCATAATCAAGTTCTTTAGCTATGCTTTCCATAGAACATCTCCTACAATTTCAGAGAGCAAATCTGCTCCAGTTTTCTTCTGTTCTCTACCAAATCACTGCACGCACAGTCTCTATTTTTTATTTTTTGTGAGTAACTCAGTGTACCAAAATTCAATCTGATTTTTGCCTCATTTAGTTAACATCTAGACGAAAAATCAAAAAAAGAATCATTCAAAAATGTTGAGTACAAAAAAAATGAAAAATCACGCAAGTTGAGGCTCATATTTCCGTTTTCTGGCACTGCAGTTTCCGAAAACTCACTGTTCCATTGTTGTTTTGTGCGTGTTTGTGTGTTTTTAGTGCTCATTTTCACATGAATTTTAGCTTGAGTTTGTACTCTATATTGCTTCATTATTGATTTGATTTGTAAGTCAATTCATCACTTCATTTACTACAGCTTTGCAATGAGTACTTCAGCCATATGATTGAGCAATTTTGTTTTGCTGATTTTGCTGTTTTCATCTATTCTAGTGCCTTTCTAGGTTCCTTTTGTGGTGCTTGTTTTTATTTTCCAACCTTTAATTTTTTGCTTATCACTTCTTGAACCTCTTTCTAGTCATGTTTCATTTCAATTCTCTTTTGGTTTAGCATTTCTAATTAGCTTTTCTTGCTTTCTTCTTTGTTTGGGTTCATCTACTTGTCTCTTGGTTTTGGTTGATTAATGATGCTATGGAGTTTAGAATGGTTTGTATGATATGGTAGCATCTTAGGTGGTGGATATTGAAGTAGAATTTTAGCTTGTGTGTTTTCTATATGATTGCCTTCTCCTCACCTTTGAGAGTTTGAGAGTTTTGAGCCTATTCATTTGAGAGAGTGTGTGCTAACTAGTTTGCTTGCCATAGTTTGTTTTGTTTCTTTCTTTCACTCTTTTGCAGATTTGGTTGCTCTTTTTGGATGTTGTAGTAGTGTGGTGCTGCAAAGCAAACTTTTACACACTTTGGTGCTTGAATTTGGTCATATACAAAGGCTCCCAAAGCCTCTTTTGCTCTCGGGATAGTCCATTTTGCAGCAGCTGTGATATTTGGAGAGCTTGTTTTGGCGCTGTTTTGGAGTCTTTGGCTGCACATTTTGGACCTCATTTTAGCAACACCTTTTAGTTCTTTAATTGTGTATAATTTGGACACCACTTTTTGGTACAATTGAAGCATTCTAAGGCATTTTATTGTTTCTCCAAAAAGCCTTAAAATCTTGTTTTCTAGCATCCAATTTGCTCTCGGTTTGCTTTACTTTGTACCAAAACATGTGCATCAATTTCTTTTGCTTTGAACATTCCATTGCATCCATGGCCTACTTAGGTGTCTTGGGGAACCAAAGGTGTTCAATCCCATCTCCTAAGTAGAACCTTTTCCATATTCTAGTGCAACGTTTTAGTAAATGAGTGTGTTGAAAGTTCTAAGTGCTTTCTCACCTTGCTTTTAGGCCGCATAGTTGGACGCTTAGTGGTTTAAATTTGTGAGACCAAAGTTTCTAAAATTTTTGCCATTTAGGGGTCCGTTTTTAGTGTTAGTCTTTTCTTTTCTTTGAGTCTTGTTTGTGTTTGTTAGTGCTTAGTGTCTCAAGTGATTCTATTTACTTAGCCTTAAACAATTGTGTGATCTTTGAAACCTTTTGCAAGTACATCTTGGCAAGGATTGGCCTTGGTACTTATGAAGTCTTTTAGACTAACCTCGCCTAACCTGGAGGTCTACTTGTGCTTGGTTTCTTCTTTCACTATTTTGTTAAAGTTCTAAGTTCTTTCAATCACCATGAGCACTAGAAGGGCTACTCGTGCTAGTACCCAACATCAACAACATGATGAAAACAACCTCCACACAAGTGGTGATGAGGAGGTTGAGGTTGATCCTAGAGTCCTAAATAATCTCTCTCAAGAGGTTAGGGACCTTAAAATTCAAATGGCTTCCATACAAGCCAATCTTCAATTAATTGCCAATCAACTTACCCCTCCTAACCACAATACCCGTGCCTCTCCTAGGCCTTCTCGTGCCCCTTCAAGACATGAGTATGATTTTGAAAAGGAAGACGATGAGCGCATTAACCTTAGACAATCGCCTCGTGTAAGAAGGCAAAGGCGCATACCTCCTCACCCAAAGGAAGTCAAAATTGATTTGCCTCATTTCTATGGGAAGGATAATGTTGAGGTTTTTCTTGATTGGGTTGCTAAAGTAGAACAATTGTTTGAGAGTCATGTTGTGGAGGAAGAGAGGCGTGTGTCTCTAGCTACTCTTAGTTTTCAAGGGCATGCTCTTAATTGGTGGACTTCCTTAGTCCTCCAAAGAAGGAGAAAAGGGCTACATGATATTGAGTATTGGAATGATCTTAAGGAAGCCCTTCATGCCCGCCATGTTCCCTCCTACTACAAAAGAGAGCTCTTGGACAAGCTCCAAAGGCTCCAACAAAGATCTATGTCTATAGAAGAGTATAAACAAAAGATGGAGCTCTACATCATGAGAGCCGAAATTGAAGAACAAGAGGAACTTACCATTGCTAGGTTCTTAAGTGGACTCAATTACAACATAAGAGATAAAGTTGAGTTGCTCCCCTACCGCAATTTTAATGATCTTGTTCAAATGAGCATCAAGGTGGAGCAACAACTTTTGAGACGTCCTTCTCGCAAGGATTCTCCCTTTTTTTCTAAAAGTGATTTTCCAAAGAAAGATTTTTCAAAAAAAAAAAAAGTCCACTCTTAAGAGCCTTACAAAGGTAAGTGACAAGGGTGAATCCTCCACCAACAAAAGAGGTAGTGACATCAAATGGTTCAAGTGTCTAGATAGAGGTCATGTGGCCGCTCAATGCCCTACCAAACGCACCATTGTGCTTAAGGGCAAAGACCTCTACACTAGCCAAGAAGTGTCATCTTCAAGTGACTCCGACACTTCTCATTCTAGTGATTCTCAAGAACATTCATATCCAAATGAAGGGAAACTTTTGATGATTAGGAGGCTTCTCAATAACCAACCTAGCATTCCTCTCAATGATCAAAGAGAAAATATTTTCCATACAAGATGTGAGGTTTTGAAAAACACTTGTTCTTTGATCATTGATAGTGGATCTTGTTGCAATTGTTGTAGCACAAGATTGGTTGAGAAGTTGAATTTGACTTTGTTACCCCATCCCAAACCTTACAAACTTCATTGGCTTAATGAAGATGGGGATCTCAAAGTTGAACATCAAGTGAAAGTCAAGTTCTCCATTGGGAAATTTAAAGATAAAGTTTTATGTGATGTAATCCCAATGGAAGCTTGCCATATTCTCTTGGGGAGGCCTTGGCAATTTGATCATAAAACCTTACACAATGGCCACACCAATGAGATCACCCTCCAACATCATTCAAAAACTTTTGTGTTGCATCCCCTCACTCCTAGCCAAGTTGCTAGTGATCAAGTTCAAATGCGAGCTAGGACAGAGGAAGAGAGTTACAAGAACTCTAATGCTTCTAAAGATTCTAAGGACAAGACAAAGGTAGAGAAAGTTTCTTCTTCTAAGGATGTTGCTCATGAAGTTCTTTTAACTCATAAAACTCTTTTGCACACTCTTCATAATGAGCAACCTCCCTTCCTCTTACTTTGTCAAGCAATCCTTACTTGTCTTGAAAATCCTTCTCTTAAGGATCTACCTCCTTCCATTCGTGCTCTCCTTCATGAATTTCAAGATATTTTTCCAAAGGATGGCCCTCATGGTCTCCCACCTTTTAGAGGGATTGAGCACCAAATTGATTTTCTCCCACGGGCAAGTCTTCCTAATAGACCTGCCTATAGGACAAACCCAATTGAGACCAAGGAGATAGAAACTCAAGTGAATGAGTTGCTAGACAAGGGATGGGTTCAAAAAAGTTTAAGTCCTTGTGTTGTGCCTGTGTTGTTGGTGCCCAAGAAAGATGGAAAGTGGCGTATGTGTTGTGATTGTAGGGCTATCAACAACATCACCATAAAATATAGGCATCCAATCCCAAGACTAGATGATATGTTGGATGAATTACATGGAGCACAAATATTTTCCAAAATAGACCTCAAAAGTGGTTATCACCAAATTCGTATTCAAAAAGGTGATGTGTGGAAAACTGCTTTCAAAACAAAATTTGGTCTATATGAATGGTTAGTCATGCCCTTTGGTCTAACCAATGCTCCTATTACATTCATGCGCCTAATGAATCATGTCTTGCGAGATTGTATAGGCAAGTTTGTTGTTGTCTATTTTGATGACATCTTGGTGTATAGTACAAGCTCTAAAGTTCGTGTGGGTCATCTTAGAGTTGTGTTAGCTCTTCTCCGAGACCACCAACTCTATGCTAACATTGACAAGTGCACTTTCTGTATAGAGAGTGTCATCTTTTTGGGATTTGTGGTCAATAAGAGTGGGGTGCATGTTGACCCTGCAAAAATCAAGGCCATCCATGAATGGCCTGTGCCAAAGAATGTTGGGGACATTAGAAGTTTTCATGGATTAGCAAGTTTTTATAGAAGATTTGTCCCCAGCTTCTCCACCATTGCTTCACCCCTCAATGAACTTGTTAAGAAAGACATAACTTTTGAGTGGGGTGAAAGACAACAAAAGGCTTTTGATGATATCAAGACTAGGCTCACCCAAGCTCCCATTCTTGCTCTTCCAAATTTTGAGAAAACTTTTGAGCTAGAATGTGATGCTTCTGGGGTGGGAATAGGTGTGGTTTTGTTACAAGAAGGCCATCCCATTGCCTATTTTAGTGAAAAACTAAATGGTCCTTCTTGTAACTATCCCACCTATGACAAAGAGTTATATGCTCTTGTGGGAGCTCTTCATACTTGGGAACATTATCTTGTAACAAAAGAGTTTATTATCCATAGTGATCATGAAACTCTCAAGTGTTTGAAGAGCCAACATAAATTGAATAAAAGGCATGCAAAGTGGGTTGAGTACTTGGAACAATTCCCTTATGTTATCAAGTACAAGAAAGGGAAAGCTAATGTGGTGGCTGATGCACTATCAAGGAGATATACTCTCTTAGCCAAGCTTGGGACCCAAATTCTTAGATTTGACAACATATGTGAATTGTATATTCATGATCCCTTCTTTGCTACCATTTATCATGATTGTCTCACTAAGTCCCAAGGCGGCTTTTATCTCTCAAATGGATATCTTTTCAAAGAAGGTCGCCTATGTATTCCTCTAGGTTCTCATAGGAAACTTTTGATCCAAGAAATGCATGAGGGAGAACTTATGGGTCACTTTGGGGTCGTCAAAACTTTGGCCATGCTTAAAGAGAAATTCTTTTGGCCCCATATGAAAAGGGAAATACAAAACTATTGCGCTAGTTTTTTGAATTGTTTGCATGCTAAGTCTAGCGCAATGCCTGCAGGGATGTATACTCCTTTGCCTGTTGCTTCCACCCCTTGGGAGGATATACGTATGGATTTTGTCCTAGGGCTTCCAAGGACTTCTAGGGGTGTTGACTCTATATTTGTGGTAGTGGACCGTTTTTCTAAAATGGCACATTTATACCATGCCACAAAGTAGATGATGCTAGCAACATAGCAAGGTTGTTCTTTAGAGAAGTGGTTCGCCTCCATGGTTTACCTAAAACAATTGTGTTTGATAGGGATGCTAAATTCCTAAGCCATTTTTGGAGGACCTTGTGGTCTAGGCTAGGAACAAAACTTTCTTTCTCTACCTCTTGCCACCCACAAACTGATAGGCAAACCGAGGTTGTCAATAGATCCCTTTCCACATTGCTTAGGGTTTTGCTTAAGGGCAAACCGAGGTTGTCAATAGATCCCTTCCCCACATTGAATTTGCTTACAATAGAGTGGTCCATAGCACCACCAAACTCTCACCCTTTGAGGTAGTCTATGGTTTTAACCCTCTCACACCATTGGACTTATTACCTCTTCCAACTTCTTTTGATTTTGTTCATAAAGAAGGGGTTTCTAAGTCCAAGTTCATAAAAGATTTTCATGAGAAGGTTAAACACCAAATTCAAACCCATGTTGAAAAGATTGCTCATTCTAAAAACAAGGGCAAGAAGATCAATAATAATGCTTATCAATTGGATCTTCCTCCGGAATATGGTGTGCAACCTACTTTCAACATTACTGATTTGGTTCCTTTTGTAGGTATTTTTGATGAAGAGGGTGACCACCAAGATTTGAGGGCAAATCCTCTTCAAGGGGGAGGGGATGATGTGACCCCAACAAGCCCAAGCTCAAGTGCATCAACAAGTCCAAGCCCACATCAAGGCCCAATCACTAGAAGCATGATGAGAAAGATTCACATGGGCCTCTCACAAGATGATCAAGTCAATCATGGGCTTTTTACATTATTTACATGGGCTAAAGAAATCTCTAAAATATGAGATGATGCATGAAGGAAGTAGTCTAGATTTAAATTGGGCCATTGTTTAGGCTTTACTTTCAATAAAAGCTAGAACACTTGTTGGGATCAATTGGGCCGAGCCCAATGTGCTACCTTTCGCCGAGAATTACTTGAGTGGCTCTCCATTTGGATGCAAGCAAAGCATGAACTAAGCAAGGAGAATGTGATGGAAGCATGATGCGTGTGACTTGGGCAAGGAGAGTGTGATACGCCACTTGGCATCATCTAGACTCATCTACTACATAACATGGTCTACAATCAAGCTTCTTCTCCAAGGTACATTTGCATTTTATCTTTGTTGCATTTTCTCTTTATTTGGCCGACCATGTTCCTATAAATAGAGCCACTCAAATATTGTAATGGTTACTCTTGAATTGCTAATAGATGCTAGTGTTTGAGATCACTCCACACTTCTATTAATTTGACAGCATACATGGCTAACTGATAACGCTATCGTTGACGCGATCAAATTAATACTACTTATCTATAACAACTTCAGTATTGTTAAGAAAGTAGTCAACAAAATAGTAAGGGTAAAGTAACCCAAAGTCGTCTCCCAACGAACACGGAATTGATTTTTAACAAATTAGTTCTTATAAAACTATACAAGTGTTAGTCAAATAAAATTATAAAAATAGGAGGGATAAAGATAAAAAGATAAAATAAGATATAAACAATAGTAAAGAAAATAGATTGATTCCATTACTTTTTCAAAATAGATTCATCATAGGTTATCTAAAGATTATTGCTCGATTAATTATTATTATAGATTTACAAATTAATCAATGTAAAGTCTCAATTAATTTGTTGGTGTTCTCACTTTTAACCAAAGTATAGTCTCAATTAAAAGTGAGAACTTTTAGATTATCCACAGTAAATTCAACCAAAGTACAGTCTCAATCAAATTTATTATGCCTAATCATGTCTAGTCTTTTATCTCCTCATCAAATAAAAAGCTTAATTAATCAAAGTAAAGTCTCAATTAATTTTAGTTAGAGTAAATACCTTTAATCAAAGTAAAGTCTCAATTATTGGTAAAAACTCATTCAATCACATGAAAGTTTTTAAATAAAATCAAAGTAAAGTTTCAATTAAATTTAAAAACCCTTGAACTCATATGATCAACATGCATATAAATTTAAAATCATTACTTGTTACGTGATTCAAAGATAAAAGACATAGATGAATTAAAACCTCAACAATAATAAAAAGAACAAAGAAATTAATTCATTCTAACCTCAAAATCCATAATGAAATTACAATGGAATCAACCCAAGAAGTTTAGAACTCCATGAATGCAAAATAAAGATAAAAGAAGAATAGAGAGAAGAAAAGAGAGAGAAAGAAATTAGGCCCCCCTAAGGGTTCCTAAATTCCGACGTGCCGAGCTTGTGCGTTGCAGCGATGGTTCGCTGTCACGGTGGATCTGTTCTGGCTCACAGGTCCATTGACGATGGTGTCGCGGTGGCCATGGTTGCGCGCTCGTTGCTGCTGCGCGGTGGCTGACGGTGCTGGTAGCTGCAGGTGCTGCTGTGCGTTGCAGGTGCTCGCGGTGGTCGGAGGAACTCGCGATAGCTGCCGGCGAGGGTGGAGGGAGGACGGCGGCTGAGTGCTGCTGTGGTGCTGTCATGGTTCGTGCTTTCCGGCGTGGTGGCTCACGGTGGTGGTCCGTGACATGGCTGACGGCATGGAGATGGAGGCTAGGGTTTAGGAGGTTGAAGGTGATGACGTGGCAACATGTTATTGGCTGAATTTTGAGTTGTTAGATCATGACACGTGGCATTATATTATTGGTTAATTTAATTAGTGGAGGATTGCCACATGGCATGATCTGAGTGAATTGGGTTTAAGTGATAGGAGGGGTGCAAATAGACATATTAGGGGGTGCATAATAGGTTTTGGTGAGACCCATTTAGAAAGAGGGGAGTGTATGAGTAAAAACTAGGGTGCAGAAGTGATTCTTCCAACTAATTTTAGCTTTATTTAAAGGTGTTTTGTAATTTCAATCTATTTATTTTCTCACCTTTAAATAAGATTAATCTTAACTTCAGCTGCATCAACAAACGTTAAAATATCCAAAAATAATTTATGCAGCTAAAAATCACTTTTTAAGACATTTTTATCGCACAAGCTCAAACAACCTAATTATCATAATTATCAATTAAATCACTCTTTAAGCACATAAATTCAATTAAATACCCAGTATTAAACACTGAATGAGGGCAAAAATACGCACTCATCACTAACCTTCTCCTTCATCTCCTCTAGCCACCTTCCATACCATAGCTCCACTTCTACTATTCATCTTCACCAAATTCTCCATTTCCGAGAGCTACTTTCCTCTAATCCTCCAAATTCCGCTGCACTCCATCTTCTCCTCATCATTCTCCATAGATTTCCTTCCACTCCTGCTCCAAGAATGTCCATCACTCACACCTGCTCACATCAATCAAATTGATGATCATTATAAGGGAAGAAACCACACAAAAGTCATACAAACAAGCAAAAGGGTAAGCTATCATAAAGAGACCTCATATTATAACAGTCCACATGTAATCTCAAAGCCAAGCATAAATAACAAGCATCACACCAAAGCTATCAAAATATATGAGACCCCAAGACTCGACTATCTGGATACGTAACTGAGGCACCACCACATGGCAGTGGAATTATGTCCTAGCAATGAGGCGTCACCCTGAGGCCTTCGTGGAATTATACCCTTGTAGGAGGCACCACCACGTGGCCTCCGTGGAATTACGCCCTGGCCCTGAGGCACCACCACGACCCCCCATGGAATTACGTCCTTTTGTCGTGGCACCACGAGGAACTCCCCTTAAGAGGGTCCATGGAATTACGTCCAACAGATGAGGCGCCACCAAGATCTCTCACTACAAGAGTCAGGGGATTATGCCCTACCTATACTTTATACATATTCCACCCACCAATCAAGAGTTTCCCATAACATTAACATCATGTATAACAATCCCATCATGCAACTCACGCTTTCCAATTCATACAACACAAAACAACATACCATTCCCACCACCACATCATATATCAATCATGACATTATCCCTCATAGTAGAGCATATAGATCAGATAAGCAATCACACATCAATGCACCATTCAACAATAGTACCACAACTTACCCTAGTCTCGCTCAAGCTAACAGGTCCCGCTCAAGCGAGGGAGGTCCTCTCGCTCAAGCGAAGCCCGTCTCGCCTAGGCGAGAACTCGAGCAGGGGAGCAGCGGACTCTGCGAGGTCTCGCTCAGGCAAGTCCCTTCTCGCCTAGGCGAGACCACTCCTCGCTCAAAAATAAAAACTTCTCGTCTCAGCGACAGATCGATCAGTAGGCCCTGGCCAAGCCTCTACTAATCTCGCCTAGGCGAGGCAAGCTCGCTTGGGCGAGAAAACCAGTGCTCGCCACTGTTCTCTCATGCACAACACAGAAACCACATGGAAAACACATTTTTACCAATATCAAACAATCAAACCACGAGCACACCTCAATAATATCACTTAAACTCAGAAAACATGCAAAGAACCTAAGGAAATCGTAAACCCTAGCTTCCCTTACCTGGAAATGAGCTAGCGGGAAGTTCCGACACACACACAGAGAGCACCACAGTCCTAAGAGTACGCCAAAGGGCTGAAAACGAAGGGGAGAAGATTAGGAATGAGATTACTACAAAGCCCCTACTGTGATCAACAAAAGAAAGGGCGCCTAGAGGGTGAGAAGCACGAGCTCGAGATTTAGTTACATGGAGCAAAGTTGAGCTTAGAGTTATCTTGTCCATGAGCTGGTATCAAACCCTAGCAGAAGTTCCTGTTGCGAGAGAGAGGAAGGGTTTGACGGCTACAAAAATCTGAAGAGTAAGAGGAATGAAAGTGTGAGGGCAGACTTAGGGTCTCCTTTTCCCTTTTTGGGCCAGCCCTTAGGCCCGACCGTTTAACGCAGCCTTTAAAAATAAAGTAAAAATAAAATGGGCCTTACATTCTCCCTAACAAGAAAATTTTTGACCTCGAAAATAAGACTTACCAAGCAAAAAGGTGCAGGTGTGATTTCCTCATATCCTCCTCCAACTCCCAAGTAGAGTCACCTGCCCTCCCGATCCCAAATGACCTTAATCAATCTGACTATTTTTCCTATGCGTTCCTCAACCTTGCTATCCTCTAGAGCAATGGGTGGTACTTCAACAGTGAGGTCCTCCCTGATCTGTCTATCCTCTGCTTCCAACACATGGGCCGGATCAAACACATACTTCCTCAACTGCGACACGTGGAACACTAGGGGAAGATTTGCCATCTGAGGAGGCAAAGCTATCTCATAAGCTACTGGTCCAATCCTCCTCGAGATCTGATAGGGACCAAGGAACTTAGGAGAAAGTTTTCTTGAGCGGAGAGCCCTTCCCACACCAGTGGTTCGGGTCACCCTCAAGAACACGTGATCTCCAGCCTCAAATTCCAAGGGCCTCCTTCTGCGATCTGCATGTGCCTTTTGTCTGCTCTGTAAAGCCTGCATTCTATTCCTCACTAATCTTACCTTCTCGGTGGTTTGTTCCAACAATTCTGGCCCAACTAACACTGCCTCCCCATCCTGATACCAACACAAGGGAGTCCTGCACCTCCGTCCATAAAGAGCCTCATATGGTGCCATCCCAATGCTTGCATGGAAACTATTATTGTAGGTGAACTCAATCAACGGTAACACTTCATCCCAAGCACCCAAGTGATCTAGTATGCATGTTCACAGTAAGTCCTCAAGCGACTGGATCGTCCTCTCAGACTGACCATCTGTTTAAGGATGATAGGCTGAACTCATCGTGAGTTTGCTTCCCAAAGCACCCAGCAAGGTTTGCTAAAACCGTGATGTGAACCGTGGATCTCTGTCTGACACAATGCTCGAAGGCACCCCATGCAACCTCACGATCTCCTTGATGTACAACTGAGCCAACTTTACCATAGAAATCCTCAGGTTCATTGCTAGGAAATGTGCACTCTTGGTCAATCGGTCCACTATGACCTAGATGGTGTCATGCCCTCTAAAAGTTCGTGGCAAATGGGTCACAAAGTCCATCGAGATGCTATCCCATTTCTACACTGGTATCTCCAGAGGCTGTATCATCCCATCGGGTCTCTGGTGTTCCACCTTTGCCTTCTGACAGGTTAGATAGGCAGACACGAATTGTGCCACATCCTTCTTTATCCCTTGCCACCAGAAAGCTTCCCTGAGATCTTGATACATCTTAGTCATGCCCGGATGCAGCTAAGACGACTCTTGTGCCCTTCCTCAAGGATTAGCCTTTTCACCTCAACCTCATCAGGCACACACATTTTGCCCTGAAATCTCAAGAGGTCGTCATTACCCAAAACAAAGTTCATTGCCTCTTCTGACCCCAATTGCTCTCTCACCTTATTCAGACTAGCATCCAATAGTTGTCTTTCCCTAACTGAGTTCAGAAAGTCACTAGATATGGTCAGGTTACTACATTTGATGGATCCTGATTCCAGCTCCACCTGCAGTTTCATGTCTCTTAATTTCTCCAACAGTTCCACCTCCTTGATCATGAGCTGAGCGGCGTGCAGCGTCTTCCTACTCAGAGCATCGACTACTACGTTCGCCTTCCCTGGATGGTACAAAAGCTGAAAATCATAATCCTTTAAGAATTCCATCCATCTCCTCTGCCTCATGTTTAACTCCTTTTGATCAAATAGGTACTTCAGACTCTTGTGATCTTTGAATACCCAGAATTGAACACCATAGAGGTAGTGCCTCCAAATTTTCAAGGCGAAAACTATAGCTGCCAGCTCTAGGTCATGAGTGGGGTAGTTTCTCTCATGCACCTTGGGTTGCCTCGAAGCGTAGGCCACTGCCTTCTTCTCCTGCATCAACACACAACCCAGCCCTAGGTGGGAGGCATCACAATAAACCTCAAAGGGTTTTCCAACATCCGGGATAACCAATATCGGGGTGCTTGTCAAACGTCGCTTCAGCTCTTGGAAACTTTCCTCACACTTATCCGTCCAAGCAAAGGGTTGGTCTTTCCGAGTAACCTGGGTCAGGGGCGCCACTATCTTGGAGAATCCCTCTATGAATCTCCTATAGTAGCCGGCTAAACCCACAAAGCTTCTGATTTCGGTTGCTAACTTGGAACTTTCCCACTTAACCACTGCGTCGACTTTTGCTGGGTCTACCGCAATGCCTTGTGCAGATATCACATGGCCCAAGAATTGTACCTCATCCATCCAGAATTCACACTTGGACAGTTTAGCATATAGTCGCTTCTCCCTCAGGATACCAAGCACTAGCCTCAGGTGCTCAACATGCTCTTCCTGAGTCCTGGAATAGATAAGGATGTCGTCTATGAAGACTACGACAAACTTATCCAAGAATGGCCTGAAAATTCTGTTCATGTAGTCCATGAACACTGTCGGAGCATTGGTCACACCAAAAAGGCATAACCACATACTCGTAGTGTCCATACCGGGACCTGAAGGCCGTCTTCTCTACATCATCTGCCTTCACCAAAATCTGGTGATATCCCGACCGCAAGTCAATCTTTGAAAACACCGAGGATCCATGCAACTGATCCATCAAGTCATCTATTCTCGGGATGGGGTACTTGTTCTTGATGGTCATATTGTTCAACTGTCTGTAGTCTACACAGAACCGCGAACTCCCATCCTTCTTCTTCACCAGCAGCACCGGCGCTCCCCAAGGTGAGGTATTGGGTCGGATAAACTGCTTCCCCAGCACTGAGCACCGTCCTGTAGCTCCTTCATAACCCCGTGGGATGATAACAACTCAGGCTCCTCTGAGTTGGGAAATAACAGCCTCTTCTCTTGGCATTCTATAAGGATACGATTGGCAGAGAGTCAATCCATTCCTAGGATCACTTTCAACTCCTGTAGAGGTAGGCATATCAGATTCACTTTGTACCTGTGTCCTTCTACCTCCACTGGACACCAAGCACACAAGGACGATGTCCTGACCAAACCCGATGCCGGAGTAGATACCATAAGGTCACATTGCAGTTCACAAACCAGCAGACCCAACCTTTGCACACAAGTTTCAAACACAAAAGAGTGTGTCGCTCCAGAGTCATACAAAACACATGCAAATTTACCAACAATCACACAACGACCCATGACAAGGTTACCTGAGCCTGCTGCCTTCGCTCCAGTCATGCCGTATACTCTGCCCGATGCTTGAGGTCTGTTGCCTCCCCTCCTCTGCTGATTCTGGATTGGGGCTGGAATTGGAGTACGCGTCGCTGTCCTCACGAGGGTGGGGCAATCTCTGCCGAAGTGGCCCTCCTTGCCACAATTGTTACACCTCTTGAAGCTCGCAAGCTGGGGGCAGACATTCCTCTTGTGCGGTCCCGCACACTAGTAGCACTAAACCCTGCTCTGTTGGGAAGAAGTCTTCCTAGACCCTTGGGACTGGAAATGGGGCCGAGTATAGAGCTTCCTCCTCTCCTTATGCCTATGCCTGGACCCAGACGGTCCTCCCACTCTCTGCTGATGAGGGTGCTGAGTTTCCACTTCAACCTTCATCTTTTCCATGACCCTGGCCTTCTCCACAAAGGTTACAAAATCCTTGATGGACAGCGGGGCCACCATCAAACGAAGATCCCCGCGGAGGCCATTCTCGAACTTCCTACATCGCCACTCTTCATGCAGTGGCATGGTATAAAAATGATTGAGATGCTTGAAATTTTCTGCATACTCAGCCACAGATTTGCTTCCTTGAGTCAATTGCAAAAACTCCACCTTTTTAGCATATTTGACGCTGTCAGGGAAGTACTCAGAGAGAAACTTTCTCCTAAAGACCTCCCAAGTAACTGGTTCTTGCCTCTCATCCATGATGGACTTCATACTGATCCACCAGTGCTCAGCATCACCCGTGAGCATGTACACCGCGAAGGCCAACCTACTCTCCTCGGGGCATATCATAGCATAAAAAATCCTCTCAACCACTGATCTGCGACATCTGGACCGGTCTTCCCATTAAACTTAGTCGGATGGTGCTTCAGAAAGTCTTCCAAACTCCATTCTCGATGGAGAGGTCTTGGGTCAGGACCATGGACAGGGGCGGTGGTCCTGTTTTCCTCCAACTGACGGAGGGCCTCCATGTGTTGACGGTGAGCGTCCTCAGCAGCCACCCTAGCAGCTTCCATCTGTTGCAAAACCAGTTGTTGTTGCTCAAGTGATGCCGCCTGTCGTTGCATTGATGCTTCATGTTATTGCATCATGGTAGTACTCTGTTGTGCCATAGCAGCCACCATCGCTTCTATTGCCCTGGCGATGTCTGGTGCGTCACCCTGAGAAGGCTGAGAGTTCCTATGCTGAGGTGCCATGTCATTGACACACAGGAAACACAAGAGTTAGACTTGATTAGCTGAGAGCCTAGCTAGCAACACACAAGTTACAATGGTAGCTAAGCAGGCACACTAGACCATAGATCCTAAGGTTCGACCGCTCTGATACCATAAATGTAACGTCCCAAAAACTGGATAACCTCAAATTGATAAAACGTCACATGCATAAATAATCAGAGAGTAAGGAGTTTGGAGTATGCAGGCATACAGTACGCCAAGCATTTCCCATATTACATAAAAGAGGCTCCACACGGCCTAAACAAAGTATACTGGAAAAGCAAATAACTATACTAAGTCTTGTGCGGACAAGATAATCATAACTAGTAAAATCCTTCAGTGATGGGCCCCACAGTGGGCCCAATACTCATCCAATCCATCAAGCTGCAACATCCCTATTATCCATACCATTGCTAGGGTTCCTCACATCTGCTCACATCAATCAAATTGATGATCATTGCAAGGGAAGAAACCACATAAAAATCATAAAACAAGCAAAAGGGTAAGCTATCATAAAGAAACCTCATATTATAACAATCCACATGTAATCTCAAAGCCAAGCATAAATAACAAGCATCACACCAGAGCTATCAAAATATATGAGACCCCAAGACTCAACTATCCGGATACGTAACTGAGGCACCACCACATGGCAGTGGAATTATGTCCTAACAATGAGGCGTCACCACGAGGCCTTCGCGGAATTATACCCTTATAGGAGGCACCACCACGTGGCCTCCGTGGAATTACGCGCTGGCGTTGAGGCACCACCACGACCCCCCATGGAATTACGTCCTTTTGTCGTGGCTCCACGAGACTCTCCCCTTAAGCGGGTCCATGGAATTACGTCCAACAGATGAGGCGCCACCAAGATCTCTCACTACAAGAGTCGTGGGATTATGCCCTACCTATACTTTATACATATTCCACCCACCAATCAAGAGCTTCCCATAACATTAACATCATGTATAACAATGCCATCATGCAACTCATGCTTTCCAATTCATACAACACAAAACAACATACCATTCCCACCACCACATCATATATCAATCATGACATCATCCCTCATAGTAGAGCATATAGATCAGATAAGCAATCACACATCAATGCACCATTCAACAATAGTACCACAACTTACCCCTAGTCTCGCTCAGGCTAACAGGTCCCGCTCAGGCGAGGGAGATCTTCTCGCTCAGGCGAACCCCGTCTCGCCTAGACGAGAACTCGAGCAGGGGAGCAGCAGACTCTGCGAGGTCTCGCTCAAGCGAGTCCCTTCTCGCCTAGGCGAGACCACTCCTCGCTCAAAAATAAAAACTTCTTGTCTAAGCGACAGATCGAGCAGCAAGTCCTGGGTGAGCCTTTGCTAATCTCGCCTAGGCGAGGCAAGCTCGCTTGGGCGAGAAAACCAGTGCTCGCCATTGTTCTCTCGTGGACAACACAAAAACCACATCGAAAACACATTTTACCAATATCAAACAATCAAATCACTAGCACACCTCAAGAATATAACTTATACTCAGAAAACATGCGAAGAACCTAAGGAAATCGTAAACCGTAGCTTCCCTTACCTGGAAACGAGCTAGCGGGAAGTTCCGACACGCACACAGAGAGCACCACAGTCCTAAGAGTAAGCCAAAGGGCTGAAAATGAAGGGGAGCATATTAGGAACGAGATTACTAGAAAGCCCCTACTGTGATCAACAAAAGAAAGGACGCCTAGAGGGTGAGAAGCACGAGCTCAAGATTTACTTACATGGAGGAGAGCTAAGCTTAGAGTTGTCTTGTCCAAGAGCTGGTATCAAACCCTAGTAGAGGTTCCTATTGCGAGAGAGAGGAAGGGGTTGATGGTTACGAAAATTTCAAGAGTAAGAGGAATGAAAATGTGAGGGCAGACTTAGGGTCTCCTTTTCCCCTTTTGGGCCAGCCTTTAGGCCTAACCGTTTGGGGCAGCCTTTAAAAATAAAGTAGAAATAAAATGGGCCTTAAAAAAATCCCCTGGGCGGATATCACATGCCCCAAAAATTGCACTTCATCCATCTAGAATTCACACTTGGATAACTTAACATATAGTTGCTTCTCCCTCAAAACACCAAGCACTAAACTCAGGTGCTCAACATGCTCCTTTTGGGTCTTGGAGTAGTTGAGTACGTCGTCTATGAAGACTACGACAAACTTATCTAAGAATGGCCTGAAGATCCTGTTCATGTAGTCCATGAACACTGCTGGAGCATTGGTCACACAAAATGGCATAACCACGTACTCGTAGTGTCCATATCGGGACCTGAAGGCCGTCTTTTGCACATCATCAGCCTTCACTAGTATCTGGTGGTATCCCGACCGCAAGTCTATCTTCGAGAATACTGTTGCTCTATGTAACTGATCCATCAAAAGGGTATTTATTCTTGATCGTAATCTTGTTTAACTGTCTATAGTCCATACACAAACGTGAACTCCTGTCCTTCTTCTTCACCAACAACATTGGTGCTCCCCATGGTGAAGTATTGGGTCAAATGAACTGCTTCCCCAATAGCTCCTCTATCTGACTCTTGAGCTCTACCAACTCTGTCGGAGCCATACGGATGGAGCTATCGACATTGGACCAGTTCCTGGCACCAGGTCAATAGAGAACTTCACCTCTCTACTGGGAGGCAACCTTGGCACTTCCTCTGGAAACACATCTTCAAACTTGTGCACAATCGGTATGACTAACATCCCTTCATCTTTCTCCACCTCAAGATGTGAGAAGATGATTAAGCATTATGCGCCACCTCAAATCTCGTTCATAACACCTTGTGAAGATAATAACTCAGGCTCCTCTAAGTTGGGAAACAACAGCTTTTTCTCTCGACAATCTATAAGAAAGTGATTGGTAGAGAGCCAATCCATTCCTAAGATCACCTCCAACTCTTGAAGAGGTAGACATATCAGATTCACCTTGTATTTACGCCCCACTACCTCCACTGGACATCTAGCACACAAGGATGATGTCCTGACCAAACTCAACATCGGAATAGATAATACAAACTCACATTGTAGCTCACACACCAGCACCCAACCTTTTCACACATGCATCTGACACAAAAGAGTGTGTCGCTCTAGAATCATACAACACACACAAAGATTCACCAATAATCATGCAACAACCCATAACAAGATTACTTAAGCCTGCAGCCTCTACTGCTGTCATAGCGTAAACTTTACTTGTCACCTGAGGCTTGTTGCCTCCTCTCCTCTACTGATGTTGAGCCGAGGCCTGAGTCGGGGTACACGTCACTATCCTGACAAGAGTGGGACAATCTTTGCTAAAGTGGCCTTACTTGCCACTAATTTTCCTCCTTGAGTCAATTGGAGGAACTCTACTTCCTTGGCATACCTCATGCTATAAGAGAAGTACTCGGAGAGGAACTTCCCCTTGAAGGCCTCCCAAGCGACTGGTTCCTCTCTTTCTTCCATGATGGATTTCATACTGATCCATCAATGCTCTGCCTCTCCTGTAAGCATATACACGGCAAAAGCCAATTTGTTCTCAATAATACACATCTTGGCATTGAATATCCTCTCTATGTCCTTCAACCATTGATCTACAGCATCAAGACTAGTCTTGCCGTTGAATTTCATCGGGTGGTGCTTCAAAAAGTCCTCCAAACTCCACTCTCTAACTGAAGGTCGTGGCTCAAGACCAAAAACAAGGGCAGCTACCCTGTTCTCCTCCAATTGGCGGAGGGCTTCCATATGCTGCCTGTGGGCATCCTCAATAGCTACCCTTGCAGCCTCCATCCGCTGCATCACCAACTGTTGTTGCTCCAACGATGTTGCCTGTCGCTGCATCGATGCCTCGTGTTGTTGCATCATAGTTGTACTCTATTGAGTCATAGCTGCCACCATAGCTTCTATTGCTCTGGCGATGTTTGGTACGTCACCCTGAGATGATTGAGGAGTTCTACGCGGGGGTGCCATAATCACTGGCACATAGGAAAACCATTAGTCAGACTTGATGAGACAAGAACTTAACTAAAGACACTTAGAAAGACACAACGAAAGCTAAGTGGATCCCCAAGTCCATATACTCTAAGGAATGACTGCTCTGATACCATAAATGTAACACCCCATTTAAATACTAATATAGCCAATGGAATATTACACAGAATAATATAAAGAGCCAAGATGCGGAGTATAAAATCACTCCATAAAGATATCCAAGGTACTTAAAATAGAATCCTGAGGCACACCACGATGCCAATACAAGATAGAGTACAAAGTTCAACAGTAATCAAATTAATACCAAAAGAAAAGTCAATACATGGGTCATAACTCTAAGAGAAAGCCCAATTAAACGAAATCCAGCCCAGATAGGCTACGCAGCGGAGTTACCATTTCCCTGTTGGCCACGAGGAGTTCTCGCATCTGCTCACACCAATAAATTGATTATCGTCACAAAAAGAGAAAACCACACACATAACAATCAAACAAGCAAAAGGGTAAGCTAGAGCAGAAAATGATTATTCATACAATTACTTACAATATCGTGATCCAAGATGCATATGCCAACCAATCATGTTCTGACTTGCAAACGATACACTAAGACTCAAGACACAACTCATCCGGATACATATAATTAGTCGGATTCAATGGATGCTTGCACTTGTGGTGGCCTTTACTACTCTATCGAGCTGCTCTACCGAGGCATTTGTTACAGTGTTTCATCCCCCACACACAAGGTTAGCCTTTAAAGTGTCTCAGGCCTCCTGCTACTCTCCCAACTCAAGTCAGTACAGTCTATGTGAAACTAACTGACTCATTAGAGTGTAAGTGTAACACCCTAGATTTTGGGATGTCACAGAATGTTAGAAAACTTTTGCGTTTAGTGGAAAATGATTATCATTGAAAATGTACTAATAAAAAACTTATATTTTAATTTAAATTGCGTGTTCCAAAAACCCAAGTTATCAAATAAATTCAAATAACAATTGCGACCAAAAGAAAATTACATATACTTTAGTATCTGATTTAAAACAACTAAATAATTATAATAATGCCTGAGTTCATCCAGCCTCTCGTCGATCTACTCCATGCCAAAAACATCTGCATTATCATCTGCTCCTATATAACACACACGTTGTACGATCATCGCACATACAACAAACATACAAACAAACAAATAGGAGTAAACTAACCATAAATAATGATATATATATATATATATATAAAAGAAATTCGTAAATAAAACATGTCTAATAATAATCAACGTTGCATTCAAGTAACACTTAAGCATTATGATCACAATTAATACTTGGTTTGAACACACAAACCCCAAAATCCAAACCATCATACCAAACCAAACATAGCATCACTTTCATCTAAAATATTCAATCATAGTGATCATAATCAAACTTTGGTTTTCCGCGGCCTCTCACCCCATAACAACATCTAGTTTCCTAGAATAGATGGCTCGATGTGTCCCACTATTGCAGCTAGACTGTCTCCCTTATTCCTCAAGGAATTATGAGTAAAAACGTCTATGCATCGCACATCGGGCACTATACTCGCAACGAGCTGAAATAAGGTGAAACATCTTTCCCCTCTCCACTGCTTCACATAAGCGAGAAGGTACAACACTCGAATCAATCCTCTGCCACTGCTTCACACAGGCCAAGAGGACCCTTTCCACTGCTTCACACTAGCGAAAGAGTCACTACTGGGTTCCTAGGTACGGAAAACCTCATCGACTTTATCAACTAATACATTCATACCATGAACTCTATTAATAATTTCCAAACCAATATAAACAACAATAGCTATAGCACCAAGCCACCATTTTAATTCCATAACCATGCAACTAAAATATAACCAAGCAAAAGACATAGCATTGACATTGCAATTATGGCTATATAACTCATGTTCAATAAAATAACTATCATACTATATAAGTCCAAAAGTAAACTCAAATCACACACTCATCTCATCAATGGTCACCAACACATTGAAATATAACACAATTATTAAAACCAAAATAAAAAGCACCAAACCAAAAGTATGAGAATTTAAAGAGAACCAAAAATTGCCATACATGATTTTGAACATGCAATATGAATCCATAAAAGCCTTAGGTGGGTCCCACTAATCCAAGAAAGTAAAGAAAATTATTAAGTGAATGTGAGTCATGGTTGAAAGATCAAAGTTGCAACAATTAGAACACTAATATCTTAGCTTTTAGTAAAGTCTACAAACATCAAGAATGGAAACAAAAGGCATGCATATGTGGGCCCCTCATTTTATTACAAGCACATGTGATGAGAGAGAAATAGATGTGTGGTATGAAGTGTGAATGAAACTAAAAGTTGTGACCATCTAAAATAGCACCATGAATTTGTATTTGGGTGTGTGGGTCCATGGTACAATAAAGAACAAAAGGTGTAACTTTGATATCGCTGTCGTTGACACGATCAAATTAATACTACTAAACTATAGCAACTTCCGTATTGCCAGTTAGTAGTGAACAAAATAGTTAGGGTTAAGATAACCCTGAGTCGTCTCACAACGAATACGGAATTGATCTCAAATATTTGATTCTTAAAAATGCAATTAAATCTAGCAACTATAAAAATAGGGGGATTTTGGTGTGCAAAGAAAATGACACGGAAGATTGTAAACACAATAATAGTAAATAGGTCAATTCCACTGCTTTTTCTAAATAAGATTCTTCATTGGTTATCTAGAGATTATTGTTAAATTAATTATTGTTGTTGTTTTACAAATCAATCAATGTAAAGACTCAATTCATTTGTTGGCATCCTCACTTTTAATCAAAGTACAGTCTCAATTAAAAGTGAGAATTGTTAGATTGTCCATAGTAAATTCAATCAAAGTACAGTCTCAATTAATTTTACTATGTCTAATCATGTCTATTCCTTTGTTTCTTTAACAAATAGAAAACAAAAACAGAAAAGGGGGACATACCTATAGGTGTTTTGTAGGCTGTCCTGTATGCCCAAAGTGCATCATCCAATCTTGTGGCCCAATCCTTTCGACTAGGCTTCACTACTTTCTCTAGTATCTTTTTAATCTCCCTGTTAGAGATCTCTACTTGTCCATTGGTTTGGGGGTGATATGGTGTAGCAATGCGATGTGTCACCCCATACTTCTTCAACATGTTCTCAAGTAGCCTATTACAGAAATGAGTCCCCTGGTCACTGATGATGGCTCGTGGTATCCCAAATCTGCAGAAAATGTTAGACCTGACAAAACTCATAACAACTCGAGAATCATTAGTCCTTGTAGCTATGGCTTCCACCCATTTGGAGACATAGTCTACAGCAAGCAAAATATAAGAAAACCCAAAAGAAGGAGGAAAAGGACCCATAAAATCAATACCCCAAATATCAAATACCTCACTATATAGCATGGGTTGTTGAGGCATTTCATCCCTTCTTGTAATGGACCTGGCTGCCCTTTGGCACTGCTCACAATTTTCATATACCCTCTGTGCATCTTTAAAAATAGTAGGCCAATATAATCCACAATCCAACACCTTCCTACCTGTTCTTTGTGTGCCATAATGTCCACCAAAAGGAGACGAATGACAGAACTCAAGCATATGAGGTATCTCGATATCTGGAACACACCTCCTTATGACTTGGTCACTACCAATGCGCCATAAGATTGGATCTTCCCAGATATAGTATTTTGCCTCACTTTTTAGCTTGATTCTTTCATATTTGGAGAAGGAAGGAGGAATAGCAGAAACAACCAAATAGTTAACAATGTCAGCAAACCAAGGTTCAGGAAACATACCTTTCACAGCAGTCAATGCTAGGAGGACTTCATCAGGAAATTCATCCTTAATAGGAATGTTATCTTCTCCATTTTCAATCCTGCTAAGATGATCAGCTACCAAGTTATGTGCTCCACTTTTGTCTAGAATCTCAATTTCAAACTCTTGGAGCAGTAGCATCCATCTGATCAACCTTGGTTTCGAATCTGCTTTCTTCAGAAGGAATTTTAATGCTGCATGATCAGTATAAACAATTACCTTGGAACCAAGTACATACGGTCTAAATTTGTCCAAGGCAAACACAACAGCCAATAATTCCTTCTCAGTCGTGGTGTAGTTAGCCTGCGCTGTGTCCAACGTTCTGGAAGCATAATATATCACATGTGATAGCTTCCCATCTTTTTGTGCAAGCACCGCTCCTACTGCAAAGTTTGATGCATCACACATCAGCTCGAATGGTAATGTCCAGTCAGGTGGCTGGATAATAGGAGTGGTGGTAAGCGCCTTTTTCAATGTATCAAACGCATCTTTGCACCTCTCTCCAAAGTCAAATGCTACATCCTTTTGCAATAAGTTGGAGAGAGGGTTGGCTATCTTGCTGAAGTCCTTGATAAACCTCCTGTAAAATCCTGCATGTCCAAGGAAAGATCGAACCTCTTTCACAGAAGAGGGGTAAGGCAATTGTGAAATAATATCAATTTTAGCAGGATCTACAGATATACCATTCTTGGGAACAACGTGACCTAAAACTATACCTTGTTCCACCATAAAATGACATTTTTCAAAATTTAGAACAAGGTTAGTCTCTTCACATCTCTCCAAGACTCTAGCAAGATTAGACAAGCAGTGGTCAAAAGATGAACCATATACACTAAAATCATCCATAAAAACCTCAATACAATGCTCCAACAAATCTGTAAAAATACTCATCATACATCGCTGAAATGTTCCAGGAGCATTGCAAAGGCCAAATGGCATTTTCCTATAAGCATATGTACCGAATGGACAAGTAAAGGTAGTTTTATGTTGATCCTCTGGGGCAATACAAATCTGAAAATACCCAGAGAATCCATCAAGAAAACAGTAATGAGACTTACCTGCCAATCGATCTAACATCTGGTCCATGAATGGTAAAGGAAAGTGGTCCTTCCTGGTTGCCTGGTTTAGTCTTCTATAATCAATACAGACCCTCCAGCTATTCTGAATACGAGTAGGAATCAACTCGTTCTTCTCATTCTTGACCACGGTGATCCCAGATTTCTTGGGGACCACATGTACAGGACTCACCCAAGTGCTGTCAGAAATGGGATATATAATACCTGCTTGTAGCAACTTGGTGACTTCCTTCTTCACAACCTCCATCAGTTGAGGATTTAGTCTCCTCTGAGGTTGCCTCACTGGCTTAGCATCCTCCTCCAAGAGTATTCTGTGCATGCAGAAAGAAGGACTAATACCAGGAATATCTGCCAAAGTCCAGCCTATTGCTCGCTTGTGATCTTTGATAACCTGCAATAGCTTTTGTTCCTGCTCGTCAGTAAGCAAGGCAGATATAATAACAGGGAGTTTCCCATCCCTCTCAAGATAAACATATTTCAAATGAGACGGCAAAGGTTTCAACTCCAAAGTGGGTGGCTGTTCCACAGATTGCAACATTTTACTGCCTAAGGTAATTTCAGCCACCTCAGCATCACACTCGGACGCCACAGAGGTATCAAATAGTGACACTGCGTCCTCAACATCACCTGTTTTAAAATTTTCTCTTTCGTCTAAAATTGAGCCCGAAATATTCGAAAGAGAAAAATCCAAAGAAGAAGAAAAACCAGATAAAACGTCCAAAAGTCCAAAAGCATAATTGTTCACTACATTACTCAATAAATCAATACAAAACAAAGAATGGTCTTCAATTGGGTGCTTCATGGCTTCTAGCACGTTGAACTGCACCTTCTCCTCTCCTATCTCCATAGTCAAGGATCCTGCATGCACGTCTATCTTGGTACGTGCTGTCATCATGAATGGTCTTCCCAAGATAATTATGGTTGAACTCATTCCTTCATCATCCTTCATGTCCAAGATATAGAAATCTGCAGGAAAAATTAATTTGTCCACACGGACAAGCACATCTTCTAGCACACCTGCAGGGTTAACTGTGCTACGGTTGGCCAATTGAATGACCACACCAGTAGACTTAAGAGGTCCAAGATGAAGTGAAGTAAACACAGATAAAGGCATTACATTAATGGAAGCTCCTAAATCTAACATAGCATTGTCAAACTTAGTACTATCTATAATGCAGGGAACAGAAAACATACCTGGATCCTTAGACTTTTGCGGCATTCTGACTGCAGGCTTCTTAATTAAGCTAGAGATGTTTCTTCCCATGCTCACTACCTCTTTGTCCATAATACGCCTTTTATGTGTACATAATTCTTTTAGAAACTTGGCGTATTTAGGAATTTGTCTTACAACATCCAACAAAGGGATGTTTATCTCCACTTTCTTGAAAGTATTTAGGATTTCTTTGTCTAACTCCTCCATCTTTTTAGTTTTTGGTTTCAAACGGTTTGGATAGGGAGGAGGAGGAGAATAAGGAGAAGAATTTTCAGAGGAAGTATTAGGGGATACCAACCTGGAGTTATCACTGGGTGCAGGTATTTCAGATGTTGCTTGTGTTGCTTCATCTGATCTTCCTCTTTCATCATTAGGTACAACTTCATTGTCCTTATCTTCATCTTCTTGGGCATCCCCAAGGCCTTGTATTTGCTTTCCCGATCTTAAAGTAATAGCACTTACATTTCGTGGGTTGATTACAGTTTGTGCAGGCAAATTGCTCGAGCCTTGTTGAGACTTCATCTGATTTAACTCATTTGCCATTTGTCCAATCTGGTTCTGCAAGTTTTGATTGGTTGCTTCCATCGTTTGTTTCAACTCATTGATTTGTCCCTTCATCATGTCAGGCATCATTTTCATCATTGCCTCCATGTTTGAATCACCAGAGGTTGCAGTTGGTTGTGGTTGTTGTCTCTGTTGAGGTGGAACATAGAGTTGTTAGTGTTGAGGCTGTTGATTTCCCCATTTCTGGCTGGGATATTCCTTCCAATCTGGGTTGTACTTGTTGGAGGACAAATCATGGTTGTATTGCTGTCGAGGTGGTCTATTATTGCCATAGATGTTTGCAGTATATGCTTGAGGTTGTTCATTGTCTAACGTCCCTGTCTCTTTTAACATAGAACAAGCCTCTGTAGGATGATTAGTAGAAGCACAAATTCCACATAAAGTATAAGGGATAGGCTTTTTCTGTAAGTCTGTCAAGGTCCTTACCATTGCCGCTAAGTCATCCAACTTTCCTTCTAATTTCTTGTGATCTGCAACATATGAAGATTCTACTCCATGGGTTCCCTTCAATAAAGTTATAGAATTACTCCTTGTGGAAAATTGTTGATGGTTCGACGCCATAGTTTCAATCAATTGTCTTGCATTTGTTGGCATTTTGTCCACCAATGACCCTCCACTTGCAGCATCTATCATTTGTCTATCCATGATACTCAATCCCTCATAAAAGTATTGAATGAGGAGATGCTCGTTTATTTGGTGATGAGGACAGGAAGCACATAACTTTTTGAATCTTTCCCAATACTCGTGAAGACTTTCTCTTTCTTGTTGCCTTATCCCATAAATATCTTTGCGAATAGCAGCAACTCTTGATGCTGGAAAAAACTTTTCCAGAAATAATCTTTTCAGAGTCTCCCAAGTATTGATGGACCCTGGCGGAAGGCAGTATAACCAATTCTTAGCGGCATCTTGTAATGAGAATGGAAAAGCCTTAAGCTTGATATGTTCCTCTGTCACTGTTGTAGGTCTCATGGATGAACAAACAACATGAAATTCCTTCAAGTGATGGTACGGGTCTTCTCCTGCTAATCCATGGAATTTGGGTAAAAGATGGATTAACCCAGACTTAAGCTCACATTCTCCATCTGGATATTGGATGCACATGTTTTGTGTAATTGCTGCATCCGGTGAAGCCAACTCTCTTATTGTTCTTTCTTCCATTCTATCTTCTTGAATTTCTGGTTCAGGTGATGGATCAGAAGATATGTTAATCACCGGAGGTGATTCTAGTGGTACACTTTCAGTGGTAGGTTCAGATGATGATGGTGCTCCTTCAGTAGAACACCTGAGTTCAAGTCTCCTACGTGATTTACGCAAGTTCCTTTCAAGTTCTGAATCAAGTTGATAAAATTGACCCGGATTGGCCCGAGTCATGCACTATGCAGTCCACCTGAAAGTGTTTCCCCGTGTGTTTTTTTTTCTTCCTATTCCTGTTTTGGAGAAAGATTTCAAGAAAGAAATGAGTTAAGATGTCGTTGGGTCTACTCCCAGGAAAGAGAGGTGCGTCACAATGGACAACTTAAATACCAAGTCTTTCCTAGACAGAGTTTTCCAAACTAGTCTCAAAAATTTCTTAAAAGAAATTCTTAATCAAAACAAAAATAGAACTTTGCTTAGAATATATTAACAGAAAACTAGATACTACAAAATAACAAACTATATCAAACGTATATGCGTAAAATAAATAAAAAATAAAAATAAATAAAATAAAATAAAATAAAATAAAATAGAATAAAAAAATAAAAAATAAAAACAGAATCAAAATAAAAGAAATACTAACCGTATTCCCCGGCAGCGGAGCTGTATTTGATTCTTAAAAATGCAATTAAATCTAGCAACTATAAAAATAGGGGGATTTTGGTGTGCAAAGAAAATGACACGGAAGATTGTAAACACAATAATAGTAAATAGGTCAATTCCACTGCTTTTTCTAAATAAGATTCTTCATTGGTTATCTAGAGATTATTGTTAAATTAATTATTGTTGTTGTTTTACAAATCAATCAATGTAAAGACTCAATTCATTTGTTGGCATCCTCACTTTTAATCAAAGTACAGTCTCAATTAAAAGTGAGAATTGTTAGATTGTCCATAGTAAATTCAATCAAAGTACAGTCTCAATTAATTTTACTATGTCTAATCATGTCTATTCCTTTGTTTCTTTACCAAATAGAAAACTTAATTAATCAAAGTAAAGTCTTGACTAATTTTAGTTAAAGTAATTACCTCTAATCAAATTAAAGTCTCAATTATTGGCAAAAACTTATTTAATCAAATGAAAGTTTCTAAACAAAATCAAAGTAAAGTCTCAATTTAATTTAAAAACCTTTTAACTCATATGATTAGCATGCATGTAGATTTAAAATCATTATTTTCTATTCGATTAAGAAGCAAAGGACATAGATAAACAAAAACCACAACAATAATCAAAATAACAAACACATAAATTCATCTAACCTCAGAATCCATTTAAGAAATTACAGTGGAATCAACCCTAAAAGCTTAGCCCTCCATGGCTTTGATGGAATACATGATGATATGAAGGAAAGAAAATAAAAGAAAGAATGAGAGATGTGGTGGAGATGGTATCTGCCAAAACCAGAGAGTTCTAAGTGTCTAAGCTGTGAGTTGTAAATTGTAAGTTCCCTCTTCTGCTCCCTTAAGTCTCTTTATATAGGCTTCAACTGGACTTTGGGCTTTATCTGTCAGTTGCTAAAATCTTTCATTTTTATTTAATTAATTAGCAACTTAATTGCTGTCCAATTTTCAATTTTGCCCCTCTCATTTAAGCATATTTGCAGTTTTGACCAGAGTTTACTGCTGACTTTGACCAGTTGACCAGTTGACCAGTTGACCAGTTTGATTGTCCTATCAGATGCTGACACGTGGCAGTGCAGATTCTCTCTCCAGAATTAGGGTTTCTGCAGATGCAATGGAGATAGAGATGGCAATGACAGCTGACGGCACGGCTGCTGCCGCTTTCCGGCGAGGTGGTCGGACGTGACTTGTGTGTCTCCAGCAATGGTGTTTTTGCGGTGGTGATGGCACGCAAGATGGTGGTGCATGGTTGCTTCGCGTTTCCTGCAGGTGTTGTCTCTGGTGCGATGGTGATGCAATGGCTGGAGATGAACTCACGGTGGTGCGGAAGAATGGACGAGAATGAGGGTGGCTCGCGGTGGTGGTGTTCGCTGCTGGTGTTCGCTGCTGCAGCGGTGAAGATTCATGAGTGAACTGATGCAGGTTTCCATGGTGCGTGGCGTGACGAAACTGCGGTTGTTGTTGCTGTTCGCAGATCTACAATGGAGGTGCTGGAACGTCAATGGTGGCTAGAAGAGGTGTTGCGATGGTGCGTGAAGATGCGGAGAAGACGGAGGCGCGGTGCTCATGGTGGTTGACGGAGATGGCGCCGCTAGATGTGTGTCGCAGGTGAAGGTGGCGTTGCTGTTCGTGGTGGCCGGAAGACGTGAAGGTGCGGTGGAGATGGAGGTTGAAATTTCCGGCGAGTTGCAGTGGTGGCCGGCGAGGAGATGGCGGCGACGGCTGCCATGGTGGGTGAAAGGGAAATTAGGGTTAGGGTTTCATGTGTGAGATGGAGGAGATGATGACGTGGCAAGATCTGAGTGGTCAATTTGGTGAGTGGAAGATTATGACACGTGGCAGCTTATGGTTGGCTAATTTTAAAAGGTGGGGATTGCCACATGGCATGATCTGGTTGAGTGGAGTTTAAGTGGTAGGAGGGGTGCAACTTAGTGAAAACTGGGGGTGCAGAACAGGTTTTTGTGGTCCACTTGAGGGAGGAGTGTGCAAATAAAATCTGGGGGTGCATTTAGCTCCTGATTTATTCTTTTCCAGAATTTCTTGATTTTGGACTTATTTTGTAACTTTGAATACTTCAAAATCACACTATTAATTGACCAAAAATAAATTCCAGCTGCATTAACAAACGTTAGAATATCCAATAATATTTTATGCAACTAAAATCAATTTTTACGCCACTTTTACCAAACTTACTCAATAAATCCAATAATCACAAATCCTAATTAAATCAATCTTTAAGCACAGAAAATTCAATTAAATCCCCAAATTTAAATATTAAATGAGGGCAAAAATTTGAACTCAACAAACTTTTAATCTAAAAGTGGTAGAAAGAAGTGTTGCAACGTCAAAATGAAAAGAAAGAAACCAAGGTGAGAGAAAATTAATGTATGTGGTCTTCATTCAAGCATACAAGGTGAGAGAAAATACATGTGGGCCCTCCACCAGTCAAACAAAATAAACATGTGATGAGAGAGAATTAATGACATAGTTAAAGTTGCACTTACAAATACAAGAATAAATGGACCAATGGTTAAGAGAACACCACACCTCTTCATACTCAACATAAGAGTGTGCCCACCAAGAAAAATATTATAAACATTAATCCTTTTCATCTAAGCCTTCACATGAAAGAGAAATAGAAAAGGAAGAAGGAGAAGGGCATTGTGGTGTGCAAATGAAGAAAAAGAAAAGCTAATGCCTCTGCACCCATATTCACGTAAAAAAAATAAATACAAAGAAGAGAGAGAACATTTAATTTCATGCAAAACAAATGCTGCAAAGAAAAGATATAGCAAAACCAAAGGAAAACCCATGCTACATGTGATGAAAGAGAAATAAATATGTGATAAAGAAAAACAAGCAAGAAAAACAAAAACAACTTATCCCTGCACAAAACTATAGCATATTAAATAAGAAAGCTCCCCATCAACTTATATAAATCATGGTTCCTCATTTAAACCAAGCGTTGCATTACGCATTCTAACCAAAGAAAACCTAGACCAAACACCATGAACCCCAAGGCTTCCTACAATAATCAAAAACCTCATGATGCATGATACTAACTTTTAAAACCAAATATTGAACCAAAACTCTTTTCTTTTATTTTAACGTGTTTGCAACGAAAGAAACCAATGGAAGACTGCACCATGAATAAAAAGGAAATAAACCAATCCAATCAAAATGCACACCATAGAACCCCTAGAATGTAACACCCCATTTAATTAATAAATGTAATTAAAGGAAGTGTCACATCAAAATAATATAGTAGCGCAGTCTTGAAGTTTAAACATAACTCCTTATAATAACTGGAAAATACTAGGAGATGCCAAGGAACACCACGATGCTAGTTACAAACGAGAACCAAAGAATTAACAGTAGATGATAGAGTAGTAAAGAGTAAAGCAATACATGGGTCGTAGCCCTAACGAAAAAGCCCAAAAGAAACATGATGTCCAACCTAGGCAGACTATGTAGCAAAATCATCCCTTCCCTATTGACCTTGAGTGCCTCTCGCATCTGCTCACATCAATAAATTGATGATCATCGCAAAAGGAGAAGAACCACATACAAGACAACCAAACAAGCAAACAAAGTAAGCTAGAGTAGAAATAGTTCATGAAGCAGTCACATGCCATTACACAATCCAAATAGTAAATATATATCATCCAAACATGTTATGACTTCTCAAACAATACACTAGACTCTGACTCGACTCATCCGGATACATATAATCTAGTCGAATTCAGTGGATGCTTGCACTTGTGGTGGATTACCCTGCTCACCCCTGAGTTGCTCACCCCCGAGCTAAGTGTTACAAGTGTTACAATGTTTCAATCCCCCACACACAAGGTTAGCCCTTAATGAGTTTCAGGCCTCCTACTACTCTCACCACAAGAGTGAGTCTCCTCTAAGTGAGACTAACTGGCTTCTTAGAGTATCAGGATGCAACCTTTCCTTGAATCCTTACCAAATTATATAGATGGGACACCACCATGAATTCCCACTAACAAGGGTCATGGAATTACGTCCTGACCACTGAAGCACGACCATGGAATCTCACCTAGAGATTTCAAGGAATTACGCACTGACCATAGACCAATCATAATCAAACAAGTAATTTTTATCATGCATGTATAAACCTCATGTCAACCTTTTCAATCCATCCTCATTCGTATCGCATGTGAAATCCATACCAACGCATCATTCCCAAACCATGAATATAGAATTATCTCTCATATCAATACCATGCCACTTTCATAACCAACCATTTCATGTTCATTACATGCCAAGAATTATCCAAGTTCATCATTCACAACTCATGTTAAGCTCATAAGTCCCAAACCACAATTCATCATATTCACATTAAGTCACTCAGTTCATACTTTAAAAGGGCATAATCAATCCAAACATGTACCCAATATCCAAAAACAAAGAAACCAAAAAGCAAACATACCCCTCGCTCAACCCCTCAGTCAGGCAGAAGGGCCTCACTCAGGCGAAAGGTTCATGTCGCTCAGGCGAGCTCCCTTCGCCTAGGCAAAGTTTCGAATCAGGAACAGTGGCACTGTCGCGCCCTCTCGCTTAGGCGAGACTTCCTCCCTTGCGCGAGATGGGCTCTCGCTCAAAACAAGAGCTCGTCGCTGAGCGACAGCTCGCGCAAGCAACCTGGGCGAGTTGGTTTTATTCTCGCCTAGGCGAGACACACTCGCTTGGGCGAGAAAACTAGAACTCGTCACTCTTCATGCAGGCACATACATTTAATCGGGCCAAAACATGCTTTTAACAGCTCCCAAACCATTTTTAATAGCAACCAAACATCAACTCATGAAACAAGATCAAAGCATGTGAGAACACAAAAATAACAGTAAACCCTAACTTCCCCGTACTTGGAAAAAGGTTAACATAGGGCTCCTAAACCAACACTGGCGAGCACAGCAGCTTCGAGGTTCGCTCAGGAACAACTTTAGGAGCTGGAAAATAAGAGGGACAAAACAGAACGTGGTCATTGGGATGAACCTCAAGGAAATGATAAAATAAAACTAGAGGAGGATTACTGTGACCTCAGAAGCAACTTACATGGAGTGGAAGAGCTTGACGCTTAGAGAGAGAGTGGACGGCTAAACCCTAGTAGAGCTCTGAAAGGAAGAAAGACAGTGTTTGAGGAACTGTTTGTAAGAGTGAGGGCTGAATGGGAGACCCTGGCAGCTTTAAGGGCCTTAGCACAGTATAGGCCAACCCTTAGGCCCAACAGATTAAGGCCAGCCCTTAAAACATTAGGGCAGAAAAATTGGGCCTTATAGTAATAAAAAATCTCATGATGCATGATACTAACTTTTAAAACCAAATATTGAACCGAAACTCTTTTCTTATATTTTAACGTGTCTGCGACGAGAGCAACCAATGGAAGACTGCACCATGAATAAAAAGGAAATAAACCAATCCAATCAAAACGCACACCATAGAATTCCTAGAACCATCACTCTATCACCTATTACAAGACTACAACCCCTTTAAGTTTCATGCGAAAAAGAACAAAACAATAGCTATGCTTGTACGTGGTTCAAATCAGTAGAAACACAAACACAGGTCTATCAAAAACAAACGAGAATAAAACAAGGTCAAATCCAGAAATCTAATTGCAGACCATGGGTTTCATAATAGAATGCGTGCAACAGGATTTTATGAATGAAAACAAGTATAAAGAACCAAGACAGAATTCAGGATCAACTTCATTCATCAAGCAACAAGAAGAGAAGAAAACAAGGTTGGCTTCCCTTACCTGAATTGCTTCTTTCACTCTGCTCCCACAACCTTCAACTCTCAATTTCTCTATTCTTCTTCCTTTTTAAAACCCTAACTTTCAACCTATATACCCGTTAAAACTTTCTAGGGTTTGACCTTATCTAACCCTATATTAAATCTTTCAGTTAAGATTAAAAAAAACCATTATATTATTTAAATCACAATTCAAAAGATAGAAAAATAAAAGATAGAATATGATGTTGCGTGAAGGTTGAATAATAATATAATGCAGCATGTCAACAATGTTATAGTGGCAAGGAAAAAAAAATGCGCCACGTGACCACTTAATCTAAATGGAGAGAGAAAAGAACTTAAGCCAGTGGGTCCCACAATTAAAGAAGGAAAAGAAACAAAACAATATTAACTGACGCATGTGACGCATGTCGCTGGGGTTCGAACACATGTGCTTTCACACTAGCACCAGCCATAACAACCACCAAAATACGAGCTTTCTTGGTATGTATGATGCACCAATAAATTATAAATGTATAAGGTCCACATGCTTTAATTGAGTAATAAAATAATTAAAACCAATACATGAAGGGGACAAGATTCAAACCCATGTATCTGCACACACAAATTCACTCTCCAACCACCAGGCCATTTACTTTCTCATTTTACAATACGCACCACTTAATTATATACACCTATTCGCAACCTTATATATGATATTAAAATTTAAAATAAATAAAACAATAACTTACATCACATAAATAATTATAGTAAATACCACAATAACTTAAATAACTCAAATGATAATTATTTCATATTTCATAATTTAATAACCTAATTAAATTAAATAAATCAACAGTATTAATCAAGCCATTAATTTTTCCCATGTGTTTCCCTTTAGTCTAATTTTTCTCGGGTCTTACATTCTCCCTGTTTCACGCACATATGGCGGCACACCAAACCAAAACAGTATTCAGTTTATTCTTATCCGAACCCAAGCTTCATTCAAGCATATAAATCATAAAACAAAAGTAAAACTACAAGCATACTACAAAGGTACGAAAACCCTAGCTTCCCTTACCTGGAAAATGTTAGCCAAGAACTTCGACACCTAAACCGTGGAGCACAATAGCTCAAGGAATAGCTTCGAGAGCTGGAAAATAGTAGAACAGATTCAAAATGGGTTACCAAGGTGAATCCTAGTTAGACTCACGACCACAAAGCTGGAAAGAAAGAAGGTACGGAGGAGAATCAACTTACGTGAGCAGAAAATAATAGAGGGAGGAGGTCCAAACCTTAATAGAGCTTATGTGGGGAACAAGGAGAGGAGTAAGGTACTATTTTTGGCAAATGAGAGCAGAGTGGAGGGGTTGGCCTACTTTAGGGGCCTTAACACCCTATGGGCCAACCTTTAGGCCCATCTACTTAGGATGAGCCTTAAAATTAGGGTAGAAAAATAAAGGAACAAAGTGGGCCTTGCAACTATTAGTATTTTTATATTATTATTATTATTATTATGATTATTATTATTATTATTATTTATATTATTATTATTATAATTATTAACTATTTATACTATTATTATTATATTTTTAATTTTCTTAATACAATGGCCAAAAATAAAGAAACCAAATTCTCATTTGTGGAATGGAATTAAATGTCAGAGCTTGATTGTTTTACAGAACTATTGTTATAAAATTGGAATTATTTTGGGCCTTTTCATTCTTAATAAAATATCAGCAATAAATTTATCAATGTATTATTTGATTTATAACACCATTCTTTTAGAATTTGAATCTTCAGGATAACGTATTAGATGTTTAACTTGCATCATTATTTATTTACAATGACCCATACATACACATTTCATTTTAATATAACATACATGCGTTTCTATTCAAAAAATTTAACATCAATTTCATGTTGTATTTATGTTATATGGGACCATATTACAAAATATGTCTACATCTCACTTTAACAACGACTTGCATATAAATTATGTGTTTCTATTTAAAAATGTTAACATCAATCTCATGTTGTATTTATTTTGTACAAGACCATATTACACAATATACCTACATTTTACTTTAACAATGACTAGCGAAAACACAAGCGTTATCGCATTTGTATGTTCACATTTTTTTAATTTTCATAGAAATTTGAGTTAAGATTAATAAGAAATATATAATTAATTTTTAAAATACTTGTAAAATGTTATAGAAAAATAAAATATGTACACCCAAGAAGTTTTTAAAATAATAGTTAAAAACAAAAGAGGTATTTAGAAGAACACTTAAAGATGATTTATTTACAAAATAATTAAGTTTTAAAATAATAATTAAGGGTAAAATTGAAATAACGAAATTTGAACACACAAGAGGGTATCCTTTGTCAAAATTAAAAGTTAATAATCAAACTATACAATACAAAACAACTAACCAAAATATATCATTTTTTGTTAATTATACAAAATATATCTTTGCTAATATATATTTATTATTGTTAATTAACTTAAATCTATATCTAAATAATACATTTATAATTCCACATAGCTAAACCAAAAATAACAATAATTGATGTTAAGACCCACTTTATTTTTCTGCCCTAATTTTAAGAGCCTACCTTAATCAGTTGGGCCTAAGGATAGCCCATAGGGTGCCCAAAGCCCCTAAAGCAGCCTAACCCCCTTATTTCTGCCACTTTGCAAAAACAACACCTTGCTCACTCCTTCCTTTCCCTCAACAGAAGCTCTACTAGGATGCTCTACTAGGATTTTGAATCCCATTTGTCTTCAAGTTAGCTCAAACTCAGTTTTCCACTCACGTATGTTATTTTTCAGCTCTTACTCTTTCTTCCCAATTGGATTTTTCTTGTGGTTCCATTTAGGGTTCATCGTAGTAACCCGTCCTTGTTCGGATGTTAGTGCTTCCAACTTACGAAGTTGTTCCTAGAGTTGTGGTACCATTCTGCTAGCTTAAACCCCCTCACAATATATCTTGATAAGGTAAGGGAAGCTAGGGTTTCGTATTTTTATGTAATTCTGCATATTCTTGGTCTGTTTTATGTTCTTGGTGCTTGAATGATATTATTGATCGGGTAAAAATGGCTTACTTGTGTTTTTGGAATGTGCTTGGTGTTGTGTTTCTGCCTTGTATGTGTTACCAATGGCAAGAACTGATATTCTCGCCCAAACGAGCGCGTCTTGCCTAGGCGAGAATAGCAGGAACTCACCCTGGTTCTGCTCGAGCATCTCGCTCATGCGGAAAGTCCTTGTTTTGAGCAATAAACCATCTCGCTCAGGCGAGAGTGCCTCGCCTCAGTGAGAACTTGTGAGGAACCTTATGCTTTCTACTTGAAATGTAGCCCAGGCAATGGACTTTTGTTTTGAGCGAAGAGTGATCTCGCTCAAGCGAGAGGGTCTCACCCAAGCGAGAGCTCGCAAAGTGCTACTGTAACGCGCTTGCCCAGGCGAGGGAGCCTAGATTAAGCGAGATAGTCCTTGTTATAATGGCGAAGGCTTCTAGCCTAAGCGAGGACAATGCAGGTTTTGTATTTTATTTCTCAATTTAGTTGTGGCTGGTTATTTACCTTGAAAATGCATGAAGTATGTGAATATTCATGTAATGTATGAATTATGGTGCCACGAATATTGTATGGGCTTTTGATTTATGGGCGTTAGGCGCCACAAGTTTTTCTAGTTTGTGCAATTTTTATAAAACTGCATTTCCCGATTCGTTAATCATTTGATTTAAGTGAAATTTTGATAGTTGGTCCATAACATGTTGCTCTTCACTTTGAACGGTGGAGATTCAATTTGGAGGTCGTAGCTAGAGATATATGTTACTCATGATTGCTGGTTGGGAAGTCTTTAAAATGCATGAATAAACTCTTGATAATTTTAAGTAACTACTAATGTGGCATGAATTGGAAGCATGAGTCAGTTATGTCGTAAGTTTCTATGAATTTGAATGTTTCTTTAGGTTAGTCACATGTTGAGAACTTTTTTATTGGTTAATGCATGTGTATCAATATAAATTAAATTGTTGCATAAGAGGTATGAAATGCTATATTTATTTGCATTAGTGCATAGAAATATGTGCTTAAGTTTCTAGAGGGTTGCTCCTTTATATTTGATTTGAGCATGCATATTCATAAGTTGAAATTGAATGCTAACATGGATTTAAATGGTGGAGTATATATATGAATAAATGAGTTATGTGCCTACTGTCTTATTATTTTATAATTTCATATGAGCATGGTTTACTTTTGGGTTCAAATTGAATGTTGGCATTGATTTAAGATGTGAGTATATATGAATTATAAAAGAGAGGAATGCGTGCTTATACTTGAAAGATGCATATGTGTTGTGATGTTGTAATTTGGAATATATGAATGTGTATGTTGATTTCTGGATGTTTGAGAATTGAATGGTTGAATGCTAGGAAATAAATTAGAGTACCTAAAACCAGTAGTGTCACATTACATGTTGATTTCTAGATGTTTGTAGAGTGGACCGCCAGACGATAGTAGGAAACAGGGAAGTCTTGTGAGTTATGGCGCCCGATGATGATGTGGAACCGCCAGGCAGTCTCCATTGCCATTTTGCCTAGTGGTGCTTAGACTGCGCTAGGTGATGGTGCAGTGGCATGGTGCGTTTGTGATATGTTTTCATGGCTTGTTGTGTTGGTCCTGATTTTGGGATATGCTTGATATTGTCATGAGCGGGTAGGTTCATGATTGGTGATGAACACGTGATGATATGAGCGGGGAGGTTCATCTCCTGATACTCTCATGTGGGGATACAAACAGGGAGGTTTGTATGTTTCCTGCTCACACTTGAGAGATGCTATGAGCTGTGAGGTTCATAGCTGGTGGATCATGTGTGTTGGACTACAGACAGGGAGGTCCATAGAGTTGGACTACGAGCGAGGAGGTTCGTAGAGTTAGACCACGAGTGAGCAAGTTCGTGGAAGCATTGGAATCCCTAAGACCAACTTGAGTATGTACCTTGTGTCGCGTAGTGTGCTTTCTTGGTTTTGTTATCATGCTATGATGTGAGACTCTGATAAAGAGATGTTGTGCCATGAGCGAGTAGGTTCATGGATGGTGGTGAACACGTGATGATATGAGCGAGGAGGTTGAAAAGCCTTGGGGATTAAGGTCTTGGCCAAGAATTAACTAGAATAAAATATATGGTTGTATCTTGATTTTTTACTAACTTATATGTTAACTGTTTATGAGCTCACCCTATCTACTTTGGGTTTGGCGATGATCGTGTAATGCGTTACACAGAAGCAGATGATGTTGCAGGTGGTGCTGGTGAGGCATTGTAACACCCCTGGCTACCCCTCCTCGGGTCCCAGAGGTTGTCAGGTTACTACAGCCGATGCACCCCAACCCCTCACCTTTCTCCGTCCATTCATACTGGGTGGGTTGTTGCCAGTGGGGATCGAACCCCCAACCTGACCTTTAACACCTCTGGCACACCAGCAGATGCTACCAGTTGAGCTGCAGCACAACTGGTAGCATCTGCTGGTGAGCCAGAGGTGTTAAAGGTCAGGTTGGGGGTTCGATTCCCACTGGCAACAACCCACCCAATATGAATGGACGGAGAAGGGTGAGGGGTTGGGGTGCATTGGGCTGTAGTAACCTGACAGCCTCTGGGGCCCGAGGAGGGGTAGCCAGGGATGTTACAAAAAAGTGCACTTTTTTGTAACACCCCCGGATCCTCTTGGGCTTACCAGGCATCCCACCTGCCACCCTCAAACCGGTTGTGTTAGGTCTGCAGCCCAATACACCCCAACCCATCACCCTTCTCCGTCCATTCATACTGGATGGGTTGTTGCCAGTGGGAATCGAACCCCCAACCTGACCTTTAACACCTCTGGCTCACCAGCAGATAGGTGCACCGGGCTGTAGTAACCCGACATGCTCTGGGACCAGGGATTGGTGCGCCAGGGGTGTTACAGGCATAGCATCAGAGAGAGGGTTAGCTGGGAAAAGCTTTTACTAGAGTTTTATCATTATTGTTTTTATGAAATTTGTAAATAATGTTTTTATGAATTTGGATATTGTATTGGATAACTTCTGATGTAATAATTGTTTTAAAATTTCTCGTACATTTGGCAAGCGAAGTATAATAAATGAGGTTTTCATCATATTTCTTAATTTTATTACTTAAATTAGTAATATTCGATGGGATGTTATAGTTAGTCTCACGTAGAGCGTACTGACTCAAGTGGTGAGAGTAGTAGGGTGAAACCCATTGGCAGAATAATGGCCTTAGATGTTTGAAGGCTAACCTTGTGCATGGTAGGGTGAAACTCATTGGCAATGGCTCTGCAGAGTAGTAAAGGCCACCACAAGTGCAAGCATCCAGTGAATTCAACTGATTATATGTATCCGGATAATCGAGTCTTAGTGTCTTGCTCTTCGATCCTTACATACTTGGTTGATTTATGTACTTAGGACTCTTAAATGTTATGTTCGATTACATGATAAAATCCTTTTTACTTTAGCTTACCCTTCTTGTTGCTTGTGTGTTTGTGTGTGGTTTCTTCTTTTGCGATGATCATCAATTTATTGATGTGAGTAGATGGACTCTTCGTGGTCATCAGGTTAATGGAGATTCCACTGCGTAGCTTGTCTTGGGTTGATTCCTCTTATTTCCAAGTTCTCTTGTAAGGTTGTGGCCCATGTATTGCCTTGTTCTTTAAGTTTTTTTTGAATAATGTCGAACCCTTACTCTATTTTGTTAATGGCATCGTGGTGTGCCTCAATTTTCTATTCCAAGTATTTTGGACAACTGTAAGGAGTGGCATTTTCACTCCATGACAATGCCATTTTATTATTGTGTGTGACGTTTCATTTAATTATGTTAATATTTAAACGGGACATTACATTTATGGTATCAGAGCGGTCGTTCCTTAGAGTCTGTGGACTTGTGTGTCTGCTTAGCTTTCGTTGTGTCTTCCTAGTGTCATTAGCTGAGCTTTTTTGTTTGATTAAGTCTGACTAATGGTTTCCCCGTGTGCCCAATGATATGGCACCTCGTCGTAGAAATCCTCCATCTTCTCAAGGCGATGCACCAGATATTTCAAGGGCGATAGAGGCTATGGTGGCGGCCTTGACTCAACAAAGCAACAATATGATGCAACAACATGAGGCGTCGATGCAGCGCCAGGCAACATCATTGGAGCAACACCAAATTGTGATGCAGCTAATAGATGCTACAAGAGTGGCTGCTGAGGATGCTCACAGACAGCACTTGGAGGCCCTCCGAAAATTGGAGGAGAATAGGACCAATGCCCCTATCTATGGTCTTGAGCCACGACCTCCACCCAGGGAATGAAGTTTGGAGGACTTTTTGAAGCATCACCTGATGAAATTCAACGGCAAGACCAGTCTTGATGTCGCAGACCAATGACTGAAGGATATGGAGAGAATCTTCAATGCAAAGATGTGTCCTATAGAGAACAGACTGGCCTTTCAGTGTACACGCTCACCGATAAGGCAGAGCATTGGTGGATGAGCATGAAATCCATCATGTAAAAAGGGAGAATTCAGTCACGTGGGAAGCCTTTAGGGGGAAATTCTTCTCCGAGTATTTTCTAGACAGCGTCAGATACACTAAGGAGATGGAATTCCTTCAGTTGACGTAGGCGAGCAAATTAGTAGCTGAATATGCTGAGAGATTCAAGGACCTTAGTCGTTTCTACACATGCCACTTGACAAGGAGTGGCGATCCAAAAAGTTTGAGAATGGTCTCAAGCTAGACATTTGTCTGATGGTTGCCCCACTATGCATCAAAGACTTTGCAGCCTTAGTGGAAAAGGTTAGGGTTATGGAAAAGATGAAGGTTGAGGTGGAAGCTCAACGCCCGCAGCAACAGAGGGTTGGTGGACCGTCTAGGTCCAAACCAAGGCATGAAGAGAGAAGGAAACCGTATGATAGGCCCCACCCCCAGTCTCAAGGGTCTAGGGGTTTACCTTCCCAACAGAACAAGGTATAGTGCTTCTGATGTGGGGGATCACACTTGAGGAGTGTTTGCCCTTAATTAGAAGGTGCAACAACTGTGGCAAGGAAGGCCACTTTGGCAAGGATTGTCCCACCCTTGCGAGGGCAGTGGCACGGGCTCCAGTTTAAACTCAATCTTAGAACCAGTAGAGGAACAGAGGCAACAAGCCTTAAGCAGCAGGCAGAGTGTACGCCATGATTAGGGCAGCGGCAGCAGACTCAAGTAACCTTGTTATGGGTAGTTGTGTGATAGTTGGAAAAGATTGTTGTGTGTTGTAAGACTCTGGAGTGACATAATCATTTGTGTCAAAAAATTGTGTGAAAAAGTTTGGCCTGTCGGTGTGTGAGCTGCAATGTGATCTTGTGGTATCTACTCCTGTGTCAGATGTCGTCAGGACATCGTCCTTGTGTGCTAGGTGTCCGTGGAGGTAGAGGGGCACATATACAAAGTGAACCTGATATGCCTACCTCTAGAAGAGTTGGAAGTGATCTTGGGGATGGATTATCTTTCTACCAATCGCATTCTTGTGGATTGCCCAGAGAAAAAGTTGTTTCCTAACTCAAAGCAGCCTGAGTTGTTATCTTCTCAAGGATTCATGAAGGATATACAAGACAGCGTGCAGTGCTTCCTAATCTTTACGCATCTAGAGGTGGAGAAAGAGGAAGGGACATCTATTATATCAGTAGTGCACAAGTTTGAGGATGTGTTCCCAGAGAAAGTGCCAAGGTTGCCTCCAAGTAGAGAAGTGGATTTCTCTATTGACCTAGTACCAGGAACCGATCCTGTGTCGATGGCTCCATACCGTATGGCTCTGGCGGAACTAGTAGAGCTCAAAAGTCAGATAGAGGAGCTATTGGGGAAACAGTTTATACGGCCAAATACTTCGCCTTTGGGAGCGCTAGTGTTATTGGTGAGGAAAAAGGATGGGAGTTCAAGCCTATGTGTGGACTATAGGCAGTTGAACAAGATGACGATCAAGAATAAGTACCCCCTCTGGAGGATAGATGATTTGATGGATCAGTTGCATGGGGCGTCAGTATTCTCAAAGATTGATTTACGGTCGGGATATCACCAGATCTTAGTGAAGGTAGATGACGTACAGAAGACATCCTTTAGATCCCGATATGGGCACTACGAGTACGTTGTTATGCCTTTTGGTGTGATCAATGCTCCAACGATATTTATGCACTACATGAACTGGATCTTCAAGTCATTCTCGGATAAGTTTATCGTAGTCTTCATAGACGATATACTCATCTACTCCAGGACTCAGAAGGAGCATGCAGAGCACTTGAGGATAGTGCTTGGTATTCTGAGGGAGAAGCAATTCTATGCTAAGTTGTCCAAGTGTGAATTCTGGATGGATGAAGTAAAATTCTTGGGCCATATGATATCTGCACAGGGCATTGTCGTGGATCCAACAAAGGTAGAAGCAGTGGTAAAATGGGAAAGTCCCAAGTCAGCAACGGAGATCAAGAGCTTCCTGGGTTTAGCTGGCTAATATAGAATATCCATAGAAGGATTTTCCAAGATAGTAGCGCTTCAAACATAGCTTACCCGGAAGGACCAACCTTTTACTTAGACGGATAAGTGTGAGGAAAGCTTGCAAGAGCTTAAGCGAAGGTTGACGAGTGCTCCAATACTTGTGATCCTTGATGTTGGTAAACCCTTAGAGGTTTATTGTGATGCTTCTCTCGTAGAGCGTACTGACTCAAGTGGTGAGAGTAGTAGGAGGCCCTAGTCTTTGGTAGGATAATGGCCTTAGATGTTTGAAGGCTAACCTTGTGCATGGTAGGGTGAAACCCATTGGCAATGGCTCTGCAGAGTAGTAGAGGCCACCACAAGTGCAAGCATCCAGTGAATCTGGCTGATTATATGTATCCGGATAATCGAGTCTTAGTGTCTTGCTTTTCGGTCCGTATATGCTTGGTTGATTTATGTACTCATGACTATTAAATAGTATGTTCGATTGCATGATAAAAACCTTTTTACTTTAGCTTACCCTTCTTGTTTCTTGTGTGTTTGTGTGTGATTTTCTTCTTTTGCGATGATCATCAATTTATTGATGTGAGCAGATGGGAGAACACCTTGTGGTCATGAGGTTAATGGAGATTCTGTTGCGTCGCTTGTCTTGGGTGGATTCCTCTTATTTCCGAGTTCTCTTTTAGAGTTGTGGGCCATGTATTGCCTTGTCCTTTAAGCTTTTATTTGAATACTATCAAACCCTTACTCTATTTTGTTAATGGCATCATGGTGTGCCTTAGTTTTCTGTTCCAAGTATTTTGGACAACTGTAAGGAGTGACATTTTCACTCCATGACAATGCCCTTTTATTAGTGTGTGTGACGTTTCATTTAATTATGTTATTATTTAAATGGGACGTTACAATTGAATTTAGCTTTTAATTTAAATATAAAAAATAACTAACAAAAAAATATCATAAAAAAATATATTATGCAAGAGAAATGAATTGTATTAATATAATATTTAAATATTAATTACCTAATCTATTATTATTATTATTATTACTTCTATTAATTAATTTACCTAATATAAACTGATTATTATTAATTTATATAAATCTATATTTAAATAGTTTATATATAGTTCTACAAATCAAAACTAATAATAACAATGATACACATAACAAAAAGGATTAATTATGTCCTTTGTTCCTATTTTTTGGTCAAAATCTCAATTTGGTCACTCTTTTTTTAGTCGTCTTAATTAGGTTTTCAATTTAGTTAAAATGTATCAAAGTTGCCCTTTATGTTAAATTTGTTTAAACACCATTAACTTAACAATGACCTGGCATGATTGACCAGTGCTGAAACAGTGACAAAGACCAGAAATCAGTGACGTGGGAATAAAATAGAAAGTTGATTTCACAATTAAAAATAAATTGAAATTAGGGTTTATAGTCGGATTGCTCACTAGTACTAGTATATTGGCTGGATTTGTGGTAGAAGGAAATATCATCACAAGCACTCCAGCAACATTGGAATGGGAAATTGTGACAGGATTTGTGGTAGGAACTGTGATGATGGTCGGTGTATCTGGGGGTGTTATCATGGGAGTGGATGATACTAGATTTGTAGGGAAAACTACGTTTGTTGGACTGGTTGTATCATCTAGACTTCTCCTTTTGTGGGATTTACTTAACATCTCTCTACGGGAGACAGGAAACAATTCTTCCTCTTCCTTTTTGAGTTCTTTACTTGCAAAATCTTTACACTCTTGCATATGTCATCTTCCACCACATATTCTTATTCATTCACCTTTCTTTTTATCATCTTTTTTCTTCCCGACACTTTTCTTTTCCATACCGTTCTTAGATACTGTAATAAAGCTATTCTTGGACATTGAGTGACATACATTCTTTCTCTACCCACTTCCAATATTGATTTTTCTACATTTTCTTTATTTTATTTCCAACTCAATTATACAGAGTTCATGCGTTAATAGTACGTATCCCACATTTTTCATGCGAACAATGTTAAAGATCTATTATTTAATAAAACAACTAAGTTTCCTAATAATGAAGTTACATTTAAAATGGTAATTAAGATAACAATATGGTGTTACTAAATATTAATTGACAGTTTTTTAACAAATAAAATAATTATTTTAGGAGATACAATTTTGGGAAAATGGTTAGGTACTCATCATTTTTTAGATAATAACCAATTACAAAAATATACAAGAATAAAGCACTTTACTCAAAAACAAATTTGCAAAAATATTGTCAATAATAATTTGTCTAAGTTGGGCTTCTAAAGTTGCTCACTAATCTGGTACCTGTTTCAAATAAAGACCACGCATTTTTTTTCATCTATATACGTTTCTCACACCAATTCAAACATTTTGAATTATAGGCAACTTTTTGAATCTCTTCTAACACCTTTTTAACTCCTTTTTGCATATCTTCTAACTCCTTTTTGAATCTCTTCTAACACCTAGCTTTCAGCTTTCCAGATTCGCTCCCACAAATTTATCCAATATGTTTTTAAACAACACTAAGCCATAATAGTAAAGAAAGGAAAAGAATCAATACGTTTGCTGGAGGAATAATATGGTTTTAGCATATGTTGAAGTGTCTCCCCTCTCACGGTAAGAAAAATCCACCAAAGATACCGCAAAGAGTGAAACAACAAAATGATATGGGTCAGATTGTTCTCAAATTCAGCAGGGTGGGAGTTGTTACAGTCTAGTTACAAACCCTAATTTTAATTTATTTTTAATTCTTAAATCATCTTTCTTTTCTACTGCCATGTCACTGATTTTTGGTTCATCTTTGATCAACCATGCCAAGTCACTGGTTCAGTTAACGACGTTTACAAAAACTTAACAGAAAGAGCAACTTTGAGATATTTTAACTAAATTGGGGACCTAATTGAGATGGCTAAAAAAAGAGAAACTAAATTGAGATTTTGATCTGAAAATGGGGACCAAAGACATATTTAAACCAAACCAAAATGATCTGTGTGTAGGCATAGGTCGCGTACTAGTTTTGGAAATAAAATCAAATCAGCGTTTTATGACAAAAAAGAATAAAAACAGAAATTGTTGTAGTGCACCGCTTTTTTTAAAGGGTAATAATAGTTTAACCTAGTAAAAATTACTCATTTTTTACTAAGTGAGGTGGTAGTTGAAGTGTAATTTCGTTTTCCCATTTACAATTATATTGGAATGATGTCGTGGCAAATTATTGAATGCATACTGAATCAGGGGAAATGAAAGGGTGCAGGGCACATGATATGGAGAGAAAACTAGGTTTAGCTTCCGATACTCGCTCATGTGAACGAAAGTGTGATTTCTTCCGCCATTCAGTTCTTACTTTGCTTCTTTCACTTCATGCGAAACTCAACCCCTAGTTTACCCTTAGTTTTTTTGTTGGCATTCACAAGGTTCTTTCTTGGCCTTTAGCCCCTTAAGACCTAGGTCTCTCTATTTCCTGTGAATGGCTAGCCTTGAGCAATAGCAGGGGCAATCTCCAAGCTTGGTTTGTTGCACGTATTTTGCAGCTAGCAAAACTATGATCGTTTCTGATAAGATTCCAACTACAGCTAACAACACAACAATGTTTGAGAGAGAGCAGCATCTGCAATGACAATGAGGGTTTCCTTCAAGTGGCAACAAGTGTTTCCTTCCTTCGACGACGATAGCTTCGTCCATCGACGATGAGGTTTCCTAGCAGCGATGACGAGGATTTCCTTCCAACGATGGACAAGGACTTTCCAGGTGGGGTTCATGGCAGAGTTGTGTGTAGCAGCATATTGAAGCCCACGACCCATTTTCTCACAGTAACACACATTTCAACTCTCAAGATGCAATCTTTAGCCTCCGAAACTAGTGTGTAAAATAATTATTAATTTTTGCTAATTATATTTTGTGTATTTTGGAACAGGTTGTGGTGTGAATTAAGCCAGAAAATATCACCAAAAAAAAAGGGGATTGAGAAAATTATGAAGGTTTCTTTTGATTCCCTGTCTATTGGGGACATAAAGTTCATGTTTGATGAAGTTTTTTATGCCAACTCCAATTAGGTAGGAACTTCATTTCATTGTTTGATTGGGATTGATGTTTTAAATCTTAAGGTCTCTCTTGATTTAAGAAAAAAAATAGTAATTTCAAATTACATCAGTTTGTTGTAATAAATAGGAAAAGGAAACTTGTATTATTCAATGTTCTTGCTGCTTGGTTTTCTTTTAAGAGAAGATCATATTTGAATTTGATTTATGAGTTGTTCTATGTTCAGGAAGATGTTTTTCAGTTAGTGAGTGTTCCCTTGGTTAGAAACGTCTTAGATGATACAAATACATATATAATTCATCACTAATGTAAATTTTTGTATATGATTAAAAAATAAGATATATAATTATGTCACGCATAGGTGTGGTAATCAAATATTAATGGACATCACGTGTAAAAAAGGTTTTCAAAGTAGAAGCCTGTATTATTTGCATACTAACACTTTTTGAAGATTTAATAAATCATTAAAGAAATTTGATTGTCCAAGCTCTACGTGCACTAGCTCTAATTGAGCAGCTCTTCTAAAGGTAAAATTCTCTTTTTTTCTTTCTTAGGTTCTAATAGTCATATTTTATTATGCTGTAACCTATTAGAATTCATGTCTGCTTTATATTATTTTGTTCCTTGAATTTAGTTTTACAGGACCCTAGTGACCTTTAAAAAATTGTTAACTTCTAAACATTTTCTTTGTATGTTACAAGTTAAGAAAAACCAAAGGCCAACAAATATTCTCCTATTCCCTTCTTCATTTGTTGTTATTTTCTATTTGCCTTATCTTGTCACTGATTAAAAGCAAACAAATCTTGCTGTATGAAAATTAAAATATGACAACATAAAAAAATTGATGCGAGTATACTTTTAGGTGACTTAAAACAGGCCTTCTCCCTTTGAAAAGCTCATAAGGGGTTTTCTTCAAAATTGACCTAATCAACACTCTACACTAGTGCAGAATGGGGTTTTTAACTCGCCTTATAGGCTTCGGTTACTGCGGGACCGAAGCCTATAAGGAGGCGGTGGCATTTTTGAAATTTTTCTCAGCATTCTGCCTCGGGTCCCAAACTAACCGAAGCATATAACCCATCTATGTCACCCAGATTTACAAAACTGCCACTGACAGCGCACGCTTTGGCCTCGGGTGACAAAAAAACGAGGCCTATAACAGAGATTTGGCCTCGGGTGGCGAAGAACCGGGGCCTATACACTTCCATTTGGCCTCGAGTGATTGACAACCGGTGCCAAAATGCGTGCCCTTTTTTCTTCCTCTTCTTCCCCGCCGCAGTCTCCATTTCTCTAAACAACTCCATTTCTCTCTTCTCTCTCCCTGCAACCTAGCCAGTCCTTTTTTCTTTTTCTCCTTCCCCGCCGCAGTCTCCATTTCTCTCTTCTCTCTCCCTGCAACCTACCCCTCCACCGTCGCTGGTTCGCTGGTTCGTTGCCGCCGCTGGGTCGTTGCCGTCGCTGGTTCGCTGCACCTCCATTTCCTCGCCGCTCGGTCGTTGCCGCCGCTGGGTCGCTGCCGCCGTTGTTCGCTGCACCTCCATTTCCTCGCCGCTAGGTCGTTGCTGCCGCTGGGTCGCTGCCGCCGCTGTTCGCTGCACCTCCATTTCCTCGCCGCTAGGTCGTTGCCGCCGCTGGGTCGCTGCCGCCGCTGTTCGCTACAGCCGCTAGTTCACTGTAGCTCCATTTCCTCCACCTCCATTTCCTGATTCCTTGATTAAATTTTATATGTAGTTTTTAGGGTTTGTTGAAAAGGGTGGCTGAAATGCAAAGTGGAAGAGGGGCTGAAACCAGATCTGGAAGTGGATGGTAATGAGGATGATACCACAGAGGGGTTCTTCCAACTGCAGTGGTTCTCGAACGACTTACCACAACTGCAGTGGTGGTCCAAAAAAATGTCCCCTATGGCCTCGGTTCTTACGTTACCCGAGGCAGAAAAAGCGTTTTATGGTTCTGGTTAACACCCGAGGCCAAAAGTCATACCTTTTGGCCTCACCCCAATATGCCTCGGTTCTAAAACCGAAGAATAACAAAAACAACCGGGGCCAAAAGTCCATTCTGCACTGGTGCTATTTAAGACATAGCAAGCAGTGTTGACTGCATCAGCCCAAAAGTACTTAGGTGATGAGTTTTCATTCAACATAGTTCTAGCTAATTCCTCAAGTGATCTATTTTTCCTCTCAACAACACCATTTTGTTGTGGGGTTCTTGGTGCAGAAAAATTATGGTTGATACCATGCTTTTCACAAAAGTGTTCAAACTTTTCATTTTGAAATTCCTCACCATGATCACTTCGAATAAACACTATTTTGGAACTCTTTTCATTTTCAAGCATCTCGGCAAGTCTTTTGAAAGCATGAAAAGTGTTATTTTTGGCAACTAAGAACAAAGTCCATGTGTACCTAGAGAAATCATCAACAATGACTAATGCATAAAGATTGCCACCAAGACTCATGGTTCGAGATGGACCAAATAGATCCATGTGAAGCATCTCTAAAGGTCTTTCAGTTGAAACAACATTTTTGGATTTAAAAGAGACCTTAGTTTGTTTTCCTTTTTGACATGCTTCACACACTCTATCCTAATCAAACTTGAGTTTTGGTAGTCCTTCAAGCTGTTTTCTATTCAGCCGATTGAAATGTTGCATGTGTATGTGACAAAGTCTTCTATGCCATAACCAAGTATCATCCTCTTTTGTAAGCAAACAATGGATGCTAAATGATGCATGATGCAAGTCAAATAAATATATATTATTGACTCTCTTGCCTATCAAAACAATACTACCATGTGCATTATATATCAAACAACTATTTGGTTCAAACATGACTTTAAAGCCTTTATCACATAGTTGACTTATACTTATCAAATTGTGTTTGAGTCTTTCAACCAGTAGCACATTCTTGATGTTGAAAGAGGATCCATTGCCTATGACTCCATTTCCAAGGATTCTTCCTTTGTTGTTGTCTCCATAGGTTACAAACCCTTCCTCCTTCAACTCCAACTTTGCAAATTTGGTTTTATCTCTTGTCATATGTCTTGAACAACCATTATCAAGGTACCACAAATCTTTCTTATCACCTTTCATGACCTGCAAAACAGATTTGGATTATTTGGTACCCTTTGATAGGTTGGGTCCATCATGGTTATGCCTTTCTAGATCCTTTTGGGATCCATTTCATAATCCCTTTAGGAACATCATATTTTCTAGCATGACAATTCTTAATAACATGACCTTTTTGCATACAATAGTTGCATGAAATGAATGGCATGTCACTTGTCATGCTTTTAGAAAAGAAACTAGAGAACTTCAAGGTTTTCTTTTGAAAAGAAGGATTGAAACCAAGTCCAGCTTTGCCAAATACACAATTTTGTGAACCAAGAACAGCCTCTAAGTTTGCTTCTCCTCTTGTGAACCTTGCACAGGTCTTTATAAGGTATTTCACTTGATTTTTCAAAACTGTGCAATTTTCACAAGATTTTTCAGCTGACTGATTTCTAAAACAGTCGGTTGAATTACTGTAAATCATTTCCAAATGTTCAAAATCAGTTTTTAAATCAACTATTTCTTTTTCCAATTGACTAACTTTGTTTTCTATCCAATTGTTTAAACCTTTCAACCGATTGTTTAATGCAGAAATCTTGTTTGCTTCATTATGCAAGTCTTCAAAATCATGCAACAATTGATTATAGTCATTGAAGTCTAGAGAACTTACTTGGCTTGAGGAAGATGACTCATAACCAGCCATGAGACACAAGTTGGCTTCTTCACTCTCATCTTGTGAGGAGTTACTTGTTGTTGAATCATCATTGTCCTCCCATGCAATGTATGCACGTTTCTCCTTTGACTTCTTCTCCTTTTTCCTATCAACACTCTTCTCCTTTTCTTTGTTAGCATTTGGACATTCAATTTTGATATGTCCTTGTTTTCCACAGTTATAACATGTAAAATTAGAAGAGTTTGATTCGTTGTGTTTGGAAGTATACCTTTTGGGATTACCTTTGATACCTTTCCTTTTGAGATACTTACCAAACCTCTTGACAAGGAGATTCAAATTCTCACTTTCACTTGATTCAGCCACCTCATCCTCGAGTTCCTCATTTTTTTGGTGCTGGTCTTCAAGGCTATGTTCTTGACCTTTTTCTCACTTGACTCAAGCTCATTAAGCCTTTGCATCTCAATCTCATGCTCCCTAAGCTTACCAAACAATGCAGTTGTAGTCAAAGTGGATAGATCTCTTGTTTCTGATATAGCCATGACCTTTGGTTGCCAAGATCTATCAAGACACTTTAGCACCATGATGTTTAAATCTTCCTTGTCAAATTCCTTACCCAAGCCTATGAGATGGTTGACTATGTGAGTGAATCTCTTTTGCACATCCGCTATGGATTCTCCTTGTTTCATCTTGAATAGCTCATATTCTTGAATCAAGGCATGCTTTCTTGCTCTCTTAACATCATTGGTTCCTTCATGAGTCACTTCAAGAACCTCTCACATTTCCTTGGCACTCTTGCATTGTGAAGCACGAAAAAACTCATCCATGTTGAGAGATGAAGTGAGGATATTCTTTGCATTGCAATCATATTGGGCTCTCCTTCTCTCTTCCTCATTCCATTGAGTCCATGGCTTATTAACCTGCACATCATCAACAATATGCTTAGGAGTATATGATCCATTTATGATTGCATCCTATATCCCTTAATCTATTAACTCAATAAAGATTTTCATCCTAATTTTCCAAAATTGGTAATTAATGCCACTAAACATAGGAGGTCTATGAATTGAGGCACCTTCACCAAAGGGTAACTTGTTTTCAGCCATTTCAAGTAGTTCAAAACAGATTTAGGACCTTACTTGATCAAATTTCAAGTACCTTGTTGTGATACCAATTGTTAGTTTTGAAATGGTTGAAAAGCCAAGAAGGGGGGGTTGAATTGGCTAGTTAAAAATTTAGGCTATCTTTGCAAGCTAAAAACCACCTTTAATTGAATGAAATAGATCACCAAGTTAGGATGTAAACAGTACTGAACTATACACTTTCAATCGATCAAAAATAGAGTTAACATATTGATTTTACTAAACAGACTCTGTTATGGTATAATCAATCAATTGAAACTAAAAAATAGTCGACTGAAATACTGGGAAAAATGCATAAATGCGAATTTGAATTTTAAACCAGAAACAATGCTCAAGAATGATCAAGACCAGTTCCAAATGATTATACAAACATGCTCAATGCTTCAGATGCTATGAAAACACGCAAAAAGATGAAAAAGATGATTAAAGCACAAGTTCTTGAAACTTTAAAATGAAAATGCAAGAGAGAAAGGTTGGAGAAGAGAGGACGCCACGAATTTTTATACTGGTTCACTCAAACCTGAGCTACATCCAGTTAGTCAAGGCAACCTTAGCTTGACTTTGCACTATTTCAAAAGTTTTACAAAGTATCCACCCTTACACTTCCAAAATATGCAAAAACACCACAAAAGACTCTTGAATCACACAAGAATCACACCAGCACAGCAAGAACCCTCTTGCAGACCTGGAAAACCACCAGGCACGCACACAAAGCTTAAGAAAGATCAAACCTTAGTGGTAGCACAACCTTGCCTACCACAAACCATTTTCTCCAAGCTTCAAACCAAGCCAAAAGCTTCAAGAATTGATCCAAGATCAATCTTCAACAGCTGCAACACCTATGATCACGAAGGAGAGAGTTTCCACAAGTTTCTAAAACCAAATCGTTCTCTAAAATGATCAACAGACCTCTTTTTCGAAAATCACAGCTTTTATAGTCAAACTATTACGAAATTCAACAGGTTGATTTTCAAATCAATCGGTTGATTTCACTTGACTTAAGTGAAATCAGTCGATTAAAAACTAAAGCAACTGATTGAATTTGTTGCAGTTTAAGACTATTACAGCCAACCTTTTAACCTGTTAAAAAGTCATTCAACAGATTAAAAGAGACATTTTAACCTGTTGAAAAACCATTCAACAGATTAAAAACACAACAAAGACCAAACTACATCTAATTAATGCTTTAAGGTCTACAACATGAATTACAAACTACAAATACACTTTCTTAATGATGTAACTACATGGAGAGCACACGTTCCAACCTTGATCACCATGGATATCATCAAATCTCCTTTCCTTCATCAATGTAGGCTTCATTCCAATGGTATATAAATAGCTCAATTGTAATTAACTCCAATTGTATATAAATAGTGAAACATGTGAGCTACACAAAAACAAAGGTTGAAACCATTGCATTGTCATTGTACAAAATATCCATTTTTGTACATAAATACAATTTACATGCATCTCGGGTGTATGAGTTTTAGAATGATGAAATTTGATGTAATAGCTATATAAAAGCAACAAAGAGTTGAAAAATTAATTATGTGTCTTTCTCGATGTCAAATTTTGTACAAATAACACTATACAACAAAATAAATTGTCTTTATGTCTACAATTGTGTTTGTCTCGGTGTGAAATTTTGTAAAAATAACACTGCATATTATTTTTTCGGTCAGCACAACACTTAATCCTTGCACTCAATGGGGTATAGACGTTGTCTTTAAAAACTTTACCAAAATGGGGTCTCATTTCGTATATTAACAAAAGAGGTTAAAAAATTTATACAACTTATGAAACAAAAAAACACTTACAAAATCAACTTCCTTTACATGTACAATTATGTGTCTTTATTTGTGTAAGATTTTGTACACATTATTGTACACATTATATTGTACATTGAATATCAAAGTTTCTTAGACGTGTTTACTAAAGAGATAAAGACTAGACCAGACCATTATTTTCACTATTAAGTTGACAAAATACCAAAGTACTGGAAGTCATATGGTATGTATTAGGTAGTTCGCACCACAGTAAATGGTACTCCCAATACGCTATTAATTTCTATTAATTTTCATTAATTGCTTGACCATGTCCACTTTCACTAATAACAAATAACTCCCATCTACTGTTAACTTGATAACATAGTAACAAACTTCAATGGCTTTCTGTGTACAACTATCTATTTTTTTCTTTGTAAGATTTTGTACATATGGTCGTGCTCATTCAATTAGGTAGTTCCCACAACAGTAAATTATTAATCCCCAAGACGCTATTAATTTTCATTAATTGCTTGACCAACTCAACGTTCACTGATACCAGAAAATCCCACCCTTGAAAGGATACATCTATACATACCACAATATTTGTAAGTGTCTTTTTGTGTACAATTATGTATCTTTTTTCTTTATAAGATTTTGTACACGTGATTGTAATCATTCAAGTTAACTAGTTCCTTACAACAGTAAATGGTTACTAAAAAAAATGCTATTATGATTACTCCCCATACACTATTAATTTTCATTAATTGATTGACTAAGTCTAACCGTAACAAACTCAAATGTCTTTCTGTGTACTAGTATTTGTTTTTTTATTTGTAAGATTTTGTACACATGGTCGTGCTCATTCAACGAATTAGTTCCCACAATAGTAAATGGTTACTCTCAGTACCCTATTAATATTCATCAATTGCTTGACCAAATCGACGTAATATTTACTGCTAACACAATAACATAGTGAAAGTAACAAACTTAAATGGCTTTCTCCGTACAATTGTTTGTTGTTTTCTTTATAAGATTTTGTACATATGGTCGTGCTCATTCAATTAGGTAGTTCTCACAATAGTAAATGATTAATTCCAATACGCTATTAATTTGCATTAATTGTTTTACCAACTCTACATTCACTAATGTTGGCACAAGCAAGCTTGAAGCAAAGAATTGATAAAGCCATGTGAATGAAGATCATAGGTGTTTGATGAATATTGATGAAGATCCACTTGAAGATTAAGTTTTTAGAGTGTTATATGACATAGGTTGTTGTGTTGTATCATGTTTGTAGGCTATATGGCATAGGTTAAATGTCTTGTGTGCCTTAGTGTGTCTCTTTTAATCTGTTAAAATAGGTTTTAACAGGTTAAAAGGCTTGCAGTATATAGTTTCTGGTATGAATGCATTCGGTTAGTTTAATTATTTTTCAATCGACTGATTTCACTTAAGTCAAGTAAAATCAGCTAACTGTACGAAAAATTCAATCGACTGTTTTCACTTAAACCAGACTATATACGTTGTGTTTTCGATAGCAGAGTAACGTTTTTGAGTTTTTTAGCACGAAACTTTGTCATTCTTTTATGGAAAACTCTCTCTCTCTCTGTAATACACAACTATTGTTGACATGAGACACCAAGGTAGTCTTAAACTGCAACAAATTCAATTAGTTGATTTATTTTGTAATCGACTGATTTCACTTAAGTCAAGTGAAATCAACCGATTGATTTGGAAATCAACCTGTTGAATTTCGTAACAGTTTGACTATAAAAGCTGTGATTTTTGAGAGAAAGGTTTGTTGATCATTTTAGAGCGCAAATTTGTTCTAGAAACTTGTGGAAACTCTCTCCTACGTGATCATACAGTTTGCAGCAGTTGAAGATTGATCTTGGATCAATTCTTGGAGCTTTTGGCTAGGTTTGAAGCTTGGAGAAGGTGGTTTGTGGTAGGCTGGGTTGTGCTACCAATCAAGTTTGATCTTTCTCTAACTTTGTGTGTGTGCCTGGTGGTTTTCCAGGTCTGCAAGAGGGTTCTTGTTGTGCTGGTGTGTCTCTTGGGTGATTCAAGAGTCTTTTGTGGTGTTTTTGCATATTTTGAAAGTGTAAGGGTGGATACTTTGTAAATCTTTTGAAATTGTGCAAAGTTAAGCTCAGGTTGTCTTGACTAACTGGATGTAGCTCAGGTTTGAGTGAACTAGTATAAAAATCTCGTGGCCTCCCTTGTTCTCTAACCTTTCTCTCTTGCATATTCATTTTAAAGTTTCAAGAACTTATGCTTTAATCATCTTTTTCATGTTCTTGCATGTTTTCATGACACCTACAATGTTGAGCATATTTGTATAATCATTTAGAACTGGTCTTGAGCATTCTTTTGCAGTGTTCCTGGTTTAAAACTCAAATCTGAATTTCTGTATTTTTCCCAGTACTTCAGTCGACTGTTTTTCTCTTTCAATCGATTGATTATACCAGAACAGAATCTGTTTAGTAAAATCAATTTGTTAACTTTGTTTTTGATCGACTGGAAGTTTACTGTCCAGTACCTTTTGCATCCTAACTTGGTGATCTAATTTATTCAATTAAAGGTGGTTTTTAGCTTGCAAAGATAGCCTAAATTTTTAACTAGCCAATTCAACCCCCCTTATTGGCTTTTCAACCATTTCAAAACCAACAACTGCAACTCGTTGTTTGAAGATCTTGGTTGATCTTGGAGGCTTTTTGGCTTGTGAGTACCTTGAAGAACATATGTATGGTTGGCTAGTGACAGCCACCAGTAGGTTTGGATGTTCTTGTGCCTCTGGTTGGTTTGCCTGATGTGATTTCAGGTCTGTAAGTGTGATTCTTGCAGGGTGTGTGTCTAGATTTTTTGTGTAAGTCAAAAACCGTGTGAGTTTCTTTGTTCAAAAGTCTAATCTTGATGTTTGATTTGTAAAACTTTTGAATATAGTGGAAACCAGGCTCAGGTTGTCCTGGTAAACTGGATGTAGCTTTGTGATTGAGTGAACCAGTATAAAAACAACTGTGCAATTCGCTTTCCCTCATCTCACTCACTTTGAATCACTTTTAAAACTCCAGAAAATCAAGTAATTCACTCTTCGTTGTGTTTTAATGCGTTATTGTGTAATCTAAGGCTACATACTTGTTAAAAATATTGATTGGAACAAGTCTTGTATGTCAAAGATTGTTGTTTGTGTTAAATCTACGAATTCTGCATTATGCATAAATCTCCAGTATTTTAGCCAACTGATTTGTCTTTTTAATCGACTGTTTATAGCTCAAGAATAAATTAGTCTGTTGTTTTATATTTTAATCGATTCAAAGTGTATTGGTCTACTACTTTTACATCTTGTAAGACTCGGGAAAATTAAATAAATAAATAAATATTTAATAGATGCGACGATAGGAATCCTTAAGTTAATAAATGTGGAGAGAGAAGATAAGAAATAGTACTAGCTTAAGTGGTTAAAAGTATTTGGTAGTCTTAAGAAGACTTGGGTTCAAGTCATGTGTATGCTAATGATGTGTTAATTTAATTGTTTATTATTTTTAATAAAATATTGGACCGTGATGAGTGATAATATAATCCTAGATGTATTATAATTATCATGAAATGTGAGTTGGTTGAATTGGTTGTGCACTTGCTTTGAAATTGTATGGTTGTGGGTTCGAATCTTGGGGGATGTGAGATATGTTATTTTTGCCAAATATTTTTTTAGGCATGAGGGAGAATTGTAAGAAAATCCTAGCCGCCATAGAGACCTTAGCCGTCATAGAGAGAAGCTAGAAGGGCTGAGAAATCACCATGTTAATGATATTTGATTGTCATTAACCTTTTATTTTAATTTTCGTATTTTATTGTTAATAAATTATTTTAAGGGCTTAAAATTGAAATTTAGAAGGAGAGTTAATGGGAATTGGAGGAGTTTTTGGTACAACTACTAATGGAGAATGTGAAAGCATTGAAAATGGAGCCAAGGAGAGAGTGAAAAGGTTAGAAAGAGTGCCAAGTGGGAGAAGCTATATGTAAATCAATTTTGGGCAAAAAGGAACGTTAGGAGCGCAATTGGAGCAGAAATTCCAAGTAAGGGGAGCTAACCTTATCTTTATAACTATTTGTGGTACAGTTTAGGTGCTTGTTTAATTTTGTTTCTGATGAAGTTTTCGAAACCAAATTGGCCATTATGGTGCAACCATAGTTTTGAACAAATTGCATTGTTTTTTTTAGAAGCCAACGTTTATTTGCTTTACTGGTGAAGTGTTTTGTAGAACATGTATAATTTTGTGGATTGAATGCATAGAGAGTGATTTTCTCTTGTCCTAGTTATTCTATGTGATTTGTGAGATGTGAATAATACTTTACAAACCAAGATGTTGAGCGATTAAAAGAAAGAAAAGATATTATCACAATTTGGTATTACTAGATGCAAAGTGTTTGTTCTTTATTTAAACAATGATAGGATGATTTATAAAGTGATGTATTTTGATAAAAAAAAATATGTGGTGTGATTTTTTTAGAATACTAATAATTGATTTATACGTGAAAGTTTTGAATGTAGTTTCTGGTATAGATATCAGTATTATAATAATATATATGTGGCGGAAATATATATATATATATATATATATATATATATATATATATATATATATATATATATATATATATATATATATATATATATATATATATATATATATATATGCGTGTAGATTATGAGTCTAAATTGTTGGGAACAATTCTATTTAGATGGTAAATGGATTTGGAGATTAGATAGGACTTGTTTTCTAAAGGTTTTGGTAATATATATATATATATATATATATATATATATATATATATATATATATATATATAGTGTATATAAATATTATTAATTGGAGATATTTAAACTAATGAATCGAGGTAGATAAAAGAAGAAAAAATGTATATGCATTTTTTTTATAGAAAACAATATGTTATTAAATTGATTTCGTGGGAGTTTTAATATTCCATCTATCATGTATAACAATTTGGGAAGGTGCAGATTTGTTTTATAAATGAAAGGTAGTCACAGATTTTTTGGTAACCGTAGAAATTTCATCTATTATAATATGAATGTTATGTTATGACTATGGTTGGTTTTTTATGCTAAAAGAATGATTGACAATTATTATTGGTATTTCTTCATATAATCACCAGTAGCAACTATAACTAGGGGTGCTAAAATGATTTTTATAATGTTTTTGTATTAAAAGGAAATTTTGTGGTTTAAGTGTTGTCAACATTAAAGAGTGGCATTTTACTTTTTGGTTTATTTAAAATTATATATAATGGTAAAATTTTCAAGTTTTCTAGTTATGAAATTTTTAGGTTGTAATTAATTTTTGAAGGGGCCTGCGGGATAACTCTATTAGGTGTAGCATATAAGTTATACAAAAATATGATGTTTATATATATTGTACTATAAATTTAGTAAGTACGATATTGGTTTATAATAAATTAATTATGTATATAAAAGGAAAGGTGTTATTATATAAGTATTAGTTATTGCATGTGGAAAGTATAAAATACTTTTATTTTATATGTTACGTATTATATAGCTTAAATTGTATGAGTAGCATTATAAATAGGGTGAAAATTATTATTATATTTGAAAAAAAAAATACATATGCTATAGAGGTAATTATGTGTGATGCAATTTGAAAAATTCATATATAATTAATTTATTATAGATAACGTAGATTATAATATTTTATTAAATGGTTAGGATATTATATCTCACAGGGATTTGATAATTTATACCATAGTGTTTGTAAGAATATTATATATTATATATTAATACATACTTTAGATGTATAAAAATAAATTAAAGTCTCTTATTTATTTAATGAAGGTGTAATAAAAGGTCAATATGTTTCGAAGATGTATATAATAATAATATACTTTTTATTAATTGGGATAGCAAAAGTGGGTTCTACGGTGATTTACTCAATAAACTTACGTTACTAGTGTGGCGTCTAGTGCTACGGATTGGATCGCAAGATGATGGATACTAACAGGGGGATTCTAAATCGTGTGGCGCCCGATGGTGTTTGTGAACCGCTAGGCGGTCTACGTTGTAACTTCGCCTAGCTGCATAATGGCTGCGTCAGGTGATAGTGCTATGGTAGTTTACATTGTTGATTGTTTTACATGGCTCTTTGTGAGGATTTTTGGTTGGGATATGCTTGGATGAATTACGAGCAAGGAAGTTCGTAATGAAGTTGGAAACGCTTGATGGATACGTATGGGGAGGTTTGTATTATATGCATTCTTGTGTGGGGATACGAGCGGGGAGGTTCATATGTTTTGTGCTCACACTCGAGGTTGTTATGAGCAGGGATGTTCATAGTAGGTGTTCATGCGTATTGGACTACAAGCGGGGAGGTTCGTAGAGTTCGACCACGAGCAAGTAGGTTCGTGGAAGCATATGGAATCCCTATGACCATGGTTGAGTATGTGTTAATCTCATATAGGTTAGGTTGATGATTTCAAGTGTTTTTCATGTTTGGAGATAACGACCTTGGGTCAGGATATGCTTGACATTATCATGAGCGAGTAGGTTCGTGATTGGTGATGGAACACGTGATTAATATGAGTGGGAAGGTTCATATTAAAGATACTCTCTTATGAGAATACGAGTGGGAAGGTTCGTATGTTCCGTGCTCACACTTGAGAGTTGTTGCGAGCGGGAAGGTTCGTAACTAGATGGATCACGCTTGTTGGACTACGAGCGAGGAGGTTCGTAGAAGCAAGACTATAAGCGAGGAGGTTCGTAGAAGTTAGTCCACGAGCGGGCAAGTTCGTGGAAGCATGAAATATCCTAAGGCCATGGTCAAGTGTGATTATGAAATGAATGAATAGTCTAGTTTCATATGGGCTATGAGACAATGATTTCAGAATTTCTTGGGTAAGAGGGGTTTAAGAACGTGTATTCTGTTAAGTTAGAATGCTTTAGGTGAGGGGTTTATGCTATTGTTGTGCTTGTTTATTTCTTTGAGTTCACCTTTTTTGTTTGTGTTTGGCGATGATCGTGTGACTTCTCACACGGGAGCAAATGATAATCCAAGTGCTGATGGCGAGGCATAGAGACAGAGCGAGGGCTAAAGATTTGGGATTTTATGAAAGACATATGTTTTGGAACTTGTAAACTTAATTACTAGTTGGTTGTGGATTTAAAACGTGTATTAAATGGTTTATGACTTAATTTTAATTGACTGCGATTAAAGTTTTAAATTTTCCCGCATTTTGGGAATAATAATTATGTTGGAATTTTATTTTCAAATATAAATTCTTTTATTAAGTAATATCTGCCTAGGATGTTACACATCCTAATTTTCCAGTCTATTTGATTCAATTGAAAAGATTTTTACGCTTTTGAAAAAGTTTTAAATACCCAATTCAACCCCCCCCCTTCTTGGCTTAAATCACCATTTCAAAACTAACAACTAATACTACAAAACCACCATTGACGGCTAAAACAATACCATGTTATCACTGACAAACGTAAATATGTTTCTGTGTACAAATATATGTCTTTTTGGTTGTAAATTTTGGTACACAAGATCATGCTCATTCAATTAAGTAGTTCTTATAATAGTAAATGGTTACTCCCACATTTTTCACCATGCCAGCAGGTTCAAAAATACAGATAAAAAATCTCCTTATAGGTAACTTTTTTCACAAAACAAATGTACATACAAATCAATTCATCATAAGTATCATATTTTATTGACAACAAGGAAGCTTTACAATGACATTAACTGTTACACAATCAAATGCATTCAGACTTTACAAGTGGCATATTTTGGAGCTAAGATAATACTTCTACTTTTTATTTACATATTAATAAACTCTACTTCTCTCTTCATATCCTATCCATCAGGCAGACATTAAACTCACTCTTTATTTACATATTAATAAACTCTTTACTTCTCTTTTCATATCTTATCCATCAAGGGAGACATTAAACTCGATTTGAACTATCAGAAACTAATCAACATACCTTTGTTATTGCGTAAAATGGACTATATACCATTTTTAATTACTAAGAAAGAATAATATCCAATTCACATTCCACAAACCACACTAGTAGTAATTTAATAGTTTTATTCAATCAAATTGATCTATCTCTTATACATGAGGAAAATTATAAAATAAAAACAAGTAGGAAACTTACACAAACAAATCCTTTACTACAAAAGGAACTTGTTCTATGAGCAAAAGAGAAATGATAGTTAGGCACAAAGCAGAGGGTTGTCTACCACCGATGTGTATTTTTTTATCTGAAAACTGGACTTTGAAAATATGATGGAAGAAGGAAGATGTCTGAAATAGAAAATACATATATGTACAAGAAAGATGAATATGACTTGAAAGATTTCTACTTAGAATGTAAAGTTGGTCATTCATAGAATATATACGATCATGTATCAAAGGACTAGCAAACTTACAAGAATAGCAATTAATTTAGCATAAGGGCTCCACACACGAATCTGAATCTCTCTTGTACTGAACCAAAAAAAAAAAACTTCATCTTTTATCCTAAATTTCATAAATAGTGTTAAGCCCAAACTCCTTATACCCACACTTTATCTTTTATCCTAAAATAAAAAATAAATAAACAAAATCCATTAGAATCAACTTTACCCATATTTTAGAAACTCACCTCCATCAAAATCCAGTTCAAATGTTTGCCAAAGGTTCAGTTCACACACCCTCTTCGAAATACTACTTATCTTTCAACCAAAATTCTTCATCTTTAGTTCTTACCTTTGCAAGATGAGATTTTGAGCAACTGCTCAATAACCTTGTGGTCGACGTGGTTGTCATCAACGAGCACGTGCAGCTTCTAAGCACCCATTTCCGGTAAGAGAACATCATTGGTGGAGAAAAGGAGAGAGATTCGGAGGATCGAAATATGAGAGATCTTGTTTGTTGCTTTTGGAAATGAAGAAGAGAGGAATCCCACTTACAATTGTCGCTTCTATTGTCACCAAACAAAAAATTTAAATGGTTTATGTGGGTAAGCATTGAGCAAAGACGAAAGAGAAAAAAATGGATGCAAAAGCATAAAAGGTTGGCGATAAACCTTTCTTCTTTCAAACGAAGGAACAAAGAACGTTGTAAACCCTCCTTTCAACCTAGCCCTTCTTCTTTTTTTCTCCCAGCCCTTTCATTTCCAAACCTATCTTTCTTTCAAACCATTTCTTTTCTTTCTTTCACACGCGCGTCTCTTTTGAGTTCGTCTAATGCCATGTCAAAATGGTTTAAAAAATGTAAAAAATCAAAATCCTAATTCCAAATCACGTGACACATAAGCAGGTTAAATTCAAGATGCTAAAGTATCACTATCCTTTTTAAAATCATCTAAAATTCAAACTAGTGTCTACTCTCTAACCTGCAACAATCACCACCAACCTTCAAGCTACACATTTTCCCTTAATATAACACACACCACAAATTAATATTCCGCGTGCCATAATTAAATAAACAAATAAAATAAATAGAACAACAACTCTAATCTATCAATCATATATTTCATAGTATCTCTTTATTCTAATTTTTTTAGACCAACCTTATAATTTCATATAAATTAAAGTTTTTTCCCTGAGTCTTACAATCATCAAGTCAAATCTATAACATATACTAATGAAGTTAGATAATTTGATCCAATAAGAAATGCAAATTCTATTTGAAATGAATGGAATTATAAAAGAAAATATTTTATGGAATTAAACATAATTTGTAATGTCCCATTTTAATAGGTAAATATATTCAAATAAAACATCGTACATCTTATAATATCCAAGGGTACAACATTTAAAGTATAAAAGATAATACAGTCACCCCAATATACCAGAAGAAAAACGAGGCACTACATGATGACAGGAACCAAATACAAGAGTATCAACAGACGACCAAAAGCTTGCTCATGAGCAAGGGATTACAGTATAATAATAACTCTTCAACGTGGGCTCGACAACGGCCCAACACTAAACCATGTCTAACTAAGCCGCAGCATCCCCGTCGTCACTACAATCACCAGGATTTCCCACATCTTTTCACATCAATTAATTGATGATCATCGCAAAAGGAGAAACCCACACATGAGACACACAAGCAAACAGAAAGGGTAAGCTAGAGTAAAAAGGTTTTGAACATACAATTGAGCATGCCATTTAAAGGTCAAGAATTCAAAAATCAACCAAGAATGTGGTAGCAACAAAGCAAGACTTTGAGACTCAAATATCCGGATACATATAGTGAGGCACCACCACGAAACTTTACCAAGAGGGTCATGGAATTACGTCCTAAACCATGAGGCACCACCATGAGATCTCACCAAGAGATTCATGGAATTACGTCCTAAACCATGAGGCACCACCATGAGTTCCCACCAAAAGAGTCATGGAATTACGTCTTGACCATAAGGCACCACCACGAAACCTTCGTGGAATTACATCCTGACCATACCATAATCATGCATCACCCACCCAACATAGAATTATCATGCATACCAATCCCATGCCAATATACATAACTAACCATCCAATCATGTTCCATACGAAAGATCATACCAAACTCATCAAATCCAGCCCATAAACCATCTAATACATGCATAAACACCCAATCATGCTTCAACATAGTAATTCAATCAATCATGTGACCATCAACAAAGAACAGAGGAGAAAACAACATTTGATCATGTCCTCACCCAGTTCTCGCTTAGGCTGGAAGCCCTTGCTCAAGCGAGAGAAGTCTCTCGCTCAAGCGAGCTCCTTCTGCCTAGCGAGAGCTCGAGTAGTGGAATAGTGAGGTTCTCGTGTGTTTTCGCTTAGGCGTGACCTCTTCGCCTGAGCGAGATGTTTTCTTGCTCAAAACGTGAGCTCGTCGCCTGAGCGACAATGCGGGCTAAAACCTGGGAGGGTTCCAGGTACTCTCGTTTAGGCGAGAGCAGCTCGCTTGGGCGAGAATATCAGGTTCTCCACTATTCACACAAACAGGCCAAGATAGCACCAAGAAAACAGTACAGAGCCACAACCAATTCAATCTCGTCCAAGTATAAACATCAATCTAGCATTTTAAATCAGGAAACAGTAGCCAAATATCAACATATTACAAAAATGTGAAAACCCTAGCTTCCTTTACCTGAACAGATGCTAGCGGAAAGCACAAGCACTCAACATAGGGTTACCACAACTCTTGGAATAGAGTTACGAGCTGGAAATGCTAACATCAGAACCAAAGACGAGGTTACTAAGAGAACTCTAGTTGGACTCACGAAGAATAAGCGGAAGAAAAGAAAACATGAGTATTCGAGAACCAACTTACATGGAGTAGAATGGAGTTCTCTAGCTCAATGAGGAATGGGAGCCAAACCCTACCAAAGCTCTGTTGGAGAAGAAGTGACAGTGAGAAAAGAAGCTATTTTTGCAAAATATGGCAGAATGAGAGGGTTAAAGCTGGTTTAGGAGTTTTTGGCACACTATAGACCAGACTTAGGTCCAACAGATTAGGGTAGACTCTTAACCATTAAAGGCAGAAATTAAGTGGGTCTTACATAATCTAAATTAGAATATTATTTGATTTCACTATATGTATTTTTGAAGATGCATTTATGTATACAACACAAAGTGATTTATATTATTTTAACACAAAGTGATTTATATTATTTTTATTGAGAATTATAAATGTGTGTTTTGTATTACTCGTAATACAGTGCATTGAAAAATAAGTGAACAACTAATTAGATGTAACAATAAACACATATTAATTTCTTAAAAGAAAAAGAAAACTGACAAAGTAATATTCTATTCAATGTCAAATTAATTCTTAAAATTATAATTTAATAATGAAATGATTCTATAAAACTTACGCGACATGTTTATTAACCAATTTTTAAATGTTTTCAAAGAATAAATTAAGATCATACGAAGTGTTCTTCTATACAAATATTTGAGGCAGGAAAGATAGAATGTTTTAACTTTTCCGAAGATTGATCACCAACTTAAATGAAGGCTCTTAGAGAAAAAGTTATTTGTAAAAGATTTTCAACACTAAAAAAAAATCTGGGCAAAAAAATTATTATCGTATTATTAGCTTATGCTTAACTAATTAAGACATATTTCAAAGTTTTTTTAGCCTACGTTGAAGCTCCTTTTTGCCGCTCCAAGAACACAAACTCTTATTCGACATTCATCTATTCGATTTTGTCAACAGATCATTGCGAATTGACAGGCCCTTCTTTATCTCTTTCCCTCTTCCCAAACCCTTTCAAAGGTTTCTTGTTGACTGTTAATTCTTAATCTTGTAAAGGTGAGAAAAAGAAGCTTGTGATTTGAATCCCTAGCCTCAAAGGAATTATTTTGCCTAGGCTCATAACAAACCCTAGAAGAACCCCCAAATGGGTGCCATCAAACTCCTCGGTGGAGTGGTAGCACAGTCTAGTGGGGACGACCACGGTATCCTGATAGGTGAAGTTAGTGTCAGGCTTGACAGTGAACTTAGCGAGAGAATAAGTCTGGGTCTTCTTCTTCTTGGGCTTAGTGACAGCGACGATGCGTGAGTGGGTTCTGTTGAATCCCCTTCATAGTCTATGGTATATGTTGGGATTTGACTTTGCGAACGCAGTAGCCACCATGTTTGTGCTTAATCCCCCTCCCCAACTAAATGGTTCTGAGTCCAAGCACCATCCTAAAGTGCATGAGAGTCCTCAACGATATTCATTCGGTCTGAAATTGCCTTCCTCGACTAACCATTTCTAATTTCATCTCTGTTCCTAGTCGTTCCCCAGTCGGTTGGCTCTTTTCTTCTCATTCCAAATCCTACCATCGACCTAGTGGCATATTAAGGTATTAAGGTTTTGAAATTTAAAAGTTTTTTTGTTCTATTTTTCTCGTTCAATTTTCATTCACATCAATACAATTTTTTCTTCAAATCTTAATGATTGGCATTGAACCTTATGGCTTATAAAAGAATTATTAATTTAACGAGGGTCACTACTACCAATACAAACCAGTTTGTGACTTGATGAACATGTTGTATATATGTCTTGTTACATTGTGTTGGTTTTAGTCTCGTTTTAATCCATGGTTTAGTTTGCAATTGGCTTCTATTTAGAAGAATTAGAACATGTTTGTCACTAATGCTTTTTCCATTCAATGATAAAAACATTGTTACAGATTTGAGGGAGCATTTTAATCTTCAAAGGGGTTGGCTTTTATGGGTTGGAGTTGAACTTATTGGTGCCTAGTTACCGTTGCATTGCTTGGAATGGTTGTCTCTTTCTTCAGTGGAGAAACCACACAAAGAGAGGTTTATACTATATTTTTCAAATTTTACTGCCAGATGTAGATGTAATTACTGGTTTTTACATGTTAAACTATTTTCTTTGTAGCATGGGAGGAGGCAATTTAGGGTCACTAATTTTCAAATAGCATTAGTACTGAGCCATTGATCTTATATAATATTTTTAAATTTTTTTGGACTTAAAACTATATGGATATCTCTTATGTGCTTCTATAATCTACTTTTCAGAATGATGTTCTTGTTCGCTTGCTTGCATTAATTGGATCTTCAAATCTCAAGTAATTTAAGATATTCATAATGCATTCCCTTATTTTAAATTGAAGTTACAATGTTATGCTTTGATCATTTGCATGCAGTTGCAGCAAAATATGGCTTATGCAACGCAACCGAATTGTAGTTATAATGGTATCTAAAACCATGGCATTTAGGTGACATTGGAGTCGCGATCTGGAATTTTAGATCATAGTCCCTCTTTCTACTAATGAAAGGAAATTGAAAATATTTTGCTGAGCTTGCAAAATTCATGGGGAAGTTGTGGGAAGAAAGCTTTTTGAATGATACCTTGTCAAAATTTGTGCTAAATAATTATATATATGTTTGGTTATGCATTATTACCTTTGAATCATGTCTTTGTGCATCATAAATTTGCAGGGTCATCATAGCACTGCTCATAGCACAGTACTGGAGAATTTTGCAGATGGTGAGTGTTTGACATTTTAGCCATTTGTATAGTGCTAAATTTGATTCAGATGTTTTTGGTGTGTAACGGGTGGTTGATTTAGACTTAAGCCAAAAATTTATGCCAAAATTTTTTGTAGCCTTTCGATGTACGAAGAGTTGTAGCCTACTTGCGGTATCCAAAAACTAATATAAGAATATAAAAGTGAAGAGGATGCCTCTTTATTAGCTTGCTTTTCTTTACACTATATTTTGTTTATTGCTTTTAATTTGTTTTTTTACTAAGAAGGTTATTAGAATTTGCTTGCAGGTCTTACTTTAAGAGTTTGTGGAAAAGTTATTAGAATTTGCATGAGACTTGCTTCAACAGTGTGGAAGTGTAATTAGAAGAATTTTCGGATAGTTTAGACTCGTGGTCTTATATATCATCTAGGTTTGTTTATAAATAACCAATTTAGAACTTTTTCTCCAGGAAAAGTGAAAAACGTGGGAAACATATATGAATTATACTACGCAGTCTGAGATAATTATGAAAATCATCATTAAAATTATTACTAAAAATACGTAGCTATGTAAGGTGGTCATATTATATATTCATAGATTATTAGTTTATAAAGTATGGATATTTTAGAAGTGATGTATTTTTGTCGTATTTCAGATTTTATTTGGGGTTTTATAGTTGGAAATTTTTGTGTGTTGATGCTTGTATCTTCATTAAATATTTTTATAGTGAGTTGGTATAGTATATAAAAAGTGTAGACATTATTTTTTTTTTCCAATACCAATGCTCAGTGGTCATAATTTTATACTCATTTTATTTTAATATATTCTAATTGAAATTGAATAACAAAACTAATTTTCATTTATTCCAGACCAAATGGAAGTTTTTCTATGTATTGAATGAGACTGGAAGTTCAACGAGAGGAAGCAAGGTCCATTAGAAAGATGATTACAACCTTCGAATGTTGTAGGATTAGGAATAGGATATTTTATTTTTGGATACTGACTCACTACCAAAAAAATATATTTTAGCGACCACCGAATTCGGTCGTTAAATAATATAAATCAGTCGCTATTACCATTTGCGAATGAATTAGCAACTAAATTTGTGGTAACAAAAACTTTGGTGGCAAAAACAATAGCGACCGATTTTTAGTTAGTCGCTAAATAGCTACCGAAATATTGGTCGCTATTTGATCCCTAAAAGTTTGGCCACTTCTCCAGCATAAGAGACCAATTTAGCAACCGGAAGTAATACTAAATTTGGTTGCTAGTTTGGTCTTAGAAGGTAGGTAGTTAACAACAAATTATTCCGGTCCCTAAAGTATGATTATTATATTAATGTACAATTTTTTTTTGTCGATAAATTGATAGCAAAGTTATGAGACAAACAACGACCAATTAAATTGGCCGTTAAAGTATGATTATTTTACTAATATACAATTTTTTGGGTCGCTGAAATGGTGGCAAATTTTTTTATCAATAGGGACTAATATTGGTAGGTCGCTAAATTGGTGGCAAAGTTCGGAGACTAACATCGACCCATAAAATCAGTCGTTGATCAGCTAAAACACAAAAAATATTTTTGGTATTATTTATGATTTTTACCTGCTTAAAAACAATATTTTTACCTGTTTATGAATGATAAAATTTAATAGCTAAGTAATAACAAACTACATTACATAATATAGTACAGTGTAGTACATACATTACAAGTGGTAAATATATAACATGATCCAAAAGAACAAAACAAAAATAGTTTGAAAGTGTGCAACATTGAAACATACCAAGTAACTAAACATGAAACTAATGATCTCCTGGTCTACTATCACTTATATGGTCTACTTTATCATCTCCAATAGTAGTAGGATCACTAAGACTTGGCACAACATTCTTCAAATGAATATGTTGCAAAATAAGTTTCATTTGTTCATCTTGTTGGCGCATATACGTTCATTTTGTTCATGCATACGTTCACTTTGTTTGGCATAACTTTTCAATAAGTGTTCAACCTTTTCTTCAAGTGTCTTCTCCTTGGCACTCTTTACCATAAGTTCAGTATTCAACTTTTGAATAGTCTCACGCATTTGTTCTATTTGATGTACTACCGGAGCTTGGCTAGTAGAAGAGTGAATACCTGCAGAACTATACAATTTTTTGCTTAATGTACCAAGTCTATACACATTCCCTTTCTTACTTTCACCTCCAACAACAACACTAAAGTATATTTCATTGTCAACAATAAAGGGAACATGAGAGTTTTGTGAAGATAAGCCTTCATGCATGTGTTATTGTTGGAGAGATTTTAAGATGGTACTTGGTTTAACTCTTTGAACTACTCTTTAAAAAAGAGAAGCTAGGCAAAATAATATTTTAAGATAAGCATTTTAAATGAAGAAAAATTCTCAAAGTGGGACTTTAAAACTTTAGAGTTTAAAGTTTAACTTCAAAGAGTAAGAGAGTAAACTAATTGTAGCTAAATTTTACTATATATTATCTCTACTGCAAGAAAGGATGGCGAATCCATTTGAAAAGATGTCCCTACATACCCATACCACCACCGTCACTTAGTATTATTGTTATATAGGATGCATAAGGCTAGATTAATTTATATAAGAAACTAGCATTTGACCCGTGCGGCACGGGTCTTTGTTTTTTTTTTTGTCTTAAAAAATAATTAACTTTTATTATATTAAAAAAAATAATTTATATAATCTTAATAAGTGATATAATTATATTTATATTTGATTATTAACATAAAATTTAAGTTTAAGACTAAATTTTGTATATATTTTTATAATAATAATAATAATTTAATCATAAATAAGTAATATTATCTTAATATCGATTTATTAAAATTAATATAATAGATCATACATATCTTAACAATAACATGAAATTTGTATACACGAACATAAAATGTAGATATATTATGCGATAGAGATCCCGTACAAAATAATAATAATAATATTAATAATAATTTTGTTATTATTATTACTGCTAAGAATAATAATAATGCTAAATATTTATTAATAATAATATAAATAATAGTAATATTTATTCAAATAATAATAACAATAATATTAGTCAAAAAATATTGGGGATCATGAATTCCATACACAATGATTAAAATAATAATAATGATGATGAAAATAATAATAATAATAATAACAATAATAATAAATAATTTTTAATATTAATCATATTAACTGTCAACACCCAATTTCGTCCGGTTAAATAAATAATAATAATTTGTTTTTTTTATAAAAAAAGGTCAAAAATAAAAAATAAAAAAAATAAAAAAATAAATAAGTTTTCTCTTTGGTTTTTCTTTGTCTAAATAATAATAATAACAGGATAATAATAATAAATAAATAAACAAAAAGGAAATTTTGTTTTAATCTTGTATATATTCTTTTGAGGTTTTGTTTTATTTTAGTCCAAAATGCTTTATATACCCACACCGTTCTTCTTGCAACTAACGGCAGCCCAACATTTAATTTTCGCACCCCCACTCTATGCTTTGTCGTTTCTGCTCCAAATTAAGACGTTAGTCTAATAATTAGAAACAGAATATGTTCTAATATTTAGAATTATTTACTCTGATTTTGTGCTCTGATTTTCATGACACCTCCTTTTTCAGATGAGGAAAATATTAATATGTTTCTCAAGAATATCTTTTTTGTAACTATAATTAATCTGTCCTGATAATGTTTGATTTTGTGCTCTGATTATATGACACCTTTTTTTCCAGATAGAGAAAGTAGTAATATAATTCAAAACAATATCTCTTTTACTAATTAAAATTAATTTTTCTAATCACGTTTGATTTTGTGCTCTGTTTTTTGTATGATTTGATTCTCATTTTGTAATAATTTTAAGACCAGTTCTTGCCTTTTAAAACTCGTTGTAATTAAAGCATACCTTTATTACGAGATTACATTAGATTTATAATGTTGTGTATATAAACCCATCAGAAAAAGAAAAAGAAATTAATTTTTCTCTCTCAAAAAATTTGTAGAGACCTCTCTCACCCTAAGCACACATTCTCTTTTAACCCTCCCACATAAAAAAACCCACTCACCTTCAATCGCCACCCCACGTGCTTCTTGGTGTTCCAACGCAATTATTGTAAGTCTGGTCTCCCGTTCAGGTTCGCAAAATTAATTTTTTTATTGTGTTATGCAGTATTTCTCGAGATGTGTTTTTGATCTTGGTTGAATTTGATGTTTTCACTATTTCTTTTTGATATGGAAAAAAACATTATTGTCATGCATTTTTGGGTTCATTAGTTTTATAATTAATGTTTTATTGATTGTTTTGGGCTGTGAACGTTGTTGCGTGAATAAGTGAGACATATCATGTTTTGACATTGTATGAATATGTTGTGCCATATTTTTTTCATGTTAAGGGTTGTAAACTTTTTCATATTAAAATAATATATTTAATCCTAAACGTTATTTCCTAATCTTTTATTTATTTATTTTCCTAATGTTTTCATAAGTTGTGGATATATAATAGTCACATTTTGTTGGATATCAATGTCTTATTTCAAAAGTTTTTTTTAAAGGAAGTAATAACAAATAAATAATTTAAATACCCTTTTAACTTTTATAATGTATAAGTGCTCGTGTGATCGCTCACGTCATCTTAGTACTAAATACCTTTGCTTTTCTATAAGATTACTAAAAAAATACAAGATTTTCAAATATTAAAAAAAGTGATATCAACTTCTTCAAACAAATTGTTTTTTTCAAAAAGTTTTTTCATAAAGAACTACGTGACCCTGATTCTCCATTATGAATGGAGATACGTAGGAACAAAGAGTAATCCTTGTCGGGCCCAAAAAACAAAAAAAATCTTTTTTGTTTCCTTTGTTTTTCTTTATCATCTTTGTCATCTTTATTTATTTATTAATTAATTAATTAATTAATTAATTAATTTATTTTGTTTATTTATATTTTATTTTTTTATTATTTTTTTAAAAAAATAAATATTTAAAGGAGACCACATCAATTTGTATTAACGGTACCGTCTTAGGATAAGCGTTGTAGGGTGTTAACACCTTCCCTACGCGTAATTAACTCCCGTACCCCCGATCTATGTTTTCGTAGACCTTGCTCTTTTTTATGGTTTTCCATAGTTTCCTATAATAACTATGGTGGCGACTCCAAAACTCTTTTTTACAATTTTTTTTTAGTTCGTCATCCCGTCACGATTTCGGTTGTAACATTAACAATAATAAAATAATAATAATAATAGTAATAATATATTATTAGTTAGGTATAGTAAAACAATATTGTTGTATAATTAAAATTTATAATTAAGCTTTTGAGTTATATATTAAGTTAAAAGAAAATACGTATACACGGATTAATGTTAAAATAAGATGTAGACATATTATACATTATGGATCCCGTACAAAATGAAAATACAATACGAAGTTTTTGTTAAATTTTTTTAACAGAAACATATATATAAAAACTTCAACTAATATTTAAAATTAATTGACCATATGCAATCATAAAAATATAAATTTTAATATAAATTATTTTATCAAAAAGTATATATATATATATATATATATATATATATATATATTTATATAATGAAATATATTATGATTTAAAATTCCAAATAAAATCATATTCATTAATAATAATATTGACAATACTACTAATAATAATATTACGTATAATAATAAAATGAAAGATTTCAGTATTAGGAGGTGTAATTAAAATATTAACTTAGTTATAAAAATATTTTTCCGACATTTTAATTGTAAATATAAAAAGTTTAACTATAATGATAACTTGTCTCGTAAATAATAAGAAATGAACATGCTATCAATCCTTGATTGTTAAAAGCCTTAAGGATTGCCTTTCCTATTATTAACTTTTTTTGGTACTATATCTCTCAACTTATACTGCTTATTTCTTTTATTTATGTTAGTAATTATGTTTAAATAAGTGATATCTTTATAATTAAATTGGAGTGGTATATGGTGTATAATTATAAGGAATTATAAAAGTATAAAAAAGTATAATTAATAATATCAAAGTATTATTTATAATAATGATAAGGATAATAAAATTTAGTAAAATATTTTGAAAAGCAGAAAAAATAATTATGTTTAAGTATGTATTTTAATAATTAGTTTTTAATTTTTTATATTCATATTATATTATATAATTGTTTAAGTTTGTACCAATAGTATGGTGTTATAGTATTTGAAGTTATTTAATGTTACTGGATCTGTTATTGGGATCCGTCGTCGTTACTTTTTTGTTTGTTTTTTTAATATTTGTATAAATAACTTGTTATGATTTTTTATAAATAATATTATTTTAACTTAAAATAAATATAAAAATGATAAATTGAAATAAAGAAATAACTTTAAATAGTTGAATAAATAAAGTGAGATTTTTTCCTAATTGAACTAAAAATACAATGCAATTTAAAATATTGCAATCTCGCAAAATATTTTGAGAACCAAGGTTCAACACATAGATAATTACTACAATATTTTGGACCGTTCTCTAAAATCAACAATAACACATAGATAAGAAGAAACTATACATTAATCCTCTCCTTCAATTTCCTCTTTATACTCCATTCTATATTTTTTTGAAGGAGTATCTTAAAATTAAAGGGGATTTTAGATAGTAAACCATTTATCCCATCCCATGACTACCCTACACTTGATAAGTGCCTTTTGTCATAATTAAACTCCAACTTTTCTTAAAATTCCAAAGCATCTTAAAGAATATTTCAAACACCACCTCTCCATCTTAACTGCAATCTCCATTTCATTTATCTGTCAAGGAAAATTTCACAATTAGACCCAACAACTTACTATTTGCTAAAGAAGATCTTCCTGCAAGGAGCAACAATTCAATTAACATACATCAATCGGTTCATTCATAATTAAAGAAATTTAAAATAATTAATGAAATCAATCCATTGATAAAAAAATATTTACAAATTAATTACATAATTATTAGTTGCAACCGTATAAATTTAAAAGATTTCAAAATGTATGAAATAAAAAAGAATTCATTCATAATTAAAAAATTAAAAGTAATTAATGAAATTAATTGGTCAATTAATAAAAAATCTTTAAAAACAACAAAATAGTCAACAAACAACTAATCATTCGAGAAAAGAAAATGAAAACGGCAGAAAAGTTACCTGCATTTTGCGCTGAAATCCAATTCTAGAATTTCCACCGGAGAAAAGGAATGTATCACTCTCACATCAAATAAAGTAAAAAAAAATGCAACACAATCACTCAAACCAAATCAAATAGTAAAAAAGATAAAACTCGTTTTGTCCCCACGTACCACATGTGTATTGAAAGCTTTGGCATTGGATAACAAAAATGGTTCATGCAACTTTGCAAAGAAAAACAAAATACAGTTCTTGAAGTAAAATATCACTTGAATCATAATGTAATAATCTTCACTTAAATCATAATGCAATAATTTATATTCAAACATGTGAAATTGCATCTCTAGTCCCTACAACATTTTCTTGTCCCTAATTACCAGTAGGTAGTAAGACTTCCACATTCTTCCCAAAAGCATATTGCCAGAAGAACAAAAATTTTAAAATGATTTCAAGATACCAAAACATAATCACAATAAATACAATGGCAAAAGCACTGTTGATATATACACAAATAGTCCTAACAATGAATATGCATAACTAAAAGGTAAAAGCATGTTTGACCTATATTTAGGTACTGGTGGCTTCTCTGGAAGATCATCATGTTGTTGATACATCAGCCTGGAACAATTTATAAGAAAAAAGGGAATTAATCATTGCGAGAAGGAAACCCAAAATCTCCATTTTTTTAGTCCTAAAGAGAAAGAAACAACAAAGTCAAACAAAAGTATTTGAAATTAAATTTCCCTATAAGGCTACCATTAAGATATCTTCACAAATATCACCAAGCCTACTTAGCTTTCCATACCAACCAACTATTTCTTTTGTTGGGATACCTCGAATCTTATAGCATCTTCAATACACCTGTTTTATAACAATATGTTTCATGCAGTCATACAAAGGAGTCCATGACAAAGATTGCAAATTCCTTGTGCAACTAATCCAATAATCACATAACATTGTCAGCATGATGCTTTTCAATATTCAGTCACATAATTGACATGGAATTAGCAGTATGTTTCATGCAGTCATAATGAAGCTTTATAATCACATATTAAACAACCAATCCAATTGACCTTGAATTATCACCAGAAGATGCAAGAATGCTTTGAGTATAAGGACATTAGAGCCAACTTAACATTAATAGATATTATTAACCACAAATAACACCATTCAATTACAAAAACAGCTCAAGCTCTAAAATCATTAAATATAATATAACATTCCTTTACACTAATTGTGAGAAGATGGATGAGTTTAAGATAATCAATCTTGTAGCCCATGATAAAAGGACAATTGCTTCTGGAAGAATACAGAAAGGTCACACCCACAAGGTGAAAAACACCTAAAGACAAAAGTTTGGGCTTAACTTAAAATTACAACTAATAATGAACAAAAAAAATCAGAACAACTTATCGTTAATGATGACTTGTCTAGTTATGTAGTGAATAAAAGCTATTGACTTAGATGAAGAAGCTTTGCTTTTGGTATCGAAATCAAAGTTGTTGACTTCATTGTTGTCTAATAATATGAAACTTCTTTTGTAACTACCTACCAATGTCCTTGTCACTGCTGATCAAACATTGAGAAGATACTACATGGCTGCACTTGCATATCTAACAACATAGATTCCAAAAGTCATTCATGTGCACATCCAATCACAATGAAAATCAATGAAATTTAATAGCTAACAACCTTGGCTCTTCTTTTAGCAAAAAAACTTCTTTGAACATTAGTTAGTTCCTCCATTTCATTGAGTAATCTATCTTCTTCATCACCTTCTGCTAATTTTTTGTCTGTTCTGTAGTGGTGGGATCATGCTTTTGAGTTAGTGAAAGAGTTTTTCTAATGTTAATCCTCTACCTACATGTGATAAAGAATAACATCAAACCCCACACATATAACGGGGAACAATAGTATTGGATCTTTTTATAAAATCGATCAAATATCACAGTGAAATTTAAATCATGTACTTACTTTAAAAGATGCTTGAAATCTCTTCCCCAATTACCTAAAATCATTGTAGATAGATTTGACCTTCAAAACAACCACATTAAAAGCATTAAAATTAACAACATTGATTTCTTCTAATTTTCCAATGATTACAAAAAATGCATTATCACATTTCATATAATTTAATCACATCTCAAATAATTTAAACAAAATATCTCTTAAGTTGTTAGCTCATGATAATCAACTACATCAGTAAAGGTTATAAAAGATATTGAACCAAGCATCAATAAAGATTCCAAAAGAACAGGGTCAACAACAATATTATTGGAACAAAATGCAATGAAGAAGGTAGGATAAAACAATGTCATTGATAGAAAAGAGTGTTTGTTAGGGTTGGGAATGGAGAAGGGTGGAAGAGGGTTTCAAGGGTTATTTGGCAGTGACATTAGGAGGAAAAATTTGTTAATACAGAGTGGATTGTGAAAAAGAAACATAGCAAGATACAAAAACTAAATCAGATCAAAAGTAACATATCACATTATAACAATAAACATACCAAGATACAAAAGAGACGAACAAAAAAAAAAACTAAACTTCAAGCTTATGGTAACTGGAAAGAAGTAGAGGAAGAACCTAATCTTCAAGCTTCAAGAAACAACACAAACTTGTTATACATATAATGAACAACACCGATTCACCAAAAAAGAAAAGAAAAAGAAGTAAGCCTTAAAGATTAATCATTCAGCATTGTGTCACTAGTCTAAGCAGCAAAGGTAGATTAAGCAGGAAAGGAGAAATTCCACGAAAGCCATTCCAATTTAAAATTAAGCTACTAACTTTTACCGACTATTAATCCTGAACTCCATGTTCAACACATAAGAAGTACAAAAAAGACCTTTCATCAAGAAGAAGAAGGAGAAAGGCCGAATGATTTTCTTACGCTTTTGTAAAAACTCTGTTATAGAAGAAGAAAAAGAAGAATAGCCAGTCTTGGAGAAGAAGAATGGTTCCTCTCAACCATTACATTAGTCAAAATCAAAATTGAAACCTACCATTAAAGGGTGGAAAAGCAGGAAAGCATAAAAAGGTGGAAAAGACGAACAACCCTTCAATTCAGTGGAGTATAGGAGAAGCTTGCTGAAAAGCTTATCTCACTTCGAAAAGAAAGCTTTCAATCAGCTACAGTATTTGGCGGCAGTGCAGTGGTACCTGAAAAAACAAATTCAAAATGTAACTGTAAAAGGTAAAAAAAATCAGCATAATGGACAACTGTCAACAATTTAAATATGGGTATTAAGGTAATATCCCTACCAGTTTGGGTTCTTATATTTATAGTAGATTACACAAGTATAAATATATATACATATATACCAAATTTCTTGAAATTTTTCTTGCAATCACAATCAGTAAACAACAATAAAAGTTCTATAATGCATTCAAATGTTAGAAATAAAACTAAATTCTTACTTTTTTTGCAAATGCCAAGCATATCCAAATCCACTTTTTCAAGCTTCAAGCCAAGTTCTTTAGTGAATGTATCAATAATAAGTTAACAAAATAAAATTTAATCCAGCAGTTACCTATAAATAGTAAACTTACTGCTACTCATGTTAAAACTGAAATATATCTTACTTACTAATTTAACTTAACAATTTTATTGAAATGAAATTAATTAAAAATAATTATTATTTTAATAGAAATTTTAATATTTTAAAATCCTATTACAAATTTTAAATATTTAAATCAAATATTAATTTAATAATGAGGACCATTTCAGACTTGGATTGTCGTGGCGACATAAAAAATGGCCATGCTTTATGAGACAATTAATAAAATTATATTTTATGAGACACTATACTTTGTTTATTGCTTTTAATTGTTTTTTTACTAAAGAAGGTTATTAGAATTTGCTTGCAAGTCTTTCTTTAAGAGCTTTTGGAAAGGTTATTAGAATTTACATGAGACTTGCTTCAATAGTGTGGAAGCGTAATCAGAAGAATTTTCGGATAGTTTAGACTCGTGGTCTTATATATCATCTAGGTTTGTTTATAAATAACCAATTTATAACTTTTTCTCCAGGAAAAATGAAAAAACGTTGGAAACATATATGAATTATACTACGCAGTCTGAGATAATTATGAAAATCATCATTAAAATTATTACTAAAATACGTAGCTATGTAAGGTGGTCATATAATATATTCGTAGATTATTAGTTTATAAAGTATGGATATTTTAGAAGTGATATATTTTTATCGTATTTCAGATTTTATTTGGGGTTTTATAGATGGAAATTTTTGTGTGTTGATGCTTGTATCTTCATTAAATATTTTTATAGTGAGTTGGTATAGTATATAAAAAGCGTAGACATTATTTTTTTTCCAATACCAATGTTGTAAGGCCCACTTAATTTTGATCCAATATTTTAAAGGTCTACCCTAATAAATTGGGCCTAAGGTTGACCCATAGGGTGTCCAAGCCCCTAAACAGCCCTAACACTCTCATTCTCTACACTTTTTAGAAACCAGTTTCCCTCATTCTCTCTTAGAACTGCAGCCGTGCTCTGCTAGTGTTTGGTATCAATCTTGATCAAGCTAGCTCAACTATTTTCTACTCCACGTAAGTTGTTCTCCAACTCATGCTCTTTCTTTTTCCAGTTTGAGTTTCGTGTTTCCAACTAGGGCTAACCGTAGTACCCTTCCCTTGCTTTGGTGTCACTATTTCCAGCTCACAAAACTGTTCTTGGAGCTGTGTGCTTTCTACTTATGCCTACACCCTTTGCAGTAACTTCTATTGAGGTAAGGGAAGCTAGGGTTTATAGCCTTTCATGATTTTTCGCATGTTTTCCGAGTTTAAATCATATTCATGAGGTATGCTTGTTGTTATGGTTGCTTGGTATTGGTTGAACTATGTTTTTGGTACTGTTTCTGTGTTTTGCACACGCGAACAGTGGAGAACCTTGGTATTTTCGCCCAGGCAAGCTAGTCTCACCCAAGCAGGAGTACCAGTTGCTCCCTAGAACTTGCGCGAGCTATTGCTTAGGCGATGAGCTCCTATTTTGAGCGAGAGTCCATCTCGCTCAGGCGAGGAGGTCTTGCCTAAGCGAGAGAACGTGAAGGCCATTGTTCGCACTTTTCGAGCTCTCGCCTAGGCGAAAGGAGCTCGCCTGAGCGAGAGAACCTTTTCGTCTGAGCGAGAACTGGGCGAGAATGTGCTCAAGTGCTGTTTTCCCTTCTATTCTTGGATGATTGTCACATGTTTGGTTGGATTACTATGTTAAAGTATGAATTGAGTGATTTTGCATGTACTGGATGGTTTATGGGCTGGATAGGATAAGTTTGGCATGATATTGGTATGAAACATGAAAGGATGGTTGGTTATATTTATTGGCATGAGATTGGTATGCATGATAATATTACGTTGGTTGGTGAGACATGTTTTTGGTATGGTCAGGACGTAATTCCACGAAGGTTTCGGGGTGATGCCTCATGGTCAGGACGTAATTCCATGTATCTCTAGGTGAGATGTCATGCTAGTGCCTCATTGGTTAGGACGTAATTCCACGATGGTTGCGTGGTGGTGCCTCATGGTCAAGACGTGATTCCATGACCCCTATTAGTGGGAGCTCATGGTGGTGCCTCATGCTTAGGATGTAATTCCACGAAGTTCGTGGTGGTGCCTCATTATATAATTTAGTAAGGATTCAAGTAAGGATTGCATCCTGACACTCTAAAGAGTTAGTTAGTCTTACATAGAACGTACTAACTCAAGTGGTGAGAGTAGCAGGAGGCCCTAGTCTTTGGCAGGATAATGGCCTTAGATGTTTGAAGGCTAACCTCGTGAGTGGTAGCGTGAAACCCATTGGCAATTATATGTATCCGGATAATCGTGTCTTGAGTCTTAGTTTCTTATTTGCAAGTCATCACATGCTTGGTTGATGTATGTATCTTTGGCTATAAAATTGCATGCAATGGTATGATAAATCATTTTCTACTCTAGCTTACCCTTTTTGCTTGTTTGTATGTTCAATGTGTGGTTTTATCCTTTTGCGATGATCATCAATTTATTGATGTGAGCAGATGTGAGAACTCCCCGTGGTCATCAGGGTGATGGAGATTTCGCTGCTTAGTTCATCTTGGGTCAAATTCCGTTTTTTTGAGTTTTCTTTTAGGGTTGTAGCCCATGTATTGTCTGCTCCTTGATTATTTATTTAGAATATTGTCGATCTTTTACTCTTTCTTATTATTATCATCATGGTGTGCCTCAATATTTCATTCTAAGTGTTCTTGGATAACTGTAAGGAGTGACATTAATACACTGCCACTTTGCTCTTTATATTATACTGTGTGATGTCTCATTTAATTATGTTCTTATTTAAATGGGACGTTACAAATGCTCAGTGGTTGTAATTTTATATTCCTTTTATTTTAGTATATTCTCATTGAAATTGAATAACAAAACTAATTTTCATTTATTTCAGGGACCAAATGGAAGTGATTCTATATATTGAATGAGATTCGAAGTTCAACGAGAGGAAGCAAGGTCAATTAGAAAGATGATTACAACCTTAGAATGTTGTAGGATTAGGATTAGGATATTTTATTTTTGGATACTGACTCACTACCAAAAAAATGTATTTAAGCGACCACCAAATTTGGTCGTTAAATAATATAAATCAGTCGCTAATACCATTTGCGACTGAATTAGCGACATAATTTGTGGTAACAAAAACCTTGGTGGCAAAAACAATAGCGACCAATTTTTAGTTAGTCGCTAAATAGCTACTGAAATATCGGTCGCTATTTGGTCCCTCAAGGTTTGGTCACTTCTCAAGCATAAGAGACCAATTAGCAACCAGAAGTGATACTAAATTCGGTTGCTAGTTTGGTCGCAGAAGGTAGGTAGTTAACGACCAAATTTTTCGGTCGCTAAAGTATGATTATTATATATATTTACAATTTTTTTTGTCGCTAAGTTGGAGGCAAATTTATGAGACAAACAACAACCAATTAAATCGGTCGCTAAAGTATTATTATTTTATTAATATACAATTTTTTTGGGTCATTGAAATGGTGGCAAATTGGTTAGTCGCTAAATTGGTGACAATGTTCGAAGACTAACAGCGGCCCATAAAATCAGTTGCTGATCAGCAAAAAAACAAAAAAAAGGGTATTATTTACTATTCTTACCTGCTTAAAAACAATATTTTTACCTATTTATGAATGATAAAATTTAATAGCTAAGTAATAACAAACTACATTACATAATATAGTAAAGTGTAGTACATACATTACAAGTGGTAAAAATATAACTTGATCCAAAAGAACAAAACAAAAATAGTTTGAAAGTGTGTAACATTGAAACATACCAAGTAACAAAACATGAAACTAATGATCTCCTGGTCTATTATCACTGATATGGTTTACTCTATCATCTTCAATAGTAGTAGAATCACTAAGACCTGGCACAACATTCTTCAAATGAATATGTTGCAAAATAAGTTTCATTTGTTCATCTTGTTGGCGCATACGTTCATTTTGTTCATGCATACGTTAACTCTATTTGGCATGACTTTTTAGCAAGTGTTCAACCTTTTCTTCAAGTGTCTTCTCCTTGGCATTCTTTGCCATAAGTTCAGTATTCAACTTTTGAATAGTCTCACTCATTTATTATATTTGATGTACAATTGGAGCTTGGCTAGTAGAAGAGTGAGCACCTACAGAACTATAAATTTTTTTGCTTAATGTACCAAGTCCATACACATTCCCTTTCTTACTTTCACCTCCAACAACACTAAGTATATTTCATTGTCAACAATAGAGGGAACATGAGAGTTTCGTGAGATGAGCCTTCATGCATGTGTTGTTGTTGGAGAGATTTTAAGATGATACTTGGTTCAACTCTTTGAGCTACTCTTTAAAAAAGAGTAGCTCGGCAAAATTATATTTCAAGATAAACATTTTAAATGAAGAATAATTCTAAAAATGGGCCTTTAAAATTTTAGAGTTTAAGGTTTAACTTCAAAGAGAGTAAGAGAGTAAACTAATTGTAGCTAAATTTTACTGTATATTATCTCTGTTGCATGAAAGGATGGCAAATCCATTTGAAAAGATGTCTCTGCATACGCCTGAGACCACCGTCACTTGGTATTATTGTTATATAGGATGCATAAGGCTAGATTAATTTATATAAGAAATTACACAACTATAAATATATATACATATATACCAAATTTCTTGAAATTTTTCTTGCAATCACAATCAGTAAACAACAATAAAAGTTCTATAATGCATTCAAATGTTACAAAAAAAGCTAAATTCTTATTTTTTTTTTCAAATGCCAAGCATATCCAAATGCACTTTTTCAAGCATCAAGCCAAGTTCTTTAGTGAATGTATTAGTAATAAGTTAACAAAATAAAATTTAATCCAGCAGTTACCTGTAAACAGTAAATATATCTTACTAATTTAACTTAACAATTTTATTGAAATGAAATTAATTAAAAATAATTATTATTTAATAGAAATTTTAATATTTTAAAATCCTATTACATATTTTAACTATTTAAATCAAATATTAATTTAATAATGAGACCATTTCAGACTTGGATTGTCTTGGCGACAAAAGAATGGCCATGCTTTATGAGACAATAAATAAAATTATATTTTATGCTTATGATTTTTTCTTTTGGAATATATATAGGAATGTAATCAATTTGATGAATATATCACTAGTGTATTTTAGAGTTTTTACATCGAGGTATATGTCTCGGTTCTGCGCACCCGCTGCATATAAACATGTAAAACCTTATTTTTCTGCCCTAAAAATTTAAAGGGGCCTAGCCCCATCTGTTGGGCCTAAGTACTGGCCCATAGGGTGTCCAAAGTCCCTAAGGCAGTCTAACCCCTTTCATTTCTGCCTTTCTTGCAAAACAGTAACTTACCTACTCTCCTTTCCCTTTCCTAGAGCTCTGCTAAGGTTTGAAGTTCAATTAGATTCAAGTTTAGCTCGACGTCGTTTCTACTCACGTAAGTGGTTCGTCAACTCATACTCTTTTTCGCTGGGTTGGTTCTTCGTAATTACTGTTAGGGTTCCTTGTAGTAATCTCGTACCCCTTTGGTGTTAGGGTTTTCAGCTTTTAAATCTGCTTCGGGAACTTTTGTGCTCATTCGCTTAAGTGTCGAGGTCGTTTGGCTAGTATTTTTCAGGTAAGGGAAGCTAGAATCCTTTTTGTTTAATGTGCTCGTCATTTGTCTTGCTTGTGTTTCATGATTCTTGAACTAGTATGCTATTGTGGACGCATGGGATGGTTGGTACTATCGTTTGTGTGTGAAATACAACTGATACAGGTACGAATAGTGGTGAGGACTGATAATCTCGCCCAAGCAAGCTTGTCTTGCCTAGGCGAGACTAACAGGGGTTCACCCAGGATTTCTACGCGAGAGGTCACTTAAGCGATAAGTTCCCGTTTTGAGCGAGATGCATTCTCGCTTGGGCGAGGAGGGCTCACCTAAGCGAGATCTCGTAGGAAGTCACTGTTCCCATTCCTCGACTTCTCGCCTAAGCGAGGGGAGTTTGCCTGAGCGAGGGAAACCTCTCGCCTGAGCGAGCACCCTCAGCCTGTGCGAGACTCGGGCGAGGATGCGCCTTGTTCTGATTTCTTCTGTGTTATTGGATGAATGCCACATGTATGGCTGGATTACTGTATTAAAGTATGTTCTGATTGTTTATGCATGAGTGATGTGGTTCATGGATTACGAATTGAGTGACTTTGTACGCATGAGATGGTAATGATTGTGATTCATGAGTTTTAACATGATACGAGTATGATGTTTGTATGAAATGATTCATGAGATTAAAAGGATGAGTTGGTTAATGGATATGGTATAGTGTTGGTATGAAATACACTTGTACCTTCGTGGTTTGGGAAGGATGAATGAGATGGATTCAACATGGAATACAAATGAGGATGGATGGTAAACTTCGGCATGAAATGTTTATATGTGCATGTTAAATATTATTTGTTTGATTATGATTGGTCCATGGTCAGTGTGTAATTCCTTGAAATCTCTAGGTGGGGTTTCAGGGTCGTGCTTTAGTGGTCGGGACGTAAATCCATGGCCCCTGTTAGTGGGTGTCTATGGTGGTGCCCCATCTATATAACTTAGTAAGGATTCAAGGTAAGGATCGCATCCTGACACTCTAAGGTGTCAGTTAGTCTCACTTAGAGCAGACTGACTCCTGTGGTGAGAGTAGTAGGAGGCCTGAAATTCATTAAGGGCTAACCTTGTGTGTGAGGGAATTGATTCATTGGAACACCTGTAATACATAGCTCGGGGGTTAGCAGCTCAGGGGTGAGCAGAGGTATCGACCACAAGTGCAAGCATCCGCTGAATCCGACCAGGTTATATGTATCCGGATGAGTCGAGTCGAGTCTTAGTGTATTGATTGGAAGGTCTTAACATGCTTGTTTGATATATAGATATTGGACTGTGAAAGTATATCTAATTGCATTGATGAAATCTTTTTGGCTCTAGCTTACCCTTTCTTGTTTGAATGCCTTGTATGTTATCCTTCTACTTTTGCGATGATCATCAATTTATTGATGGGAGCAGATGCGAGAGGTACTCGTGGTCAACAGAGGAGAGATGATTCAGTCGCATAGTCTGCATGGGCTAGGCTTCATGTTCTTGATGAACTTTCCTTTAGGGCTATGGCCCATGTACCTGTCCGTCTTTTTGATTTCTACATATTCTATTAAACTTTTTATCTAGTTTCCTTTCGGGCATCGTGGTGTGCCTTGGGTTGTAAGGAGTTAAGTTTTAAACTCCAGGATCACGCTGTTATATTATCTTAATGTGACGCTTCCTTTAATTTCGTTTATTGTATTAAATGAGGTGTTACAAAACACGCAATGACATTTTTGTAATTAAAGGCACCTTTTAAGCCTCAGTTGTTATACTAACTCAAGCATATATCTTAAAACATTTTACGAATTCGCGTTATCCATAAAATTTGAAAATTTTTAACTACTTTTATGCCTCGGTTACCACAGAACCGAGGGCTAATATCTTTTCTGCTTCAGGTCTTTTTTACCCCGATGCAGTTACTTGACAGTATTTTAATTTTTTTTTAATTTACTGACATAATATGCCTTGGTTCTTTAATAACGAGGCAGTAGGGACGTTTTGCTTCGGGCCTATAGCCAACCGAGGCATATAATAAGACAATATGCCTCAATTTCGAATTAACTGAGGCAATATGGCTTCGTAGGGTTAAAAAAAACCCAAATCCTTTCATAGTCGCGCAAGCCATCTGCGACTTTCTTCTTCTCCGACCATCCCCCACATAGCATCCAAATCTTTTCTTCTTCTTCTTCCACTACGCCCCAACCGTTCATTCTGGCTTCACCACCGCTGCACCGTGGAGGAGGTGGTTCTGTGGCCGCCGTTGCATCTTCATTTCAAGCAACTCCAGTGCGCCGCTGCTGAGCCGTTCCACCTACACCACTACGTTGCCACTTCATCGTCGACGAGATTATTTAGCGTCACTACTTCTTCGTCTTCTCCAAGAAACCATCACGAAGGTTCCATTGCAGGCAGCCCTTCATTTCGCCTGCACCGCCGCTGCACCGCCATTGCACCGTCAAGGAGGTTGTTCTGGCGGTACCATTATCTCCGTTCAATCCCGCTCCTTTGTATGGTTTATTTTATGTTTTGGGTTGTTTTTGGATTCGACTTGATTTAATTTTTTGCATTGTTTGTGTGTTCTTATATTTTCAATCTTGAATTTGAGATTATTTAGATATATTATAGAAATTGGGTTTGTAGTTTGATGGAGATTGAGTTTGTAAATACTTTTTGGCTTGTGCACGATAAAATCGTTACTACGAAGCCACAAACAAGTGTCCTAATTGTTTTGCAATAGTCCCACTCCCCATCGAGCCCGTAAAGTGGTGCTAAGTTTTTGCTCTATGCTATTTGGAACCCCAAAACCAATTCATGTTGGATTCCTCTCTAGATTCTTTTATTAATTTATTAAGTATTTTTATTACTATTATGTGATAGTAATAAAAATGAGATTGATGATAATGAACTTTGCTTGCTTTTCAAATTTACATATCTTAGTTTGGATCCTAGGAGTTAGTACGCATCAATTTCATCAGAATTTATTTTAAACTTTTGACAGTGTTCACGCACTGTTATCCCCCTTGTCGGACTCTGGTACGGTTGATTCTCCTTCGTTGCTACTCACGTTTCACGCTCCCAGGTTCTTAATTTTTTTATGAGCTTATAATTATTTAGTATATTGTTTATTTTTTGTATATTAGATAAATTAAATTAATTATATGCTAAAATAAATCTATGTTGTCAATTTATTTTGTTTGATCTGAAATCGTCGTTGCATGGAGTTAGCCATAGTTTCCCATTTGAGATTGAATACAAAAATTATGTACTTGTCTCCAAGTATTTTTTTCAAAAGAAAATGCATTTTTTTTAAAGGAGACAATACTAATAATTTAAATGTATCAATCTTGAATTGTCTAGTTGGACAGTTTAAGAATATTAATCACATTTTAATAGTTTATTGGAGCATATATATTTTAATATACATATCTTAAAATTCATGAATATTTTTCATCTGTGTTTTGGTAATGATCTTCGGGTGCATATTTGATTGTGATTGATAATCACATACACTTCGTGTAACTTGAAGACCAATGTGAAATGCTGGCAAAATTTCGTGAAATTTTAGATACGCGTTTTAAAATTAATATGTACCAATAAACTAGAAAAAGTGAATCTTCTTGAATGGGATAGGGTCACACCTTAAATATAAAAGCGAGGTGATCATTAATTTAAAGATTACTGAAATTGTACTAAAATTGTTTACACAATTTCAGTATATAAACGTATGGATCGAGATTGGATTTACTTCCCACGCATCAGTGTTGAGTATGAGAAAGGAGTAGAAGAATTTATACAATTTGCGCAACATAATGAAGGTAGAAATGATGATGAAGTGAAGTTTAGATGTCCTTGTGTGAACTGTTTGAACGCGAGAAAGTTGAATGCAACCGAAATTAGGGAACATCTTATCTGTGATGATTTCCTTCCAAGTTATACAATATGGACATGGCACGACGAATTAATAGACTTTCTAACTGTTTCCCGAACTAAAAATGTTGTGGATTCCACCATGGAAGATCGACGTGACGAAGACAAATTAGAGGACATGATCCATGATGTTGGCGCTGAAGCTTTTGCCTAAGTGTATGTGTATGACACAATGTCTATTGATTCGACGACTCTGTTGTATGTTGGTTCAACTAAATTCACAAGGTTGTCAGCCGTGTTAAGACTAATGAATTTGAAGGCGACCAATGGGTGGACCGATAAGAGTTTCACAGAATTATTGGTGTTGTTGAATGAAATGCTTCCAAATGGAAATACACTACCCACTCGTAACTATAATGCCAAGAAAATTCTTTGTCCGATGGGTATGGAGTATAAAAGGATACATGCATGTCCTAATGATTGCATATTCTATAGGAAAGAATTTGAAGGATTGAAAAAGTGTTCGAAGTGTGGCGTATCACGGTACAAGGAGAAAATCAACAATGAAGATAAAGGTGGGTTAGAAAAGAATGGCTGATGAGTCATTATTTTCTTCCATTCCACTAGCCTTTGTGTACCCATTAGACAGTTGATTAGTTCTTAATTCTTCATCATTAGAGTGTTTTTCATCTGTTGGGCTTTATTAGGCCACTGTTCCGAATTTGGACTAATTTCACATTATTTGGCCTAATTTTTGTTTTTAATTATTTTTAGGTATTTGGGTGAAGCAATTTTGGAGTTTGGACATTAATATTTAGTTGAAGAGACTTTCCACATCATTGCCACATCATTTCCATGTCATTTCCACGTCAGCAAAGTCAATGGGTCAACATTTGAGGCCTAGAGTGGCATTTTTGTAAATCTGAGTGGTAGAGTGACAGTTTTGTAATTATGAGTGACAAGGGTGATATGACCACGAAATTAGGTCTGCATGAAGAGACCAGCCGCTCCTTCTTCTTCTCCACTCTCGAAAACCTCCATTTTTGTTGTTTTGAAGCTTTGGAAGGTGACCCATGGTGGCACACACGATTTTTTTACATTTTCTATTGGTTTTCCACGTTTTATGAGTCTTGGACAACACATTGAAGTTGTATTAACGTTTTCTACCGTTTGGGTAACATTTATATTCAAGCATTTTCGTTTTTGGTGGTTGTTTTTGTTGTTCTTCTATTATCCCTTCCCCATTTCGTTTGCTGCACCATTTTAAGCTTTTAGTATCAATTTGAAGTCATTTGAACGGTTGAATTGCAGTTTCTATTTCAGATTCGAAGTGGGTGATTGTTCATTTTCCATGTCTAGCTAAGATTTTCGTATTGGTTCCTTGAAGAAACTGATTTGAAACCATGAGGTTGATGTTTTGAAGTGCACTCCAACTTCTAATTTCTCTTCATCCTATTCAATTTCGTAGCTTTGAATGAAATGGAATTTGTGATGCTTAATCATGAGTTTATGTTTTCCACAATTTCAGAATCCTTGTCATGCTTAGTGAGTTCAGGTTTTGGCCACAGTTGCTTAATCTGTGTGTGTGTGTGTGAAATTAAAAGAAGGATGTGTGTTATGCTTAATGGCGTAATGAAGCTGTGTTAATTTTCGCATAGTTGATTAATTTGGATTTCATGAGAGTAAATTGGATAAGAGAATTGATTTAGTTACCTGTGATTGGTGGATTTTCAGTGGAATTAAGGAATCAATACATTTTGAATTCTGTGTTTAATTCAGTTTTGGTGTTTTTATTAGAATTTAGCAAACTTGTGTGAATCTACCAAACCCCCCCCCCTGTGTTTTATTGTTGTGTTCATATGGAAATTTCGCTTTGAATGAAAATATTGGTCGTTGGGAGACGACTTGGTTCACTTTCATATACTATATTTAATATGTTTTAATTTGGTGGGGTACGGCCTCTATCAATGGCCCTGCTTTGAAAGTAGTCTAGTACCTTCCAATTGTACCTAGACTTAAGCTTTTGTTTGCAAATCCAAAAGATGCTAAAAACCTTCGATGGCATGCAGATGAGAGAAGATGTGACGGCATGCTTCTTAATCCAGCTGATTCAATGCAATGGAAAAATATTGATCAAGAGTTCCCCCAGTTTGGTGAAGAATGTAGAAATATTCGTTTTGGTTTAGCTATTGATGGAATGAATCCATTTGGTAATTTAAGTACCAACCATTTGTTGTACAGTCACCGATCCTTTAAAGTTAGATGACCTTCAAAGTGAGATTGTTATCATCTTGTGCCAATTGGAGATGTTTTTCCCTCAATCCATTTTTGATGTTACTGTACATTTGCTTGTTCATTTGGTAAGAGAAATCAAGTTTTGTGGGCCAGTATACCTATGATGGATGTATCCTATTGAACGCTACACCGATCCGGGATGACTTTCCCGATGAAAGTTTGTTGACACTCTCTACTTCTTCCTCACCTTGGTTTGCTAACATTGTTAATTATCTTGCTGCTTCTGTTTTTCCTCCCCTAGCATCCAGAGCTCAATGTGATAAACTCAAGAGCGATGCTAGGTATTACATTTGGAATGACACCTATCTGTGGAAAATGTGCAGTGATCAGGTTACCAGGAGATGCATTCCGAACCATGAGATTGACTCGGTCCTCAAATTTTGTCATTCATCTGCACCTGGTGGTCACCTTGGCACACAAAGGACAGCTTGCAAGGTGCTAGATTGCGGATTTTATTGGCCCACCATCTTCAAAGATGCGTGGAGGATATGTAGCATGTGTGAGGAATGCCAACGAGTAGGAGGAGCCATTTCGTGGAGACAACATATGCCTCAACAACCCATGCTATTTTGTGAGGTGTTTGATGTTTGGGGTATAGATTTCATGGGCCCTGTCCCTGTCTCTTTTGGTTTCACTTACATCTTGCTTGGTGTTGATTATGTTTCAAAATGGGTGGAAGCCAAAGCCACTAGAACTAATGATGCTCGAGTTGTTGTGGACTTTGTTAGGTCTCACATATTTTGCAGGTTTGGAGTTCCTCGAGCTATTGTTAGTGACCAGGGCATCCATTTTGCAACAGATCCATGGGGGTCTTGCTTCAAAAGTATGGGGTCGTGCACAAACTTTCTACACCATATCACCCCCAAAACTAATGGGCAAGTCGAGATCTCAAATAGAGAAATCAAGAGGATCTTGGAGAAGATTGTGCAGCCCAACAAGAAGGATTGGAGCAATAGACTTGAGGACGCTCTATGGGCTCACAGGACTGCTTACAAGGCACCTATAGGGATGTCTCCTTATCAGGTTGTCTTTGGTAAGCCATGCCACCTTCCAGTGGAGATAGAGCATCGAGCATACTGGGCTGTCAAGTCATGCAACTTCTCTCTTGATCAAGCTGGGGAGGAAAAGAAGCTGCAGTTGAACGAGTTAGATGAGATCCGTCTGAAGGCATATCAGAACTTTATGTTCTACAAGGAGAAGACCAAGAAATTCCATGATAGCTCCATAGCTAGAAAGGATTTTGTTATTGGTCAGCAAGTTTTACTGTATAACTCCAGACTTGGACTCATGGGGGGTAAGTTGCGATCAAAGTGGATTGGTCCTTTTGTTGTTACTAATGTTTATCCTTATGGTGCAGTTGAAATCAAAAGCCAGTCCACCGATAAGAGCTTCAAAGTGAATGGGCATCGTCTGAAGCCATTCCTTAACAATCCTGCCTTGGTGGATACTGTTGTGGAGGAAATTTCCCTGCTTGATCCCACTGTTGTTTCACCATGATTCAGGGATTTTTCTTTCCCCTTCTTCTTTACTTTTATTGCACTTGTCCAGGTCTGTCTGTCTGTTGTTGTTTCCGTTTGTTTGTTTCATTTTTGTTAATTTGTGTTAGTTAGTGTTATGTTTTTGCTTTCTGTTTGGAACACTCACTTCACTCTTGGAGGATGAGTTGTTGGTTACTCTGTGGACTAATATCCTTGCTTTCTCTTTGCATGTCAAGTTGCTTTTGGAATTATTTTACCCTGTGTGAGAATTTGAGTCACTCTCTGTTCTTTGATTGTGTGATATATGCCTCTTGAATGCTTGCACAGTGGCCTTGGCTTGACTCTTTCTGAATGCTTTTCTGATTCACATGCATGTTGGGATATGATTTAGGCAATTTTGTTCAGTGAGCCTATAGCCAGATAAGCCTACCTTGAACTGTTTCCGTTGATACCCCTTTTTGAGCTTGTATACCCTTTCATTGTTCTACAGCTCATTACAAGCCCTTAGCCTGAAAAACCATGATTATTCCTACCTTAGGAAATTTTGGAGCTTTGGAATTGTTTTGAGAATGGGTGCTCAATTAAGTGTGGTCGCGCACAATAAGTGTGGTTGTGCGCGGACTTGTTGTCGGTTCTTGGAATTGCTCATTTGTACACCAAAGTGGGATTTCAAAATTGTTGTTTCCCTGCATGTTCTTTGTATAGAAAAAGAAAAAGAAAAAAAAAGAGAGAAAACAAAAAGAAACGAAAAGAGAATAAAGAAAAGAAATAAAAAGGAGTTTGGATTTGAGCATCGTGTGAGAACCGAAGTTGGAAGTGTTGGTGTTTGGGATTACTTTCATGATTGATTGAGACTTATTCCCCATTGCTCCTCTATTTCCTTGGTTGCTTAGCTACTTATCCATATGTTCCACACCTTGTCCTCAGTCCCATTACAACCTTGAAAAGTCCTTTTGATCTTGACCTGCATGTGTTTCTGGTTTGGTTGTTGGTTCTAGAGGCTTGCCAAGTCTGTTTGATGTTTATTTTTAAGGGGTGCTTTGAGAGTAAATAGTAGCCTAGAGATTTGAGTGATACAGTGCATATTTCGTGAGGTTATGTTGCTTTAAATTCTCTCCTTGAGCTGAACTGAGTACTTGACATGTTTTGAATTGCTTGGATGATGTTCATGGATACCTTGCAGCTTTGAATCCTTCTGTTATAGATGTGTTTCCATTTGTCTGTGTCGAGTCTATTTGTCATGTGTCTGTTTGTCTTGTGTCTTTTTGTCTCTCTTGTTATGTTTATGATGTCCTTGCTTTGCTTTACTCTTTAATTTTGCCCAAGAGTGCAAAAGGGTAAGTGTGGACGATTTTGATGAGTCATTATTTTCTTCCATTCCACTAGCCTTTGTGTACCCATTAGACAGTTGATTAGTTCTTAATTGTTCATCATTAGAGTGTTTTTCATTTGTTGAGCTTTATTGGGCCATTGTTCCGAATTTGGACTAATTTCACATTATTTGGCCTAATTTTTGTTTTTAATTATTTTTAGGTATTTGGGTGAAGCAATTTTGGAGCTTGGACATAAATATTTAGTTGAAGAGACTTTCCACATCATTGCCACATCATTTCCATGTCATTTCCACGTCCGCAAAGTCAATGGGTCAACATTTGAGGCCTAGAGTGGCATTTTTGTAAATCTGAGTGGTAGAGTGGCAGTTTTGTAATTATGAGTGGCAAGGGTGATATGACCATGAAATTAGGTCTGCATGAAGAGACCAGCCGCTCCTTCTTCTTCTCCACTCTCTAAAACCCCTATTTTTGTTGTTTTGAAGCATTGGAAGGTGACCCATGGTGGCACACATGAATTTTTCACGTTTTCTATTGGTTTTTCACGTTTTATGAGTCTTGGACAGCACATTGAAGTTGTATTAACGTTTTCTACCATTTGGGTAACATTTATATTGAAACATTTTCGTTTTTGGTGGCTGTTTTTGTTGTTCTTCTATTATCCCTTGCCCATTTCGTTTGTTGTACCATTTTAAGCTTCCAGTATCAATTTGAAGTCATTTGAACGGTTGAATTGCAATTTCTGTTTCAGATTCGAAGTGGGTGATTGTTCACTTTCTATGTCTAGCTATGTTTTTCGTATTGGTTCCTTGAAGAAACTGATTCGAAACCATGAGGTTGATGTTTTGCAGTGCACTCCAACTCCTAATTTCTCTTCATCCTATTCAATTTCGTAGCTTTGAATGAAATGGAATTTGTGATGCTTAATCATGAGTTTATGTTTTCCACAATTTCAGAATCCTTGTCATGCTTAGTGAGTTTGGATTTTGGCCACAGTTGCTTAATCTGTGTGTGTGTGTGTGTGAAATTGAAAGAAGGATGTGTGTTATGCTTAATGGCGTAATGAAGCTGTGTTAATTTTCGCATAGTTGATTAATTCGGATTTCATGAGAGTAAATTGGATAAGAGAATTGATTTAGTTACCTGTGATTGGTGGATTTTCAGTGGAATTAAGGAATCAATACATTTTGAATTCTGTGTTTAATTCAGTTTTGGTGTTTTTATTAGAATTTAGCAAACTTGTGTGAATCTACCAAACCCCCCCTGTGTTTTATTGTTGTGTTCATATGGAAATTTCGCTTTGAATGAAAATATTGGTCGTTGGGAGACAACTTGGTTCACTTTCATATACTATATTTAATATGTTTTAATTTGGTGGGGTACGACCTCTATCAATGGCCCTGCTTTGAAAGTAGTCTAGTACCTTCCAATTGTACCTAGACTTAAGCTTTTGTTTGAAAATGCAAAAGATGCTAAAATCCTTCGATGGCATGCAGATGAGAGAAGATGTGACGGCATGCTTCTTAATCCAGTTGATTCAATGCAATGGAAAAATATTGATCAGGAGTTCCCCCAGTTTGGTGAAGAATGTAGAAATATTCGTTTTGGTTTAGCTATTGATGGAATGAATCCATTTGGTAATTTAAGTACTAACAATTTGTTGTACAGTCACCGATCCTTTAAAGTTACACCTTCAAAGTGAGATTGTTATCATCTTGTGCTAGTTGGAGATGTTTTTCCCTCCATCCATATTTGATGTTACGGTACATTTGCTTGTTCATTTGGTAAGAGAAATCAAGTTTTGTGGGCCAGTATACCTATGATGGATGTATCCTATTGAACGCTATATGAAGATTTTGAAAGGGTACGTGAAAAATCAATATCGTCCAGAAGCTTCAATGATTGAAAGGTATATTGTTTAAGAAAGTATCAAGTTTTGTTCAGATTACATGACAAAAGCAAATTCGATAGGAGTTCCTCCTAGATCATGGTTGAACAAGTGTTTTATAAGTAACAACATCTGAGGTGTGAATGTGGGAACCAAAGATCGTGCAGAACTAATGCAAGCACATCTGTACATATTTAACAACACTGATGAGGGGATCCCTTACTTATTTGCACATAAAGCCATTATAAAGAAACAACATCTGAGACAATCAGAGAAATGGCATTTAATGGAACATAATAAAACGTTCAAGCCTTGGTTTAAATTTGAGGTGTTGAAAGATTCACAATCTTCTAAGACTTTGATGTGGCTAGCAAATGGATTGAAATTTGATGTCGTAACTTGTACAGGTTATGAAATTAATAATTGCACATTTTATACAAAGTCTTTGGATGATAAAAGCACAATACAAAATAGTGGAGTGAGTCTTGAAGTTGAGTCGCTACAATTTTCCACATCCAAAGATCAAAATCCGGTAATTGGGTCAATTATGTACTATGGTGTTATAGAAGAGATGTGAGAGGTTGACTATACTATGTTCACTATTCCACTGTTCAAATGTAAGTGGATTGATAATAAAAGTGGTGTCAAAATCGATGAATCGGGTATGACTTTAGTTGATTTTCAAAAGGTCAGTTATCGAGACGAGCCTTTTATCATGGCACATCAACCATATCAAGTTTTATATGTAAAAGATCCTGCATCTGAACATTAGTTTGTTGCTCTTCATAGCAAGAGACAAATTGATGTTAATGAAGAGAATTTGAGTAACCTTCATATTGCTGACACTCATCTATTTAAAACAACGATAAATTTTGATGAGGCTCCAGTACTTGATGATGTACATGCAATTCAGGAAGATCATGATGAGGGAATATACATATGACCAATCCATAACTTTATGTATGAATCCAAATTTTTTGTATAAATTTATGTGTTTTGTTAAATAATATGTTATTTGTTATTAATCTTTTGTATTTTTTTTTCTTTTAACAACAAATATATGGCTAACCATCAGACTTCATCATCGGAGGATGAAGTGCCCAAAAAGAGAACCATCAGAGGAGCCACTAGATTGAGGAAGCTCTTGTTGAGAAAAGTTAAAGGTAAGAAGACTCATGTCATTATTGACGTCGTCACTAGTCAAGCTTCAGGTCGTAATGGAGACCTCTTCAGGAGCTATTTAGGAGTACTAGCACGTGATAGAATATCCATCCTTACTCCAAGTTTCGATCATGAGTCTGAAGTTCAACGAAACATGATATGGCAGGATCTAATGGTAAATTATGTCATGTAATTTTTTAATTTATATTTTTATTATATTGGTAAAGCACTAATTGATGTGCATTTCTTTATTGCAAATGACATTTGATATTCCAAATGCGGGGACGCTTAAACATAAATGTTTGTCGGCTGTCGCCGAGGATTTCCGTGGTTTTAAGACAAAACTGACGTCTAGGTATATCTATGGATCTAAAAAGAATGAAGATCCACGCGAGCTGTACAAGGTAATTGATGAAGACACTTGGCGTCAGTTTGTTGAGTCTCACACGTCTGAAGGATGGAAGGTTAGTTTACTTCAATTCGAAAAATTGTTGAAATTGTGTACAAGTTGAACTAATTCATAAGATGAATTATATGTTACAGCAAAAGAGGACAAAAGCCCAAGCAATAAGTGCTCAAAATAAAAACCCGCACATATTGTCTCGTGGTGGGTATAAAAATCTTGAAGAAAAGATATTAATGGAAAAAGAAAAATCTAGGTCCCCACCTTCTAAAGATGATTTCCCCGCACGCCTATACCACCATCTCGTCATCAAAAGTCGATGTTAGCTCGTCTACGATCATCGGGCACTTACACTTCTGAAAGTGCATGATAAATCTCTGAAAAAATTGTAAGAGTTAACTTTGCTTTAAACAATAATATCATTTTATACCAATTTTATTTTAATTTTCTTTTGTTATATTGCAGGACTCTTTAGTTGAGCAGAGCTCCCATGGTACTTTCATTCCAGAAGGTTGTCATGACATTCTTGCTACTACAATTGGACGGCCTGAGCACCCTGGACGTGTGTGTGCTCTTAGAGTAGGAGTCGGCATTTGCCAATATTTTGGTGGCTCCTCTAGTCAGTCTTCATGGACACACAGTGCTGCGTATGAAGAAAAACTGACACAACGACTGACAAAAAAATCATTGAAAGGGTTATGCGTCAGTTCAAGCAACATTTTAGTGGTCATGGTATCCCTCCGCAACTAATTCCCCAACCAGAACCTTTTATTCCCCCAACAGGTAAAATTAACAATCATATTATGCTAAGTTATGATCTTCCATAATTGTGATTTAATAAAATAACATTATCATTGGCTTTCACAAGTAGAAGCAGAAAGGGAAGTTGTTCGGCTCTAGTTGTACCAAGGGATGATGCAGATGACATTCATCGATGTGAACTATATGTTCTGCATGGTATAGGGAAGACACTAATGGCTCATGGAACAGTATTTGAGGCAGACACTGTTCTTCATGGTATGGAGCTAACAAATGATGAGGTTAAGGTCACGATAGAGGAAGTCATTGTACCAGATGCTTTAGTTCCTATGCCAACAGATGAGGTATATATTGTGGCACATGCATTTCAGTCTTTCCTCGCTTGGCCTAAAGATTTAGTTGGTTCTATTTCTGACCCCTCGGTATGGATCCCAACTCATCTTATTGTACTCTGCATTTTAAGTTTACATGTTATTTATGTTCACAATCAAATTGTTTTTTCCATGTAATAAGAGTCACATGAGAACATATAAAAGATGCCCACTGCATAATTAAAATAATCAAATAAATAACCATAGCACATCTATCTCCATTTCTACAACAGAACAATGAATAACAGAACAGTGAATAACAAATAAAATTGTTGAAAAATAAAAGCCAAAACCTCAGTAAGTTACCATTAAATAATATATTCTAATTATAAGATAAAAAATTCCAATTCAAACATTAGTAGACAAAATCATGTAATATCTTTAAATAATAAAATAAATCATTAGTAGAAATTAGAAATACCAATCAACAAGTTATATGACAACTAGGGCATCTAAATTTGAAACTAATAGTCCCCACAAATAAGAGGCTTGATAGGAAGTTTTAAATAAAAGAGAGAATGTTGAAAAGCCATAGAAAACCTAAATATAGTACCCTCCATAGGGCTAACACTCTTACTATATAATAGCATTGGTGGCCAACATAGGGCTAACACTCTTACTATATAATAGCAAAGGTGTAGTCCCCTACAAGAGTCATGTTTGAACACGAAACAGTCCTTTCCTCATTTAATATTTCATCCAAAATCACCCAGCACCTCACATGGCTTACACACACTAACATTATGTAGAGTCAAGGAATTAAGCAATATGAAACTAACAAGATTCAAGGATCTACACCAATATTACAACTCTTGTCTTAGCTCAACAAGGCATTGTTCATCCCAAGATGTGTAAACATAGCAATCATTGATTTTAACCCCTCTAATAACCATTTAAACAAATTCTACCATAAAAATCCAATTTCAAGGAACACAAAAGTTAGACAGCAATCAAATGCAGGGGATTTTATTTTAAAATATCAACTATTCATATCCAATATGCTACAAGGGAAAACATCATAGAAATTGTGTTTGTATGGTTTTGTGTTCAATTCTTTCAGATACAATTTCTCTCTATCTCTCTATTTGTATGTGAATATAGAAATGGAAAAGAAAAGAGATACAAATACAAAAATAAACAATAATGGAGAGACAAATACTTCCGTTGTTGCTAACGAAGTCACTTTGGGTGGATCGATGAAGGTCAACGTGAACTGCTGCGTAGGATGAAGGCTAAGTTGTTGCGTTGCTACGATGGAGGAATGATACAATGGCATTTGAGGTTTTAATTGAGTGTGGAGGATTCTGAGTGAGTGTTGAGGTCTAAGTTAGTGACTTCGAAAAAATTATTGTGTTAAACAAAATGAGTTAGGGGTCCTTGAAGTTGTTTGGAGCATTAGTTAAACCTATGGAGGACAGGAAGGGCAACATATTGCTTTCTGAATATAGTATGGAATAAGGTTTCAAAGTTGAAATAAAAATGTTGGTGTTCCAGTTGTAATGTCAAAGGAGACAGAAAGTGATGTCAGGAAAAGAATTCCCAACAACGTAATTAAAATATTAAAATTATTGATATTTTTATAATTAATAATATTATTGAATGTTTAATTTACATAATTAAAATTATTATGATTGTTTTATTTAGTTGGTTATATATATATATATATATATATATATATATATATATATATATATATTATATATATTATATGTATATAATATTAGTTTTTTTTTAATATATAGTTGTTTTCAACTTTTATTATAATTTTATATTAAAAAATTAAAAAATTTAATAAATTTAATTTATTTAATCTAATCAAAATATTTAAAAAACTGAATAATTTAAAATAGAAATTATTCAAACTCATCCTAACAAAAGGTAAAAATGTTTATTTCTTTATTTTTGAGTTTTACATAATGAAGTGGTATATATATTTTTTAATTTTTAATTTTCAATAATTTTCTATATATTTAACGTGAATATTTGAGTTCCTTTCTCCAATTTAGAGAACTTGAAATATAACTTAAGAAATGAGGACTCTGGAAATTTTGACTTCTAAAAAAGATTTTAAAAATAAAAATTGAATAAAATATTAATTTGTATTTGAAGAATGTATTTCTATTAGAAATAATACAAAAGAAAATGACACACATGACTAGAAAAATCACTAAACTTCTTTGCATGATGTCTAAATAAGCATTTAACTTACAAGTAAAAGTCAAACCAAATTATACCTATTACACAAAAGTGGTCAATTGTTTTCAATTGTATTAAATTCGAAATTGTCAATACCTATTGTATGAAAAAAAAAAATCAACAACGAACTAGCTCATAACTATTATTATTTTACATGCCAATGTTTAGTGACACAATTAAATACTAAATTTTATTTTTGAACTAAAAACAATAAACATTTAAAAACCATTAAATTTTTGGATTTTAATGTAACATTTAACCATAAACCCTAACCCTTAAATTCCAAACTCTAAACAAACACATCTAATGCAATTTTAAAAATATTGAATTTAGCGACCAAAACAATTTGGTCGCTAAATGATGTGTTCAATATTTAGTGACCACCCTATATCGGTCACTGATTGATACATTAAAAACACTATATTTAGTGGCCAAATAATTTTCAATCATTAATTACCATGTAATAAATATTTAGTGACCACTTAGTTTTCGGTCGCTAACTATAACATTATACATATTTAAAGACCACCATACTTTCAGTCACTGATTCATGCATTAAAAATATTTTAGTTAGCGACCAAATATTTTTCAGTTGCTACTCGCCATAAAAAACATATTTAGCGATCACTATGATTTTCATCGCTAATGCAAAATTTAATTCGGTCGCTAATGTGGTTGCAAAAAGACCTATGTTCATTTGTATAAATATAGCCACCGATTTAGCAACTATATGTTAAGGTCGCTATTTTAGTCGCTAATTAAATTTATGTAAGTACAATAGTATTTTGTTGCTATATTGGTCGTAGAGTGCAACACAAATCATTCAGTGGCTAATTCGGTCGCAGATAACAACTTATATTTTTCGGTCGCTAATTTCAGTTGCTAAATCATTAATTTCTAGTAGTGACTTTTAACATATTTTCTTTTCATTTTTGGGGCACGAGACGAACACCTTTAGTACCCGTTTTTCTCTGAAGATGGTTTCCACCCACAGCAGAGCTGGAACGAACAAGTAAGCGGATGCTGGTCCCGTTGGACCTCCTAGCATCACCCCTGATTTGGCCGCCATCGTAGACGGCCAAGCAAAGATGCAACAGGAACTCGCAGACTTGAAGAAGCGCAGTGCTGAAGAAATGGAGGCGTTGAGACAAGAGAACTCCCGCCTCAGGCGAAGGATCGAGGTTGATCCCAACCTGAAGGGAAAAGCCAAAGAAACCTCTGAAGCTGTGAAGTCTCCGGCTTTCCAGCCCATAGAGGAAGAAAGTGAATACAATCCCACCCCCCACACCTTCACCACCAACCAGCAGACACCCGTTACCTTTACCCATCCCCATCACTTTCCATCTGGTCAACCGGGGCTTACCGCACCCCCAACCCCCGCCGCCACCCTTCCTACCACCCAGATCCCCTACAACATACCCACCGCCCTCCACACCACACATATTCCACCCTATAACCCATAATATCTTCCCACAACCCACATTCCCCCTCACAACATCACTTCCACCATTCCCGCTATTATCAACCACCCCGTTCCACCTCACATGCCCCCTCCTCACCAGCCCAGACGCCGCCACCCATTCACGGACTTTATCGCCAACACCCCTCTCCCAGCCCAGTGGGAACCCTTCACCCTGGATCGCTATACTGGCGAAACCGACCCTGACGAGCACCTTAAAGTCTACATCACCCATGTCGCCTTGTACACGTCCCAAGACGCAGTCTTTTGCAAAGCTTTCCCCACCACCCTCAAAGGCCCTGCCCTAGAATGGTTCACAACTCTTCCGCCCTACTCAATCGATAGTTTCGACATCCTCTCCCACATGTTTTCCACCCACTTCGCCGGAAGCCGTCCCCATTAAACCACCACCATATCCCTACTGGGCATCAGACAAGAACCTAACGAACCACTCAGAGCGTTCATCGATCACTTTAGTAAAGCCGCCCTCCGTACACCGCACCTCAACCAGGAGATGATTCTCCAGTGCATGACTCTTACCCTACAACCCGGCCCCTTCGCCAACAACGTCTATCTCCACCCACCTGCCTCCATGCACGAACTTAAGCTGCGTGCAGCAGACTACGTCCGCATGGAGGAAATGCAAACACTTCACACCAAATTTTGCAACCACTACGCCGCCACCACCTCCAACCCCACCCCACAGCCTAACCCACGCCCTGATACCCGCCCACGTGAACCCCGCCAACCTCGCTTCACCAGATACGCCCCCCTCACAGTAGCCCGTTCCCGCATTCTGGACGAAGCCCTCCAAGCCGATCTAATCCCTCCACCACGCAAGAAAACCACACCCCCCAACGCTGACATGACCAAATATTGTCGTTACCACCGCAACCATGGCCACACTACAGAAGAATGCAAAGCACTCTAGGATAAAATAGAAGAACTGGTCTGTGTTGGCCATTTTCGCCGCTTCATCTGTAGAGATGACCATTCCTCCTCCTCTCGATCCCGTCACCCCCCGCGACCTGACCACAGACGTCAACCAAATGACTCCCATCACAACAGCCATCCCGTCCAACCCAACAATCAACAACCAGAGCCCGCCCGCACCGACATCACCCATGTCGACCCCCCCTTACGAGGCACCATTAACACTATCTCTGGCGGCTTCGCAAGCGGAGGCTCCACCTCCTCTGCCAGAAAAAGACACCTCCGCCATATACAATCCATCAACCATATCACCCATTCCCACCACAAACGCCGTATGCCCCCCATTGTATTCACAGATGATGACTTCCACGGCCTCGACCACCAACAGGATGACCCCATGATCATCACTGTCGAAATCGAGAATTATGTTGTTAAGAAAGTCCTTGTTGATTAGGGCAGCTCTGTTGACATCCTCTACTGGGCCACTTACCAAAAATTACAACTTTCTGACACCGCCATGGTCCCATATGATGAGCCCATATATGGCTTTTCCGGCGAACAAGTATCCACCCGAGGCTACATAGACCTCCATACCGTCTTTCGAGACGGAACCCAAACCAAAACCATCCCAATCCGCTTCCTTATTATCGATGCGCCAACATCTTACAACATCCTCCTGGGTCGTCCTTCCCTCAATATACTTGGCGCAGTCGTCTCCACCCCTCAGTTGGCCATGAAGTTCCCTGCCCCATCCGGTGACATCCTGACCATACACTGCGACCAGCGCTTGGCACGCGAATGCTACATGGCAAGCTTGCGACCACAACTCCCAATCCAACAAACCAACTATATCGAACGACCCCCTGGTTCTAGCATAGCTCTATCCGGCGAAGACCTTGACCCTAGAATAGGCCGGGATGTCCGCCTCGAACTAGTTGAGGACACCACTCCTCTGGAGCTTCCCAATGGTCACTCTATTAACTTAGGCACCGATTTGAACTCTGACGAGTGTGCCACAATCACACCTATCCTCATCAACAACACAGATCTATTCGCCTGGTCGGCCACTGACCTCCCTGGAGTAGACCCCCAGGTGGCATCCCACAAGCTGTCCATATATAAAGCAGCCCGCTACGTATCCCAGAAAAAATGCAAGCTTGGTGAAGAACGCCGACAAGCAGCCAAGGTGGAAGCCAACAAGTTACTAAGCGCAAGATTTATAGAAGAAGCTCAATACACCACTTGGCTTTCCAACGTTGTCTTGGTAAAGAAAGCCAATGGCAAATGGCGGATGTGCGTAGACTACACGGACTTGAACAAGGCTTGCCCTCGCGACGCCTACCCCTTACCCAACATTGATCGACTCGTAGACGGCACGGCAGGAAAACAAGGTGCTTAGCTTTTTGGATGCGTATTCAGGGTATAACCAAATCCCCATGGCCACAGCAGATATGCACAAAACCGCCTTCATCACGGACGATGCCAACTACTTCTATAGGGTCATGGCCTTTGGCCTCAAAAACGCCGGGGCAACTTACCAACGACTAATGGATAAAGTTTTCAGCCACCTAATAGGGCACTGTGTCGAAGTATTCGTCGATGACATGGTTGTCAAGTCGCCAAGCCATCATTAACACGCTGAAGACCTGACAACAATGTTCTCCGCGCTGCGCCAATATAACCTTCGCCTCAATCCTGACAAATGCTTATTCGGCGTTGACCAGGGTAAATTCCTTGGTTTCATGTTAACCCAACGCGGCATAGAGGCTAACCCTGAAAAATGCAAGGCTATCATCGAAATGCGAAGCCCCACTAATGTCAAAGAAGTCCAACGTCTCATTGGCCGTCTCACAGCCATCTCTCGCTTCGTACCTAAACTAGCTGAACAAACCCAACCCATAATCCAACTCCTAAAGAAATCCACCCGGTTCACGTGGACTGATGATTGTGAACAAATCTTCCAAAAACTCAAAACAACCTTAACCTCACGGCCTATCCTCCACAAACTGGACACCAGCCAACCCCTGTTGGTATACATCACGGCCACCGACTATACCGTTAGCGCAACGCTTGTTCAAGAAATAGAAGGCACACAACATCTTGTGTATTTTGTGAGCAGAACACTGCAAGACCCTAAAACAAGATATCAGATGGTAGAAAAACTAGCCCTATCTTTGGTCCACGCAGCACGCCGCCTTCGCCCGTATTTCCAAAACCATACCATAACCATTAAGACCGACTACCCAATCCAAAAAATATTAAAAAAACCAGATATAGCCGGACGCATGTCATCATGGGCCGTGGAACTATCAGAATTCAACATCTGCTATGAACCCCACGGCCCCATCAAAGCCCAGTGTCTTTTAGACTTCGTCAACGACCTACAACAAACACCCATTGAGGACCAGTGGACACTTCATGTAGATGGCTCCTCAAATCCAAGGGGTGCCGGCGCCGACATCGTCTAAGAAGGCCCCAACCACATCCTCATCGAAAAATACCTTCACTTTGCTTTCAGAACGTCAAATAACCAAGCCGAATACGAAGCCATCCTCCCCGGCCTTTCCCTAGCCCGTAAAGTCGGCGTCAAGAAGTTAACGTGCAAAACCGACTCCAAACTCACTGTAGGTCATCTAAATGACGAGTTTCAGATCAATGACCCCATCCTTCTACAATATTACCATCTGGTCCGTGCAGTTATTCAATCCGCTTTCGAACAAGTCCGCGTTGAACACATCCCAAGAACTGACAACGTCAGGGCCGATATCCTTTCCAAATTGGCCAGCACCAAGCTTAAAAATCGTAACCGATCCCTACTACAATAAACATTATCCACACCTTCAATCACACACACTTGCCAAAACTTAACCCACACCCCAGCTAACAACGTCACCCCTTCCCAAACCCAAAACTGGACCACCCCCTACATTCAATACCTCAAAACCGGCAACCCCCCCTCGACGCGGACAAAACTTGGCTGGCTAATGTAACATCCCTAGGGAATATTACTTAAAATAAATAATAAAAGAAACAATTATATTAATAGTCATCTTTATAAAAACCCTAACGCGGGAAAATTTCAATTTATTAAAATAGCGCGCCAAAACTCATAACTGAAATCATAAAATGTTACAAGTTCCCAAAATTTGCATTTAAAACGTAAAATACATATGAGCAAAACCCTAGCTCTAATCCCATGCTAGCCCTCACTCCGCCATCTGAACATCCTCAGCACCACCTGTATCAACATCTGCTCCCGTGTAACGAATTACACGATCATCGCCAAACACAAACAGAAAGGGTGAGCTGAGAAAAATAAAATGACAAGCATAAACAAAACGAGATGAATCATATACCCATTCTATTCATTATATAAAATTCTTGGCCAAGACCCTAACCCCAAGACTTAGCAGTCTTCAAATCATACAATTTGTTAGCCTTGGACTCGGGAATCTGATGCTCACACGAACCTACCCGCTCGTGGTCCTGCCTCTACGAACCTCCCCGCTCGTAGTCCTGCTCTACGGACCTGCCCGTCCGTAGTCCAACACATGTGATCCACCAGCCCCGTACCTCCCCGCACGTGGCATCTCTCAACGTGAGCATGGAACATACGAACCTACCTCGCTCGTATCCCCACGTGAGAGTAACTTGATATGGACCTCCCCGCCCATATCATCACATGCCAATCACCATCCATGAGCCTACCCGCTCATGGCACAACATCTCCCGATCCAAGCAAAGCATCATTGTCAGTTAAAACAACACACCAGAAAGCAAAGAACAACAGCATTTCCGCCTGGCTCGGCCCACACGCCGCCAGGCGAAACTATTTTAGACCACCTAGCGGTAACCACTCACCGCCAGGCACTAGAGTTGTGCCAGTGCCCCTGTTTCCTCGTCATCGCCTGGCGGAGCTCGACGTGCCGCCAGGCGTACCTCAGTACACTGCGCTCTCTTGTTAAATCCATCGCCTGACGGGTATCAGTATACCGCCAGGCACCATACCAGAACAGTACTTTTCTGGTTTATGACACCCCCCGTTAATCCAATTTACCATTTAACTCCCTTACAAAGTTCACATGAAAACCCCAATATCAAGCCCCTCACATAGGAGAATCTACAACTATCATATGTAACCAAATACATGAGCTATATCCCGATCAATCCACTCATTTAAGTTCTCTATAATTTAACAAGAGCTTAAACATAAAATCACCACTTCATCCATCCTAGGAAACTGCTATCAGTACAATTATCTTTTATCACACCCCTAAAAATACCACATACTCTTGTTAACTCCCTGGTCTCGTACTCCTCTCATACCCAATTCATATGCTTCTTCCCTCGTTTTGCCTTCTCGCATCCTCCCTCCTTCCTTAACTAACATACCAATACCTAGAATTTCCTAATCCCAACCATGACTCACCCTTTTCACCCATTCGATCTACTATCCACCCTACCTTTCCTTTATAATTCTCTCATGTTTTATTTCCTATCAGACGCACTTCAGATTTCTCACACCACTCTGATAAAACATTGTCGCCTGGCGACTAGTTATCCACCGCCAGGCGGTGCATCAGATCATGGGTACCATACCCAGATTTCTGCACTCGCACTCAACACCAAAATTCAGAATTTGATTCCGCTTTCGCCTCTAACAACTCACCATCAGTTTCACATAATTTGTTAGACCCGCTCTCGATCATACCACTCATTGTATCCCATTAAATTTCCAGACACATCATTATATACTCAATTCAATAACCATGGAATTTTTCCCTTTCACTCACGATTCCTCTCCTTTCTACCCCAATGATAATTTAACTCGTGCCAACATCAGGAGTATCAGGGTCTTTTACAACCTCGCAGTTATAGCAGTTGATGGCAATCAACACAAAACAACATACAACACAGTTCAATCAAAACAGTGTCAGTACAGCTTACATCGCCTGGCGGCTCAATCTCACCGCCAGGCAGTTCATAGCAGAAACAACATTTTTAGGTCAAACTGATGTGCCGCCTGGCGGCACCTTTATACCCGCCAGGCGGTTTCTGGGCGAGAACCCAGAATTTTCGTGAAAACAGCGTCAGACGGAGAGGAAATTCATACATTTACACATGGCAGCACAAAACTAATCGATCACAAATATAAACACAATAAACAACTCCCCTAACCTGGATTCTTTGCCCAAATTCAAATCTGTAGGCCTATCCTCTCACTAAGCCTCCTTAGCCTTTGTTTCCAGTCCAAGCCTTGATGATTTCAGCCCTACCACTTCTCTCAATCAGCCCCAAAACTCAAAAAAATCCTTGCTTATGGTGAGTACGAATTTACAGTGCACTCTTCCTCTGTTTATGACCTTCTCTCTAGGTTTCTAGTCCTTTCACATTCATGCAAAAGAAAAATTTGGCAAAAAGAACTTATTTAGTTCTCACCAAGGTTTGAACCCACACTCATGCACATATCCAACTAAGGCCAAACCATCCAACCAATCCTTATTTCATGATAAGGCCTACAATTCCAAGAGTTTATCATCAAACCGCACATTCAACATATAAACACACAAAAAAACGCATAATTTAAATAACATCCAAGTGACACACATAGGACTCGAACCCAAGTCCTCACACACAATAAAAGTACTCTCAACCACTTGAGCTAGTACCTTTCCACGTTATAGTCCCTCACATTTATTGCTTTAAATGTTCCCGCTACCCGTCCTAATGAAATAATTAATTAAATAACTATTTAATTTTCCCGGGTCTTACAGCTAAGGCCGCCAGGTACACTATGATAGGCGATGACCTCTACAAACGCGGATACGGCCAACCCCTACTTAAGTGTGTCACAACAGAGCAAGCCCAATATATCATCAAAGAGCTACACGAAGGAATTTGTGGTTATCATTCCGGTGCATGCACCATGGCTACAAGAGTTCTCAGAGCCGGATACTTCTGGCCCACTATAGAAGCAGACTGCCAGGATCATGTCAGGAAGTGCAAGCCATGTTAGAAACACGACAACCTTATTCATCAGAAACAGGAACAACTACATCACATACTATCCCCATAGCCATTCGCTAAATGGGGAATGGACATCCTCGGCCTCTTCTCACCCAGCAAGGGGCAAGTAAAATTCCTAATTGTAGCCGTCGATTATTTTACCAAATGGATCGAAGCCAAGCCGCTAACCACAACCACGGCCCAACAAGTTCAGCAATTCATGTGGAAGGACATTATATGCAGATATGGTGTACCACATACCATTATCACAAACAATGGCCGATAATTCATCGACAAGGAGTTAGCCAAATTCTACACCGGCCTAGGCATCAAGCACATCACAAGCTCTATAGAACATCCACAAACCAATGGGCAAGCAGAGGCAGCAAATAAAGTCATCCTCGTAGAGCTGCGCAAGAGGTTGGATACAGCCAAAGGTCGATGGCCTGAAGAGTTAATAGAAGTACTATGGGCTTACAGATGCACCCCCAATCATCAACAAACGAATCCCCATTCAGCTTAGTCTACGACGCAGACGCCATGATACTAGTAGAAATTGGCGAACCATCCCTGCGCCGAGAACTATACGACTCAACCCACAACCACCAAAACATGGCCTTACATCTCGACCTCCTACCCGAACTCAGAGAAAAATCCCAGATACGCAACCTAGCTGCCAAACAACGAGCTGCCAGGAAATACAATGCAAATCTACACCCACGATCATTTGTCGTCGGGGACCTAGTATGGAGAACGGCCAGTAGTGCTAGAAAGAAGGATGGCAAGTTCTCCGCCAATTGGGACGGCCCATACCGCATACGAGAAGATGCAGGAGGAGGAGCTTATCGCCTAGAACAATTGTCTGGGGAAGAGATTCCCAACACATGGAATATATCCCACCTCAAGTTCTACTTTAGCTGAATGTGTATTGTAATCAAACCAATACTTGTAACCCCGGGTGTACTCTTTTTCCTCACTTGGTCTTTTTTCCCTAAGGAGGGTTTTGGCCAAGGAGGTTTTAACGAGGCACCCCTATTCGATAAATAAAAAGAAGTATTCCCTACTTTATGACTCTCTATGTGTCTTATCTCTTGCTTAATTTGTTAAAGTTCCCCACCCTTACCCCAAGTAAGCGGCCTAGGTCGAACACCCTTATCTCTTGCTTAATTCGTTAAAGTTCCCCACGGCCTGGGTCGAACACCCTTATCTCTTGCGTAATTCGTTAAAGTTCCCCACCCTCACCCCAAGTAAGCGGCCTGGGTCGATGATCGAGGCCGTACCCCACCAAATTAAAACATATAAAATGCAGTACATGAAAGTGAACCAAGTCGTCTCCCAACGACCAATATTTTCATTCAAAGCGAATTTTCCAGATGAACACAACAATAAAACACAGGGGGGGGGGTTGGCAGACAGATTCAGAATGCTAATCAATAGATTAATTTAAATGCTACAGTGACTAAAACCGTATTGACATCCCTGATTCAAACGCAATTTCACTTATCATAGGCCACCAAATTAACACCAACCCTGCCTTGTCTCAATCCACTAGATAATAATTCACTAAGCGAAAATTACAATCTAGCTTCATTATGCAATTAAGCAATGCACACATCCTTAAATTCGTGACAGCCAAGCTACATACATTAAGCATGAATGTATCTTAAACAAAACACATGCAAGTACTTTGTAAATTAAGCATTGACAGAATCACCATATGCATTCCACGAATTCAGAACAAAAACATGGCAGATTTCACAAAACAAGCACAACCTCATTGCATTTCACAAAGCTTCATTGCATTTTTCATCAAGGAGTCAATACACGAATTTAGCTAGACATGGAAATGAGTAATTAAATAGTTCAAAACTAAAATCACAAAAATCAGAACCAAGAACCCTAACTTATCAAATCTGAAAACGCAATTTAAGAGCAAAAATAGAGATTTCAAAGCTTAAATGGAATGCAAAACGGTGTTATCATATATAAATGCGAAAACCCCATGAATGGGTATTGTTCCAAGTCAATAAAACCCACAAAACGAACTGCCCAAGCAAGAAAACGAATTCCAAACGTAAAACCCTCAATGGGTGCTGTCAAATATGCATAAAAACGGTAAAAATGAGCCAAAAACATGAAAAAAACCGCAAGGGGGACGTCCATGGAAGCTTGGAGAACGAAAATGGAGGTTTTGAAGAGAGGTTGAAGATGATGGAGCGGCTGGACTCCTCTCATGCAGACCTAATTCGTGGTCATATCACCCATGCCACTCATATTTACAAAACTGCCACTCTGCCACTCAGATTTACAAAAATGCCACTCTGGGCCTGAAATGTTGACCCATTGACTTTGCTGACGTGGAAATGACATGGAAATGATGTGGCAATGATGTGGAAAGTCTCTTTAATTAAATATTAAAGTCCAAGCTCCAAAATTGCTTCACCCAAATACCTAAAAAATAATTAAAAACAAAAATTAGGCCAAATAATGTGAAATTAGTCCAAATTCAGAACAGTGGCCCAATAAAGCCCAACAGATGAAAAACACTCTAATGATGAACAATTAAGCACTAATCATCTGTCTAATGGGTGCACAAAGGCTAGTGGAATAGAATAAAATAATGACTCATCAAAATCGACCACACTTACCCTTTTGCACTCTTGGGCAAAATTAAAGAGTAAAGCAAAGCAAGGATATCACAAACATAACAAGAGAGACAAAAAGACACAATACAAACAGACATGACACAGACAAATGGAAACACATCTAACACAGAAGGATTCAAAGCTACAAGGTATCCATGAACATCATCCAAGCGATTGAAAACATGTCAAGTACTCAGTTCAGCTTAAGGAGAGAATTCAAAGCAACATGACCTCACGAAATATGCACTGTATCACTCAAATCTCTAGGCTACTGTTTACTCTCAAAGCACCCTTAAAAAACAAACATCAAACAGACTTGGCAAGCCTCTAGAACGAACAACCAAACCAGAAACACATGCAGGTAAAGATCAGAAGGACTTTTCAAGGTTGTAATGAGGCTGAGGACAAGGTGTGGAACATATGGATAAGTAGCTAAGCAACCAAGGAAATAGAGGAGCAGTGGGGAATAAGTCTCAATCAATCATGAAAGTAATCCCAAACACCAACACTTCCAACTTCGGTTCTCACACAATGCTCAAATCCAAACTCCTTTTTATTTCTTTTCTTTATTTTATTTTCTTTTCTTTTTGTTTTCTCTTTTTTTTTCTTTTTCTATACAAAGAACATGCAGAGAAACAACAATTTGGAAATCCCAGTTTGGTGTACAAATGAGCAATTCCAAGAACCAACAACAAGTGCGCGCACAACCACACTTGTTGTGCGCGACCACACTTAATTGAGCACCCATTCCCAAAACAATTCCAAAGCTCCAAAATTTCCTAAGGTAGGAATAATCATGGTTTTTCAAGCTAAGGGCTTGTAATGAGCTGTAAAACAATGAAAGGGTATGCAGGCTCAAAAAGGGGTATCAACAGAAATAGTTCAAGGTAGGCTCATTTGGCTATAGGCTCACAAAACAAAATTGCCTAAATCATATCCAAACATGCATGTGTATCAGGAAAGTATCAGAAAGAGTCAAGCCAAGACCACTGTGCAAGCATTCAAGAGGCGGTATCACACAACAAAGAACAGAGAGTGGCTCAAATTCTCACACAGGATAAAACAATTCCAAAAGCAACTTGACATGCAAAGACAAAGCAAGGATATCAGTTCACAGAATAACCAACAACTCATCCTCCAAAAGTGAAGTGAGTGTTCCAAACAGAAAGCAAAAACATAACACTAACTAACACAAATTAACAAAAAGGAATCAAACAAACGGAAACAACAACAGACAAACAGACCTGGACAAGTGCAATAAAAGTAAAGAAGAAGGGGAAAGAAAACTCCCTGAATCATGTTGAAACAGCAGTGGGCTCAAGCAGGGAAGTTTCCTCCACAACAGTATCTACCAAGGCAGGATTGCTGAGGAATGGCTTAAGACGATGCCCATTCACTTTGAAGCTCTTATCTGTGGACTGGCTTTTGATTTCAACTGCACCATAAGGATAAACATTACTGACAACAAAAGGACCAATCCACTTTGATCTCAACTTACCCCCCATGAGTCCAAGTCTGGAGTTATACAGTAAAACTTGCTGACCAACAACAAACTCCTTTCTAGCAATGGAGCTATCATGGAATCTCTTGGTCTTCTCCTTGTAGAACATAGAGTTCTGATATGCCTCCAAACGGATCTCATCCAACTCGTTCAACTGCAGCTTTCTTTCCTCCCCAGCTTGATCAAGAGAGCAGTTGCATGACTTGACAGCCCAATAGGCTCGATGCTCTATATCCACTGGAAGGTGGCATGGCTTACCAAAGACAACCCGATAAGGAGACATCCCTATAGGTGCCTTGTAAGCAGTCCTGTGAGCCCATAGAGCGTCCTCAAGTCTATTGCTCTAATCCTTCCTGTTGGGCTGCACAATCTTCTCCAAGATCCTCTTGATTTCTCTGTTTGAGATCTCAGCTTGCCCATTAGTTTGGGGGTGATATGGTGTAGAAAGTTTGTGCACAACCCCATACTTTTGAAGCAAAACCCCCAAGGATCTGTTGCAAAAATGGGTGCCTTGGTCACTAACAATAGCTCGAGGAACTCCAAACCTGCAAAATATGTGAGACCTAACAAAATCCACAACAACTCGGGCATCATTAGTTCTAGTGGCTTTGGCTTCCACCCATTTTGAAACATAATCAACAGCAAGATGTAAGTGAAACCAAAAGAGACAGGGAAAGGGCCCATGAAATCTATACCCCAGACGTCAAACACCTCACAAAATAGCATGGGTTGTTGAGGCATCTGTTGTCTCCAAGAAATGGCTCCTCCTGCTCGTTGGCATTCCTCACATGTGCTACAAATCCTCCACGCATCTTTGAAGATGGTGGGCCAATAAAATCCGCAATCTAGCACCTTACGAGCTGTCCTTTGTGTGCTAAGGTGACCACCAGGTGCAAATGAATGACAAAATTTGAGGACCGAGTCAATCTCATGGTCTGGAATGCATCTCCTGGTAACCTGATCACTGCACATTTTCCACAGATAGGAGTCATCCCAAATGTAATACCTAGCATTGCTCTTGAGATTATCATATTGAGCTCTGGATGCTAGGGGAGGAAAAACAGAAGCAGTAAGATAATTAACAATGTTAGCAAACCAAGGTGAGGAAGAAGTAGAGAGTGTCAACAAACTTTCATCGGGAAAGTCATCCCGGATCGGTGAAGCATCATCAGTAGACCTCTCAATCCTGCTTAGGTGGTCTGCAACTAGGTTTTGTGCTCCGCTCCTATCACGGATCTCCAAATCAAATTCTTGGAGTCAGAGCATCCATCTTATCAGCCGAGGTTTTGATTCTGCCTTCTTCAACAGGTACTTAAGAGCTGCATGGTCAGTAAACACAACAACAGGAGAACCAAGTAGATAAGATCGAAACTTTTCAAGTGAAAAAACTACTGCAAGGAGCTCTTTTTCTGTTGTGGTGTAATTTGATTGGGCAACATCTAATGTCCTGGAGGCGTAGTAGATTACCCTCGGCTGCTTATCAATCCTTTGAGCTAGAACAGCCCCTAATGCATAGTTGGATGCATCACACATAAGCTCAAATGGGGCTGTCCAGTTGGGCGCCTGAATGATTGGAGTTGTGGTCAGGGCCTTCTTGAGGCAATCAAAAGCCTCTTTGCATCCTTCATCAAAGATGAAGTCAACATCCTTTTGCAATAGGTTGGACAGTGGGAGGGCCTTCTTACTGAAGTCTTGAATGAAGCGCCTGTAAAACCCTGCATGGCCAAGAAAAGAACGAACCTCTCGCACAGAAGAGGGGTAAGGCAATTGTGAAAGAATTGAGATCTTGGCAGGGTCAACTTCAGTGCCCTTTTTTGAAATTATGTGCCCCAATACTATGCCTTGTTCTACCATGAAATGACATTTCTCAAAATTGAGAACAAGGTTAGATTGGATGCACCTGTTTAAAACTCTGTCCAAACTATCCAAACATGCATCAAATGAGGACCCATATACAGTAAAGTCGTCCATAAACACCTCTATGCATTTTTCAAGAAAATCACTAAAAATGCTTAGCATGCACCGCTGGAATGTGCCAGGGGCATTGCATAGGCCAAACGGCATCCTCCTATAGGCAAAAGTGCCAAAGGGGCAGGTGAATGTGGTTTTCTCTTGGTCCTCAGGTGCAATGTGAATTTGAAAATAACCAGAAAACCCATCAAGAAAGCAATAGTGGGACTTACCTGCCAAGCGCTCAAGCATCTGATCAATAAAAGGCAGGGGGAAGTGGTCTTTTCTGGTTTCTTGATTTAGCCTTCTGTAGTCAATGCAAACCCTCCAACTGTTTTGCACTCTTGTTGGAATCAACTCCTCTTTTTCATTCTTGACTACAGTGAGGCCAGTCTTCTTTGGAACAACATGGATAGGGCTAACCCACTGACTGTCAGAAATGGGGTAGATGATCCCAGCTTGTAGAAGCTTGGTCACCTCCTTCTTTACAACATCCGAGATGACAGGGTTGAGTCGCCTCTATGGCTGTCTCACTGGCTTTGCTCCACCTTCCAACAATATCCTGTGCATGCATGTTGATGGGCTAATACCAGGGATGTCAGCCAATGTCCATCCAATTACCTTCTTATGCTTCTTAAGAACTTGCAACAACCTCTGCTCTTGTTCAGCAGTGAGGGAGGTGGAAATGATGACAGGCAGTTTGTCCTCCTCCTCTAAGTAGACATACTTGAGGTTGTCTGGCAGTGGTTTCAACTCTAGAGTACTGGATGCTAGCTGAATATCAGGAACCAGAGGGGAGGGAGAAATGGGTTCCACAGCCTGTACCTGAGCATAACAATCAGATGCATATGTACTTCCTGCAACATGGTTAGTGCAACCTGATTGTATAACATCAAAGTGAATAGGTACAACATCCAGAGAGTCAAACTGTGTACATTCAACATTATCCACATCATATTTAGCATCATCAGAATCAAAATAAGAATGAAGAACATCAATGCATGCAAATTCAGATAACTCAGACACGGATGAATGTTTTAATGTATGCAAAGAGTGGAAATCAGAAATCAATCCATCAACAGCATCATCAATAATGTCCACGTGAAAAACAGAATGATCCTCAGAAGGATGTTTCATGGCATCCAGAATGTTGAATCGCACAACAATATCATCAAACTCCATGGACAAAGTACCTGCATGGATATCAATTTTGGTTCGTGCAGTTTTCAAAAATGGTCTGCCTAAAATGATTGGTGCAGAACCATGTGAAAATCCCTCTTCCATATCAAGAATGTAAAAATCAGCAGGGAAAATCAATTCACCAACACGAACCAAAACATCATCAACCAAACCTGCGGGGTGGGCAACACTTCTATTTGCCAACTGAATCACCACACCCGTAGGTTGCAGGGGTCCAAGAGAAAGAGATTTAAAAATAGACAGAGGCATTACATTTATTGAAGCACCAAGATCAAGCATTGCATTTTCAAATTTATTGTTACCTATGATGCAAGGTACACAAAATGTACCTGGGTCCTTGCACTTCTCAGGAATCTGAGGAACAGATTTACCTATCAATGCTGACACGTTTCTGCCCATGCTGATCTTTTCATTTCCCTTTAGCCTCTTCTTGTGCGTGCATAGCTCCTTCAAGAACTTTGCATATCTGGGAATCTGTTTAATGGCATCCAACAGAGGTATGTTCACCTCCATCTTCCTAAAAGTTTCCAAGATCTCCCTGTCAACCTCTTCCATCTTTTTTCTTGGAATGGCTCTTGGAGGGAAAGGAAGAGGTATGGAAGGTGCAGCAGTAGAGGTGGAAGGTGTAGAAGTCGCACCAGATGTGGAAGGACCAACTGCATGAGCATCACGCTTTCTCTGAAGTGTGGCAGGGTCGACTTACTTTGGAGGTGTAGGCTCGGAAGTGGGAACTTCAATGTTCTTCCCAGATCTCAAAGAAATGGCACTCACATTCCTCGGATTTTCCACCGTCTGTGATGGAAGCTTGTCAGAATTCTGAGCCTGTGCCTGGTTTAGCTGAGTGGCCATCTGCCCCATTTGATTTGTCAAACTCTGGATTGCGGCTCTAGTCTCCTGCTGAAATTGTATATTTTGAAGGGTCATCATCCTGACTAACTCCTCCAATGAAGTAGAAGAAGAAGGTGTAGGTGCAGGTGCTGCAGCAGGAGCTGGTGTGGGTACAGGTGGAACAGGAGCAGCTTGTGGTGCAGGTGCAACTCTTTGTTGTGGAGGTGGTTGCACATTTTGAAATTGTTGGGGCTGCTAGTTACCCTGGTTTCCCCATCTCAAATTAGGGTGATTCCTCCATCCTGGATTATATCTGTTGGTTGACAAATCATGGTGGTTTTGTTGTTGCTGTTGGGGCCTATTGTTGTTGAAAATATTTGCTGCATAGGCTTGAGGGGTATCCACTGGTGTAGAAGAAGAAGCCTGTTGTTGCAATGCTGGGCAAGAGTCTGTAAAGTGATTAACAGATGTACAAAGGCCACAAACTCTTGCAGCTGGAGCTCTCTGATTGGAAGCAAGTTGGTTGACCAGTGTGGTAAGAGCATCAATCTTACTCTCCAACTTCTTCGTGTACTCGGCTGCTCCTACATCATGAACACCTCTAACAACTATGGCATCACTCCTTGTGCCAAATTGTTGAGAATTTGAAGCCATGTTCTCTATCAGTTGTCTGGCTGCAGCTGGGGTTATGTTACCAAGGGCACCACCACTTGCGGCATCAATCATATTTCGATCCATGTGGTGCAAGCCTTCATAAAAATACTGCAGGAGGAGATGTTCAGAAATCTGATGATGTGGACAGCTTGAACAGAGATTCTTGAACCTCTCCCAATACTCAAAAAGGGTCTCCCCAGATTGCTGCTTGATGCCAGAAATCTCCTTCCGTATGGCTGTTGTCCTTGAAGCAGGAAAGAACTTGGCAAGGAACAATCTCTTCAGGTCATCCCAGCTTGTGATGGACGTGGGTGCTAGGTAGTACAGCCAGTCTTTCGCATTACCCTCCAAGGAATGAGGGAAAGCCTTCAAGTATACATGGTCCTCTTGTACATCTGCAGGCTTCATGGTAGAACAGACGACATGAAACTGCTTCAAGTGTTTGCACGGGTCCTCACCTGCAAGACCATGAAACTTTGGCAACAAGTGTATCAAACCAGTTTTCAGCACATATGGAACCTCCTCCTCAGGGTATTGTATGCATAAACTATCATAAGTGAACTCTGGTGCAGTGAGCTCACTCATGGTTCTCTCATGAGGTGGAGGAGGTTGAGCCATGTTATCAGTATGAAAATGCTCAGAATATACAGTATGCTCAGAATGCAAAGAATGAGGAGTGTCAGGAATGTGATGAGAATCAGAAGAATCAGGAAATGTCACTGAATATTCAGCATGCAAAGATGGATTCCTAGGATGCCTACTTCCTCTATGGAATGTCCTATCAATTTCAGGGTCAAATGGTTGTAATTCACTTGGGTTTCCCCTAGTCATGCACCAAAAAGCATTAATTGTGGTGATATTGGCATAACAAAGGGTATAACTACAAGTATACTCAAACGACCTTCAAATGACTTGAAAATTGGTAGGATATTCCTTTGAGTGGTCAAACAGAAGCACAAAAAAAATCAGATCAAAACTCAAAGCACAAGTATTTTTAACAATTTTTCAAAAGTGGAAAAAATGAAGAAAAATCATAAAAAACATTGTTGAAATGTAGAAAATGGCATTTTCTGGCGAATCTGAGTTTGCAAAAGTTTCATGGTTACAACAAGGTAGGAAATCAAATTCTACCCCAAATCCATATAAAATAATAGTGATTCTGATAACCAGAGCAAAAGTTATGGTCCTCTGAAGTTTCACTAAAAATCAGTCCAAAAATTTTTTGAATCTCTTAACTCAGACCATACCAACTGCTCTAGCTATTTTTCCTATCAAGTTCAACGTCTTAGAAGTGGGGGGAAAAATTTTCAAGTCAAAACAAGCTTCGTAGCTACCAAAACAAAAATCCAGAAGTTAAATGCCAGATTCGGACACTATTCAAACACTATTCACTACTACAAATGACACTATTCATGCGCGCCGCGACACTATTCACTACACTACACAGAAACACACAGGAATGGAAACAGGCACTGAACTTAACACAACATTAACATCACAATGAACATATACCAACTCAACCACACTTGAACTACACACACACACACCAAAACACAAAACACAAACACACTGGAAATTTTACTATGAACGAAACGATTGGTCCCCGGCAACGGCGCCAAATTTGATAGAGGCCGTACCCCACCAAATTAAAACATATAAAATGCAGTACATGAAAGTGAACCAAGTCGTCTCCCAACGACCAATATTTTCATTCAAAGCGAATTTTCCAGATGAACACAACAATAAAACACAGGGGGGGGTTGGAAGACAGATTCAGAATGCTAATCAATAGATTAATTTAAATGCTACAGTGACTAAAACCGTATTGACATCCCTGATTCAAACGCAATTTCACTTATCATAGGCCACCAAATTAACACCAACCCTGCCTTGTCTCAATCCACTAGATAATAATTCACTAAGCGAAAATTACAATCTAGCTTCATTATGCAATTAAGCAATGCACACATCCTTAAATTCGTGACAGCCAAGCTACATACATTAAGCATGAACGTATCTTAAACAAAACACATGCAAGTACTCTATAAATTAAGCATTGACAGAATCACCACATGCATTCCACGAATTCAGAACAAAAACATGGCAGATTTCACAAAACAAGCACAACCTCATTGTATTTCACAAAGCTTCATTGCATTTTTCATCAAGGAGTCAATACACGAATTTAGCTAGACATGGAAATGAGTAATTAAACACTTCAAAACTAAAATCACAAAAATCAGAACCAAGAACCCTAACTTATCAAATCTGAAAACGTAATTTAAGAGCAAAAATAGAGATTTCAAAGCTTAAATGGAATGCAAAACGGTGTTATCATATATAAATGCGAAAACCCCATGAATGGGTATTGTTCCAAGTCAATAAAACCCACAAAACGAACTACCCAAGCAAGAAAACGAATTCCAAACGTAAAACCCTCAATGGGTGCTGTCAAATATGCATAAAAACGGTAAAAATGAGCCAAAAACATGAAAAAAAACCGCAAGGGGGACGTCCATGGAAGCTTGGAGAACGAAAATGGAGGTTTTGAAGAGAGGTTGAAGATGATGGAGCGGCTGGACTCCTCTCATGCAGACCTAATTCGTGGTCATATCACCCATGCCACTCATATTTACAAAACTGCCACTCTACCACTCAGATTTACAAAAATGCCACTCTGGGCCTCAAATGTTGACCCATTAACTTTGCTGACGTGGAAATGACATGGAAATGATGTGGCAATGATGTGGAAAGTCTCTTTAATTAAATATTAAAGTCCAAGCTCCAAAATTGCTTCACCCAAATACCTAAAAAATAATTAAAAACAAAAATTAGGCCAAATAATGTGAAATTAGTCCAAATTCGGAACAGTGGCCCAATAAAGCCCAACAGATGAAAAACACTCTAATGATGAACAATTAAGCACTAATCATCTGTCTAATGGGTGCACAAAGGCTAGTGGAATAGAAGAAAATAATGACTCATCAGTCGAACACCCTTATCTCTTGCTTAATTCGTTAAAGTTCCCCACCCTTACCCCAAGTAAGCGGCCTGGGTCGAACACCCTTATCTCTTGCGTAATTCGTTAAAGTTCCCCACCGTTACCCCAAGTAAGCGGCCTAGGTCGAACTCCCTTATCTCTTGCTTAATTCGTTAAAATTCCCCACCCTTACCCCAAGTAAGCGGCCTGGGTCGAACACCCTTAACATACAATCGATTGCGTCACACATACATCACATATAATCCAAAACCGACATACACAATAACATACAAAACCTTAATTGCATTTAAACATAAGTGCAACAATGTACCAACGTAACAAAATGTACCAAATATTACAAACATAGGCTCATAATAATCTCGAATCAATTAAAGCCGAAATCCTATTCTGCTGCATCAACTGCTACCTCCTCGGCATCACCCGCCTTCTTCTCGTCCTCTACCACCTGCTGCGCTTCCTCATTCCCATTATTCTCATCCTCCTGGACCAACTTCCCATCAATAACATCCTTATTTACATCAAACCTCGAGTCCGTTACGTCCACATCTTGATGAAAAAAAGCCGCCTGCCGCAATCCTTTCTCAAACCCATTAATATGCTCCTGTATGATGTTGTTCTTCAGATCATCAAGCTCACCAACAGCTCCAACATACTTGTCCTTCAAATCATCGTAGTCCTCCTCCAACTCCCCTATACGTTTATTCAGCTTTTCCTCAGAGTCCAAGCAACGCACCCTCCATGTTACCAACCTTTTCCTCTCCGCTTCCCAATCTTCCTTTGCCTTTTCCAAAGCAGCCTTTTCCTGCTCCAGCTTATCTACCTTCCCCTACAACTCCTCCACTCTTTCCCGACCACCCTCCTTCACCTCCCTCCTATAAAGCGACCCCATTGTTCCCAAATTCCACCATTGTTCTCACAATGTGCTCCGCATCCATGTTGTCAATAGAGTTTACGATGGTGTCTGGGAGGGTAATCGAGATATCCTTCCTCACGAATATCTCCGGCAACTCGATCAGCCCAACCTCCGGCCCCTTCTCCCCACTAGACGACCCCATTCTAAGCAGGGCCGCCCTTACCTTCTTCACATCCTTTCCCTTCCCGGGTCGAGGCGGAAGCTCAGCCTTCCTCTTTGTCCCGTCGTGGATGTGCACCTCCACCACTGATTCCTGTAAGTTGGGAACATCAGTCTTCCCAGCCGCCTTGGCCTTAGCAGCCATTTCTTTCCTCAATGTCTGAAAAAGCGCCAGATTCTTCTTTCCAGACTGCGTCATATGCCCTGCAATAACACATCACAACTCGGATCAAAACAACTTAGCATTATTAACACAGCTTAAGTAATAAACATATACCTTCAATATCTATTATCGGGTGCACCGAATTATAAATCCTAACTAGGCCCTTAGTGGGCAACTTATCGACAAACTTCAACAATATCTCCACCACCTCCTTATCACTAGCCGACAACTCCTCCATTCCCATGTCTTTATACCGAGAAGGGTTGCTGGTCCAACTAAAGGGAAACTTGGTACTCCCATCCGCATTCAAAAAGTGAGCTTTGCCCCTTTCCTTGTTGACGACCTTGAAGTACCCATCCTTGAAATGCTTGAAAGACTGGGAGAAGGCATCTAGTCTACTGATGCTAGGGCGACTTATCAACGATAACCAAGTAGCCGACCGCCGAGGTCTAGTATCGTAAAAATACAAGAAAGCGTAAGGAGTGGACTCCAAGTATAAAGACTGGCACAAAATGGGGAAGGCCTGCAAATAGGCCAAACTGTTCGGATGCAGTTGTGTAGGTGCCACATTCAACGTCCGCAATACGCCCATAGTAAAATCATCTAGCGGCAATCGCACATGAAGTTGAGAGAAGTGGCACATGTACATGTAGAAAAACTTTTCAGTAGCCCCTTCCTGCCCATGGCATACCCGATCGATAGCATTGACCCTCAACAGAGAAACAATGCCCCTACTGACACCCTTGGAGATAACAGGTGTGCAATTCAACCAAGAGTTCGGTAAGCGGGACCACCTGAACAAAGACGATTGATCGCGAACATCAGTAGCCACCCACCCGTAGCCGCCTTTCACCGGCCAGTTGCTGTCCTCCAACTCTTCGGGGGGATCCTCCCGAACCTCCCTCATAACCTCCATTGGCATCCCACTTGTAACAACCCCAGAAATCGTACCCTCGTCATCAAGCCGCCTATCTTTACTCCTCTCCGACTCGGTACTCTCGCTACTACTAGACGTAGACATGCTATCACTACTAGACATACCTGGTTTTGTTTTTTCGAGAAGATGTCGATTGAAATTAGGAACTAGTCGGACAGTATTACGCGTACAAGATCTCTGAATTCAGGATTCTCGCAAATGAAACAAGTAACCCCTAATCTATTTTCAAATCCATATTTGTAGTCCACGATCCCAAAGGGCGAAAACTCTTCCTGCCAAAATAATGCTCCAGACCAATTGACACCATCATTGCGAAGGATATGACACTTAAAAACAACGGCGCCAAAACTTTTTCGATTTGACCACTGACACCCTTCACCTACCTTCTTCCGGTTACCACTTCTTAACCTTAACACTGTTCACCACACTTAAAGGCTGGGGGACTTGTGTATCACACCTAGCCGGTTCCGCTAGCATACCAACACATATCACCCTTGACCGACAACTCATATCGGACAAGGCTGGGGGATTGGTGTACCACACCTAGCCAAACTCGACCAAATAAGTAAACAATGTGTATATCAAGGCAGCCAAGTTTCCAGCCTTGGCCGAGTTAGCCTAAACTTGTACCGGTGTTAACCTAAACTAAACATCTAAAGGAACAACCTGCATCTCATATCACCAACATAAACCATCAAGACAAGTAGCCGGCCTAGACCGACTACTCCAGCATATCCGGTAAGATTAGAGCCTAGGCCGACCACTCCAATGAACTCAGTATGATAGAAGCCCCCTCACAGCCCAAGCTAGAGCCCAAGTCAAGGCCCAGCCCATGATATGGTCAGACATCATTAATGCTCTATAAATATACATGGACCCCAACAATTAAAGGTACGCATTCATTAATCACTGATTTGACTCTCTGAGAGCTTTGACTTACTTGAGCTTCGAAGACTCTTCTGCAGGTAACCCCTCCTGGGTTCAAGCTGACATGTATCGACTGGGAAGAGGCCAACTGAAGAGATAGCGGACTACATGGTAAGGTGATACTCGTGCCTAATTTATCTTATTTGTCTTTTGCAGGAACATGAACTTTTTGTACTTTGCAATTTTTGATCAATTAATGAAACAAAATGTTTGTTGATTTTTTATTATATTGTAATAAGTTTTTATATATTCTAAATTATCAATATTAAAAATAGATTTTATTGAATTATGAAATTATAAACATAGATGGATAATAATAAATGATAAAATGTTTAAATGACCATAGTTGATAATAATGATATTTATAAAGGTTCTAATATAATGTGAATTACAACGTTTTTAAGTACCAGAATTTTCATTGGATTTGTTTTCCAGCATGTAAATAACGTCATCTTTAACTGTCATCAATTACCTCCTTAAAACGTCACTTTATATAATGTCAATGTGAGTGTATGAAAATGATATTTGGAGGAAATCTATTAAGTTATATCTCAACTAATTAAAAACAATCTAAAAGGAATCCTAAGATGATGTATTAACCTAGTTCTAACTCTAAAAAAATACATAAACCATAAGTTGTATGAAATTAATGAAGCTATGCACAAATGTGATTCTAACTTTGAATTTCCTAATTTGATGGATGAAATGACATTATGAGTGAATGGAATGTATAAGTGGATGTATTATAATATTTTTTTATCTTTGTAATGGAATGAATTGATACAAAGATAAGAAAACTAAAACGGTTTGTTAAAAGTCCTCAATGAAAACCTATCTAACCTAAGTGTTTGACAAAATTCCTAAAGAACTAGAATATGGTTTTTACAATGCAATTATTCTAAACATGACCTAAACATTAAACTAACTCTAATATGCATTTAAAATTGAATGAAAGTTATAGGAATTGAAAATCGTGAGTTAAACTAGGAAAATCATAAAACTAATATTTAACATTCATGGAAAACCCATAGCCGAAGGACCAACCATAAGAGCCAAGACCAAGCATAAGCAAGAAGAATGGGCTTCATCTGTGGAAGGTTAGCCTAAGCTCTTATTCTCTTGCACCATAAGTGATTGTAATTAATAGATTAGGTTTTTGATTCCACTATGATTGTTCGTGCCATGCAAGGCCCTCACAGAGAAAAAAACCATGTAAAGATGATTAAAACCATAGCAAAGAGAGAAAAAAATCAAAAACAAGTACACAAATTTTTATACTAGTTTACTCATAACAAAGCTACATCTAGTTTGTCAAGGAAACTTGAGTCTGAATTGCACTATATTAAAAGATTTACACAATCCACAAGATTACACTTTTAAAATATGAAAATTCACAAACCAAGACTCTTGAATCCCACAATAGTCTCAACAAGCACAACAAGATCACACCTTCAAACCTGGAAAACCACTAGCTAACAACAAAAATATGAGAAAGATCAAACCTGAATGAAAACTCTCCTAAACCAAACAAAATTGCTTTAAGAAGATCAAAGATCAAACCTATATGATTTAAAGAGAGAGAAATTTCCCAGAGTTTAGAATGATTTTGCGCTCAAAATGGCAAGTGTTACCACTCTCACTGAAAAACCGTAACATAAAGCCAACTTTTTAGCATATTCAACAGGTTGATTTTTCCATTCAATTTGTTGATTTCACTTAACTTATATGAAACAGCTGATTAAAAAATAACTCAACTGTTTAAATATGTAACTAATATCACTATATATAACAACAAACCATTTAACTTGTTAAAAACTCATTCAATAGGTTAAAAGACACCAATCAGACCCTAGAAATTTATACAATGCCAAAGAGTTTACACTAAGAGCACCAATCTTCAAGCTTTGTGTTCTTTATACGAAACTTAGATTCAGCACACGCTTCAAGCTTGATCAACACGTGAATGTCCAAGTCTTCACATCTTCATCAAATTATCATAGCTTCATCACATTCCAATGCAATATGTTTTCATATATCTTCATCAAATCTTCAACATCAAATCATTTACGCTAACACTCACGTGAGTTATTTTCATCTGGCTCAGTTTCTTGTGTGCAGTTTCGCATCACCCTCCAACAGATGTTCCCCATGTAGCAGATGAGTAGGAAAACATTGAAATTATATGGTTCATATTTATTTGGACTTGGTGGAAACATTTTTGGTAAAATTCATTGAATTTTAGACTTCTTGCCCAACTTCTAACCCTGCATGTTTGGCTTATGTACTTGTCTTTCATTACCTTACCTCAATCTTATGGGTTTATGTTTAATGTAAACTAGTAGTATTCCTAATGTTTAATGTATACTAGTAGTGCTTGAAATGGACATCATATATGTCGGAAGATCTGATGTTGAGTCACTTGAGAATTTACTTCTATAAGACCCGAGAAATTTAATTAATTAAATAAAGGGTTAATTATGTTTTTAGTCCCTTAACTTTAAGTGAATTTTGGAATCAGTCTATTTTGAAACTTTGAACCAATTTAGTCCTTCATCTTTTGAAATACGTGGATTTAGTCCTTTTAATCAAATTTTGTTAAATTTATTTGACATTTCAAGCGCGTTTCACACTAGTATTTGACTTAACATTAAAGCAAAAATGTGTCAAATAGTATAAACAACTCAAATACAATCCTAAGATGCGTACGAATCATCAAATAAACCTAACAAAATTTGATTAAAAGGACTAAATCCACGTATTCCGAAAGATGAAGGACTAAATTAGTCCAAAGTTTCAAAATGGACTAATTTCAAAATTCACTAAAAGTTAAGGGACCAAAAACATATTTAACCCTTAAATAAATAAATAATTTGTAAATGCGGGTAGTGGAAGCCTTTATGTCATTCAATATTAATTGTTGTGACATGGAAAAGTAATAGCTCAAATGGTTGAGAGTACTTGGTTCTTATGAAAGGACTTGAGTTCGAGTCTTATGTAGGCCATTTGTGTGTAACATAATAAAGTGCTTGATCATGATGAGTGATAATATAATCCTAGGTTAGGGTAGTTGTCTTTTGTATTTAACTTTATTTGTATATGATTCTGTGTTGTATGACAATCGTATGATGCCTTTGTCCCTGTCAAACTCCTAAGTTGTGCGCGTTTCTGGAAATTTTCCAAAAACCGGCTAGCGGTCATGAAAACCCGCCAGGCGACGCATGTGCCTGAGCCCAATTTTTGGGGTTTATGATGAACTGCGTTGCGAACGCGTTATACCCACCAGGCAACGCGAATTGGAAATTCAAGTTCTTGGTCTGTGCTGGTTCGGGGTATCACTACGAAACTTAAATTGACTATAAATATACAATGGGTGGAAATTTAATGTGATTGAGTCAATGGAATTAAGTTTTATATGAAATTGGTATGATTCATCATATAATATGGGGTTCTTGTTCATGTTTGGATTGGGGATGAATAAAATGTGATACTTGTTTATAATTTTTGATATGTTTCAAGAAATTAATTATAAATTCAGCAAGCATGAACTCTTTATGATGTTGGAACATTAAGATTATGCCAAGTCGAATGCTGGAATTGTTGAATTGGGGTTTTAGGGTTTACGTAGGTGCAGAACAATTTGGGATTTTTCCAGAATTATACGCACTAGCTTTGTATCGCCAGGCACTAGGTTCTTGATATCTGGGCGCCACAAATTTTTCTAGTCTGCACAGTTTTCATGAAACTGTGTTTCCTGATCGTTAACCGTCAATTTTGGTGAAATTTTGATAGGTAGTCCATAACATAATGTTCCTTACTTTGAACGATGGAGATTTTATTTAGATGTCTTTAGCTAGAGATGTATGTTATGCACGATTGCTGGTTTTGAAGTCTTTAAAATGCATGAATAACCTCTTGATAATTTCAGGTAACTACTAATGTGGCATGAGTTAGAAGCATGATTAGGTTATGTTGTAAGTCTCTATGAATTTGAATGTTCCATTGGGTTAGTCACATGTTTAGAATTGGTTTATTGGTGAATGCATGTGTATCAATATAAATTAAATTTTTGCATAGGAGGTGGGAAGTGCTATATAAATTTGCATTGGTGCATAGAATCATGTTCTTAAGTTGTTATAATGTTGCTACTTTATATTTTATTTGAGCATGCTTTATTCATAAGTTGAAATTGAATGCTAACATGGATTTAAATGATGGAGTATATATATGAATATATACGGATTGATGCATGTTATATGTGGTGAATTCTATTAATAATTGAGTAATGGTATGATCTGAACTGTGAACCCATTGGGTGTATGAATGTGTTCAATTGTTATTCAGTCATGCTAATATGACTAGATAAGTGTGGTTGATGTTTTGGATTGCTTGTGGATTATTTTGGTTCATTGAGAACCTATCCAAAGTGCAAAAAAAAAAATAGTAGCCTTAACTCTACTGGCATGGCGCCTGGCGGCGCGAGGCGAGTTGTTAGGCGATAGCGGCCAAACAGAGCCCATTGGGACCGCATGGCACCTGGCGGCAAGGGTGGTTTTGCCAGGCAACTACTGTCAGAAAATGACTTTGGTTTTGTCTAGCACTTGATAGAGAAAGGGTTCCACCAGGCGATCTGTGCTGTGATTTTGCCTGGCAGTGCTTAGGTAGCGCCAGGCGATAGCACAGAGAGTAGTGTGCTCTTTTGATTTATGTTTTATGTGTTTGTGATTTGGGACTTGGACCAGGAGATGCTTGTTTGTGTCATGAGCGAGTAGGTTCATGGTTTGTGGTGAACATGTGATGATATGAGCGGGGAGGTTCATATTATGATGCTCTCTTGTGAGGATACGAGCAGGGAGGTTCGTATGTTTCGTGCTCACACTTGAGGGCTACTGCGAGCGGTGAGGTTCGTAGTTGTTGGATCACGTGTATTGGACTATGGGTCGGGAGGTTCGTAAAGTTGGACTACGAGCGGGGAGGTTCGTAAACCCAAGACCACGAGCGGGTAGGTTCGTGGAAGCATCATATATCTTGGGTCCATGCTAAAGTAATTGCTTGGTGATTTGGATGTGCGTGGCCTACGAGGCTTTGGGTGAAACCTTAAGGATGAACTTTGGTATAGGATTAACTATAAAAGTCATTATTGATGGAGAGTTGACCAAAAGGTTGACTTTTCAAGTCAAAGCTCCAAATCAATGTTTGAGCATCTTAGCATCTTGGTTTAGTGATTTGAAACATGTTTGAGCCTTCAATTATCTCATTCCAATCATTTTACAAGTTTTGAATGTGATATGCTCATTTAAGGTTTTCTAGACTAGTTATTTAGGAAAATTCACTGTTTTAGTAACTCATTAGCATCATATAACCATGTCTAGATGTTAGAATCATGCATTTTCACACTGCTACACGTTTTAACCTTGATCACACAAGCATGTGCATAATTGGCTTAGTTTTCTTACTTAAAAGTGGGGTTTGGATAGTAATTTCGTGAAACTATGATTGTTGGAGGGTCTCCACTATTTATTTTACCTATTACATCATATTGAAATGTGTTCAAAGCATTTACAACACTTGAAACTCATTTTTTGTCTTCATATGCATTTTAGGCACTCTTTACAAGCCATTTTGCACTCATTTTACTTGAACTAGTCATTTTTTAATTCTCTTTCTATTTTGTTCACTTGTTTGTTTCTAAAGCCCACTTGCATCATATTATGCATGGCCAAAGGATGAAAATACCATTTTCACACCCCATTTTAAACCCCACACACTCAATTTTAAGAAAAATCCTCATTTTAATTCTTTAAAAGTTGAGACGAGAGTGTGATATGTGTTTGCTATTTTGCATTGTTTCATTAGTATTATTGAATCGTTTTAGAGTACATTTTTCTTTCCATTTACTAACAACTAACCCTTAATCTTCTTTTTAGTAGTTTGAGACTAACTAGTTAGCCTATTTTAGCCTAGTTTTCTTGTATATAGGGAACTAACACATTAAAAGTGATTAGAGGTTGCTAAACAAAGAAATCCAACAAGGGTTCACATTTCAACCACTATAAAAGTCACTTTTGATGGAGAGTTGACCCAAAGGTTGAATTTTCAAGTCAAAGCTCCAAATCAATGTTTGAGCATCTTAGCATCTTGGTTTAGTGATTTGAAACATGTTTGAGCTTTCAATTATCTCATTCCAATCATTTTACAAGTTTTTAGTGTGATATGCTCATTTAAGGTTGTTGAGAAGAAAATAGGGTTTGAGATTAATCTCCCTTGTGTATAAACCACACATAGGGTAATCTATTTATAATGGAGAGAGGTACAATTAAAAAGAGTAACTAAAAATAAATAGAGAAAATAGAAGATATTGTTTGATATTGTGATTAACAATATCTAACCATATCTTAATAATATTAAACAATATCAAACAATATCTAACACTCCCCCTTAAGTTGGAGCATACAATCGTATGTGTCAAGCTTGTTACAAATATAATCAATTCTAGGCCCCCGTAAAGACTTAGTAAAAATATCTGCTAACTAATCACTTGAGTTAACAAACTCAATGTTGATGTCTCTAGACATGATCTTTTCCCGAATGAAATAATAATCAATCTCAATGTGTTTGGTCCTCTCATGAAAGACAAGATTAGAGCTAATATGAATAACGGCCTGATTGTCACACACAAGTGTCATTTGAGTAACATCTCCTAGCCTTTGTGTACCCATTTGATAGTTATTTAGTGCTTAATTGTTTATCTTTAGTGTATTTTCATCTATTGGACTTTATTGGGCCACTGATCCGATTTTGGGTTAATTTTACATTATTTGGCCTAATTGTCGTTTTGAATTATTTTTAGGTACTTGGGTGAAGCAATTTTGGACCTTGGACATTAATCTTTAGATGAAGAGAGTTGCCACGTCATTTCCACGTCATTTCTATGTCATCTAAGTGAATGGGCCAATATTTAAGGTTTAGTAGTGGCTTTTTTGTAATTCTGCACCTAGTAGTGGCAAAATTGATTTGACCACGGGAAGTTTAGGTCATTTTGACATGCAACCGCACATCATCTCCTCCAACCTCCATTTTTGTGTTTTGAGAGCTTTGGTGGGTGACCATGGAGGTGTTTCTTTCATTTTTCATGTTGTAGCACTCGTTTTTACCATTTTCATTCGCATTTGACAGCTCCCAATGTGGGTTTTACGTTTTGAATTCATTTGCTAGCTTGGGTATCTCATTTTGTGAATTGTATTGAGTTGGAACAACACCCATTGATGGGGTTTTCGGTTTTTATACCACAACAACATTTTTCGTTCAATTGAAGCTTTAAAATTTCTCTTTTGATGTTGAAATTGCGTTTGAATAATACCCAAGTTAGGGTTTGATGTTCTGTTTTAGTGATTCCCGTTTTGAAGGGCTTGTATGCTCCATTTCCATGTCTAGCTAAGCTTTTTGTATTGATTCCTTGAAGAAATTGAATTGAAACCATGAGGTTGATGTTTTGCAGTGCACTTTGGTTCTTGTTTTCTCTTCATCCTTTCAATTCGTAAATTTGAATGAAATGAGAATTTGTGATGCTTAATCATAGGTCCATGTTTTGTACACTTTCAGAGCCCTTGTTCATGCTTAGTGAGTTTCGGTTCTGCCATAGTTGCTTAATCTGTGTGTATGTGAAATTGAAAGAGGATGTGTGCTATGCTTCATGGCATAATGAAGTCGTGTTAATTTTGGCATATTTGATTAATTCGGGTTTCATGAGAGTAAATTGGATAAGATATTTGATTTGGTAACATGTTATTGGTGGATTTTCAGTGGAATCAAGGAATCAATACATTTTGTAATCTGTTTAATTAAGTTTTGTTATTAGATTTTAGTAATTTTGTGTTGAAATTGAATCTGCCAAACCCCTTTTTTTGGTGTTATGTTTCAATATGAAAATGAAGCTTTGAACAACAACATTGGTCATTGGGAGACGACTCTGGTTGGTTACCATGTATTGCATTTAATCTATTTTAATTTGGTGGGATACGACCTCTATCATAGATATTCTATTAGAAGGAGATCCTGCCCAATCAACATCTGAATAGCAAACAACTCTTGTATGGTAATTAGAACCATATAACAATCCTTTTCAAGGGGATATCTTAATATACGAATGATTGCTTTCCAATGATCTTCACATGGTGAATTAAGAAATTGGCTTACCACATTGACTATAAGATAATTCAATTTCCCAACCAATCTTCTATACTGCTCAGTATCAGATATAGGCTCCCCCTAATTTGGTAGTTTAGTACTGGGATTCATGGATGTATCAACAAACTTTGAACTCACCAACCCAGTTTCCTCTAGAATATCCATGGCATACTTTCTCTGAGATATAACAATACCATCATTGGACTGTGCCACCTCAATACCCAAGAAATATCTGAGTTTGCGAAGATCTTTGGTCTGAAAATGGTGACAGAGATGTTGTTTCAACTAAGAGATGCCATGGTTGTTACTCGCTATAAGAACGATGTCATCAATATATACTATCAAGTAAACACATCCAGCACTCGAGTGTTGATAAAAGACAAAATGATCTGCTTCACACCAAGTCATGCCAAATTGCTAAACAACATTGCTAAACTTTCCAAACCAAGCCCTAGGAGATTGTTTTAGGCCATATAGGGATTTGCGAAGACGACATACCATCCTAGAAGACTCCCCCTAAGCAACAAACCTAGGAGGTTACTCCATACAGATTTCTTCTTCTAAATCACCATTGAGGAAAGCATTTTTTACATCCAGTTGATAAAAAATCCATTGTTGAAGAGCAGCCATGGCGATAAATAAACGAACAAAAGCCATCTTTGCCACGGGGGAAAATGTATCTCCATAATCCAACCAAAAACTTTGAGTATAACCTTTGGCCACAAGACGAGCTTTGAGGCGATCAATAGTACCATCAGATCCAACTTTGATAGCAAACACCCACCTGCAACCAATAACAGATTTCCCAAATGGTAACGAGACTAGTTCCCAAGTTCCACTGTTATGAAGAGCACTTAGTTCATCTGTCATGGCTTGACACCAACCAAGATGAGCTTAAGCTTCACGAACAGCTTTTGGAATGGTCATAGAAGAAAGAGAGGAAAGACACGTATAAAAAGGTAATGACAAGTGATGATAACTCAAAGCAATATAATGGGGAGAGGGATTACAGGTAGAACGCATACCTTTTCGGAGGGTAATAGAAAGGTCAGACTTAGGTGTCAAAGCCGACAGAGACAAAGTAGTGGGCACTTGAGTGGAGTCACACGGTGGTGGTTGTGATCAGTTTTGATGACTATAAACCTGAAGAGGATCTGGAGGAGAAACTGACTATTGTCGCAACCGAAAATGGCGACGGGACGACGAACCAAAAATGAAATTTGAAGAAAAAACAGAGTTTGGAGTCGCCACCATAGTTTATTTTGGAAAACTAAGGAAAACCTAAAAGGATAAAACAAGGTCTGCGAAAATCCAGATTTTGGGTCCGGGAGTCGGTTACGCATGGGGAAGGTATTAGCACCCCACAACGTCCGTCCTAAGACAATACCTTTAATTAAATGTGCAAAAGTTATCTGGTTTTTCAAAATATTTATTTTCTCGCAAAATAATAATAAATGAATTTACAAAAGAAACCAAAATATTTTTTTCGTTTTTTGGGCCCGACGAGGATTAATCCTCGCTCCTACGTATCTCCATTCACAATGGAGAATCAGGGTTACGTAGTTCTTTATGAAAAAAACTATTTGGAAAAACTATTTGAAATATGATTTAATTTTTTTAATATTTTTGAAAACCTTTTTATTTAAATTTTTAGTATTATTTTAATATTGGTGTCACGCGACGCGAGCATTCGGACAGACATTGAAATAAATTCTTTTATTCTAATCTTTTATTTTTTATTTTTTTTAATCATTTATAAATTTTTAATATTTTTTTTAAAGTTATTTTAGAGTAGTTGTGGATGTAACATCCCATTTAAATAATAACATAATTAAATGAAATCTTACACCGGATAATATAAAGAGCCAAGTTGTGGAGTATAAGGTCACTCCTTACAGTTATCCAAGGTACTTAAAAGAAAATACTAAAGCTCACTACAATGCCTACAACCCAAAAGGAGTAAGAGATAGCCAGTATTCGAAATAAAGCCTTAGGGACAATACAATACACGGGCCTTAGCCCTAAAGAAAAGCCCAAATAAAACGTGAAGTCCAACCCAAGTAGACTATGCAGCGAAATCATCTCTCCCCTGTTGACCACGAGTACCTCTCGCATTTGATATACTTTCACAGTCCAATATGCAGCCCAAAAAATTGATGATCATCGCAAAGGTAGAAGAACAACATACAAGGCAATCAAACAAGCAAAGGGTATGCTAGAGGCAAAAAGATTTCATCATGCAATCAGATATACTTTCACAGTCCAATATACACACATCATCCAAGCATGTTATGACCTTCCAAACAATACACTAAGACTCGACTCAACTCATCCGGATACATATAACCTGGTCGGATTCAGCGGATGCTTGCACTTGTGGTGGATACCTCTACTCACCCCCGAGCTATGTGTTACAAGTGTTACAATGAATCAATTCCCTCACACACAAGGTTAGCCCTTGATGAGTTTCAGGCCTCTTGTTACTCTCACCATAGGAGTCAGTCTGCTCTAAGTGAGACTAACTGACTCCTTAGAGTGTCAGGATGCAATCGTTACCTTGAATCCTTACCAAGTTATATAGATGGGGCACCACCATAGACACCCACTAATAAGGGCCATGGAATTACGTCCCGGCCACTGAAGCACAACCCTGAGGTCTCACCTAGAAACTCCAAGGAATTATGCACTGACTCATACCAAATATATTCATACAACCAAGTAACAGTAATCATGCATTCCAACCTCGGGTCAACATCTGTAACCAAATTCCCATTCGTATTCCATGTTGTACCATACCACCTCATTCACCAATTTCATGAATGTAGAGTTTCATCTCATATCAATACCATTGCCATTTCAATAACATCCATCTCATTCACTTTACATGCTAAGGCCACATCAATATATCAATTCAACCCATACCACATATATTTCATGCCATTTCTCATACTTCATACTTAAAACACATCAATCAACCAAACAATTTATAACACTCAATTGAAGAAAACAGTGAGGCCCATAATGCATCTCGCTCAGGCCAGAAGCCCTCGCTCAGGCGAGAGGAGTTCCCTCGCTTAAGCGGCAGAAAAACTGGGCCTTACAGTGGATGTCATTGCGACGTGAGCAACCAAATAAATATAAAAGAGTAAACAAAGAAAACTATTTTTTATTTTTAGATCATTTGTATATATATATATAGAAAGGAAAAAAAAAAGTCTAAATTGGATGTCTTGCGATGGGAGAAGCCTGGCAGACAATAAAGAAAGGGGAAAAATATTTTTTATGATTTAAAAAAAAAGAATGAAAATTGAAAAAAATTTAATCAAAAGATGAAAGAATTGAGAGTGATGTACCTTAAAAATTTTCAATATCTCCTCACCTTTTCTCTTTTCATTTTGTTTTTGCTTCCTTTTTCTACTATTTTTGTGTTTGTTTTTCCAATAGAGATAAAGATGAGAGGTGTCTATATGGGTGGTAATGGGAGGAAGAGAGAGTGTAAAGAATGTTTTCTTCTTTTTTTTCCTACCTCCTTCAATGTGTTTTTTTTAAAGAGAGATGAGAAAGGAGGTGTGTATGTGGGAGTGGTGATGGGAAATAATTAGAGAAGTGTAGAGTTTTTTTTTCTTTTTTTTTGTATGACAGAGTGTATATTTATACTCACACCTTGCAATATCAATGCAATCTCAGCCTTAATTGTAATGAATAATATAAGAAATCAATTGGTCATGATAACATCATATTATGGGAATCAAATCATAGTAAATCAAAGCATAATGTCAATCAAGATCAATAATATTGATTCTAATCATTAACAAATCAGAGCACAAAATCAATTCCAATTAGTGGTATTGATTCTTATCATTTGAAGAGATATTGCTTTTAAAATCATATCACTAATTTCTCTTTTCTCTATCACGAACAAAAGAGTATACAATATTTGAGTTGTTGGGCTCATGAAAAGGAGTGTGATAATTAATAACAAATTGGCTCTTCCTTTTGTTTTCCCTTCTATTTTTTTGAAATTCTCCTTTTTCTTTTTTTTTTCGAAAATTAAAGTTTGAAAATCTATGAAGAAAATTTGATTTCACATTTTTTTTTTATTTTCCATTAACTAAAAACCTTTTTTTTTGAAAAGAAATTTATTCACCCGAACGAAATTGGGTGTTGAAAAATGTGGAGCAGGAACTGATGGTGAAGAAGACACAGTAAGAGGGTCACAAATAATAGGTACTTTAAAGGTACTAGGAGAATTGTCAGGATTGGATGGAGTAAGAGGTGAAGATTGACTCATAAAATAAAGGGAGAACTCATCAAAGGTGACATCTATAGACACAAAATAACGGTTAAGAAAAGGAGAAAAAACATTTGTATCCTTTTTGTGATCTTGTAAACCTTAAGAAAACACACTTATGTGATTTAGGAGAAAGCTTGTCAAGGCCAGGACTAAATTTATGAACAAAACATGTAGACCTGAAAACTCTTAGAGGTAAGGGATGAAAAGGTTCATGAGGGAATAAAATGGAATGAGGTATGGTATTCTTTAAAACCGAAGAATGCATGCAATTAATGAGATAACAAGCAGAAAAAATAGCATCACCCCAAAAATGTTCAAGAACCTCTCCATGAATTAAAAGAGTGTGAGTTGTTTCAATAAGATTTCTATTTTTACGTTCACCTACACCATTTTGTTGAGGGGTATAAGCATAAGAAGTTTGATGTAGAATACCGTGAGAAGCCATAAATTGTTTAAAAGAATGAGAAATATATTCACGGCCATTATCACTGCACAAAACTCTAATAGAAACACTGAATTGAGTTTTAATTTCATAAAAAAATATTGAAAGATATGAAATAATTCCGAACGATGTTTCATTAAAAATAACCAAGTACATCTGGAATAATCATCAATGAAACTAACAAAGTATTGAAAACCTAAAGTACACTTAACACGGCTAGCACCCCAAATGTAAGAGTGAACCAAGGCAAAAGGGGACGAAGCATCACATGTGACACTACGAGGAAAGGAAGTACGACTATGCTTGCCTAATTGACACGACTCACACACTAAACGAGGTAACTTGGACAAAGTAGGGACAAGCTGCTGTAACTTGGCAAGGCTTGGATGACCTAACTAAGCATGAAGAAGAGAGGGAGACTCCATAACTACACCAACGTGTGTAGTGAGACTCACATTCTGTGCCAATCACCTGTTTCAAACTCTGGTCCTATAAACACACAAAATTGTTGGTAAAAGAAACAACACAATCAAGAGAACGAGTTAGATGACTGATGAACAACAGGTTAAAAGGAGACCCAAGGACATAAAAAATATTATCAATGGTTAAAGAAGGGAAAAGTTTAACAATGCCAACACCATGAGATGAGACTCTAGAACCATCGACTAGTGTAACAAAAGGTAAAGGATTAGGAGAGGATAAAGAAGAGAACAAAGTTTTGTTACCAGTAATATGATCAGTGGCTCCTGAATCAAAAACCCAAGGACTAGGAGAAGAAGATCGAGTAAGACCAACAAAAGATGTACTTGTGTAAGCGACAGATGCAGTGGAACTAGAAGATTGTTGATCCTTATACCATTTAAGAAATTTGTTGAACATAGCAGGTGTATCAGATGAAACAAAAGAAGGAGGATCCCTAGTAGACGAAGGTGGGGAAAGGTTGGTCTAAAAAGCTGCAGCAAAGCGAGGAGGACGACCATGCAATGCATAACACTTGTCAATCTTGTGAACTGGCTTGCCACAATGTTCACACTTATGTAATGCATAACACTTGTCAATCTTGTGACCGATCTTGCCACAATGTTCACACTTAGGACGCCTTTTCCCTATTTGCAAGGGCGAGTCCGGTCATCACGGTGTGATACCAACGCAGAAGAATCATCAATAGAAGCAAGTGTATCAGTGTTGGGTTGTTCTGGTACACGCAAAAGAGTATAGCAGGTTGAAATCAAGGTGGGGACAATCGGGTAACCCAAAATTTGATCACGAATATGTGAATATTTATCAGCAAGCCCGTGTAATGCGTCGAGCATAAAGAACTTTGAGCGTTGCTCGATCACTGTGGCAGGGTCGGGGGAAGGAGGCAATAACTCATTGAACTCATGAAAAAGAGTATCAGTTTTGCCCATATAATCAGTCATTGAGGTTTGATGTATAGAGGAAATAAGATATGCAAATTTAGAACATACACCATAGAGACGTTAAGTATCATTGGTGTATAATAACTTGGCATGCTCCCATATTTGAGTACATGTTTCGTAGGAACGAAAGAGTTAAGAACCACACATAATTGAGCATCAATGGTTTCCCAACAGTCGGCCTCAGCAGGAGTGAGAGTAGGTGCTTTCGAGGAAAGATGATCAACATACCTTTGACTCTTAAGCCATAATCGGACATCTAATGACCATGTGGCATAATTAGGGCCAGTTAACTTATTAACGGATAAGTGTACATTAACATAGTTAGTGTAAATGGACGGGTCAGACACACCATAAGAGATTGCCAAACTGGAAGAGGCAGCGAAAGACACCATGGAGGAACTAGAAGAGGCATGACTTTGAATGGCGTGTGAGGGAGCGTTGTTGCTTCAATGGCGATGATTCCGGTGGTGTTAAGGTTGCCTGGCCGGGACGATTAGAACCGTATGGTCACCAATCGGAACTAAAACTCTGGCGACGGCTCTGGCGCTGGCGGCTGCTCCGGCAACGGTGGAGGTGGCGACGACGACGGCGATAGTTCCAACGGTGGCGACAGTGGTTGCAGCGACAAGGGCAATGAAAAAAAATGCTAAAAAATACCTTAAGCTTTAGATACCTTGTTGAGAAGATACAAAATATGATTTAAGATTAATCTCCCTTGTGTGTAAATCACACATAGGGTAATCTATTTATAATAAAGAGAGGTACAATTAAAAAGAGTAACTGAAAATAAATAGAGTAAATAAAAGATATTTTTTTATATTGTGATTAACAATTTCTAACAATATCTTAATAATATCAAACAATATCTAACATAGGTTTTCTAGATCACCTAGAATTAGGATTTTTATTCTCCACTAGTTCTTTAGGAAAATTCACTATTTTAGTAACTCATTAGCATCATATTAACCATGTCTATATGTTAGAATCATGCATTTGCACACTGCTACAGGTTTTGAACCTGGATCACACAAGCATGTGCATAATTAGCTTACTTTTCTTACTTGAAGGTGGGGTTTGGATAGTGGTTTCGTGAAACTATGATTGGTGGAGGGTCCTCACTGTTTATTTTACCTATTACATCATATTGAAACATGTTCAAAGCATTTACAACACTTGAAACTCATTGTTTGTCTTCATATGCATTTTAGGCACTATTTACAGGCCATTTTACACTCACTTTACTTGTTTCATCTTTGATTTTGCTTTTCTATGAATTTTTATGATTCTTTGCAATTTAGTATGTTGGTTTAGTATAGGATATCCTTGAATCATCTATGACTCAATTTCATGCATTTTGGAATTTTTTACCCATTAACTAGTTTTTAGGTATTTTCGACTTCCTTAATATTCTGTACAAACACTTGTGTTTACACTCAATTTGCATCATACTTTACATCTTCAAATAGTTAAACCACGAATGGAAGCATCACATTTATTCAGAACACAAAATCTGCACCAAATTTCTTATGCTGTAAAATGTGCATAAAATCTGCACCAATGTTATTGCATGTGTTGCCAAGTTTGGTTCAACACATGATTTTGAGAATTGGAGCTATAACACTGCATTTCATCAAACAGTTTTCTATTTTTTATTAAGTAGACATTTTAGGTAGAATTGAGGTGTGAAACCTCTTCCATTCATGTCTCTTCAGAGTTCTATAGGTTCATGATGGATATTATAGCATTTCTTCATCATTTGCATATTAATTTGAGTACTAGTTTATAGTAGCATTAATTTTCCTGCATCTGCTCTTATATTTTTACACTTACTTAGACACTTTGTTCATATTGTCTTTCATTAGTTTACTACAACTCTATTTTTAGCTTATTATGAAATGCATTCTAGGTTTGATTAGGTTAAATTTTGCACTTCTTTTTAATTGAAGTGGTTATCCTAGTTTTCAGCATTCTTTTATCAATTAGACTTTGCTTAGATAATAACTTTGTTTTTTATATAGGTGAATTAAACAAGATGTGGCATGTTCTAGCAACATGGAGAAGAAACTTTCAGAGCACAAGAAAGAGTTGAAAGGTGGCACATGACAACATGTTTGAAGCAGAAAACTGGTATTATGTAGTTTTCATGCTCCTTTTGACATCTAAATACAACTCTTTTGCCAAATTACTAATAATTTAGAAAAACATTATATCTGTTGATGTGAATGGGAGCTAATATAGGATACATATATTTGTTGAAGCCCACGATTCATGCAAGAAGTCATTAAGTAGACTACAAGCTAAAGATGCATCAGCAATAACTCAAGCAAACAGAGCATAGGAAAGAGTAAAAATGTTTGAAAAAAGTTTAGGGAGAGTGGTGGGTACCTTGTATGGCCAAGCAACAACGCTGACTTTGTTGGATCCTTCCAAATTAGATGTGATGAAAGGGAATAATCTTGAATGAAGAAGGAAAATATGTAGCTTTGTAAGATAAGTTGGATACTTTAGAAAATTTGTTTAAGGCCCCTCTAAAATTTTAATGTAATTAACTACATTAATTTAGTAGAATCAACATTGAATTGGACAAACCAATGTCGATAAAGTTTTAAATAGATGAAAAAATATGCAATGACTTCATATGTATTAACATTCAAAATCTAAAAGGGAGAATTGAAGGCGGCCTTTTTTATACTTCCATACAGATCAATGTTCAGTGCAGTGGTGGTTTGGTGCAGTGGTGCAGAATAAAGTTTACAAATGCAGAATGCCACTAAAATAGGAGCTGGCCATGACCAATTTGTTCTAAGCTAATAAGATGCAAGAATTTAAGGCCTAAAGTCTGAAATGGACATTGCAAGATGCAAATGAATGACTATATGCTTGACCAAGTATACATCGCTTGTTTTGGACATCAAACAAAACCATCTTAGCCTTGAAAAGGGGAAGCATGCGTAGAAACCCCGCAATTATAATTCCATATGCCATATATCAAACAATTGGAAGCCAATAACAAGCCATGCAAGAGAAAGCAACAATTGAAACATAAGCAAGGGAAAAGTCTGATATTGCTCAAGTATTATAAAACTTAAAGAGTGAAATAGAAGGTATCACATTATGCATCAATCAATTTAATCCAATGACCGTGGTATTTGGCAAACATTGGCAAACACACCGTGAGATGGTCGGAGAATGCACGAGAATCCAACGACAACCCCTACTAATAATAAAATCAGAGTGAGATGGTCGGAGAACGCACTTGCTGGGAAGACCTACACAAATCACTGTGTTCCCTCAACCCACGAACACGACGAGGGTCGACAACATAGTCAATGGCAGCGACAACGTTCACAGCACCGGCAAAGTGAAATTACGGTAGGGTAGCCGGCGATGGTGGATCGATTTAGGGTGACAGATCTCGTGTTTTCACGTTTTCGGGGTAAACTGGAATAGGGGGAGGAAGAAATTGAAATGCGATTCTGATATTAGTTATTTATTTACCGAAGGATTTTATCCATCGGTAATGGCACAAAATTCGTCAGTAAATAACAGAGCAATTTAATATGGACATTACCGACGTATTATTCCACTGGTCTATGCCTGACAATTCTTTCCTTGACATTATCAACGGATATATTCGTCGATAATGTATTAGGGATGGGTGTTAATTATTTTGGCAAAAAATTGAAAAATTCTCTTGACCTAAACTGAAATAGAGAACATTTAGGCGAGAAAATTGTTCCCATGATCCTGGGAGTCAACCTTTAATTTAAAGGCAAAGTAGTAACAAAAATAATATTCGACTGGTCAAAATATCTTAATAGAATATCAACTAGTAACAAGACAATTTAGGCCTAATTCTCGGGCCCATAAACTTTATGTCATCTTTGGGATGTGTTATCCATCTTCATGAATCAGGTCAGGCTAGGACAACAAGGACAGTACAAATTCATATCATATGTGTGGGTCATTTTGATTTTTAAATCCATCGAGGTCTAATCCTTTTTATGTCATTTTCTCTAGTTCGGCTTTTGCAAAAATAACAAAAATATATGTTCAAATGAGTTTTCAAAACTTCACCATATACATCCATTTGAGTGTGCTTACTTTGCATATTTGAGTTCATACTTGTCATTAGTTCATTGACAAGTTCTTAAAGTTAAGTTTCTTTTATGTTCTGTTGAGTTTCATGCTCTATTTATTATTCTAATAGGTTTCTTTCCGTTTTGTGCTTCGTGTTCTTTTTTAGCTTTGAAAAGAAATATATAATCTATTTTTTTTATGTAGTGGCCACGGTTTTGATTTCAAAATGAGAGAAAATAGTTTACAAAAGATAAAAAATAAAATGCTACAAAAGAAGTACAAAAATAGAAAAGAAAAAATAATGAAAATATGTTCGCCACTTTACGCCTCAACCTTCTTTCAAACTTTCGGCACCTCCACTCCTCGGCCATATTTTTTAGAGTGGAACTGTTAGCACAAGTCTTGCATTTGAAGAAGCAAGTGCATGAGATCATATGAGGTTGATGGAAAATTAATGAAGATGCATTGATCATCAAGCTAGGGATCTGCTAAATCTGCAATTAACTTAAAGATCATGGAGCTTGTTGTTTGTATTGTATTCGTAGACCATATAACATAGGTTAGATGTCGTTTTGTCTTGGGTGTGCCCTTTTTAATCTATTAAAAATGTTTTTAACAAGTTAAAAAGTTTGTTACATATAGTTTTGGTATGAATGTATCAATTAGTTGAATTATTATTCAATTGAATGATTTCACTTAAGTTAAGTGAAATCAACAGATTATAAAAAAAAATCAACCTGTTGAATTCACTTATGACCAAGCTATATAAGTTGCTTTTTAGAGAGATGAGACAAAACTTGAGATTTTTTATCGCAAAAAATAGTGATACGAATTTGGAAACTCTTTTTCTCTGGATTACACATTATGCAGTTGTTGATTGATCTTGGTTTATCTTTGAAGCATTTTTTCTTGGTTGAAGCATGAAGAAGACGTGTTTGCCTAGCTAGGGAGAGCCTCCAGCAAGTCTGGTTGTTCTTGTGCTTCTGCATTGTTCCTGGTCTGATTTCAGGTATGTAAGTTGGATTCTTATAGTGTTAGAGATAAGATTCTTGTGGGATTCAAGAATGTTAGTGTCTTGCTTTATTCAAAAGTGTAATCTATGAGTGATTTTGTAAAACTTTTAATATAGTGAATGATCAAGCCCTGTTTATCCTAATAAGCTGGATGTAGCTTTGTGATGTGTGATCATATCTCCCTTATCTTGTTTATCATCTAACTCTCAAGAAAAAAAATTAAATCAATCTTTGTAAGGTGTGCATGTGTTTTCACGTTATCTGGTAATACAACTAAGTTAGATATATTGATTGGAACATATCTTGGTTGATAAAGCATGTTGTTTGAGTGAGTTTCATGCATTTCACGTTTCTGCATAATTTCCCAAAATACCAGCTGATTGATTTTAAATTTTAACCTGTTAAATCATATTGCATGAACAACTTAATCTATTGTTTTTATGGTTTTAATCAGTTGAAAGTGTATAGTTATGCAATACTTGCATTCTGAATTTGTGGTCAGTTTGATTCAACGAAAATGGGCTTTAAGTTTTTAAAAAGTAAACATAGTATTATAAATCCAATTCAACCTCCCCTTCTTGGCTAAACTATCCATTTTGATACATACAATTGGTATCTAGAGCAAGGTTCTTGAATGTTATTCAAGTTTGATCCTAAAATTGTTTAAATGGCTAAAAACAAGCTTCCTTTTGTAAAAGGTTCCTCCATACATAGCCCAACTATGTTTAGTGGTGTTAACTACCAGTTTTAGAAAATTTTAACAAAAAGTTTCACTAAGTCAATTGATCAAGGCATTTGGGATGCAATTATGAATGAAACTTACACTATTAAACATGTTGTTGATAATAAGCAGGTTGACAAGCCATAGAATCAATGGAAAGAAGAGGAAAGAAGGCATGCTCAATATTATTGTACAACAAAGAATATCCTTACCTTTTTACTGAACATGGATGAGTTCTTTAGAGTCTCTCAATGCAAAAGTGCAAAAGACATGTGGGATGTGCTTGAAGTCACTCATAAGAGAACAAATGGTGTGAAAAGAGTAAGGAAGCATGCCTTGATCCAAGAATATGAGTTGTTCAAGATGCAACAAGGAGAATCAATAACTGAAGTGCAAAATAGATTCACAAATATTGCCTCAAATTGATAAAGAAGAGCTAAGCCTCAAATTGCTAATGTGTCTTGATAGGAGTTGGTATCCTAAGCTCACGACTATCTCAAAATCAAGGGATTTATCCACTATGACTACATCTGCAATGTTTGGTATGCTAAGGGAACACGAAATTAAGATGCAAAGGCTAAATGAGAAAGAGTCAACTGAGAAAAAGGTAAAGAATATAGCCTAGAAGACTAACACCAAAACCAATGATGAACCCAAGGAGGAGATGGCTCAATCAAGTGTCAAAGAGAACTTGAATCTACTTGTTAAGAGGTTTGGAAATTATCTCAAGAGGAAAGGCAATAAAGGTAATAAAAAGAGGTAGACTCCTAGTTTCTCTTGTTATAATTGTGGAAAAGAAGGACATATCAAAATTGAATGTCCAAATATTAACAAAGTTAATTAGCTATAATTAGAATTAGCCAATTTAAGAACTGATTTCGAACTCCTAGATATGATTTACAGTAATTCAACATGTTATTGTGAAAATCAACTAGCTTCAAAACCTTGTGAAAACTGCACTGTTTTGAAAAAATCAAGTTAAATACCTTTTTGTCAAAACTTGATTTCATCCGAACAAATAAAATGATTTTCGAAAATAAAAAATATTAAATAGTAAATAATGATAATAAAAATTAAATTAAATGAAATAAGGTGTATGAAGAGAAAATTAAATTTTCTTTAGAAGGTTAATTAGTTATCTTAATCAAGAATTAAAAAGATAATAAATAAAAATTATTTTGGGCCCAACTTTTATAATTCATATAAAAATCCAATTTATGTTAATTGTACCCTATTGTTCTTATTCTTCCCATTTTTTAGCAACCCAATATCTCTTTTATTTTCATACTCGCTTACTCTTTTTTTATACCTCTACACCTAACACACACACACACACTAAACACCAATCACAAACCAACCCACACACCAGACCCATTTTCTAAAACTAACCCTCCTTCACACTACACTAAACTCACTAATTCACCTCACTCACAAACTCAGACACCATGCACAGACTAACCTGCCACTTCACTCATGCGCACATTACAACACCAACGTACACACTAGCACCACCTCACAATCACTCACCACTCACGCACACATTAACTTGCCACCTCACCCACACACATTACACACCATTCACACCTCACCTTAGATTTACTCGCCAACAAAACACCACACACCTTATATTATTTTTAATTAAAAATATAATATTTTAAACTTACCGTGTATTACCCAGAGAACTCTTTTTTTTCCAAGTAAAAAAAAACCTTGAAACCTCACCTCACTCTCAAACCCTCACCTCGCTCGAACCCTCACCTCACTCTCGAACCCTCACCTCGCTCGAACCCTCACCTCACTCTCGAACCCTCACCTCACCCTCGAACCCTCACACCCACCGGAAACACTCTGTCATCGAAAACCTTCACAGTCACCGAAAACCTCCACACTCCGTCGTAGACACAAGAAATTGGCAGCAACCTCCATCCTACGCAGCAACGTCGACCTTCATCGTTGACTCAGGCAATGTGACTCTGTGGCAGCAACGCATCCCAATGAGGTTGAGTTTCATACTCCAACCCTGTCCAAAACGACATTCATGTTAACAAATCAAAACCCCCTTCATAAACAGTAACTTTGCGCACAATAAGGAATCTAAAACCTCCACGATTTGGGAAAGAATTATAAGTGATGGGTTTATAGTTTTACGTTTTGGGGATCTATGTTGGTGACTAACCGTTTTCTTTATTATTTTAGTTCTGTTTGAGTTATTTTTTAGGCTTTCAAGTTTATGTGGTTTTGTCATGATACAGGTTGTTGCATCTGCAGATTGTGCTGGGGCGTTGGGTGTGCTTGAGATTTGCAACATTTACTGGTATTCCTTTAATCATTGTGCTATATGGTGTAGATGTGTTTGCTTGTAAATGATGGTCTTGGGATGGATATTGTTTTTAACTTAGCTTAATCAAACTAGAGATTAATGCTTAGCTGATATCAAGCATTGTGTTGAACTTGGGTAGTTTTTTTGGTAGACTATTTATGACATAGCATGATGGGATTCTTGACAGTTGAAGAAAACATTCTATTCTAATTTATCTTGTTCATTTCCTGTAACTTTTGCAAGATGGTGATGATGTAATAGGCTTTACAAATTCTATAAACAGGTACGCCACTTATGATGTACTAATTGCATCTGAAAATTCAATAAATAGTGCTTTCTAATTTCTTGATTTTATAGAGCTGAGTAATAGTTATAAGAGAATATGGTTTAGCTAATTGCTTAGATGGGTTGAAACCATATTTACCTATTGAATCATACGATTTAGACACAATGAAAAATATCTTGACATACATAGAGTGAATGCGTAATATTGTATTCCATACGCATAAATCTGATAGTAATAATTTTAAACCACGAATTGATCACAAATCATTATAATCATAATTTTATGGACCAAACTTGTGGAGTTAATGCGTAATATTCTGTTTTTATCTCATTTGAAATGACTCATGAGTGCAACAAAACTCACAATCTCTTTGCATATCAATCAATAATAGAAATTCCTTGAAATGGGCACTACTAATGATTAGGGGTCCATTAAAATATTATTTGACAAATAAATGGGAAAATACACATCTTAGGTAAATATTTGCAGTGCAGAAACAAATTATGTCATAAAATAGTGCCTTTGCAGTGTAGAAACAAATCGGTAACTATTTTTTATTAAACCTGCACATGATTGGTATTGGCCTATATTGTGAGGGGGATTGAGAGAAGAAGTAGGAAAGTTGCAGCGGAACAAAACCTTTCAATTAAACATTATTGATTTCGCATAACTAAAATTGAGGAGGTATGATTGTTAAATAGGATGGTCGAGGGAGGTTAAGGGGGTCTCATTTTTGTGAAATTAAGCTGAAGAGATATTAGGCCTCACAAGGCCATTTCTTTATTCAACATCCATGCATATCTAGTTCTGTTGTCACTCTAGTGCTGAACTGGGATTAGAGTTCTTGAATAAAGTACATTATTTTCCTACTCTACTGGTGCCAGCGTTAGTCTGCATGTAACAGATGTCTAGTGAAGAGATGTGTGTGGTATATGAATTTTTAACATTTTATCATTTTTGTTAATCTTATGAAGGATCTCTTTCTAATTAATACTTTTTTGTTTCTATTGCAAATTTTATGACTTTTCATGTTGTGGCCTAATCAATCTTTCATTAAGTATATGATAGGGTTTGATTTTTGGTTTGTATATGTATAGGAAAGTTTTATTGTAAAATGATATATAAAAAGTTGATTGTAATGACTTACTGCTATATGTCCTAGGTGTGTCAATTTTTCTTAGATCACAATTTTGATACTCATGCACTTATCTATCCCTTTTCTTTTTGTGGACAGAGTTGCACCATCTGAGGTCCTAGCTTGGTTTTTTGTTGATGAGAAGGTTAAAGTTCTGGTCCTAAAGTCACACTTTCTTGATAAAATTTCTTTAAGGTACTACATTGCTGACTTTTTTGACTGATATCTCTTATTTTTGGTTTACATCCATTTGTTACTGTTTATAAGTAAACAATCCAAACTACTACAAAACTCAAGTAAAACTACATGGTTAACTATTCTAACTCCTAAAACTATAAAAATAAGATTCAACTAAGTAATGTATAACTAGGCTAGTTAATTATTCAAGTGTAAATGAAGACTGTTGTGTTTTGACAATTATAGCTCTACACAAATGTACTTTGATGTCCATTAGCCTCCCCCACTGTTGTCATATCCATTTGAGCTTCAATGCAAAAGTCAACTATAAAATAAATTATGTGGATTTTTGCCAAAACTAGTGTAGATTTCACCTCTTTGCTGATTCTTTTCACTTTGTTCTCTTGATCACTAATCTTGTATCAACTTTAAAGCACTGGCCTACATTCCATTTCACTGCACCTCTTTGCTGGTTGGAAACATTATTTATTCAAAACTACTCAAACTAGACTAAGCTAGGTCACTAACTAGACTAAACTTGCTAAAAACTACAAACTAGTACCTACAATTTACCTATTCTAAACTAGATTTATGACACAATAAAACTCTCTAAATGCATACAAAGTAACCTTAATCTAAACTAAACTACTTAAGGTAACTAGAAATCAGTTTGTGTTATACTAAACTAAGCTAAGATGTAAAAATACTATAACTAGCCTAATAATGCAGAATTATAGAACTAACAAAATAAAAAATAGAAACTAAGAGTAACTACCTACTCAAATTGATTCTAGAACTAGGATGCTGAAATTAGTAAATGTTATGACCAATACTAGACTACACTATTATAGTATAGGTTAATGAAGCTAAACAACTAACAACTAGACTAAACTACTACTATCCAAAACTAATTAACACAAATTAAGAAAAAACTAAGAATATGACACTCCAAACTAAATTTAAGCTAAAAACTATGAATTAAACACTTTAACCAACCCAAAATGAATGCAAATGGACAAAAAAAGTGGAAAAAGTAGAAAATTATCACACCCTCACACTTGAACAATTGCAAACTTAGGGAAAAATAAAAAGAAAAGCAACTCACTTTCTAAAAATAGAAACAAATCTCCCAATAAAAATTTTGCACACTTGACTCATCCTACTTTTCTAACTAAAAACTGCACATCCTAATTGCTTTTTCCACTTTTCCATCTTTTTCATATTTTTCTTCTTCACCATAATTTTGTCATTTTGTTCTAATTTTTTCTGTCATTTTGTTCCAGTTTTTGCTCTCATTTTTCATTGATTCACAAGATATTTCAGTAACCAACTCAGTCACATATGCCTCCTTATCAAAAATCCCCCCGCACTTGAACTCAACAATGTCCAATAACTCAGCCTAATTCACCTCACAACTGTAGAACAATGAATAAACATGGTTTTATGGGTCCAAGGTGCTAATAAGCTAAAAATTCATAATAAAAGTTAAAAAATAGGCTAAAAAATGGGCACAAGGGAAAATTGCCCAAGTTAGGTTATATTTGGCAAATGACTCAATTCAAAAAGGCCTATATAACATCAAGAATGCACATTTAATCTAGATATACAAAACAATAACAAAAATAAAATCTGATTATAAGAACCTAGAAATACAAATTTTTTAAACAACAAAACAACAAAATAAGCTAAGCATGGAATAAAAGTTGTAATCTATCTAAACTAATTCATTTACAAGTTTAAAACAGAAAACTGAGAGTAGAATTTAAGGTAACTATTGAAAACAATGAAAAATTCAAAATACCACCTATAGACTAAAATTTGTCCAGTTTACAACCCAAGAAGTTAAACTATTATACTAGTTAACAACTAGAACGAACCTATAAATTAAAATAGACCTAACACTACTAAAATCAACCAAAAACAACCACTAAGCATGTCTTAATTCATCAATCAAAACCAAATATGCAAGTATTTACGAAAGCAAAACAGTCACTTAGAATTTAACTATGCACCTAGAATCATCGTAGTAAAACAGAACAAACAACATAAGACTAGCGAATATAGTAATTGCAAAATTATTTACTCAACTATTGTTACAGAACAGAATGATCAAAGTAGTGTATATGAAAAACATGTAAAAGTTAACCTTCCAGGAAGTTTGAATGATTTTGCTACTTGTTGCAGTTCAAATTTCAACAATCAATATCCATTTTAATTTATTTTTTGACAAGTTACCATTGTTTTTATCAACAATGAATATTTGATTTTATCTTTTGTTAATATTTTCTTAAAAGCAATCCATCCTTAGGTTCTTAGAGGTTTATGCTATACTATATCGATGTTAATTATTGAAGATTAGCATAAAGATAGTTAACATAAAGATATTCAAATGGGTAGGGAATGATTTAAGCATTGTGATCTAATATATATGTAACTTCTTTAAATACACAGATCATGACTTCATTTCCTTCAAGTCATGGTTGGATGTATGATAGGGTGTATAAAGGTAGAAGCGGTTTGAAACCTACTTTCATAATTGGGGTTGAAGAGTTTGTTGAAATAGCCTGTCAATGAAAGGCAACTTAAATGCCCATGCATTAAATGTGAGTGTACAAGGATTTATGATGTTCAAACAATCAAGCTCCACCTCTACAAGCATGGCTTTATGTCTGACTACTTTATTTGGATTGATCACGGGGAAGCCATAGAGAATATTTCCCATCATGTTGACGATGGTTCAGGAAGTCGTATACATGTGACTGAAGGACAAACATTTAACTCGATGCATGACATGTTGTGTGATGCTCTTAGACAACATGGGTCATTTTAAATACCAGAAATAAACTTCGAAAAGCCTCCGAATGAAGCAACTCAACGATTTTATAATCTGTTAGTCAAGTCAAATGAACCATTATTTGAAGGATCATTAGAGTCTAAATTATCAATCTGTGGTAGACACTTAGCATGCAAGTCGAATTGGAATGTCTAGATTTTATAGCAAATATGCTTCAAGATGTAACATCGATGAATAAAGCTTTACCTAAAATTTACTATGATGCTAAACGATTAGTATCAAAGCTTGGATTGACTGCTATAAGGATTGATTGTTGTATACAAGGTTGCATGTTGTTTTACGACAATGAATATGGGAAAAATGATGGAGCACTTATACGTTGCAAATTTTGTGATATGCCAAGGTATCATGATCGAAACACAAGAGCAAACACAAAAGAGCTTGTTCCAGTGAAAAGAATGTTCTATTTACCTATAATTCCAAGGTTGCAGAGACTGTTTGCATCAATGGAAACTACTAGTCAAATGTATTGGCATCATGAAAATAGAAGTAGCTCAGGCGTGTTACATCATCCCTCAGACGGTGAAGCTTGGAAGCATTTTTATCGGGTACAACCAGACTTTGTAGTTGATCTACACAATGTACGTTTGGGTTTATGCTCTGATGGTTTTAACCCATTCATTCAATCAACAATCCCATATTCCTGGTTGTCAATAATTGTCACCCCGTACAATCTTCCTCCTGAAATGTGCATGACAAAGCCATTTATGTTTTTAAGTTGTCTAATACCTGGTCCACGCAATCCAAACGCAGGAATTGATGTGTATCTCGAACCTTTGGTGGACGATCTAAAGAAGTTGTGGATTGGTGTAGAAACATATGATATTTCAAGAAAGAAGAACTTTATCATGAGAGCTAGTTAATGTGGACTATAAATGATTTCCCTACATATGGGATGTTGTCTGGCTAGGGTACTCAAGGTAAATTGGCATGTCCACATTGTATGGAGCATTCAAAAGCCTTTACATTAGAAAATGGAGGGAAAAATTGTTGCTTTGACTCACATCGTAGATTTTTACCTAGTGATCATGCCTTTAGAAAGAATAAAAAAGCCTTCTTAAGAGCGAAAGTTGAAACTGATGGCCCACCAACTACAATGACACTTGACTTGGTTTGGGAAAGAGTAAGGGATTCACCAATGGCCACAGAAAATCCTCGTTTGTTGAAATTATGAGGATATGGCGAGGTTCATAATTGGAGGAAAAAATGTATATTTTGGAATCTTCCTTACTGGAAAGATAATCTCTTACGACACAACCTAGATGTCATGCACATAGAAAAAAATTTCTTTGACAATATATTGAACACTGTCATGAATGTTAGTGGTAAAACAAAAGACAATAAGAAAGCAAGGATAGATCTCGCTTTGTATTGTTGTCACCCTGACTTAGAGATGAAACTGCTAGCTAATGGAAAAATGTTTAAGCCTAAAGCCAATTACTCTTTAACTATAGAGGAAGCAAAATTAGTTTGTCGTTGGATAAAAGAACTCAGGGTGCCTGATGGTTATTCATCAAACTTGGCAAGATGTGCTGATGTTGAAAAGGGAAGGATACATGGGATGAAAAGTCATGATTGTCATGTGTTCATGGAATGCTTACTTTATATTGCATTTAATACTTTTCCAACACATGTTTTAAATCCCCTAACCGAATAAGTCATTTCTTTAAAGACTTATGCTGTACGACATTGAGGTATGACGATTTGGTTACAATGGAAGAAAACATTCCACTAATTCTTTGCAAGTTAGAGAGAGTATTTCCCCCTGCATTCTTTGATTCAATGGAACATCTCCCAATTCATCTTGCATATAAAGCTAGACTTGGTGGTCCAGTGCAATATAGGTGGATGTATCCTTTTGAAAGGTAATATATGATCAATCTATTTCATATAAAATGCATTTATTTAACGATTACAAAGCATGACCAAGAAACAATTTTTTTATAGATTTATGGGAGATTCTAAGCGATCAATCAAAAATAGGGCAAGGGTTGAAGAATTGATATGTGCATCTTACATACACCGAGAAACAACTTATTTTTGTTCCCACAATTTCAAAGGTTATATGTTGTCATTGCGAAGTAGTAGAAATGAAATGGGAGTTGAAACCAACCAACCATCATTGTCCATCTTCAACCAACCAACTCGTCCTTCTGGCAAGCCATCAATTCATTGGTTAACACAAAGAGAATGGGATTCAGTCCACGTTCATATGTTGATCAATTCCCAAGAAGTGAAACCATACCTCGAGTAAATATTTTCCAACTATCGATTTCATTGTTATAATAACGTTAATTATTTTATTAAATTAACCTTCTGAATGACTTATTTAAATAGGTCATTCCTTCAATCTCAGGAAATACTTGACTCAGGAAACACAGATGCATGAAGTCAAGCTAAAAAGATAATAAATAGTGGGGTTTATGTAAAAGGGATTACAGACGGAGGTGAAGATGATTTCTATGGGATCATTAAACACATATACGAGATAGAGTACAATACTTCAAGCACTCCCAAGAAAGTAATTGTATTTTATTGTGACTGATTTGATCCATCACGAAGAGGTACAAGAGTGGACTTTAAATACCATGTTGCTGATATTCGGATGGATAAAAGATATGTGTTGTATGATCCGTTCATAATTGCTCACAATGTAAGAAAAGTATACTATGTCTCATATCTACCATCTCGAATAGATAAATGTGGATGGTGTGCTGTAATCAAGACAAAACCTAGAGGTCGCATAGAAGCTACTGACGTAGATAATGATATGCCTTACCAAGAAGACCAAGTTTCACACGTCAATGAAATCATAGAAGTTGAACCTATTTTAGGCTTCCAAGATTCAGAAAATGGTGTTGAAGTAGAAGATGAAGCCATAGAAGAAGACACAGAAGAAGAGGAAATTCAAGACTTTGATTTGGAAGAATAAGATGATGAAGGGGAATTTGATGATCACGAGTCAGAAGAAGACAATGAAGAAAAGGAATTGGATGATGATAGTTCTGAATAGGCATACATTGATTTGTACCAATTTCTGTTTGGACAATTTTTTGTTAGATTTGCCTTTTGTGTGTTAAACTTATGACTTTTATTAAGTACTTTTAGATGAGGGTGGCAAAATGATACATTGTACTTGTTTTTTTCTAAGAAGATTGATACAAGACTTCTCTCACTCTTTTATCATCAAATTGATACACTCCATATCCTGATTTAACTTTAGCAGTATCCCATCAATTAAAAGGAAAAAGAGACTTCTTTAGTAAGGTTCAATCAATTGGATAATTAGATATATTCAGCATGTTTAAAAATATGAATATAGTAAAATCATGCTCAAGTCAATATACTAGCAAAACACTCGCATTATAAATAGAATATAAAGAACTAATTCATTGCCAACTTGCAACTAGTTACCAAATATAGGAACTGATAGAGGACCTGGGGGAGTGGAAGAGTAGGTTTTAGAAGTTAAGAAAATTTTGCATATGATTAGAAAAAAAAAGGGTCGTGGCAATAGGAATGGAAACACTAAATGGTGATCCGACATTGGCAACGCTTTGTGAACCAGTGGAAAGGGCAAACTCAAACCATTCATTCACAACTGGACTTGCTCACAGTATGGGACTTAGGTGTGTATATTTTCCCTTGTTTCATTAAAAGTCACTAAATCACTGAACTGAAAGTAATTCCTACATAAGCGCATTAGAACATGGTGTTAAAAGGTTTAGAGATTTAACTGTCATGATAGAATCTATTTCTAGAATAACAATAGGATAAGTACATGTAGAAATTAGTCAATTATGGCTATAGTATTTTGCTAGTAGTGAAAAGAATATAAAGAAAAACCAAGCGTTATAATTATTGGACTTCAACAAAAATTATACTAAGCAGAAAAATTTGTTGGTAACAATCATATAATTGCTTTGTCTCTTATGTATAATTTTTTACTGCAAACATTGGAAAGTTTATAAATTAATTATTAAACTGATGATTATCCTAAGATAACATAGGTACTACTTGGCGTAACTTTATTAGCTTTACTTTCCCTTGAAAGGAGATAGCCAAACACATTTTGGTAAAAACTCCTATTAAAATGAAGTTTATTTTTTATTAAAAAAAACAGGGGAAAACAACATATATATATATATATATATATATATATATATATATATATATATATTTATATAAAATTTCTAGACCAGAACTACTTAATGAACTAAGAAACCAAACTTCGAGATTGAAAGCTTTTTAAAACTCTTATTTTGAACTTGAACTTTAATGTTTTTCCTAGAAAGGATTTAAGAACCAAGCACTTTTACTTTTAGCATGATTTAGTCCTATCATTTAATGGATTCATGGTAAAAAGGTTCAGAAAAAGTTGTTATTCTCCAAAACTCTTTGTTTGCAGTTTCTTTCAGAGTTGGACCTGAATTTATGAAATTTTTTGAATATTCATATTAATTGTTCTGTTTCAAGCAACACTATTGTTGAGATTGAATCATTCTTTGTGAAAATCTAATAGCACGATGCTTAAAGGAATCAATTGAAGAAACACGAATAAGTCTAGTTAATGGAAGAGTGAGATAATTAGAGTAAAAAGAAAACGTTTATATATTGGTGCTGATGAAGTTGGTATTCAGATGGGTTGAAAGTTTTTTTGAAAGCAAGGTATTTGTATGATGTTTGCTGACTTATTTATTATATTCTTGTATGTGAATTACTTTCATTTTCCATCAATTTTTGTATACGATAAAATAGTAATTTTGATTTGGTTAAATTAGATATTCATCGGTGCTTAAATGTAGAAGTTGTATATCATATTAATCAGCGTTAATTTTCATAGGTTGAGAAGATTGATTTGGTTGGACATATCCAAACTCTACTGCTGAAAACAAAGACAAAAAAATCAAATTATAGAGCTGATGATAGTGGTGGCAGTTAGAAGAAGCTTCACCTTCAAAGTCAATACAAGCAATCCAAAGGTTGGCCCATTTATCTGAACACATTTTTTTATCATGTGATTTTAGAATTGACAAAGTATGTCTATATATGATAGGAAGAAAAATAGTTGAATGGTGATTGATACACAATCAGAAGATGTATGTCACTTATTTTTTTATACAAAAATGGGTGTGAAGGGAATGATGAGAAAAAAAGAAATATTTTCTACTGGTGTAGTCTTGACATGCAGTCTTTAAACTGAAAAGGATTCTTAATTGGTGCTGCGATTTTATTGAAGGACGAGATTATTACAATACACAATAGCAAAATATTGAAATGAATTTCCTACTCCTACTAAATACACATTTTATAAGGGTTTAACTTGATAAAAAATTTGAGTGGATAATTTACTGACATTTCTAATGCACGTGCAATTGATTTGTATATATGTCATCAGGATGTAATAAAGATATTATTGAACCATCTTTACCTATTGCCAAAAAGGGGAGAAAGGGGACAATGAAGGGAAGACGACCAAAATATGTTCTTAGATTACCAACACAAAAAACACATGTACTTGAATCCCCTATTGATCAACAAAATCCTTCTACAACTGCAAATGTTGTACCAATTCCTTCCCAACCATCAATAGCCGAATCTACCCCTTTCCAACCCTCCATTGACCAACCCATACCTTCTCAACCCCTCATTGTTCAACCTATGCAACCTCATGTTAATGAACCTACATCTTCATCTATGGCTTCCCAATGTGTTGGTGCTAGATTGACATCATTATCTCCCCCCTCTCAACAAAATGATACACCAACCTCAATACCCACCCGATCTATTCAGAATGTACTTCAAGACGATGACCCTCCTAGTGCTTGAAATTATTGAACCTTGTAATGATGGGTAATAATAAACACTAGTTGAAATCATTTTTTCCTTTATATTATATGGTATTTTTTTCATATTGACATCATATTTTCAACAATGTATTTATATTTTTAGATTTTACCCAAGTAGAGTTGCCTCCAAGGCAATCACAAAGACAATTAAGCAACAATATTTTGACCGATGGTTGACTTGGGGTGCAATGTTGGATGAAGAGAAGGAGGTCTTCTTTCAAAGGTTCAAGGTAAGTTTATATTTGTAACCTACCCTTTACTAAAATTTCAATTAAGCATATTTAATTTTTTTGCATATATTGTTTACTGTAATAATCAATATCTTACCTACTATATTATCTCTTAATGTAGAGAAAGGTTACTTGGAGACCTGAACATGAGGAGAAGATTAGAAAGATTTTCAACACAAAGCCCTCTCATAGACTTTCTGAAATCTTCATGGAAGCAAGAAAAACTGGGAAAAAACCTTATTGGATGTTTGATAGAGTATGGAACAGTTTGCTTGTTCAGTGGAACCAACCCGAGTTTCGATCAAAGAGTGCTCGTAATCAAAAGAATCGAGAATCTGAGAAGGGTGGATGTTTGCACACAGGTGGCTCAATCACCATCCATGAGCATGCCCTTCGCATGGTATGAACATTAAAAAATATTGTTATATAACTTGATTACTATTTTATCATGATTAATTAGTTTTTGTTATAGGCAAAATAGTTGGGTCGTCCTGTACATTTTGATGACCTTTTCCACCATACTCATGTTCGAAAGAATACCGGTGATTTTGTAGATCACAGATCTAAACAAACATATGTATTTTCTCTAACTTCTTAGATATTTCCTCATTTTTAAATATAAAGATTTGCCATTATATAATATGTCTATTTTTGAATAACAGGAGGAATTTCAAATTGTATTTTCCCAAGCAAGATCTGAGGCTGCTACTTGTGGTGAAGAAGAAGAAATATCTTTATTGGACCCTAATGAGGAAGAGAAGTTAAGGAAAAATTTTGGTTACCTGCTACTGGTGGCAAAAATCCTAAGGGACGGTATATGGGGTTGGAAAACTGAATGAAAATCATCTTTGCGGGGAAGCCTTCACACAACAACCATCTAGTTCTACAATTATGGATTCACAAAAGATTCTAAGGTTGGAAGAAGAAATTTGTCAATCTACGGAGGAGTTTCGTCAATCTAGGGAGGAGAATCAACGACTGTAGAGAAAATTAGAATCCCTAGTAACTGTTGTTCTCCCTCTTCTTCCTCCCGCTGCCAAACCATTTTGCAAGACGTCAATGAACAACCACAAAATGAGGACCAAAACCAAGATGATGCTCAGGAGAGGGACCACCATCATGGACAAAACTCTTCTCATTATGCAAATTATTAGTTAGGTTTGTAATTGTAGGACTTGTTGAACTAGGGGTAAAATTAGTTAGTTTTTAAATTGTAGGACTTGACCTATGTAGATTATTTGTTAGTTTCTTAATCTGTGTTATCTACTTTATTTTATATTTATTGTTTTTAATGTTTTGATGTGATGATATGAATGATGTTAAACCTTTGGAAAATTATGTTGTTATACATGAATGTGTTATTTGAATGTTGGGATGTTTGTAGGATCTACAGGTGGAGGCCAACTTTTATGTCTAGACATTACTTCTCGTCTATGATATAAAACTACTACATTTTCTATTTTAGAATCTTTTATGAGTTATAATTAAGTAGACAAAATTGTCTACTGCATTGTTTACAGGTAGAGTTTAGATGTGAGTACTGACATCAATCAATATATGTTAAAATATTTAATAATAATTTTTAGAAATTAAAATTATTTTAAATTTTTTATTATAACATTACCTACAAAAAGTTTCGTATGTAAATTACCTACGAAGGTTGTTGTAGATAATTACCTACGAAGATCTTCGTAGATAATTTACACATGCAGAATGTTGGAGATAGTTACCTACGAAAGTTTTCGTAGATAACTTACCAACGAAGATTTTCGTAGGTAAATTACATACACAGAATATCGTAGATAAATTACCCATGACAGTTTTCGTAGATAAGTTACCTACGAAATATTTCGTAAATAAATCCAATTGTAAATTATCCACAACTGTTTTTGTAGATAATCATGTTCGTACGTAATTCGTAGATAATTATCTGCATTCTCTTTTCGTAGATAATATTCCTAGGTAATTTATCTACGAAGACAAAATTTCGTAAATAAAGTTACCTACCAGCTCAATACCTACGAAATTTGCTTCGTAGGTAATTCATAAATAACATCCTATTACCTACGAAAAGTGAATATTACTTACGAAAAACTAGCATAGATAAGAAGTAGATTTCTTGTACTGATATATGTTCAAGGATCAATTTCATCATCACAAACACCTAACTTTCAACCTCAAGGAACATAACATGTTCATCCCCTTTCTAATCTCCCTCCCAGGAAACCAAGAACGTCCAACGATTCGGTCATTAATCCTTTCTATCTCCGACAAGACCATTTGTAACATCCCATTTGAGATGTCACGTATAAAATAAAATCTTTCCAACTCAAAACACAATCACTAGTATCATCCTATCAAAATAGGAGTTTTCAAAATTATTATATCTCAAATTAACAACTGAAAAAAATATCCATCTACAACGACTTTATTCATAAAAACCAAGTATGGTCTAACCAACCAATTGGAATAAATTGTCTAAACAAGTCTTAATATAATGCTTCAAGTTTAAACCTCGAAAAAGCTGACTATTACAGCTTTAGCTAAAGGAACATTTTAAAATGAAAAAAAAAAACTTAAGAAGCTTCCCGACGAGCTCCTAACCGTTAACCTTCTTTGGCTAAAACTGCATCGATATCTACTTCTGTATAACACAAGTACGATCATCGCAAATGGAAACAACAATGACAAACATGCAAGGGTAAGCTAACTATGTAACATATCACACAAATCAACATACAACTCACTTAGCATTGCCATAACATATCATAACTCATCCAAGCTATCAACTATCACATGTTCTCAAAGCCATGACATGTAATCATCAACATATTTCCACTAAGTAATATTAAATGGAATGGAATTATCTCATAATTAACCACCCAACTAGTTCTCATATGCAATTTACCAAAGATGTCACTTCCCATTACTCTCACATTACAAATATCAAGAGCCTCGACGAAGTCTACAACTTCTCATCACTCTTATCGAACCTCAGCAAAGTGCACCACTTCCCATTACTCTTATGGAGCCTCAACGAAGTGCACCTCCAATACAATTTATGTAGAGATACCTTCCAATATATTCATATCCAAGTATACATTATCTCATCATGATCACACATCAATCAACAATCACATGATTATCTGCATGCAAGATCAATAAACACACAAGCACATCAAGGTCTCATCATCACATGTATCACAATACATTTACATCATACAATCCTTATCATTATACTTAACATACATCATTCATAATGCCTAACATCCAATACACCACAAACAGAGTGTATCACAATTTATCACAACAAAATATAAACTCAATACACTAATGAAAAAAAAGTCTTGTGTAACATATATCTCCAACTAAAAACCTTCAAACCAAGATCATACAGTTCAAACTAAATAATAACATGATATGGACTCGCTGTCAAACTTTCACCAAAATCTGATGGTTAACAAAGAGAAAAACATAACTTTACGAAAACTACAGAGACTATAAAATCAGTAGCGTTTGACGTCTAAAACTTGGTGCCCAACACCCAAAAACTTGAGACATGGAACTTGACAATAGGAAACCAGCACCCAACAACCCTAAAACCCGAGACTCAGGGCCTGGCTAAAGGAAGCCAGTGCCCAACAGTCCCTACTAGGCCAAAATACGAAAATAGCGTTTTTTCATGAATAAGGCACCTGTTTCACACATACCACGCATCCAAAACATGTACGAAGCATACCAACCATCTCATATCATTCCCATGAACCAGAAAATGTGCACACATCATGAAAACCCTTATATTAATATCTTCATGTGCGAGTACACACCATCTACTTCAACTCTAAAATATAGAACCTAAAATATATGTATGCTCACTTTGCCTAAAACAAATAGAAAAACATTAGACCATATTCACTCCATAAACCTTTCACCTAATTTGACCAACGTTAACCTCAAAACACTTATCAACTCTAATACAATTTCCATAAACATAATTGCACTTCTCTCTTGCATCATTCCCCACATTTTCATTATCAAAAATTAAGAAAACTATTCCCAATGCCCAAATGCCAAGATTCATAGCCAACCAAAAAATGCTATCATTCAAATTTACCAACAGGCTTTATGAAATTTCTCATGTCTTAAGGACCATAAATATACAATTTCAACCAACTTACCTCCCAATCGCCTCCTTCTCCATAGCCCAAAAATCACAATTTCAAGAAAAGAAGAAATAAACCAGTCGTAATCATTGCCTATACCAAATTATCTCAAAACTTCAAGATGATAAATAAAAAAAGAAAAAGAGTAACCCAATTTTACACCATGAATCCATCCACAAAATAGGGCCAAAATTCATCTTCTTAAAATTTATTCCTTAACCATTCACATTAGAAGACCATGTAATCCCATACCCCATCACAATTCAAACAGAAAAATCAAAATAGCTTCCATTGCATCTCCATTAAGAAACCTTACCACCCAACACACATCCATAAAACAAGTTCTCACACCAAATCACAAATTCCTTTTTTTTCAAGTAGAACACATTCTTCTCATATCCAAGACCAAGCAATCATATAAATAAAAAAAAACATGGATACATGGTGTAGTTCCCCTTACCTGTAATTCCATCAAAAGACTACCTTAACTTTGCCCACTCCTCCCTTGCTCTTCAATCTCATGTTGCCTTCTCTTTTCTTTTCTCCACCAACTCCAATTTATTTTATCCATAAAACCTCTCTATTTCTCTAATAGTAATAATAAAAAAACACTAGGGTTAATTGGCTGCAAATAAATAATACTAGGATTAATTGGCTGCACTTAACAATGTATTTGTCCCAACTCTTCACCTTCCAAGGTGCACCACGAATTTACCAAAACAAATCATATACAATTTCATCTTTTTTCCTCTAGCCAAAATTCAAACACACAACCCCTATAACTCAAGCAACACTCCAAACCATATCAGCTATCCCATTTTTCTTGACATTAGAACACACAACAACATTACAATAATATCCACACAATAATGCATTCAAGAAAATAATTAAACTATAATATTCCAAATGAATTATAAATCATTATAAAATATAAGTCACGACCAAAAGCACACATAAGCATTTCTAAACAATTATAAAACAATATTTAAAATAAAATTGCTCTAAATGCTCACACTAGAAATTTAAAACCTTGACCACCCACTCATGATAATTATTTTTCATGGGTCTTACATTCTTCCCAACCCGAAAAATTTTTGTCCCTGAAAATTGTACTTACTAGGAAACACATATGAATATGACTTCATCATATTCTTTTTCAGCTCCTAATTAATCTTTTAGCATCCACTCAATTATTCATTTACCTAACTTATTCTCTTATGACCTTAAGAAACCGTTCAGTTCCTCATCAATGTAACAAAATATTATCATCCATAATTGAGAATAAAATGAGCTTTGACCACAAATTGCCCTTCCTACATCAATAATCAAACATCCTAAAATTTCAATTACCTCAAATTACTACACAAATATTAAATACTAAAATTTCATCCATTAAAACTAAATCTCACAACCTATTTTCCAATTCATCAATTTGATCAACAAAATATATTGTAACACCCAACAAAATATAAACACATAATCGTAACTTAGTCCAATATCCTTTCATAATTTTATCAAGCTTATAGCTTCCAATATTAACCATCATATTTACTAAAGTAATACATATTTGTATACCATAAAATTTTTCTACATCTATACCAAATATTTATCCACAAACACATTTATCAAATTGCCATGGACTCGTTAATCAAACTTAGTTCTATTGCACCATATACTATAAGCTACATGGTTGAAACACGACACCCACATATTTCTCTTACCTCAAATACTTAATGACTGAAACCATCACATACATTAAATTTTCAATGGATAAACCATATCACAACTTCATACATTTGACATAGCTTACCTGCACCTCCAATTGTTTTTTACATAACGTCTAAATATCCAACACCTTGCAAATTCAATTCCCTCAACCTACCATTCAAACAATACAAAAACTGCAATTTTTTTTGGCAAAACAATTTCCAAAACAACTAATTAATTAAGTTTTTATAAAATACATATATATATATACACACACACACACATATATATATATGTATATATATATATACATATGTATATATACATATATGTATATATATATATATACATATATGTATACACATATGTATATATAAGATTACAATAAGATTGAATATGCTCTTTTTATTTTTAATCGATTGAAAAGTGTAATTCTACAGCAATACATCTCATATTTACTGGTCAATTGAATTCGTGTCAAAAGGGTTTTCATAATTTTCAATTGGACATATTTTTTAATGCTCATCAAATTCAACCCCCCCCTTCCTGGCTTAGAAAGATCTTTTAAACCTATACTAAGTTTAGAAGTTAAATTGTTACTCAAATTTGCACTCATTAGTTGACATCATAGAGTTGGTGAGGCAAACCAGCTTTAGGTCGAGTTCCAAGGGATTATTAATGTGATAAAAGCTTAAAAGAGGATCTTGTTGATCATAGGAAGAAAATTGACATTCTTTGCAACATAGAATAAGTAAATGATTATACGTAAAATATGATGTTTACTTAAAGCTACGTGCTTATCGTTTGAGCTCATAAATGCTTATCAAAAGTAGTAGCAAGTCTATAATGTTATATCATCCAATAGACAAAACACTTATGTATTCATGATTTGTTGCTTATCAAAACTTGTGTCTTATAGATGAAGCATAATCATGCTTTGTGCTTTGTTGTTTTCATAAGGTGTTGGACGTTTTCTTAACAATTTAATCCTTCTTTGTATTTTTAGACTTGAGAGAAACCTAAGGATAGTTCAAAAATAAGAGACTTGGAAAATGACAATTAGATTAAGGATTTATCTTAGAGTGAGGTATTTTTCCAATCGAGGTAAGAGGATGAGTAAGGCATGTCTTATGGCGTGATGGTATGTGATTTATGAGGATAGAGAATCACATAGTCTTAGTAAGATTTTATTGTATGCCATTATGTAATTGTGTTTTTTAAGATTTTACAATCCTATTAATATAATAAATTAGGCTCATTAGGATTTTAAAATCTTATTTACATAAATTATTTTCATAGAATTTTATAATTTGAAATATATCGTTCTTGCATATCACTAGTGCATTAAGGGCTTTTGGCCCCGATTATTTCGTCATTTTGCCTCGGTTTTAGTACTGAGGCATATTAAGGCAAAGCCAAAAGAGGTGCCTTTTGGCCTCGGTTATCACCCGAGGCCATAAAGACACTTTTCTGCCTCAGTTGTAGAATGACCGAAGCCATAGGTTCACAATAGTTTTTTTAATTAAAAATTTCGAAAAGCCTTTGGCCTCGGTTATGGTAAGAACTGAGGCCATCTAATTGAGATTGATTTGCTCATATCTCCACTTAGAAGAACATATTGGTTTAGTGCCAACATTTTTTCCCTAAAAACTAGACCAGTCAAAACCACACTTGACTTAGTGTTAAAAAACCAATAGAAACGCTCAAATGTATCATCAAGTACTACAGTTCTCTTTATTGTTACAAATTTCTAAAACTGGAGACAATTTGTTGCATGGATCATTCAAGTTTTTCTTTCTTCCATACGTGCTCGGGCAACACTATAAACAAACAAATCAGCAATCTTTATCTCCTATTGTCTGAGAAACCAAATTTTGTGACATAAATAAAGAATAAACACGAACAAACCTTCTTTTGTAGCACCAAATATTCTGATAATGGCAGCAGGTCCAGAAATATTCAGCAAGAACTCCCTATGACTCTCCCCGATCACATAATCAATCTCCAGCTACTGAAAAAACTAAAAGCCAGACAAAGAAACTCAGAGCACAAATCAAGAAAACTCCACCGATGATAGGGCAAAACAAAACCCTAGGCGAAGGGAAAACAATTTACGGAAAATACACACCGATGCTACAAGATTGTGCGACGTAATCATCAGAGAGATGAGGACGCGTCCACTTGGATAGCCGCGCAACTAGGGCCTGTCGCTACTTGATATCGCAGAGAATGATGGACTCTTCGTCTTCTGAAACAAGGGTTTGGTCGATGAACACGTCTTCGTCCACGAAGTCCTCTTCCTAAGGCATTAAGGCTTGCTTTGGCGGCGGAGGTTATGGTTGGCTGAAGCAGCAGGTTTTGGGTGGCCACCATCGACGCCGCACGCTTTCTTAAGGCGTTGTTGCTCATTGGAATCGAAAGAGAGAGAGAGAGAGACAGAGAGAGAGACGAGAGCGACAAGTGCAGCGTGGCCAGAGGCGAGACGCGACGGTGGCCAGAGCAGCATAGTGGTAGCACAACGTGGTTACTGAGTTTCGCGTGGTGGTGGTGGGTGGCTGAAGTAGCAGGTCGTAGAGAGAAAAAGAGAGAGCAGAAATGCAGCGCGGGGAAGAAGAAGAGGGTTTCGCGAATTTTGAGCCCTAATTAAATAATATGGCCTCGGTTCAATTAATAACCGAGGCATATAGCCCTATTTGGCCCCGGTTCAATGCCACCCGAGGCTAAAGACGTAACGGTAGTGGCATTTTTGAAATATCTAGCCATGTTTTTGGTTTCGGGTCTTTGGAACCGAAGCATATAACTATCTTTTGGCACCAGTTTTTTTGAACCGAAGCATATAACCCTCTTTTACTTCGGGTTTTTGCTGAACCGAGGCATAAAAGTTGTCTGGAATTGCAAAAATGGATCGCGTCATTATATGATTCGGTTCCTGGCCAACCGAGGCCTATAAGGCGAGGAAAAAAGCAAAATTTGCACTAGTGTATATTAGAACTAAATTGGATCTAAAATAAGTTAAAACTTTATAATATAGTTTTAACATGCACAACCAATATATGGTCACACTCATGTATGAATGGAAAACAATTAAAGAGAATTGCACGAGACGAGTGGTGTACCCATAAACATTTGGGCTAGACCAGTGTATCCACCAAAGACATATAGAACTTAATAATAACAATTAATATTAGTAAAAATTTAACGTTATGAAAACTTGTAAACTTTTAAATTGTAGAATATTTTGCTCCTTTTATTTTATATTTAATTCAATTTTTCAATAGTATTTGTTTCACTATTTGTTTTATTCCTAGTGTTCTATTTATATCTAATCATATTGTGTTGAATAATGAAAACTAAATACAATGTGTTCATGCTCCAATGAAATAATTACTTCATTAATAATTTACAGGAAAAAAATAATTATTTGTTTAAAAGTTGAAGAAAACTATTGATTAATAAACATTAATTTATAATTTTAAAGCCAATTTATTAATTAAGTTTAATAATTAATTAATTAATTAATATTAATTTAAGGCAATAAAATTAATGTGGATAATGATTTTGTTTTAAATAGTTAGAGTGGGTGGTTGTGGTTAACAAATGCAAAGGTTCAGTTGTGAGTGGTTTTGTTTGATAAATTGATTCAAACAGATTGTTATTATTCCAATGGAATTGTAATGGCAAATGATAAGATCTTGGTGTTAGAAGGTGAGAAGAGCGAGATGTTGAGCTTGGTGAAAAAGACTTTCTATTCTAACAAAGGAATTTTTCTTCGTGAACTTATCATCAATGCTTCTAATGTAAGTTATCATTTAAATTTGATTTTCTATTTGTAAATTTTTGGTAATTGTTATTGATTACAGTATGTATGCACAGGCTTTAGATGAAATCCAATTTTAGAGGCTCACAAAAAAAATAGTTTAAATAATGATGAACTAATTGTTAGATTAATCATTCACAAGGTTAACAAAACACTTTCTATCATCGACAATGGTATTGGCATGACCAAAGCAGGTAGGTAGGTGGTGATATTCCACTTTCATTTGCATTACGTTGTCATTAATTGTATTCACATTTGTGTGTATGTGTGTGCTTGTTTTAGATTTTGTCGATAATTTGGGTATTGGCTTCTACTCTAGTTATTTGGTTGCTCATAAGGTTATCCTCACCTCCAAGCATAATGACCATGACCAATATATTTGGGACTCTCAACCTAGTTCCTCTTGCTTTTTAACCACGGATATCAATGACCAATGACTCCCCAGGGGAACTAAAATCACCCTTTTCCTCAAGGATGATCAAGTACACAAATTAATTCATTCCATATTTTAAATCATTTCTTTTGTTTAACTTAAGTCATTCTCATGATTTGTTATATCTTTTGTTCACTTATTATTGCAAATAGTCAGAGTATTTGGAGGACACCACCATCAAGAATCTCATTAGCAAAGATTGCCAACAAATTACCCATCCTATTTACCTTTGGAGCGAGAACACCAAAGACCATTGGAAACTCATTAACACTTGGTTGCACGACCAAAAGATGGACAGTAAATTTGTGGCTCAAAATCTTGGAAAACACTTACCAGATCATCTTGCATTCAACATTCTTTTCAAATTGTCATTGAAATCTTTTAAAAGATTTGGATGCATACGCAAATCATGGGCTCTCTTGTTGGAAAATCCTAATTTCATGAACCTCTTTTATAATAATTTCATATATAACCAAAACTCTTACTTTGATGGTAGCTCTCTCTTACTATGCCTCGATCCAGTTTACGACCAAAATAATGATAAGTCTTCCTTATATTCACTTTTTGGTAAGAAGTTTCAGAATTTGGAAATATTAAATTGGCCAAATCCACGTATAGAAGGTCATGGTCCTGGATGTTATATTTTGGGTTCTTCTAGTATTAATGGAATTATTTGCCTCTACCTAGAAAGAACGAGAATTGTGTATTTATGGAATCCTTCTACCAATAAATGTAAGGTCACTCCACCTAGCCCAGTTAAGGATATACCATATTATTTTGATATTGTGATTGAATATGAAGGATTTGGGTATCATATTGCTAGAGATGATTATAAAGTGATTAGAGAAGTATGTTATTATGAAGAAGGAAACTTGGTTGAGATTAATCATAACGAATGGGAATATGATCGGTTTTGGGAGATTTATAGCCTAAGAAGCAATTCTTGGAGGAAACTTAATATCGAATTTCTTAACTGTCAGGGTATTAATAATAGATTCTACTTAGAGGGAATGTGTCATTGGTTGTGTAACAATGGTGATGAAGGATAGTTGATTTCGTTTGACATAAGCAATGAGGTATGTTATACAACCCTCACACCCTTAGATATACCCACAAAAACATACAATGATTTTAATTTGTGTTTGGTGATGAGACACTTATTTCTCTTAAATGGGTCAATTGCTTTAACGTCAAGTTATAAAGATACAACTATATTTTACGTATCAATTTTGGTTGAAGTTGGCAAGAAGGAAACATGGACTAAACTCTTTGTGAATATAGCCAACTATCCTATGATAGTGTTAAATTGTCATCAATGTTACAACTTATTTTGTATTTACATTATAATTGTTTATTCAAATCTACTACAAGTATGTGCCAATGTTTCTTCTTAAATTTTAGGAAAAGGTCGAGTGTTCAACGTGAGAACCATTCACTTGAATTACTTTTACATCTCATGTTCATTTTTAAAATGGAGATCGAAGTTTGTTTTGTTTAAAATACTTTAACTAAGTGATAACTAAGTGAGTTAGTTAGTGTTGAATTAGAATACATATAAATTATCTATTTAAATTAACCAACTTCTTATTATGATATTATTATATTTATTTATTTTCTTACTTTAAGAATCCAAAAACTTATTTATTAAGATTAATGAAAGTAATCAAATGTTAATGGCTAACGTATTAGTTCATGTTAATAAAAATACATAAACATTTTTCTCTCTCATCCACTTTATCATCAAGTCAAATCTATAACTTCTAATAATGAAGTTAGATAATTTGAATTGATAAGAAATTCAAATTCTATTTGAAAATAATGGAATTGGAAAAAAAATTATGGAATTAAACATTTTTAATTTAGGATATTATTTGATTTCACTATGTGTAATTTGAGATGAATTTATGTATACAACACAATATGGTTTATATTATTTTTATTGAGAATTATAAATGTGTGTTTTGTATTACTCGTAATACAATGCATTGCAGGAAATAAGAGAACAAATAGTTATAAGATATAACAATAAATATATATTAATTTCTTAAAAGCAAAAAGAAAACTAACAAACTAATATCTTATTCCATGTCAAATTGATTATTAAAATTACAATTTAATAATAAAATTATCTGATGAAACTTACGTGACGTGTTTATAAATTAGGTATGAATCAAGTTTTAAATGTTTTGAAAGAATAAACTAATAACATGATATGAAGTGTTCTTCCCCAAAAATAGTTCAAATATCTAAGGTGGAAAAGATGCGATGTTTTAACTTTTCTGAAGATTGATTACCAACTTAAATGAAAACTGCTAATGTGAAATCTACTTGAAGAAGATTTTCCAACACTGAAAAAAGTACGGGCAAAAGAAATTATTATTACTATATTAATGAGTACGAGAATCAAATGAGTACTTATTTGTATATATAGGTCTTTTTTAGCCTATGCTGAAGTAATAAAGACATTTCAAAATAAATGAGAGATATAATTGTTCAATGAATATTTGTAGTTAAATTAATTATTAACATATGTATATGCATAAATATATGAGTCATAAAGAATAATTGTTGAACTTAGATGAAGATTGTCAAGGGTAAATCTACTTCTAAAAAATTCTCCAACAATAAAAAAAGTATACACTACAAAAAATTTTGTTAAATACGAGGGTTATTTGAAGTATAAAATGGTAGTTATGACTGCCATATTTTGCGAGTATGGCGGGTATGGGTACCGCCATACATCCTGCCGCCACAATGCAGAATATGGCAGTCTTCGACAAAATGCGGCAGCACCCACAATTTAATGCACTGTGTAAATAATGGCAGTTGAGATCGCCATATTTTGCGTGCGTTGGCAGTTAAAATTGTCCTAATTTGTTTATTTTAAAAGAATTCTAATGTCAAATACGACACTTAGAAATTTCATTATTTTCACTATACTAACGTGTTATATGACGTTTCAACTGCCATAATTTGAATATGAAATTATTATTATTTTATTTAATTATTTATTTAACTATTTATTTAATCTGTTTTCCATTAATATTTAACCTACTTTCCATAAAATTAGAAAAAGTAAAAAATTCACATAGATAACATTTTGATCATTAATATTTTCGTTCATAATTCATATTAAAAAAGTTGATGTCATCCAACACCATCCAAAAGTTTGCATGTAGGTTTACATATTGAAAACAAAAACCAAAATAGATATGACGCATTATTATAATACATTTTGCTAAAAATTCTATAGTTATGTTCCTAATTAGTCTTTTCTATCTCACTTGATCTTCTTATGCCAATAGGTGATAGAGCACCACTTCCAACATCTGGTGCCTGGAATAGAAAAAAAAAACTTATAAGTTATTAAAATTCAAATGGGTATTATAACAAACTTATGTAATTTCATAAATAAACTATTAAATTTTACTCATTTTCCATCTTCAGGAACTTCTCATCCATATTTGTTGATGTTGCACTACATGAAGCAAAATTTGTACCATTTAACCTTGCAGTGGTTTGCTTTAGTGTAAGTCATCATATAGGTTGAACTACTTGGTGAAGAGAAAGGTGTTTTTCTCATCAAATATCTTAAATTTTTCCCAGATTGCATAACTCTTGAATAAGCGACTATCAAAGAGAAATTGGAATCAAATCAAATCATGAAGCAAGCTTTAAGCACATACTTATATTCTAAAATGGTCCAATTGGAGAGAATGACTCATGTAAACCAGAAAAGAAAAAGGTCATGACATATGTAACAGCCGGATTTTTTTTGGATGTTACGGAAACATATAAAATAAGCATTTTTAGCGGAACGATTATCGATAAAATGAACTTAAGAAAAAAAAAGTTTATAATTTAATCTATTAAGAACGTAGTTCAAACATCCATTGTCTAAAAGTTTTCAATAACAACGACATTGAAAATAAATTACACCGTCTTTAATGCGTAATTTAACAACTTAATAAAAAAATGAACATAAATCTCAAGTTCACCTATTTCTCTCGTTAGTCTACTCCACGGTAGAATCATCTGCAATATCATTTGCTCCCATATAACACATGCGTCATACGATCATCGCACATACAACAAACACACAAATAAGGGTAAAATCTTCCTAAACCATATTTGCTTTATCTTCCTAAACCGTGCACCGAAATCTTATACCTATATACAACTTTAAAACCCCATTGTATAAAATCTAACATTATATCATTTTGAATATAATATTTGAACAAAGTCTCATGCATGCCGCCTATCTCCATGCCTTCTACCTGGACTTGATTTTAATATATAATATATGCAATAAATATATAATCGAGATACATGTTACAAAACAATATATATACATATAACATCCTACAATCATACTTATAAAACCCAGTCCTTTCTTATAATATAGAATAAAACAAAGACTTACTTATAGCTATAAAACCAAAGCCATTTTTTTAATTGCAAATGCCCAGATCATAATATTTTACCTTGATTTGACTTCATAAACATATATTTTACGACACCTTATATTGGACACCTATGAAAACTTAAACATATGAATTCTAAGCTTCATCCAAATAAACTTTCACATGAAATCAAATAAAATAGTAGTATTTAATATTATTTTGAATTAACACAAAATTTATGTGGCTACAAACTTTCACATGAAATCAAATAAAATTTATGTCCCATCAAACTATCAAATGCTTCAACACTATCTCATGCATAAACATTCAATTAAGTGATTTATATTCACTTGCAACCAGGGCCCCTCCCTAGAGTAATGCAACATGCATTCTATATATCACTACAAAAATATGTATTTTTAAAAGAGGTTTATTAGTTGGGATTATTATAACCTCCACTAAAAAATAGACATAAAAGAGGTTTTGGTAATCCTGGCTAAATACTTGAGGTTTTTTAAGAAACCCAAGTAAAAGTTGGATTCTATTTTATTTTTTATTTTTGCTGTTTGCATATTTTTAATTTAGTATTCGGACGCTCTTCCTCTCCCTCTGAAAGTGTTCTCTTAAAGGAAGCAACAACTTTCAAGCGCGCATCCCTACTTTCTCTTTCGATTGAAGCTCAAGGTAATAAATTTTTCGTTTTTCATGCTTTCTCTTTTCATTTCATCACACTTTCTCTTTCGATTTCAGCTTTCATCTTTGTCATTGCATCACTACGTGATCTGCGTCGTTTTCAAGTTCGATATAATCTCCATGTCACTTTCGATTTCAAGTTCGATTTAGATTCAATTTCAATTTCAATTTCATCTCACTGCATCATCTGCCCTAACTCGGTTCTTATTTTTCCTGCCCTAACTCAGCGTTGTCAAGTTACAGCACTGACCATGCTACAGCCACAACCGGAGTATGATGCTCGTATATCAAAATAGGTATTTTTTTTTTCAATTCTTACACCAATTTAGTTTCTCACAATGTTCAGTTTGCACTCACTCCTAATTTTTCTTCATGATTTTCGATTTAAATGTGCGTGGTTTAAGTTTCTCTATTTGATGTGTGCATGAGTGTTCCACACTAACATGCTCAATAATCCCTTCTACTTTGATTGACATAATTTTCTTACGTGGTTTTTTTACCGTTAGGCTCTAGAGCTTCAAGTCAAGGTGACAACCAAATGTTTCTCTGATGTAGAAGTTAGGGGTGAGGTTGTGGGAAGAATTGTTTTGGGCCTATTTGGAGAAGATGTTCCCAAAACAGTTGAAAATTTTAGTGCTTTGTGCACAGGCAAGCAATCAAGTTTTTCTACAGCATTTTTCTTGTTGTCGTTGGATTTCTACTTTGGAATGGATTGTGTAACTTTGAATTTTATATATCAAGCTGGATAATCTTCTAACATGTGAGAAATGATATGGTTACAAAGGAAGCTCCTTCCATCGTATAAACAAAGATTTCATGATTCAGGGAGGAGACTTTACGGAAGGAAATGTGAGTTATACTTTTGTATGTAGGCCTACATATTTTTATTGATGAGTACATTTACTTTCCAACTGAGATGCAATGTATATGCATCAAAGAGGCTAATGAATTTTATTCTCACTTATAATGTGCTCTTATTTTGCTGCAGGAACTGGTGGAATTAGTATCTATGGTCCTAGTTTCAAGGATGAGAGTTTTACCTTTATATATATATATATATATATATATATATATATATATATATATTGTGGCTTGTGGCTTGTGGCTTGATAGTAATATTTAACTATAAATTGTTTATAGTGATTGCCTGATTGGTATTTAAAATTTAGTTTAGGTTTCTTTTCCAATTTAAATTTCAGTTTAATTAATTTGCTTACATTTCTAGTTTCAACACTTTCTTGCAATGAAGCATACTGGTCCTAGAGTTTTAAGCATGGCAAATGCTGGTCCTAACACCAATGGTAGTCAATTTTTCATTTGCACTGTAAAGGTGAGAGACATGTACTGCCCCTTCTGATTTTTTCCAGTTACTGATAGATAAAATTTAATAAAAGTAAAGTCAAAATTCTAATCAAGCCTAACATCAAAATTTTTCAGTAAGTTGTTTCTGATTTGGACATCATTGTATCATAGTGACTAACAATAGCAAAATCTTTGATATATATTAATTTTGCACCAACTGATAGATTTAAAGCATGGATGTTTTGGTTGGTTGTGATTACATGAACATTGGGATCCTAAGTCTTAAATTTCATGTTGATTGCATTCACATAATAACAATGATTTTATTAGTTTATTTAAGATGGATTAGAGAGATGATTGACATGGACAATTTAAGTACCTAACATAACACAATGCATTAGACACCTGCAAAGGGACACATTCTATTACAATTTAGATTTCAATTTTGAGAGTTGAAAAGCATTTTTACTTCATGTAATGTACTTTGTGGGCTAAGAAAAAGTAATGTACCATGACAGTCATCAATTAATTAGTTTGATTTAGCTTAATGATGCAACTTTCACACGAGACATGTCCTTCCTGATCAAGACAGTAAATTTTAAATAAATTCTTCAACTTCTAATAGCAAAGAGATAATAACAATTCCCTATAAACCGAAGAGATTCATATAAAAAAATTTAAGCTACAGAGAGATAATGTTAAAATTGGGTGCCGTGAAACTACTACTCTATGAAGATGAATTCAAAAGTCAAAGAAAAGATCAACTGTTATGCTACCGGTGGATTACAAACTTCTGTGGAGGCTCTTACTGGTTTGTTGCTTCTTTCTTTTGTCACTTTCTTCTTTATGATTTTTATTTTGTTAAAGGATCAATTTCTTAAGAATATTATGCAACTAGTGGTGTATTTAGAAATATTTTGGATTGTGTTTCTGAATATTCTTACCTTGCCACGTAATGTCTATGTTCTGTTCAAAACTTACTTTTGTAAGTAAAGTTTGAAACATTTTATTGAAAGAATGAGATTAGGGAAGGGTCGATTCACTTAACTTTTCTTCTAGTTTATGGGTCTTTTTGTATGAATGTCTCTAAAATACTTTTAAGAAAAGAAAAGAAAATATATAGATGTTCTGATATTAGCTTCTTCATACTCAAGTTTTTAATCATAAATAAACTATTGAAAGTTCTTTATTTTTTTCATTTATTTACCCAAAGAAATCTTGTTTGATAATCTTTAACTTAGCTATTGGGAGTTTGATCTCAACAAATTTTACATATGGGTCAGAGTTTTTTTCAATATGATTCTGAACTGAGTACATAATGCTATTGTATCAGGTTGAGTTGTTCAAACATCCACACTTGTTGATTTTGCAAGTAAGAAATTCCATCTATAAACATCCCGGTGGTAGATTATGGTCAGGCAAATTCATCTATCAACCAACTAATTAACAATAATTATGAAGAAATGAAGGTTGGACTGAGAGACTTGAAACTGAAACAAAAGTCATAAATTTTTTTAGTGAGTGAAGAACGTGTTGAAGAAATGTCAAACCGAAATGTTTGGCTATATATAGATTGGTGAAATGGTAACCAAAATAGTGGGTACGGTTTTGAATGTATGTTCTCTCTTGCTTCAAAGTTCAAATTGGCAATAGTATGTTTATACAATATGAATGGAGTTAGCTAGGCATATTATTTATTTAATATGTTTCTATAATATTTTATGTAAAACTTACTGCACATTCATTATATTTTAATACATTTTTTCTGTTATTTGTTTATCCATTTTTTATTGTAGAAATATATTTGGTTACATTTGAGTTTTGAGGAAATTGATTTGGACCGGTCCAATTTTCTTAATTGAACAAAAAATATTGGAGAGGGAGTAACGGGGGTTTTGTAACCCCAGACACTAATAGGGGTTTTGTAATCCCAGGCAATAATAGGGGTTATGAAAACCCCAAGCAGTAGTGGGAGTTTTGAAAACCCCAAGAAGTAGTGGGGGTTTTGAAAACCCCAAGCAGTAGCAGAGATTTTGAAAATCCTAGGCAAGTTGCGTTTTTCCAGGGGTTATTAAAAACCTCCAGTAATCTATTAGCCACGCTGGTTCTTCCAGGGGAATTGCAAACCCCGGGTAAAACCATTGGTGGGGGTTAAAACCCCTAGAAACGCCAAATATAACCCCCACTAAAAACAATTATTTTTGTAGTGTATATGCACCTATCAAATCCAAGCTTCCATACGTAAATCAAATTCTAGGATAATTCACAAAGCACTAAGATAAGTGGCCAAGGAAGCAAGGAAAAACTACAAAACGTGATAATGGCTACCCCACTTCGGTACAACAAGTTAATACTAATGTGAATTCATTAAACCAAAGAACATACTACAACAGCAGAGTAACATGCATAAAGCTGAACTACGAGAATAAAAAGAAGGTAGAAATGCACCAAAAATCTAAGGAAGACAACCAATATTTTCCTCTTCATCTTTAAGAACAAAAACCTCACGCATACCAAGATGAGAAGAGAAAAGCATACCCACAACAAAACGAGGTTTGTAACTCAGTGAACAAACCAACACATTATTCATCACCAATTTAGTAACAAGAATACTCACCCAAAATCAAATACATCAAGCATCAAACAACAACAATAATAAAAGAAAGCTTCCCCTACCTCTATCTTCACTCTCGGCGTTTTCTCTCAGTTCATTTTTGCCTAGTCGTTTTTTGGCCTTCTTTTTATGTCACCAGTGCAGTAAGGGCTTTCTGCCCCGGTTTTTTCCACATTTTGCCTCGGGTCTGGAACCGAGGCATATTGGGGCAAGGCCAAAAGGTACACCTTTTGGCCTCAGTTATCACCCGAAGCCATAGACCTAGTTTTATGCCTTGGTTGTTTTAAAACCGGTGCCATATACATAGTTTTCTGCCTCGGGTCAGATAGGACCGAGGCCATAGGTGAAAAATATTCTTTTTTAATTCACATTTTCACAGACATTTTAGCCTCGGTTATGATTAGAACCGAGGCCATATGTGAGTTTTTTGCCTTGGTCTTGGTAAAAACCGAGGCATATTCCACTGTTTTTTTTTAAATAAATTTTCTGTTTTATATATATTCCCACATTCATATATTTTTCAGACCTACATATATTTTTCAGACAGCAGCACAACCATAACAGAATATTTTCTCAAACATCCATAATCCAAAAACATTTAAAAGATAATTGAAATGTACACAATCGAAATACATATATCCTAATCAATACTATTGTACATTTGAATTATGAATTTTGCACATGCTATCCTACCAAACTTTATGGACTTCGCGGGAATTGGCAAAGGACTCTTGAATGTCTGCAAAATAAGACATTAAGTTAGTATATAGAAAGACAACTTTAGTATACCAAACTTTAGAATATTGCAAAGTAATTGTTTTAATTCAAAAATATATTACCGTGTCCCAATTAGTTGTAATACGAGCACGCACAATTGTTGTCATCCATTGCATTATATAGTAACCGCACTCATATGAGCCGGTTTGTCTATTACACTACATTATATCAACAACATTAAAATCAATTAATGAAGAAAATCAAATCAAACAATTATAAATATATGGATAGAAATATCAAACCTGGAAGGAACACCATGCAAGACATTTTGCCTTAGTCGTTGATCTCCCTAACAACATGTTATGTCCAATAATTGAACTATGATAAAGGGAATAAGTTAGGATACTTTTATATAACATGTCATTTTCATAAGATTGAGATTAGGTTTCTTACCAATCTATCACTTGTCTAAGATGGTTAGGGGGATGGCGGTGCAAAGAGCAAAACCACACAACAAGGTTCTCCCTTAGGGAAACCACAAGTAATTGCCAATGATGTCTAAGAAGAAAATAAATTTATTGTTATGCATTAAAATGATAGATTATATTCATAAGTTAACAAAAATGACTTACCCAGCAATATAAGGGACAAAATAAATTTCTTTTCTGTGTTGAAAGCATCTACTGACATATGATTGGATGTCATCAAACTTGTTGCCTTCATGAGTGAGTTGGGGGTCTACAAACCCATATACATAATTCAGTCCCATAGTTTCAGTGACACCAGACAAATACCTAAACATAAAATTGATTTGATATAAGTAAATAGATAAATATATCATATAGCTATATATAATGATTGAAAGACTTACATCATCCATAACTGAATAATGGTAATATTCAGTTCCTCTTGTCCCCGTGCAAGCTCCAAGACATCTTGGGAATGCAAGTAAAGTGGGATGTCAAGATCTCTCCCAAAAATGTTAGCATCCCAAGGAACCTGCATCGGGTTATCAGCTATGATTTCTGCAAGTTGGAGCAATGCACCAAGAGGATCGTCCAAAGAGAGAAGAATCTTCTTTGATTGAGGTTTTTCCTATATTGATGCAATTTCAGTTAAAATGGAATATAATTTAAGTTTGATCATAATAAACATGTAAACTTAAAAATGTAGTATATTTGTGGCTTTATGAGTCTGTACCGGGGAGTCAATAACAACCAAATCTTTAGGCCAGGCGAGGAAACACTGGAATGCCTGTGCCACAGTATACACCTCATCTGTGGGCATAGGAACTAAAGCAGACGGCATGAGAACCTCCTCTACTGTGACCTTAACCTCATCCTCTGATCACTCCATGCCATGAAGAACTGTGGCTGCCTCAAATACTTTTCCACGAGCCACTAGTGTCTTTTTTGTACCATCCCAAATATATAGCTGACATGGATGAGTGTCATCCATGTTATCCCCGGGTGGAGCTGAACAACTCCCCTTTCCGCTTCTACCTGTTAGAGTCAATGATTTATTAATGTTAATCAATTACTTTATTAAATATCATTTATTCAATTCATAAATTATAGAAAAAAAATTTACCGTGGGAGGCACAAATGGGTCTAGTTCTGGCGGAGGATCCACTGGCGAACGAATGCCATAATGCTCAAATTGGCGCATAAGTTCTTCTCTCACCTGCGTCGTGATCATTTCTTTCATTCTTTGTTCATAATCAGCACCATGATTGCATGAAGACTGACGAGAGGAGGAACCGAAAAATTGGCGTATGCCGACTCCTGATCCAGGACCACACACACGTCCAGGGTGTTTAGGTCGTCCAATTGCAGCAACAAGTATGTCATGACGACCTTCTGGAATGAATCCTCATTGGGAGGTCTGCTCAACCAACGAATCTTACAATGTAACAAAAAAAATTATAAAAAAAATACAATATAAAACATGAACGAGCTATTTAGATAAGAATTGTATCTTACAATTTTCTTAGAGATTTCTCGTGCAGATCCAGAAGTGTAGTTGCCCGATGAACGTAAACGGGCTAACTTCCATTTTTGATGACGTGATGGTGGTGAAGGAGGCTCAGTATCTTCACCCTCAGAATGTGGGGGCCTAGAGTTTTTCTTTTCTGTCAATATCTTCTCTTCAAGTTTTCTATACCCAGCACGAGATAATATGTGGGGGGTTTTATTTTGAGCACTTATGCTTTGAGCCTTTTTTTTTCTTTACCTGTAACACATAAAACCCACTTTATGAATTAGTTAAAAATTTTGCATAATTATCAATTGTGCTATTGATGATTTCAAATAAACATACTTGCCATCCCTCAGATGTCCGAAGCTCAAGAAACTGACGCCATGTGTCTTCATCAATCCAAGTGTATTTCAACAATGGATTTTCATTCTTTTTATGTCCAAAGACATACCTAGACGTCAACTTGGTCTTAAAACCACGAAATTTCTCAGCCACCGATGACAAACATTTTTGTTTAAGCGTCGCCACATTTGGAATATCAAATGTTAGCTGCAATATAGAAAATGTCATCAACAATATTTATCATATTATCAACAAAATCAAAGTATAACGTTAATAACATTAATATTAGTTACCAATATATCCTGCCATATCATTTCCTGATCAGCTTTAGTGACATGATCAAAAGATGGTGTAAGGATTGATATTCTCTCTCGTGCCAACATTCCTAAATAGCTTTTGAAGACGTCCCCCAGAATGACCACTAGGCTCACCAGTGTCAACGTTAATATCAACATGTGTTTTCTGACTTTTATCTCTTCTAATTAAGAGCTCTCTCAACCTAGTGGCTCCTCTCGTGGGTCTCTTAGGTGCTTCATCCTTTGATGAAGTATAATGTTCAGCCATGTATTTGTGAAATGAAAACATAAAAAAGCATTAATAAGAAACATATAAAATAATATATAAAACATTATTTAACAAAACACCTAAATTTTAACAAGAACATGAAATTCGTACATAAAGTTATTGATTGGTCATATGTATATTCCTTCATCGTGATCTTCTCAAATTGCATGTACATCATCAACTAGATGGATTTCATCAACGGTTGTCGTTCTTCTAAATGGGTGGGCGACAATAATATTAAGATCACTCATATTCTCTTCATTAGGATCAATTTGTTTTTTTCCATGAAGAGTGACAAACCAATGTTCAGTTGCAAGATCTTTAACATAGAAAACTTGAGATGCTTGTTGTGCCATGATAAATGGCTCGTCTCGATAACCCACCTTTCAAAAATCCACTAGAGTCATTTCTGATTCATCTATTTTGACACCACTCTTATTGTCAATCCACTTACATTTGAACAGTGGAATAGTAAACATGGTATAACCAACCTCCCATATCTCTTGTATTACACCATAGTATGTCATTGATCCTACTACGGGATTTTGATCTTTAGATGTAGAAAATTGTAGCGACTCAGCTTCAAGACTGACTCCACTATTTTGTACTGTGCTTTTATCATCAAGAGACTTTGTATAGAATGTGCAATTATTGATTTCATAACCTGTACAACAGATGACATCAAATTTCAACCCATTTGCTAACCACATCAAAGTCTTAGAGCATTGTGAATCCTTCAAAACCTCAGATTTAAACCAAGGCATGAATGTTCTATTATGCTCCATCAAATGCCATTTCTCTGATTGTCTTGGATTGTTCTGTTTCAGAATGACTTTGTATGCAGATAAGTAAGGCATTACCTCATTTGTGTTGTTCAATATGTATAGGTGTGCTTGCATCAACTCTTCGCAATTTTTGGTAACCACACTCACACCTCGGATGCTGTTACTTATAGAACACTTGTTCAACCATGATTTGTGAGGAACTCCTATCGGTTTTGCTTTTGCCATGTAATCTGAACAAAACTCGACACTTTTTTCAGCAATATATCTTTCGATCATTGAAGCTTCTGGACGATATTGATTTTTCACATACCCTTTCAAAATCTTCATGTAACGTTCAATAGGATACATCCATCTTAAGTATACTGGTCCACAAAACTTTATTTCTCTCACCACATGAATAAGTAAATGTACCATGATGTCAAAAAATGATGGAGGGAAAAACATCTCTAGCTGACACAAGATGATAACAATTTCGGCTTGAAGTTCATCTAACTTTAAAGGATCAATGACTTTGCTACAAATTGAAGAGAAGAATGCACACAAACGCGTTATAGTTTGTCTAACATTTTTGGGTAAAATTCCACGAATAGCTACAGGTAACAATTGTTGCATTAAGATGTGGCAATCGTGAGACTTTAGGCCAACAAGCTTCAAGTCTTGCATGGACACTAAAATCTGAATATTTGAAGAGTATCCTTGAGGTACCTTGACACTCTTTAAACATAAGCAAAAACTTATCTTCTCTTGTCTAGACATAGTGTAACATGCAGGGGGCAAATAAGTGCGCCTACCAACCTCCCTTGGTGCCAAGTCTTCTCGGATCTTCATTTCAACCAAATCCAGACGAGCATTTACTCCATCTTTTGTCTTTCCCTGAATGTTGAGTAGTGTACCAATCAAGCTATCACACACATTCTTCTCTACATGCAAGACATTTATGCAATGCCTAACTTCTAACTTTGACTAATATGGAAGGTCAATGAATATTGATTTTTTCTTCCAAGGGCTCGATGCAGATGACTTGGACGTTTTACCAAATACATGATGTACTTTATTAACTTTTTCATGAATTTGAATGCTAGTTAATGGAGTTGGTGCTTTGTCATTCTCTTGATGTCCATTGAATGCTTTCTTTAACCTTCGATAAGGATTATTAGCTTGTAAAAACCTTCGATGGCGTAGATACACGGTCTTCCTTTCGTTTTTCAATTGATGAGATGCAGTGTTTTCTTCACATATAGGACATGCTTTATGACCCTTGACACTGTACCCTGACAAATGACCATAAGCTGGAAAGTCATTAATGGTGCAAAATAACATTGCATGCATCATGAAAGTTTTAAAAGCAACAACATCAAATACTTCAACACCATCAACCCACAACAACTTCAAGTCTTCAACTAGAGGATTGAGATATACATCTATGTCATTTCCAGGCTGCTTTGGACCAGATATCATCATAGACAACATCATGTATTTTCTCTTCATGCAGAGTCGAGGAGATAAGTTATAAATGAATAATATAACAGACCAACAATTGTGGTTTGTACTTAAACTACCAAATGGATTCATTCCATCGGTAGCTAAGCCAAAACGAATATTTCTACATTCTTCACCGAACTTGGGAAATTCCTGATCAATATTTTTCCATTACATTGAATCAGTTGGATGACGAAGGAGTCCGTCACATCTTCTCTCAGTTGTATGCCATCAAAGGTTTTTAGCGTCTTTAGGATTTGCAAACAAACGCTTAAGTCTGGGCACGATTGGAAGGTACCAGACTACTTTCAAAGCAGATCCTTCCTTCTCTAGTTGACCATTATCTTCACTATTTCTTTTCTGCTTGTACCGTGATGACCCACACTTTGGATATGTTTTCAAATCTTCAAATTCTTTTCTGTATAATATGTAATCATTAGGACATGCATGTATCCTTTTATACTCCATACCCATCGGACAAAGAATTTTCTTGGCGTCATAGTTTCGAGTAGGTAGAGTATTTCCTTCGGGAAGCATTTCATTCAAGAGCACGAGCAATTATGTGAAGCTTTTATCTATCCAACCATTGGTCGCTTTCAAATTCATAAGTCTTAAAACTGCTGATAATCGCGTGAACTTAGTTGAACCAACATACAACGGAGTTTCCGCATCAGCAGACATCGTCTCATTCACATGCGCTTGTGCAAAAGCTTCTGCGTCAACATCCCGTATCATGTCCTCCATATTGTCTTCTTCTACTAGCTCTTGTCGTCGCTATTCCCATCGCTCTTGCCGTCGCTCTTTCATGGGGAATTGTCAAGATATTCAGTTTGAGAAACAGTTGGAATGTGTATTAATTCGCCGTTCCATGTCCATATTGTATAACTTTTAAGGAAACCATCACAAATAAGATGTTCCCTAACTTGAGTTGCATTCAATTTTCTTCCATTCAAACAGTTGACACAAAGACATCTGAACTTCACCTCATCATCACTTCTCCCCTCATAACGTTGCACAAATTTTATAAATTCTTCTACTCCATTCTCATACTCAGCGTTGATACGTGGTAATTAATCCAATCTCGATCCATACTGAAATCGCGTGAACAATTTCAGTAATCTTTGAATCAATGCTCACGTCGTAATCAAGGTGTGACCCTATCCCATTTAAGAAGATTCACTTTCTTTATTTTATTGGTACATATTACTTTTAAAATACATATATTAAATTTCACAAAATTTTGCCAGCATTTCGCATTGGCCTTCAGGATACACGAAATGAAAGTGATTATAAACCACAATCAAATATGCACCTGAAGATCAATACAAAACACAATTGACAAATATTCATGAATTTTAAGATATGTATTTTAAAATATATATGCATTAATAAACTACTAAAAAGTGACTTATCTTCTTAAACTGTCCAATTGGACAATTCAAGATTCAATACATTTAAATAATTAGTATTGTATCCCCTTTTATCTAATTTAAAAAATAAGTAGTTTCATCAAAATGGAAATTTGGGGACAATACATAATTTTCGTATTGAATCTCAAATGGGAAAACTTAGGCTAACTCATAGTATATACAAACAATCCAAACAATTTCAATTCTAATGAAAATCAATATTTGTAATAATCAAAATTCAAAAATAATATATACAAAATGGAAAATGAAACAAAAACGACTTAGAAACTTACCTTGGAGGAATGGCGGTACTACAATTGCCGAAAAAAAACCGAGAAGTGGTCGCAGGTGGCCGGAGGTGGTCGACGGTGGCCGAAGGGTGTGGTGGCAGTGGATGCAGAGGAGAGAGAGAGAGCGCACGAGAGAGAGACCACGTGAGAGAGAGAGCGACAGAGAGAGACGCGGAATGGAGGGGGCTCGCTCGTGTGGTGGTTGCACTGGCCGGAGGTGGTCGACGGTGGCCAGAGGGTGTGGTGGCAGTGGGTGCAACGGAGAGAGAGAGAGAGCGCGCGAGAGAGGGAGCGACAGAGAGAGACGCGAAATGGAGGGCGCTCGCTCGCATGGTGGTTGCACTGGCCAGAGGAGGTCGACGGTGAAAAAGGAAAAAGAAAAAAATAAAAGAAAACTGGAACTCCTTAGTTAAAAAGGATTGAACCTATGCACCTTAACATTTAACACCTAAACTACAACCACTAATCCATATTTCTTGTTTGGTTACTAAGATTTGCAAAATAAAGTAAATCAACCTCTTTGTAAATTGGGAACGAGTGATCGATAAAGAGTTAAAAAAAGATTTACATACTACACCAATCCAAACAATCGTGAAAGGGATAAAGAAAATTAAGAGATTTATGTGGGCCCCACAAAAAGAGGAAAGAGAAAAAAATAAAAGAAAACTGGAACTCCCTCGAACCTATACACCTTAACATTCAACACCTAAACTACAACCACTTATCCATATTTCTTCTTTGGTTACTAAGATTTGCAAAATAAAATAAATCAACCTCTTTCTAAACTGGGAACGAGTGATTGATATAGAGTAAAAAAAAGATTCATATACTACACCAATCCAAACAATCATGAAAGGGATAAACAAAATTAAGAGATTTATGTGGGCCCCACCAAAAAGAGGAAAGAGAAAACAATAAAAGAAAATTGGAACTCTGTAGTTTAAGGAAGGATTAAACCAATGCACCTTAACATTCAACACTTAAACTACAACCACTGATCCATATTTCTTCATTGGTTACTAAGATTTGTAAAATAAAATTAATCAACCTCTTTGTAAATTGGGAACCAGTGATTAATAAAGAGTAAAAAAAAGATTCACATACTACACCAATCCAAACAATCGTGAAAGGGATAAAGAAAATTAAGAGATTTATGTGGGCCCCACAAAAAAGAGGAAAGAGAAAAATATAAAAGAAAACTAGAACTCCCTAGTTTAAGGAAGGATTGAACCTATGCACCTTAACATTTAACATCTAAACTACGACCACTGATCCATATTTCTTCTTTGGTTACTAAGATTTCCAAAATAAAATAAATCAACCTCTTCTTAAATTGAGAACGAGTGATTGATAAAGAGTAAAAAAAGGATTCAAATACTACACCAATAAAAATAATCGTGAAAGGGATAAAGAAAATTAAGAGATTTATATGGGGCCCACCAAAAAAGGGAAAGAGAAAAAAATAAAAGAAAACTGGAACTCCCTAGTTTAAGGAAAGATCAAACCTATGCACCTTAACATTCAACACCTAAACTACAACCAATGATCCATATTTCTTCTCCTTAAATAATACGCACCATTTGCTTAAAAACACTTATATTCCATATTTTGTATTTCAATAAAATAATTAAATCAAATAAAATAATGATCTTAATGCAGACATTAGTTTTTCCCGTAGTTTTCTATTTATTCTAAATTTTTCGGGTCTTACAACATACAATGCACATTTAGAGGTATTTTTTTCTTTTTAAATAGAGTTTAGAAGTATATAACATGAAAATTTTCCCTACTTAAATTTACAGTGTATAAATTGAATCATAGTTAGTCCTTGCTAATCCTTACGCATAGAAACTTAAAACAACTTGAGATAGAAATAGATTTGAATTAAACAAACTTATGGTATAAAAGCAGAACCATGCACATTTGGTAACTCCTACTCCATTCTTTGCTTTTTAGGCCAATATATCTTGTTTGTTTCCCTATTGGTTTATTTATTTCTTTTGTTGTCCCTCACATTTGATGCTTAGATATTTTTCTGCAATTCTGCAAAATCATTATCATAATTAGGGATGGCAACGGAGTGGGGCGGGGACGGATTTCGCTATCCCATACCCATCCCCGCAGAAAAAATTCATCCCCATCCCCATACCCAAACCCAATGGGTATCAAACTTTTGTCTTATCCCCATCCCCACCGGGTAACGGGTATAATCTCATACCCATACCCGTACCCGTGTTCTAACTACTTCAATATTAATTTTTATAAAAGAAAAAAAATTACGGTAAAGAAAACATAATATTATCAAATATTCAATACTAGGAGAATGATTGTTTCTTTCATAATAAATACTTTGAAATAAATTATAATTGTCTACATTTTAGATTAGAATACCAAATAAAATTTCATGAGAACCAAAACATTTATTAAATTTGCAAACTACAACATTGATGAAACTTAGTTGATAAAATTAAAAAGTATTTCAAAAAAATATAGAAGGAAAACAAATATTCAAATTAAAATATATTTTAAATGTTTGTTTACTTCAATTTTTTAAATTCTAATGAATCTCTTTTTTATACACTAATAAAAGTTATAATACATCACTTGATCAAAATGACACAAAAAACAAATAATAAACATAATAATAAAATTTTGACATAGATTTTGTATCTTTTGAATTTCAATATATGTTGGATAGTGACAAAAAAATATTCATAGCAATTACATTAAATTTTTATATTGTAGTAAATAAAAGTTATTTATACAATTAAAGTGTAAAAATTACGGTATGATTAATAATGAGTTATAAAATAAAAAATAATAAGATAGAATATATCAAAATATTATTCTACATGATGAAAATAAACAATAAATAAAAATATTAAAAAACTAACAAATGTGTGTTTTAGAAATAATTTGAGAGACTATTGAAAGAAAGCGCACAAAGAAAATCAAATGTATAATTAAGGTATGATAAGATGAAAAATACCTTAGAGAACTAATTATTAAATTATGTTTGAAGTGGTTAAAATTAAATAGAAATATCATTAGTGATCAAAAAATTTGTCATTAAATTACAAATAAATTATTAATTAAATTGGTCACTAAATCAAGTATCGATTCGATCATTGAATCGGTCACTAATTTAATCACTGATTCAAACAATAAATCAACTACTATCACCCATGACGAAAAATAGTGACTAATATGGGTTAATGACTAAATCAATCACTATTTCATGTTTTTCTTAAAGTGAATTATCATATACTATTCCTAAATATCATTTTATATATATATATATATATATATAATGTTAACTACTTCAAACATAATTTAAAGTGAAAAAATTACAGTATGATCAATAATTAGTTATAAAATAAAAAAATAATTCAATAGAATATATCGAAATATTATTCTACATGATGAAAATAAACAATAAATAAAAATATTAAAAAACTAACGAATGTGTGTTTTAGAAATAATTTGAGAGACTATCGAAAGAAATCGCACAAAGGAAATCAAATGTATAATTAAGGTATGTTAAGATGAAAAATACCTTAGAGAACTAAGAAAACTTTTCAAATATCAACATATATACTCAATGGTTGAAAAATAACGAAAATTATTTTAATGAAACAAAAGAGTTCTTCAAATTAAACAAAAATTAATAATGATAATAATAATAATAATAATAATAATAATAATAATAATAATAAGTAAAGAATTTTTTTATATTACCTTAAATTGAGAGTATAAACATTCTCATGTGAAAGGAAAATATATAATAAATAAAAATATTAAAAAATAATAGAAATATTCAAATGTGAGGCATAAAAAAAATTTTAATTAACATACATCATTTTAACATAATTACATAAAGGTTATGATAAGTTAAAAAAATATATTGGAGATGCGAATGAGTTTCATGACAAACCTATTATTAAAAGAAAAAAAATAGAAAAAAATAATATATATATATATATATATATATATATATATATATATAGGGTTACTTAATTAATTGTGAATATTTTAATAATTTAAACGAGAACGGAGATATGGTGGGGACGGGTATTATGGCGGGGATATGTACATCCTCATACCCATCCCCATACCCAACTGAAAAAGTTAGGGATTTCCCATACCCATACCCATACCCAATCAATGCGGGGATTCCTCGTCAAAACGGGGACGGGTTCGGGCAATACCCACGGGGACGAGTTTATTTGCCATCTCTAATCATAATTGACAAAGAAAACATAAATCCAAACCCTCTCAAACCTAGAAACAAAATTATCAACTTAAATTTTTAAGAATCATCAAATAAAATCAATTCATGAAATCCCAAAAGAGAACAAAACACACTGAAATAAAATGGAGAATCTTGAAAATAAGAATAGAGAAGGTACATGAGCTTATTAGGCTAGCTTGAACATAATTTCAGCAAGACTAAAGAGAAAAAGAATTTTATTTACGAGCAGTTTAACACCTCTCATGCCATTTATTTATAGTGGCAAGTAGGCTCTTGAGTTACCACTCAATAATCACAATTTTGATATCCTCTATAATCACCAATTTCCCAACCCTCTAAATTCCCAATTTCTTAATAAAAAATGACAATATATAAATAAACAATTTGGTAGATTTCGCAAACTGTATACAAAACCAAATAAGGTAAAAAATTTGATTAAAAATCTTCACAAGCGAAATAAAAAATGTACCAACCCTAGCGAAAAGATCCACATAGTGTAACACCCCATTTAAATAATAGCCTTAATTTGAATAAAATGTCACACAGATGAAAAGGAGAAACAAAGCCACAGAGTATAGCATTACTCCTTACAAATATCCAGAAGAAAACAGGAAAGGATCAAGGCACACCATGATGCTAGATTAAAGGTGAAGTAAGAGATTGATAATAATTCAAATAAAACTCAAGACAAGTCAATACATAGGCCTTAGCCCTAAATGAAAGTTGGAATCCATCCGAGAGAAGCTACACAGCATAATCACTGTTTCCCTGTTGACAACGGGGAGTTCTCACATCTGCTCACATTAACAGGTTGATGATCATCGCAAAAGGAGAAAACCACACACATAACAATCAAACAAGCAATTGGGTAAGCTAGAGTAGAAAAAGATTTATCATACAATTACATACAACTTCATAGTCCAAGATGCACATGTCAACCAATCATGTTACGACTTTCAAACAATACACTAAGACTCACGACGCGACTCATTCGGATACATATAATTAGTTGAATTCAGCGGATGTTTGCACTTGTGGTGGGCTTTCTTACTCTACTGAGCTGCTCTACCGAGCTAATTGTTACAGTGTCTCATCCCCTACACACAAGGTTAGCCCTTAATGGGTTCCAAGCCTCCTACTACTCTCACCACTAGAGTCAATACGCTCTGTGTGAGACTAACTGACTCTTTAGAGTGTCAGGATGCAACCTTACCTTGAATACTTCTAAATTATATAAATGGGGCACAACCATGAACTCCCACTAACAAGGGTCATGGTATTATGTCCCAACCAACTGAGGCACCACCATTAGGTCTCACCTAAAGACTCATGGAATTACGTCCTAACCAATGAGGCACCACCACGAAACTATCATGGAATTACGTCCTAACCACATATAAATCATGCTTCACCAATTAAATAGGTACTTATCATGCATACCAATCTCGTGTCAACTTTATAACCAACCTTCATTCATATTCCATATCAAAACCATACCAAACTCATCATATTCGATCTATGAACCAATTCCATACATGCAAATCATTCATCCCCTGCTTTTAACATATTAATTCACCCAAACAGGTGGCAAACATACCATGACAAAGAAGAAAACAGAACATGGTGCATTCTCGCCAACCTTCTCGCTCAGGCGAGAGTGTTCTCTTGCTCAGGCGAGCTCCCTTCGCCTAGGCGAGAGCTCGAAGAGGGAACAGTGGTGCTGTCACGTTCTCTCGCTTAGGTGAAACCTCTTGGCCTGAGCGACATGGCCTCTCGCTCAAGACTGGAGCTCGTCGCCTGAGCGACAGCTCGTTCAACACCTGGGACGATTTTCTAATACTCTCCCTTAAGCAAGCTCCACTCGCTTAGGTGAGATTATCATATCTCCTCTACTGTTCACGTAGGCCAGTACACAAATTCACCCAAAACAATAAGGAATATACTATCATATCATATTAAGCAACATACACACACCATAAACATGAAATAGAACTAAAGAGCAAGCAAAAACACATCCAATCTCGAAACCTTAGCTTCCCTTACTTGGAAATAGTAAGAAAATGCCTCGACTCTAAACAGTGGAGCACGACAACTCTAAGAACGGACTTGTGAAGTGGAGCAAGAAAATGAGGTTGAGCTTGCTTGACCAAGGTGGTACCAAACCCTAGCAGAGAGTTCACAGCTGCTCTAGGAAGGAATAAGGGAACTGATTTCTGAAAAGTGCTGAGAATGAGAGTGTGTTAGCTGGTTTAGGGTCCTTGGCTCCTTATGGGCCAACTCTAGGCCCAACTGATTTGGGGTAGCCCCTTTAAATTTGGGAAGAATAAAATAGGTGGACCTTACACATACTAATTAAATAAAAATGGTAGCAAAAATTAGTGAAAAGGTTGAAAGAACTCAATATTGGGTGCTACATTTATCTCTATGGCACGAGTTAAAAGCCAAAGAGCCAAACTACATACCTTAATGCGAAAAAAAAAAACGTAAATTATAAATATTAATTAACCTAAACCTAAATATTATTCATTGAAATGGTGAGTTTGCCTTTCAGACTATTATGAGAATTAAATATTAACAATTATAACTAAAACCAAATTGCACATACACTATAGGTACATCAAAAGCTAGAGTATAAACTTCTGCACATAAACTATAGGTATACTAATATAGATATTTATTTGATGTTTGCATAATGGCATTCCTACTCTTTATGAAGCAAATGAGAAGCTTGTTCCACGTGAACAATCTAACGTCCCGTTTAATAAATAAACTTAATTAAACGAAACGTCACACAATATAATATAAAGAGTAAAGTCTCAGATAAATGCTACTCCTTCTTGATATCCAAGGTACTTAAAATGAAAATACCAAGACACACCACGATGCCAACAACAAAATCGAAATAAAGATCAACAATATACAAAATAAATGTCCAAGGGCAGACAGACACATGCACTACAACCCAAAAAGGAAACTCGGAAAGTGGGAACCGACCCAATGCGAACTAAGCAGCGGAAGAGTTCTTGTAACATCCCGACCGGATATTACGAATTTTAAATAAAATAAACTAGAAATAATACGTTAGCGCCATTTATTAAATCTCATTTCCCAAAACGCGGGAAATTTAAAACTTCATTACCTAGTCAAATAAACTAAATCCAAATCATAAACTTGATTAAATCATAAGTATCACAAATTGTTTACAAAATTATTCCAAATCATAAAACAATAAGACTTTGAGAAAACTCTTTATCCCAGTCTAGCACCACTTCGGTTCTATGCCTCACTAGATCCACCTGCAACATCATCTGCTCACATGTACCATGCGCACGATCATCGCCAAACACAAGCAGATAGGGTAAGCTAATAATAAAAACATCAATCATATAAATAAAATATTTATATGTCAATACAAATATACCAAAGGAATTCCCTCCTTTAATTTCAAGCCACATGATCGTTACCATGTTACTCGTGTTCTACGTCTTCCAGTGAGTACCTCAAGATGTCTTGCTGCCACACCTATCGGTCACAACCGATAGAGCACGTGCGGGAAACCATTGCTATGTATCATACACTGTAACACCAGGTGGAGTTCCAAAATACAAACATAGTTCGCAACGTCCCAAGACTACCAAACTCGTCAGCTAATTACTAAGGAGGGCAATCTATCTAGACCCATCCGTACTAGCCACAACCAGCACACTCATACCGGCAACACTCGCCAACCCGAGCTCAACTCAAGGGTTCCTCGTGTTCATCCACCATCCCGAGCTCAACTCGAAAGATGTCATTCCGAGCTCAACTCGAGGAATGCCACGTACTTAACCTCTTTCCCGAGCTCAACTCAAGGGATACGTTCCGAGCTCAACTCAAGGAACACCAGCAACCCACCTTTGAAGCACCACTATAGCCTTGTAGATCACGCACATCCAGAGTGAAACATCAATACTGTTCAATACTCTATTGGTTTTGTAGCTATCAACTAGCGGTTAAACACCACCGCTAGGTGCTAGACCAGTACTTACGCAGTACTGGTTTTTAAGCACTTAGAACAAGGTCAAAATAAATCCTACTCTTATAAATAAGCATATCCACAATCAAGAATATAGGCTTCCAAAAATCAACATGTCTCACATGCATAATCTCAACTTAGATGGTTACACAAGTATCACCATAAGAAATTGGCAGTAACCTCCATCCCACGTAGCAACGTCGACCTTTATCGTCGACTCAGGCAATGTGACTCCGTGGCAGCAACGCATCCCAATGAGGTTGAGGTTCATACTCCAACCCTGTCCAAAACGACATTCATGTTCACAAAGCAAAACCCCCTTCATAAACCATAACTTTGCACACAATAAGGAATCAAAAACCTCCACGAATTAGGAAAGAATTATAAGTGATGGGTTTAGAGTTTTACGTTTTGGGGATCTATGTTGGTGACTAACCATTTTCTTTATTATTTTAGTTCTTTTTGAGTTATTTTTTAGGCTTTCAAGTTTATGTGGTTTTGTTGTGATACAGGTTGTTGCATCTGCAGATTGTGCTGGGGTGCTGGGTGTGCTTAAGATTTGCAACATTTACTAGTATTCCTTTAATCATTGTGCTATATGGTGTAGATGTGTTTGCTTGTAAATGATGGTCTTGGGATGGATATTGTTTTTAACTTAGCTTGATCAAACTAGAGATTAATGCTTAGCTGATATCAATCATTATGTTGAACTTGGGTAGTTTTTTTGGTAGACTGTTTATGACATAGCATGATGGGATTCTTGACAGTTGAAGAAAACATTCTATTCTAATTTATCTTGTTCATTTCCTGTAACTTTTGCAGGATAGTGATGAGCTCAATGGCCTACATTGCTTTAAGCATCTTAGAGATCATATAATAGGCTTTATAGATTCTATAAACAGGTACGCCACTTATGATGTACTAATTGCATATGAAAATTCAATAAATAGTGCTTTCTACTTTCTTGATTTTATAGAGCTGAGTAATAATTAGAAGAGAATATGGTTTAGCTAATTGCTTAGATGGGTTGAAACCATATTTACCTATTGAATCATACGATTTAGACACAATGAAAAATATCTTGACATACATAGAATTAATGCGTAATATTGTATTACATACACATAAATATGATAATAATAATTTTAAACCACGAATTGATCACAAATCATTATAATCATAATTTTATGGACCAAACTTGTGGAGTTAATGCGTAATATTCTGTTTTTATCTCATTTGAAATGACTCATGAGTGCAACAAAACTCACAATCTCTTTGCATATCAATCAATAATAGAAATTCCTTGAAATGGGCACTACTAATGATCAGGGGTCCATTAAAATATTATTAGCAAATAAATGGGAAAATACACATCTTAGGTAACTATTTGTAGTGCAGAAACAAATTATGTCATAAAATAGTGCCTTTGCAGTGTAGAAACAAATGGGTAACTATTTTTTATTAAACCTGCACATGATTGGTATTGGCCTATATTATGAGGGGGACTAAGAGAAGAAGTAGGAAAGTTGCAGCGGAACAAAACCTTTCAATTAAACATTATTGATTTCGCATGACTAAAATTGAGGAGGTATGATTGTTAAATAGGATGGTCGAGGGAGGTTAAGGGGGTCTCATTTTGTGTGAAATTAAGCTGAAGAGATATTAGGCCTCACAAGGCCATTTCTTTATTCAACATCCATGCATATCTAGTTTTGTTGTCACTCTGGTGGTGAACTGGGATTAGAGTTCTTGAATAAAGTACATTATTTTCCTACTCTACTAGTTCCAGCGTTAGTCTGCATGTAACAGATGTCTAGTGAAGAGATGTGTGTGGTATATGAATTTTTAACATTTTATCATATTTGTTAATCTTATGAAGGATCTCTTTCTAATTAATACTTTTTTGTTTCTATTGCAAATTTTATGACTTTTCATGTTGTGGCCTAATCAATCTTTCATTAAGTATATGATAGGGTTTGATTTTTGGTTTGTTTATGTATAGGAAAGTTTTATTGTAAGATGATATATAAAAAGTTGATTGTAATGACTTACTGCTATATGTCCTAGGTGTGTCAATTTTTCTTAGATCACAATTTTGATACTCATGCACTTATCTATCCCTTTTCTTTTTGTGGACAGAGTTGCGCCATCTGAGGTCCTAGCTTGGTTTTTTGTTGATGAGAAGGTTAAAGTTCTGGTCCTGAAGTCACACTTTCTTGATAAAATTTCTTTAAGGTACTACATTGCTGACTTTTTTGACTGATATCTCTTATTTTTGGTTTACATCCATTTGTTACTGTTTATAAGTAAACAATCCAAACTACTACAAAACGTAAGTAAAACTACATAGTTAACTATTCTAACTCCTAAAACTGTAAAAATAAGATTCAACTAAGTAATGTATAACTAGGCTAGTTAACTATTCAAGTGTAAATGAAGGCTGCTGTGTTTTGACAACTATAGCTCTGCACAAATGTACTTTGATGTCCATTAGCCTCCCCCACTGCTGGGATATCCATTTGAGCTTCAATGCAAAAGTCAACTATAAAATAAATTATGTGGATTTTTGCCAAAACTAGTGTAGATTTCACCTCTTTGTTGATTCTTTTCACTTTGTTCTCTTGATCACTAATCTTGTATCAACTTTAAAGCACTGGCCTACATTCCATTTCACTGCACCTCTTTGCTAGTTGGAAACATTATTTATTCAAAACTACTCAAACTAGACTAAGCTAGGTCACTAACTAGACTAAACTTGCTAAAAACTACAAACTAGTACCTACAATTTACCTATTCTAAACTAGATTTATGACACAATAAAACTCTCCAAATGCATACAAAGTAACCTTAATCTAAACTAAACTACTTAAGCTAACTAGAAATCAGTTTGTGCTATACTAAAGTAAGCTAAGATGTAAAAATACTATAACTAGCCTAATAATGCAGAATTATAGAACTAACAAAATAAAAAATAGAAACTAAGAGTAACTACCTACTCAAATTGATTCTAGAAATAGGATGCTGAAATTAGTAAATGTTATGACCAATACTAGACTACACTATTCTAGTATAGGTTAATGAAGCTAAACAACTAACAACTAGACTAAACTACTACTATCCAAAACTAATTAACACAAATTAAGAAAAAACTAAGAATATGACACTCCAAACTAAATTTAAGCTAAAAACTATGAATTAAACACTTTAACCAACCCAAAATGAATGCAAATGGACAAAAAAAAGTGGAAAAATTAGAAAATTATCACACCCTCACACTTGAACAATTGCAAACTTAGGGAAAAATAAAAAGAAAAGCAACTCACTTTCTAAAAATAGAAACAAATCTCCCAATAAAAATTTTGCACACTTGACTCATCCTACTTTTCTAACTAAAAACTGCACATCCTAATTGTTTTTTCCACTTTTCCATCTTTTTCATATTTTTCTTCTTCACCATAATTTTGTCATTTTGTTCTAATTTTTTCTGTCATTTTGTTCCAGTTTTTGCTCTCATTTTTCATTGATTCACAAGATATTTCAGCAACCAACTCAGCCACATATGCCTCCTTATAAAAAATCCCCCCACACTTGAACTCAACAATGTCCCATAACTCAGCTTAATTCACCTCACAACTGTAGAACAGTGTATAAACATGGTTTTATGGGTCCAAGGTGCTAATAAGCTAAAAATTCATAATAAAAGTTAAAAAATAGGCTCAAAAATGGGTGCAAGGGAAAATTGTCCAAGTTAGGTTATATTTGGCAAATGACTCAATTCAAAAAGGCCTATATAACATCAAGAATGCACATTTAATCTAGATATGCAAAACAACTACAAAAATAAAATCTGATTATAAGAACCTAGAAATGCAAATTTTTTAAACAACAAAACAACAAAATAAGCTAAGCATGGAATAAAAGTTGTAATCTATCTAAACTAATTCATTTACAAGTTTAAAACAGAAAACTGAGAGTAGAATTTAAGGTAACTATTGAAAACAATGAAAAATTCAAAATACCACCTATAGACTAAAATTTGTCCAGTTTACAACCCAAGAAGTTAAACTATTATACTAGTTAACAACTAAAACGAACCTATAAATTAAAACAGACCTAACACTACTAAAATCAACCAAAAACAACCACTAAGCATGTCTTAATTCATCAATCAAAACCAAATATGCAAGTATTTACAAAAGCAAAACAGTCACTTAGAATTTAACTATGCACCTAGAATCATCGTAGTAAAACAGAACAAACAACATAAGACTAGCTAAAATAGTAATTGCAAAATTATTTACTCAACTATTGTTACAGAACAGAATGATCAAAGTAGTGTATATGAAAAACATGTAAAAGTTAACCTTCCAGGAAGTTTGAATGATTTTGCTACTTGTTGCAGTTCAAATTTCAACAATCAATATCCATTTTAATTTATTTTTTGACAAGTTACCATTGTTTTTATCAACGATGAATATTTGATTTCATCTTTTGTTAATATTTTCTAAAAAGCAATCCATCCTTAGGTTCTTAGAGGTTTATGCTATACTATATCGATGTTAATTATTGATGATTAGCATAAAGATAGTTAACATAAAGATATTCAAATGGGTAGGGAATGATTTAAATATTGTGATCTAATATATATGTAACTTCTTTAAATACACAGATCATGACTTCATTTCCTTCAAGTCATGGTTGGATGTATGATAGGGTGTATAAAGGTAGAAGCGGTTTGAAACCTACTTTCATAACTGGGGTTGAAGAGTTTATCGAAATAGCTTGTCAATGAAAGGAAACTTAAATGCCCATGCATTAAATGTGAGTGTACAAGGATTTATGATGTTCAAACAATCAAGCTCCACCTCTACAAGCATGGCTTTATGTCTGACTACTTTATTTGGATTGATCACGGGGAAGCCATAGAGAATATTTCTCATCATGTTGACGATGGTTCAGGAAGTCGTATACATGTGACTGAAGCAACTCAATGATTTTATAATCTGTTAGTCGAGTCAAATGAACCATTATTTGAAGGATCATCAGTGTTTAATGTGAACTACAAATGATTTCCCTGCATATGGAATGCTGTCTAACTAGGGTACTCAAGGTAAATTGGCATGTCCACATTGTATGGAGCATTCAAGAGCCTTTACATTAGAAAATGGAGGGAAAAATTGTTGCTTTGACTCACATCGTAGATTTTTACCTAGTGATCATGCCTTTAGAAAGAATAAAAAAGCCTTCTTAAAAGCGAAAGTTGAAACTGATGGCCCACCAACTACAATGACACCTGACTTGGTTTGGGAAAGAGTAAGGGATTCACCAATGGCCACAGAAAATCCTCGTTTGTTGAAATTATGAGGATATGGCGAGGTTCATAATTGGAGGAAAAAAAGTATATTTTGGAATCTTCCTTACTGGAAAGATAATCTCTTATGACACAACCTAGATGTCATGCACATAGAAAAAAATTTCTTTGACAATATATTGAACATTGTCAAGAATGTTAGTGGTAAAACAAAAGACAATAAGAAAGCAAGGATAGATCTCGCTTTGTATTGTTGTCACCCTGACTTAGAGATGAAACTGCTAGCTAATGGAAAAATGTTTAAGCCTAAAGCCAATTACTCCTTAACTATAGAGGAAGCGAAATTAGTTTGTCGTTGGATAAAAGAACTCAGGGTGCCTGATGGTTATTCATCAAACTTGGCAAGATGTGCTGATGTTGAAAAAGGATGGATACATGGGATGAAAAGTCATGATTGTCATGTGTTCATGGAATGCTTACTTTATATTGCATTTAGTACTTTTCCAACACATGTTTTAAATCCCCTAACCGAATAAGTCATTTCTTTAAAGACTTGTACGACATTGAGGTATGACGATTTGGTTACCATGGAAGAAAACATTCCACTAATTCTTTGCAAGTTAGAGAGAGTATTTCCCCCTGCATTCTTTGATTCAATGGAACATCTCCCAATTCATCTTGCATATAAAGCTAGACTTGGTGGTCCAGTGCAATATAGGTGGATGTATCCTTTTAAAAGGTAATATATGATCAATCTATTTCATATAAAATGCATTTATTTAACGATTACAAAGCATGACCAAGAAACAATTTTTTTATAGATTTATGGGAGATTCTAAGCGATCAATCAAAAATAGGGCAAGGGTTGAAGGATCGATATGTGCATCTTACATACACCGAGAAACAACTTATTTTTGTTCCCATAATTTCAAAGGTTATATGTTGTCATTGCGAAGTAGTAGAAATGAAATGGGAGTTGAAACCAACCAACCATCATTGTCCATCTTCAACCAACCAACTCGTCCTTCTGGCAAGCCATCAATTCATTGGTTAACACAAAGAGAATTGGTTCGGTCAACGTTCATATGTTGATCAATTGCCAAGAAGTGAAACCATACCTCGAGTAAATATTTTCCAACTATCGATTTCATTGTTATAATAACGTTAATTATTTTATTAAATTAACCTTCTGAATGACTTATTTAAATAGGTCATTCCATCAATCTTAGGAAATACTTGACTCAAGTACTTCTAGTCGTGTACATGCTGATTTTCCTAGATGGTTCAAGAATCAAGTATGTACTTGATAATTAAATCACGCTTTCAATGTTTAATAAATAAAATATGATATTGAGTTTGTGTTGTACTGTAGGTTTACAATGAGCCTTTAAATGTGACAAACCAACACTTGAGAGATTTATCGCTAGGTCCTCTTACCGAGGTTAAGCAATGGCACACGTTATATGTCAATGGGTATAAGTTCCACACTGATGCATGGAGTCAAGCTAAAAAGATAATAAATAGTGGGGTTTATGTAAAAGGGATTACAAACGGAGCTGAAGATGATTTCTATAGGATCATTAAACACATATACGAGATAAAGTACAATACTTCAAGCACTCCTAAGAAAGTAGTTGTATTTTATTGTGACTGGTTTGATCCATCACGAAGAGGTACAAGAGTGGAATTTAAATACCATGTTGTTGATATTCGGATGGATAAAAGATATGTGTCGTATGATCCATTCATAATTGCTCACAATGTAAGACAAGTATACTATGTCTCATATCCACCATCTCGAATAGATAAATGTGGATGGTGTGTTGTAATCAAGACAAAACCTAGAGGTCGCATAGAAGCTACTGATGTAGATAATGATATGCCTTACCAAGAAGACCAAGTTTCACACGTCAATGAAATCATAGAAGTTGAACCTATGTTAGGCTTCCAAGATTCAGAAAATGGTGTTGAAGTAGAAGATGAAGCCATAGAAGAAGACACAGAAGAAGAGGAAATTCAAGACTTTGATTTGGAAGAAGAAGATGATGAAGGGGAATTTGATGATCACGAGTCAAAAGAAGACAATGAAGAAAAGGAATTGGATGATGATAGTTTTGAATAGGCATACAATAATTAGATCAATGATTTGTACCAATTTTTGTTGGGACAATTTTTTGTTAGATTTGCCTTTTGTGTGTTAAACTTATGACTTTTATTAAGTACTTTTAGATGAGGGTGGCAAAATGATACATTGTACTTGTTTTTTTCTAAGAAGATTGATACAAGACGTCTCTCACTCTTTTATCATCAAATTGATACACTCCATATCCTGATTTAACTTTAGTAGTATCCCATCAATTAAAAGGAAAAAGAGACTTCTTTAGTAAGGTTCAATCAATTGGATAATTAGATATATTCAGCATGTTTAAAAATATGAATATAGTAAAATCATGCTCAAGTCAATATACTAGAAAAACACTCGCATTATAAATAGAATATAAAGAATTGATTCATTGCCAACTTGCAACCAGTTACCAAATATAGGAACTGATAGAGGACCTGGGGGAGTGGAAGAGTAGGTTTTAGAAGTTAAGAAAATTTTGCATATGATTAGAAAAAAAAAGGGTCGTGGCAATAGGAATGGAAACACTGAATGGTGATCCGACATTGGCAACGCTTTGTGAACCAGTGGAAAGGGCAAACTCAAACCATTCATTCACAACTGGACTTGCTCACAGTATGGGACTTAGGTGTGTATATTTTCCCTTGTTTCATTAAAAGTCACTAAATCACTGAACTGAAAGTAATTCCTACATAAGCGCATTAGAACATGGTGTTAAAAGGTTTAGAGATTTTACTGTCATGACAGAATCTATTTCTAGAATAACAATAGGGTAAGTACAAGTAGAAATTAGTCAATTATGGCTATAGTATTTTGCTAGTAGTGAAAAGAATATAAAGAAAAACCAAGCGTTATAATTATTGGACTTCAATAAAAATTATACTAAGCAGAAAAATTTGTTGGTAACAATCATAGAATTGCTTTGTCTCTTATGTATAATTTTTTACTGCAAACATTGGAAAGTTTATAAATTAATTATTAAACGATGATTATCCTAAGATAACATAGGTAGTACTTGGCGTAACTTTATTAGCTTTACTTTCCCTTGAAAGGAGATAGCCAAACACATTTTGGTAAAAACTCCTATTAAAATGAAGTTTATTTTTTATTATAGAAAAAATAGGGGAAAACAATATATATATATATATATATATATATATATATATATATATATATATATATATATATATATAATTTCTAGACCAGAACTACTTAATGAACTAAGAAACAAAACTTCCGGTTTGAAAGCTTTTTAAAACTCTTATTTTGAACTTGAACTTTAATGTTTTTCTTAGACAAGATTTAAGAACCAAGCACTTTTACTTTTAGCATGATTTAGTCCTATCATTTAATGGATTCGTGGTAAAAAGGTTCATAAAAAGTTGTTATTCTCCATATTATGAAAAAAAAGTTGGACCTGAATTTATGAAAATTTTTGAATATTCATATTAATTGTTCTGTTTCAAGCAACACTATTGTTGGGATTGAATCATTCTTTGTGAAAATCTGATAGCACGATGCTTAAAGGAATCAATTGAAGAAACACGAATAAGTCTAGTTAATGGAAGAGTGAGATAATTAGAGTAGAAAGAAAACGTTTATATATTGGTGCTGATGAAGTTGGTATTCAGATGGGTTGAAAGTTTTTTTGAAAGCAAGGTATTTGTATGATGTTTGCTGACTTATTTATTATATTCTTGTATGTGAATTACTTTCATTTTCCATCAATTTTTGTATACGATAAAATAGTAATTTTGATTTGGTTAAATTAGATATTCATCGGTGCTTAAATGTAGAAGTTGTATATCATATTAATCAGCGTTGATTTTCATAGGTTGAGAAGATTGATTTGGTTGGACATATCCAAACTCTGCTGCTGAAAACAAAGACAAAAACATCAAATTATAGAGCTGATGATAGTGGTGGCAGTTAGAAGAAGCTTCACCTTCAAAGCCAATACAAGCAATCCAAAGGTTGGCCCATTTATCTGAACACATTTTTTTATCATGTGATTTTAGAATTGACAAAGTATATCTATATATGATAGGAAGAAAATAGTTGAATGGTGATTGATACACAATCAGAAGATGTATGTCACTTATTTTTTGATACAAAAACGGGTGTGAAGGGAATGATGAGAAAAAAAGAAATATTTTCTACTGGTGCAGTCTTGACATGCAGTCTTTAAACTGAAAAGGATTCTTAATTGGTGCTGCTATTTTATTGAAGGACGAGATTATTACAATACATAATAGCAAAATATTGGAATGAATTTCCTACTCCTACTAAATACACATTTTATAAGGGTTTAACTTGATAACAAATTTGAGTGGATAATTTACTGGCATTTCTAATGCACGTGCAATTGATTTGTATATATGTCATCAGGATGTAATAAAGACATTATTGAACCATCTTTACCTATTGCGAAAAAGGGGAGAAAGGGGACAATGAAGGGAAGACGACCAAAATATGTTCTTAGATTACCAACACAAAAACACCTGTACTTGAATCCCCTATTGATCAACAAAATCCTTTTACAACTGCAAATGTTGTACCAATTCCTTCCCAACCATCAATAGCCGAATCTACCCCTTTCCAACCCTCCATTGACCAACCCATACCTTCTCAACCCCCCATTGTTCAACCTGTGCAACCTCATGTTAATGAACATACACCTTCATCTATGGCTTCCCAATGTGTTGGTGCTAGATTGACATCATTATCTCCCCCCTCTCAACAAAATGATACACCAACCTCAATACCCACCCGATCTATTCAAAATGTACTTCAAGAAGACCAATACATGTCTACCAAAGAAGCAAGTGAACCATCCATAAATGAAGAAGATGACCCTCCTAGTGCTTGAAATTATTGAACCTTGTAATGATGGGTAATAATAAACACTAGTTGAAATCATTTTTTCCTTTATATTATATGGTTTTTTTTCATATTGACATCATATTTTCATCAATGTATTTATATTTTTAGATTTTACCCAAGTAGAGTTGCCTCCAACGCAATCACAAAGACAATTAAGCAACAATATTTTGAGCGATGGTTGACTTGGGGTGCAATGTTAGATGAAGAGAAGGAGGTCTTCTTTCAAATGTTCAAGGTAAGTTTATATTTGTAACCTACCCTTTACTAAAAATTTCAATTAAGCATATTTAATTTTTTTGCATATATTGTTTACTGTAATAATCAATATCTTAACTACTATATTATCTCTTAATGTAGAGAAAGGTTACTTGGAGACCTGAACATGAGGAGAAGATTATAAAGATTTTCAACACAAAGCCCTCTCACAGACTTTCTGAAATCTTCATGGAAGCAAGAAAAACTGGGAAAAAACCTTATTGGATGTTTGATAGAGTATGGAACAGTTTGCTTGCTCAGTGGAACCAACCCGAGTTTCGATCAAAGAGTGCTCGTAATCAAAAGAATCGAGAATCTGAGAAGGGTGGATTTTTGCACACAGGTGGCTCAATCACCATCCATGAGCATGCCCTTCGCATGGTATGAACATTAAAAAATATTGTTATATACCTTGATTACTATTTTATCATGATTAATTAGTTTTTGTTATAGGCAAAATAGTTGGGTCGTCCTGTACATTTTGATGACCTTTTCCACCATACTCATGTTCGAAAGAATACCGGTGATTTTGTAGATCACAGATCTAAACAAACATATGTATTTTCTCTAACTTCTTAGATATTTCCTCCTTTTTAAATATAAAGATTTGCCATTATATAATATGTCTATTTTTGAATAACAGGAGGAATTTCAAATTGTATTTTCCCAAGCAAGATCTGAGGCTGCTACTTGTGGTGAAGAAGAAGAAATATCTCTATTAGACCCTAGTGAGGAAGAGAAGTTAAGGAAAAAAAGTTGGTTACCTGCTACTGGTGGCAAAAATCCTAAGGGACGGTATATGGGGTTGGAAAACTGAATGAAAATCATCTTTGCGGGGAAGCCTTCACACAACAACCATCTAGTTCTACAATTATGGATTCACAAAAGATTCTAAGGTTGGAAGAAGAAATTTGTCAATCTAGGGAGGAGTTTCGTCAATCTAGGGAGGAGAATCAACGACTGTAGAGAAAATTAGAATCCCTAGTAACTGTTGTTCTCCCTCTTCTTCCTCCCGCTGCACAAACCATTTTGCAAGACGTCAATGAACAACCACAAAATGAGGACCAAAACCAAGATGATGCTCAAGAGAGGGACCACCATCATGGACAAAACTCTTCTCATTATGCAGATTATTAGTTAGGTTTGTAATTGTAGGACTTGTTGAACTAGGGGTAAAATTAGTTTGTTTTTAAATTGTAGGACTTGACCTATGTAGATTATTTGTTAGTTTCTTAATCTGTGTTATCTACTTTATTTTATATTTATTGTTTTTAATGTTTTGATGTGATGATATGAATGATGTTAAACCTTTGGAAAACTATGTTGTTATACTTGAATGTGTTATTTGAATGTTGGGATGTTTGTAGGATCTACAGGTGGAGGCCAACTTTTATGTCTAGACATTACTTCTCTTGTCTATGATATAAAACTACTACATTTTCTATTTTAGAATCTTTTATGAGTTATAATTAAGTAGACAAAATTGTCTACTGCATTGTTTACAGGTAGAGTTTAGATGTGAGTCCTGACATCAATCAATATATGTTAAAATATTTAATAATAATTTTTAGAAATTAAAATTATTTTAAATTTTTTATTATAACATTACCTACAAAAAGTTTCGTATGTAAATTACCTACGAAGGTTGTTGTAGATAATTACCTACGAAGATCTTTGTAGATAATTTACACATGCAGAATGTTGGAGATAGTTACCTATGAAAGTTTTCGTAGATAACTTACCTACGAAGATTTTCGTAGGTAAATTACATACGCAGAATATCGTAGATAAATTACCCGTGACAGTTTTCGTAGATAAGTTACCTACGAAATATTTCGTAAATAAATCCAATTGTAAATTATCCACAACTATTTTTGTAGATAATCATGTTCGTACGTAATTCGTAGATAATTATCTGCATCCTCTTTTCATAGATAATATTCCTAGGTAATTTATCTACGAAGACAAAATTTCGTAAATAAAGTTACCTACCAGCTCAATACCTACGAAATTTGCTTCGTAGGTAATTCGTAAATAACATCGCATTACCTACGAAAAGTGAATATTACTTACGAAAAACTAGCATAGATAAGAAGTAGATTTCTTGTAGTGATATATGTTCAAGGATCAATTTCATCATCACAAACACCTAACTTTCAACCTCAAGGAACATAACATGTTCATCCCCTTTCTAATATCCCTCCCAGGAAACCAAGAACGTCCAACGATTCGGTCATTAATCCTTTCCATCTCTGGCAAGACCATTTGTAACATCCCTTTTGAGATGTCACGTATAAAATAAAATCTTTCCAACTCAAAACACAATCACTAGTATCATCCTATCAAAATAGGAGTTTTCACAATTATTATATCTCAAATTAACAACTGAAAAAAATATCCATCTACAACAACTTTATTCATAAAAACCAAGTATGGTCTAACCAACCAATTGGAATAAATTGTCTAAACAAGTCTTAATATAATGCTTCAAGTTTAAACCTCGAAAAAGCTGACTATTACAGCTTTAGCTAAAGGAACATTTTAAAACGAAAAAAAACTTTTGAAGCTTCCCTACGAGCTCCTAACCGTAACCTTCTTTGGCTAAAACTGCATCGATATCTACTTCTGTATAACACAAGTTATACGATCATCGCAAATGGAAACAACAGCGACAAACATGCAAGGGTAAGCTAACTATGTAACATATCACACAAATCAACATACAACTCACTTAGCATTGCCATAACATATCATAACTCATCCAAGCTATCAACTATCACATGTTCTCAAAGCCATGGCATGTAATCATCAACATATTTCCACTAAGTAATATTAAATGGAATGGAATTATCTCATAATTAACCACCCAACTAGTTCTCATATGCAATTTACCAAAGATGTCACTTCCCATTACTCTCACATTACAAATATCAAGAGCCTCGACGAAGTCCACAACTTCTCATCACTCTTATCGAGCCTCAGCAAAGTGCACCACTTCCCATTACTCTTATGGAGCCTCAACGAAGTGCACCTCCAGTACAATTTATGTTGAGATACCTTCCAATATATTCATATCCAAGTATACGTTATCTCATCATGATCACACATCAATCAACAATCACATGATTATTTGCATGCAAGATCAATAAACACACAAGCACATCAAGGCCTCATCATCACATGTATCACAATACATTTACATCATACAATCCTTATCATTATACTTAACATACATCATTCATCATGCCGAATATCCAATACACTACGAATAGAGCCTATACCAATTTATCACAACAAAATATCAACACAATACACTAATGAAAAAAAAATCATGTGTAACATATATCTCCAACTACAGACCTCCAAACTAAGATCATACTGTTCAAACTAAATAATAACATGATATGGACTCGCTGTCAAACTTTCACCAAAATTTGATGGTTAACAAAGAGAAAAACATAACTTTATGAAAACTACAGAGACTATAAAATCAGTAGCGTTTGACGCCCAAAACTTGGTGCCCAACACCCAAAAACTCGAGACATGGAACTCGACAATAGGAAACCAGCACCCAACGACCCCAAAACCTAAGACTCAGGGCCTGGCTAAAGGAAGCCAGTGCCCAACAGTCCCTACTAGGCCAAAATACGAAAATAGTGTTTTTTCATGAATAAGGCACCTGTTTCACACATACCACGCATCCAAAACATGTACGAAGCATACCAACCATCTCGTATCATTCCCATGAACCATAAAATGCGCACACATCATGAGAACCCTTATATTAATATCTTCATGTGAGAGTACACACCATCTACTTCAACTCTAAAACATAGAACCCAAAATATATGTATACTCACTTTGCCTAAAACAAATAGAAAAACATGAGACCATATTCACTCCATAAACCTTTCACCTAATTTGACCAACGTTAACCTCAAAACACTTATCAACTCTAATGCAATTTCCATAAACATAATTGCACTTCTCTCTTGCATCATTCCCCAAATTTTCATTATCAAAAATTAAGAAAACTATTCCCAATGCCCAAATGCCAAGATTCATAGCCAACCAAAAATTGCTATCATTCAAATTTACCAACAGGCTTTATGAAATTTCTCATGTCTTAAGGACCATAAATATCAACACACCAAAATTATACAATTTCAACCAACTTACCTCCCAATCGCCTCCTTCTCCATAGCCCAAAAATCACAATTTCAAGAAAAGAAGAAATAAACCAGTCGTAATCATTGCCTATACCAAATTATCTCAAAACTTCAAGATGATAAATAAAAAAAGAAAAAGAGTAACCCAATTTTACACCATGAATCCATCCACAAAATAGGGCCAAAATTCATCTTCTTAAAATTTATTCCTTAACCATTCACATTAGAAGACCATGTAATCCCATACCCCATCACAATTCAAACAGAAAAATCAAAATAGCTTCCATTGCATCTCCATTAAGAAACCTTACCACCCAACACACATCCATAAAACAAGTTCTCACACCAAATCACAAATTCCTTTTTTTCCAAGTAGAACACATTCTTCTCATATCCAAGACCAAGCAATCATATAAATAAATAAAAAACATGGATACATGGTGGAGTTCCCCTTACCTGTAATTCCATCAAAAAGACTACCATAACTTTGCCCACTCCTCCCTTTCTCTTCAATCTCATGTTGCCTTCTCTTTTCTTTTCTCCACCAACTCCAATTTATTTTATCCATAAAACCTCTCTATTTCTCTAATAGTCATAATAAAAAAAATACTAGGGTTAATTGGCTGCAAATAAATAATACTAGGATTAATTGGCTGCACTTAACAATGTATTTGTCCCAACTCTTCACCTTCCAAGGTGCACCACGAATTTACCAAAACAAATCACATACAATTTCATCTTTTTTCCTCTAGCCAAAATTCAAACACACAATCCCTAAAACTCAAACAACACTCCAAACCATATCAGCTATCCCATTTTTCTTGACATTAGCACACACAACAACATTACAATAATATCCACACAATAATGCATTCAAGAAAATAATTAAACTACAATATTCCAAATGAATTATAAATCATTATAAAATATAAGTCACGACCAAAAGCACACATAAGCATTTCTAAACAATTATAAAACAATATTGAAAATAAAATTGCTCTAAATGCTCACACTAGAAATTTAAACCCTTGACCACCCACTCATGATAATTATTTTTCATGGGTCTTACATTCTTCCCAACCCGAAAAATTTTTGTCCCTGAAAATTGTACTTACTAGGAAACACATATGAATATGACTTCATCATATTCTCTTTCAGCTCCCAATTAATCTTTTAGCATCCACTCAATTATTCATTTACCTAACTTATTCTCTTATGACCTTAAGAAACCATTCAGTTCCTCATCAATGTAACAAAATATTATCATCCATAATTGAGAATAAAATGAGCTTTGACCACAAATTGCCCTTCCTACATCAATAATCAAACATCCTAAAGTTTCAATTACCTCAAATTACTACACAAAGATTAAATACTAAAATTTCATCCATTAAAACTAAATCTCACAACCTATTTTCCAATTCATCAATTTGATCAACAAAATATATTGTAACACCCAACAAAATATAAACACATAATCGTAACTCAGTCCAATATCCTTTCATAATTTTATCAAGCTTATAGCTTCCAATATTAACCATCATATTTATTAAAGTAATACATATGTGTATACCATAAAATTTTTCTACATCTATACCAAATATTTATCCACAAACACATTTATCAAATTGCCATGGACTCGTTAATCAAACTTAGTTCTACTGCACCATATACTATAAGCTACATGGTTGAAACACGACACCCACGTATTTCTCTTACCTCAAATACTTAATGACTGAAATCGTCACATACATTAAATTTTCAATGGATAAACCATATCACAACTTCATACATTTGACATAGCTTACCTGCACTTCCAATTGTTTTTTACATAACGTCTAAATATTCAACACCTTGCAAATTCAATTCCCTCAACCTACCATTCAAACAATACAACAACTGCAATTTTTTTTAGCAAAACAATTTCCAAAACAACTAATAAATCAAGTTTTTATAAAATACATACATATATATATATATATATATATATGTGTGTGTGTGTGTGTGTATACACACACACACACACACACACACACACACACACATATATATATATATATATATATATATATGTATATAAAAGATTACAATAAGATTGAATATGCTCTTTTTATTTTTAATCGATTGAAAAGTGTAATTCTGCAGCAATACATCTCATATTTACTGGTCAATTGAATTCGTGTTAAAAGGGTTTTCATAAGTTTCAATTGGACATATTTTTTAATGCTCATCAAATTCACCCCCCCCCCCCCTTCTACCACCCTCCCCCCCTTCTTGACTTAGAATGATCTTTTAAACCTATACTAAGTTTAGAAGTTAAATTGTTACTCAAATTTGCACTCATTAGTTTACATCATAGAGTTGGTGAGGCAAACCAGCTTTAGGTCGAGTTCCAAGGGATTATTAATGTGATTAAAGCTTAAAAGAGGATCTTGTTGATCATAGGAAGAAAATTAACATTCTTTGCAACATAGAATAAGTAAATGATTATACGTAAAATATGATGTTTACTTAAAGCTACGTGCTTATCGTTTGAGCTCATAAATGCTTATCAAAAGTAGTAGCAAGTCTATAATGTTATATCATCCAATAGACAAAACACTTATGTATTCATGATTTGTTGCTTATCAAAACTTGTGTCTTACAAATGAAGCATAATCATGCTTTGTGCTTTGTTGTTTTCATAAGGTGTTGGACATTTTCTTAACAATTTAATCCTTCTTTGTATTTTTAGACTTGAGAGAAACCTATTGATAGTTCAAAAATAAGAGACTTGGAAAATGACAATTAGATTAGGGATTTATCTTAGAGTGAGGTATTTTTCCAATCGAGGTAAGAGGATAAGTAAGGCATGTCTTATGGCGTGATGGTATGGGATTTATGAGGATAGAGAATCACATAGTCTTAGTAAGATTTTACTGTATGCTATTATGTAATTGCGTTTTTTAAGATTTTACAATCCTATTAATATAATAAATTAGACTCATTAGGATTTTAAAATCTTATTTACATAAATTATTTTCATAGAATTTTATAATTTGAAATATATCGTTCTTGCATATCACTAGTGCATTAAGGGCTTTTGGCCCCGGTTATTTTTGTCATTTTGCCTTGGTTTTAGTATCAAGGCATATTGAGGCGAAGCCAAAAGAGGTGCCTTTTGGCTTCGGTTATCACCCGAGGCCATAAAAACACTTTTCTGCCTCGGTTGCAGAATGACCGAAGCCATAGGTTCACAATATTTTTTTTAATTAAAAATTTCGAAGAGCCTTTGGCCTCGGTTATAGTAAGAACTGAGGCCATCTAATTGAGATTGATTTGCTCATATCTCCACTTAGAAGAACGTATTGGTTTAGTGCCAACATTTTTTCCCTAAACACTAGACCAGTCGAAACCACACTTGACTTAGTGTTAAAAAACCAATAGAAACGCTCAAATGTATCATCAAGTACTACAGTTCTCTTTATTGTTACAAATTTCTAAAACTGGAGACAATTTGTTGCGTGGATCATTCAGGTTTTTCTTTCGTCCATACGTGCTCGGGCAACACTATAAACAAACAAATCAACAATCTTTATCTCCGATTTTCTTAGAAACCAAATTTTGTGACATAAATAAAAAATAAACACGAACAAACCTTCTTTTGTAGCACCAAATATTCTGATAATGGCAGCAGGTCCAGACATATTCGGAAAGAACTCCCTGTGACTCTCCCAGATCACATAATCAATCTCCAGCTGCTGAAAAAACTAAAAGCCAGACAAAGAAACTCAGAGCACAAATCAAGAAAACTCCACCGATGATAGGGCAAAACAAAACCCTAGGCGAAGGGAAAACAATTTACGGAAAATACACACCGATGCTACAAGATTGTGCGACGTAATCATCAGAGAGATGAGGACGCGTCCACTTGGATAGTCGCGCAACTAGGGCCTGTCGCTTCTTGATGTCGCAGAGAATGATGGACTCTTCATCTTCTGAAACAAGGGTTTGGTCGATGAACACGCCTTCGTCCACGAAGTCCTCTTCCTAAGGCATTAAGGCTTGCTTCGGCGGCGGAGGTTATGGTTGGCTGAAGCAGTAGGTTTTGGGTGGCCACCATCGATGTCGCACGCTTTCTTAAGGCATTGTTGCTCATTGGAATCGGAAGAGAGAGAGAGACAGACAGACAGATAGAGAGAGAGAGAGAGAGAGAGACGAGAGCGACAACTACAGCGTGGCCAGAGGCGAGGCGCGACGGTGGCCAAAGCAGCATAGTGGTAGCACAACGTGGTTACAGAGTTTCGCGTGGTGGTGGTAGGTGGCTGAAGCAGTAGGTTGTAGAGAGAGAGAGAGAGAGCAGAAATGCAGCACGGGAAAGAAGAAGAGGGTTTCGCGATTTTTGAGCCCTAATTAAACTATATGGCCTCGGTTCAATTATTAACCGAGGCATATAGCCCTATTTGGCCCCGGTTCAATGCCACCTGAGGCCAAAGACGTAACGGTAGTGGCATTTTTAAAATATCTAGCCATGTTTTTGGTTTCGGGTCTTTGGAACCGAAGCATATAACTATCTTTTGGCACCATTGTTTTTGAACCGAAGCATATAACCCTCTTTTACTTCGGGTTTTTGCTGAACCGAGGCATAAAAGTTGTCTGGAATTGCAAAAATGTCATCGCGCCATTATATGATTCGGTTCCTGGCCAACCGAGGCCTATAAGGTGAGGGAAAAAGCAAAATATGCACTAGTGTATAGTAGAACTAAATTGGATCTAAAATAAGTTAAAAATTTATAATATAGTTTTAACATGCACAACCAATATATGGTCACACTCATATATGAATGGAAAACAATTAAAGAGAATTGCACTAGACGAGTGGTGTACCCATAAACATTTGGGCTAGACCAGTGTATCCACCCAAGACATATAGAACTTAATAATAACAATTAATATTAGTAAAAATTTAACGTTATGAAAACTTGTAAACTTTTAAATTGTAGAATATTTTGCTCCTTTTATTTTATATTTAATTCAATTTTTCAATAGTATTTGTTTCACTGTTTGTTTTATTCCTAGTGTTCCATTTATATCTAATCATATTGTGTTGAATAATGAAAACTAAATACAATATGTTCATGCTCCAATGAAATAATTACTTCATTAATAATTTACAAGAAAAAAATAATTATTTGTTTAAAAGTTTAAGAAAACTATTGATTAATAAACATTAACTTATAATTTTAAAGCCAATTTATTAATTAAGTTTAATAATTAATTAATTAATTAATATTAATTTAAGGAAATAAAATTAATGTGGATAATGATTTTGTTTTAAATAGTTATAGTGGGTGGTTGTAGTTAACAAATACAAATGTTCGATTGTGAGTGGTTTTGTTTGATAAATTGATTCAATCAGATTGTTATTATTCCAATGGAATTGTAATGGCAAATGATAAGATCTTGGTGTTAGAAGGTGAGAAGAGCGAGATGTTGAGCTTGGTGAAGAATACTTTCTATTCTAACAAAGGAATTTTTCTTCGTGAACTTATCATCAATGCTTCTAATGTAAGTTATCATTTAAATTTGATTTTCTATTTGTAAATTTTTGGTAATTGTTATTGATTACGGTATGTATGCACAGGCTTTGGATGAAATCCAATTTGAGAGGCTCACAAAAAAAAATTGTTTAAATAATGAACTAATTGTTAGATTAATCATTCACAAGGTTAACAAAACACTTTCTATCATCGACAATGGTATTGGCATGACCAAAGCAGGTAGGTAGGTGGTGATATTCCACTTTCATTTGCATTACGTTGTCATTAATTGTATTCACATTTGTGTGTGTGTGTGTGTGCTTGTTTTAGATTTTGTCGATAATTTGGGCGTTGGCTTCTACTCTAGTTATTTGGTTGCTCATAAGGTTATCCTCACCTCCAAGCATAATGACCATGACCAATATATTTGGGACTCTCAACCTAGTTCCTCTTGCTTTTTAACCACGGATATCAATGACCAATGACTCCCCAGGGGAACTAAAATCACCCTTTTCCTCAAGGATGATCAAGTACACAAATTAATTCATTCCATATTTTAAATCATTTCTTTTGTTTAACTTAAGTCATTCTCATGATTTGTTATATCTTTTGTTCACTTATTATTGCAAATAGTCAGAGTATTTAGAGGAGACCACCATCAAGAATCTCATTAGCAAAGATTGCCAACAAATTACCTATCCTATTTACCTTTGGAGCGAGAACACCAAAGACCATTGGAAACTCATTAACACTTGGTTGCACGACCAAAAGATGGACAATAAATTTGTGGCTCAAAATCTTTGAAAACACTTACCAGATCATCTTGCATTCAACATTCTTTTCAAATTGTCATTGAAATCTCTTAAAAGATGTGGATGCATATGCAAATCATGGGCTCTCTTGTTGGAAAATCCTAATTTCATGAACCTCTTTTATAATAATTTCATATTTAACCAAAACTCTTACTTTGATGGTAGCTCTCTCTTATTATGCCTCAGTCTAGTTTACGACCAGAATAATGATAAGTCTTCCTTATATTCACTTTTTGGTAAGAAGTTTCAAAATTTGGAAATATTAAATTGGCCAAATCCACGTATAGAAGGTCATGGTCCTGGATGTTATATTTTGGGTTCTTCTAGTATTAATGGAATTATTTGCCTCTACCTAGAAAGAACGGCCATTGTGTATTTATGGAATCCTTCTACCAATGAATGTAAGGTCACTCCACCTAGCCCAGTTGAGGATATACCATATTATTTTGATATTGTGATTGAATATGAAGGATTTGGGTATGATATTGCTAGAGATGATTATAAAGTGATTAGAGAAGTATGTTATTATGAAGAAGGAAACTTGGTTGAGATTAATCATAACGAATGGCAATATGACCGGTTTTGGGAGATTTATAGCCTAAGAAGCAATTCTTGGAGGAAACTTAATATCGAATTTCTTAACTGTCAGGGTATTAATAATAGATTCTACTTAGATGGAATGTGTCATTGGTTGTGTAACAATGGTGATGAAGGATATTTGGTTTCGTTTGACATAAGCAATGAGGTATGTTATACAACCCTCACACCCTTAGATATACCCACAAAAACATACAATGATTTTAATTTGTGCTTGGTGATGAGACACTTATTTCTCTTAAATGGGTCAATTGCTTTAATATCAAGTTATAAAGATACAACTATATTTTACATATCAATTTTGGTTGAAGTTGGCAAGAAGGAAACATGGACTAAACTCTTTACTATTGGACCTTTACCTTCACTTTCGTTTCCTATTGGAACAAGTAATATGGGCAATATACTCTTCCAAACAAATGATGGTGAACTAGCTTGGTTTGACTTAAGAACCAACCTGATTGAGAAGCTTGGTGTCAACGTACATAAACGTAATTGCCAAATAATACTTTATAAGAAAAGTCTTTCCAATAGAAGGATAAATACTTAGTGTCTTTTTTTGTTTTCACCTAAATGACTTATGACTACTTATATTAGAGTTTTCTCCTACAAATATCCAAAGTGGCTTGTCAATTTCTCATTGTAGTTCTCTCGATTTATGCCCCCTTTATGGCTAAGTGGAAACTATAAATAAAATACAACCAATCATTGTAATGGAATTTTGTGTCACAATTACTCTGTTATTTGTGAATATAGCCAACTATCCTATGATAGTGTTAAATTGTCATCAATGTTACAACTTATTTTGTATTTACATTATAATTGTTTATTCGAATCTACCTACAAGTATGTGCCAATGTTTCTTCTTAAATTTTAGGAAAAGGTCGAGTGTTCATCATAAGAACCATTCACTTGAATTACTTTTACATCTCATGTTCATTTTTAAAATACAGATTGAAGTTTGTTTTGTTTAAAATACTTTAACTAAGTGATAACTAAGTGAGTTAGTTAGTGCTGAATTAGAATACATATAAATTATCTATTTAAATTAACCAACTTCTTATTATGATATTATTATATTTATTTATTTTTTTACTTTAAGAATCCAAAAACTTATTTATTAAGATTAATGAAAGTAATCAAATGTTAATGGCTAACGTATTAGTTCATGTTAATAAAAATACATAAACATTTTTCTCTCTCATCCACTTTATCATCAAGTCAAATCTATAACTTCTAATAATGAAGTTAGATAATTTGAATTGATAAGAAATTCAAATTCAATTCTATTTGAAAATAATGGAATTGGAAAAAAAAATTATGGAATTAAACATTTTTAATTTAGGATATTATTTGATTTCACTATATGTAATTTGAGATGAATTTATGTATACAACACAATATGGTTTATATTATTTTTATTGAGAATTATAAATGTGTGTTTTGTATTACTCGTAATACAATGCATTGCAGAAAATAAGAGAACAAATAGTTATAAGATATAACAATAAATATATATTAATTTCTTAAAAGCAAAAAGAAAACTAACAAACTAATATCTTATTCCATGTCAAATTGATTATTAAAATTACAATTTAATAATAAAATTATCTCATGAAACTTACGTGACGTGTTTATAAATTAGGTAATGAATCAAGTTTTAAATGTTTTGAATGAATAAACTAACATGATATGAAGTGTTCTTCCCCAAAAATAGTACAAATATCTAAGGTGGAAAAGATGCGATGTTTTAACTTTTCTGAAGATTGATTACCAACTTAAATGAAAACTGCTAATGTGAAATCTACCTGAAGAAGATTTTCCAACACTGAAAATAGTACGGGCAAAAGAAATTATTATTATTATATTAATGAGTACGAGAATCAAATGAGTACTTATTTGTATATATAGGTCTTTTTTAGCCTATGCTGAAGTAATAAAGACATTTCAAAATAAATGAGAAATATAATTGTTCAATGAATATTTGTAGTTAAATTAATTATTAACATATGTATATGCATAAATATATGAGTCATAAAGAATAATTGTTGAACTTAGATGAAGATTGTCAAGGGTAAATCTACTTCTAAAAAATTCTCCAACAATAAAAAAAGTATACACTACAAAAAATTTTGTTAAATACGAGAGTTATTTGAAGTATAAAATGGTAGTTATGACTGCCATATTTTGTGGGTATGGCGGGTACGGGTACCGCCATACATCTTGCCGCCACAATGCAGAATATGGCAATCTTTGACAAAATGCGGCAGCACCCACAATTTAATGCACTGTGTAAATAATGGCAGTTGAGACCGTCATATTTTGTGTGCATTGGCAGTTAAAATTGTCCTAATTTGTTTATTTTAAAAGAATTCTAATATCAAATACGACACTTAGAAATTTCATTATTTTCACTATACTAACGTGGTATATGACGTTTCAACTGCCATAATTTGAATATGAAATTATTATTTTTTTTATATAATTATTTATTTAACTATTTATTTAATCTGTTTTCCATTAATATTTAACCTACTTTCCATAAAATTAGAAAAAGTAAAAAATTCACATAGATAACATTTTGATCATTAATATTTTCGTTCATAATTTATATTAAAAAAGTTGATGTCATCCAACACCATCCAAAAGTTTGCATGTACGTTTACATATTGAAAACAAAAACCAAAATAGATATGACGCATTATTATAATACATTTTGCTAAAATTTCTATAGTTATGTTCCTAATTAGTCTTTTCTGTCTCACTTGATCTTCTTATGCCAATAGGTGATAGAGCACCACTTCCAACATCTGGTGCCTGGAATAGAAAAAAAAAACTTATAAGTTATTAAAATTCAAATGGGTATTATAACAAACTTATGTAATTTCATAAATAAACTATTAAATTTTACTCATTTTCCATCTTCAGGAACTTCTCATCCATATTTGTTGATGTTGCACTACATGAAGCAAAATTTGTACCATTTAACCTTGCAGTGGTTTGCTTTAGTGTAAGTCATCATATAGGTTGAACTACTTGGTGAAGAGAAAGGTGTTTTTCTCATCAAATATCTTAAATTTTTCCTAGAGTGCATAACTCTTGAATAGGCGACTATCAAAGAGAAATTAGAATCAAATCAAATCATGAAGCAAGCTTTAAGCATATACTTATATTCTAAAATGGTCCAATTGGAGAGAATGACTCATGTAAATCAGAAAAGAAAAAGGTCATGACATATGTAACATCCGGATTTTTTTTGGATGTTACGGAAACATATAAAATAAGCATTTTTAGCGGAATGATTATCGATAAAATGAACTTAAGAAAAAAAAAAGTTTATAATTTAATCTATTAAAAACGTAATTCAAACATCCATTGTCTAAAAGTTTTCAATAACAACGACATTGAAAATAAATTACACCGTCTTTAATGCGTAATTTAACAACTTAATAAAAATAATGAACATAAATCTCAAGTTCACCTATTTCTCTCGTTAGTCTACTCCACGGTAGAATCATCTGCAATATCATCTGCTCCCATATAACACACGCATCATACGATCATCGCACATACAACAAACACACAAATAAGGGTAAACTAACCACAACACTGATATATAAAAGAACTCTAACAAAATAAAACTTTGTGAATAATACTCAACATCACATTACTTCAGCATTATATATAATCACAACCAAACACTGGATCTCTAAATACGACGAAAAACCTCATAAAACTTAACTCAATCAAGAGTCTTCAAACAAAGAAAATACTCACATGCAATATATGGAAACTAAGAATTTCCAACAAAATAAGCTTTTATCTCAAATAAAATATTATTCAATATTTCTAAGATTATGTATATATTCTTGTCCACTTAAAATAACCCATATTTTCTTATCTTCCTAAACCGTGCACCGAAATCTTATACCTATATACAACTTTAAAACCCCATTGTATAAAATCTTAACATTATATCATTTTGAATATAATATTTGAACAAAGTCTCATGCATGCCACCTATCTCCATGCCTTCTACCTGGACTTGATTTTAATATATAATATATGCAATAAATATATAATCGAGATACATGTTACAAAACAATATATATACATATAACATCCTACAATCATACTTATAAAACCCAGTCCTTTCTTATAATATAGAATAAAACAAAGACTTACTTATAGCTATAAAACCAAAGCCATTTTTTTAATTGCACATGCCCAGATCATAATATTTTACCTTCATTTGACTTCATAAACATATATTTTACGACACCTTATATTGCACACCTATGAAAACTTAAACATATGAATTCTAAGCTTCATCCAAATAAACTTTCACATGAAATCAAATAAAATAGTAGTATTTAATATTATTTTGAATTAACACAAAATTTATGTGGCTACAAACTTTCACATGAAATCAAATAAAATTTATGTCCCATCAAACTATCAAATGCTTCAACACTAACTCATGCATAAACATTCAATTAAGTGATTTATATTCACTTGTAACCAGGACCCCTCCCTAGAGTAATGCAACATGCATTCTATATATATATGCACCTATCAAATCCAAGCTTCCATACGTAAATCAAATTCTAGGATAATTCACAAAGCATTAAGATAAGTGGCCAAGGAAACAAGAAAAACTACAAAACGTGATAAATGGCTACCCCACTTCGGTACAACAAGTTTATACTAATGTGAATTCATTAAACCAAAGAACATACTACAACAGCAGAGTAACATGCATAAAGCTGAACTACCAGAATAAAAAGAAGGTAGAAATGCACCAAAAATCTAAGGAAGACAACCAATATTTTCCTCTTCATCTGCAAGAACAAAAACCTCACGCATACCAAGATGAGAAGAGAAAAGCATACCCACAGCAAAACGAGGTTTGTAACTCAGTGAACAAACCAACACATTATTCATCACCAATTCAGTAACAAGAATACTCACCCAAAATCAAATACATCAAGCATCAAACAACAACAATAATAAAAGAAAGCTTCCCCTACCTCTATCTTCACTCTCGGCGTTTTCTCTCAGGTTCAGTTTTGCCTAGTCATTTTCTGGCCTTCTTTTTATGTCACCAGTGCAGTAAGGGCTTTCTGCCCCGGTTATTTTCCACATTTTTTCTCGGGTCTGGAACCGAGGCATATTGGGGCGAGGCCAAAAGGTACACCTTTTGGCCTCAGTTATCACCCGAAGCCATAGACCTAGTTTTATGCCTTGGTTGTTTTAAAACCGGTGCCATATACACAGTTTTCTGCCTCGGGTCAGATAGGACCGAGGCCATAGGTGAAAAATATTTTTTTTAATTCAAATTTTCACAGACTTTTTGGCCTCGGTTATGGTTAGAACCGAGGCCATATGTGAGTTTTTTGCCTCAGTCTTGGTAAGAACCGAGACATATTCCACTGCTTTTTTTTAAAATAAATTTTCTGTTTTATATATATTCCCACATTCATATATTTTTCAGACCTGCATATATTTTTCAGACAGCAGCACAACCATAACAGAATATTTTCTCAAACATCCATAATCCAAAAACATTTAAAAGATAATTGAAATGTATACAATCGAAATACATATATCCTAATCAATACTATTGTACATTTGAATTATGAATTTTGCACATGCTATCCTACCAAACTTTATGGACTTCGCGGGAATTGGCAAATGACTCTTGAATGTCTGCAAAATAAGACATTAAGTTAGTATATAGAAAGACAACTTTACTATACCAAACTTTAGAATATTGAAAAGTAATTGTTTTAATTCAAAAATATATTACCGTGTCCCAATTAGTTGTAATACGAGCACGCACAATTGTTGTCATCCATTGCATTATATAGTAACCGCACTCATATGAGTCGGTTTGTCTATTACACTACATTATATCAACAACATTAAAATCAATTAATGAAGAAAATCAAATCAAACAATTATAAATATATGGATAGAAATATCAAACCTGGAGGGAACACCATGCAAGACATTTTGCCTTAGCCGTTGATCTCCCTAACAACATGTTATGTCCAATAATTGAACTCTGATAAAGGGAATAAGTTAGGATACTTTTATATAACATGTCATTTTCATAAGATTGAGATTAGGTTTCTTACCAATCTATCACTTGTCTAAGATGGTTGGGGGGAGGGCGGTGCAAAGAGCAAAACCACACAGCAAGGTTCTCCCTTAGGGAAACCACAAGTAATTGCCAATGATGTCTTAGAAGAAAATAAATTTATTGTTATGCATTAAAATGATAGATTATATTCATAAGTTAACAAAAATGACTTACCCAGCAATATAAGGGACAAAATAAATTTCTTTTCCGTGTTGAAAGCATCTAGTGACATATGATTGGATGTCATAAAACTTGTTGTCTTCATGAGTGAGTTGGGGGTCTAGAAACCCATATACATAATTCAGTCCCATAGTTTCAGTGACAACAGACAAATACCTAAACATAAAATTGAATTGATATAAGTAAATAGATAAATATATCATATAACTATATATAATGATTGAAAGACTTACATCATCCATAACTGAATAATGGTAATATTCAGTTCCTCTTGTCCCCATGCAAGCTCCAAGACATCTTGGGAATGCAAGTAAAGTGGGATGTCAAGATCTCTCCCAAAAATGTTAGCATCCCAAGTAACCTGCATCGGGTTATCTTAGGAATTCCTAAGACTCATATCCAAGGCAGCTTACCACAAGCACCCCACCCCATACGACTAGTTGGGGTTCGCCTTTTTAATCAAACAAAGTAAGTATAATATAATAGAAGTAGTAGGGGCTTCATAGCGACTTTCATTCTAAAGGAAACCGAAGAACAAACCTTTAGTCAATAGGAGCCCTACTTCCCTCTTTGCGACCTCATCACTTCAAAGCGCAAACCAATTTCTTAGTCACCGGGCGGAGCGCACCTTAGGTACTTCAGTAGGGCGAGCTTTTTGATAGTGACTTCTTTCGTTTGGTAGGGCGACGAAAGAAAGGCTACTTCAATCTAGGAAACAGCCGGAAACTCGAGAGGGTCGCCTTTGGAAGCGTTTGCCGGTAACCAAAGCGTCACGACTCAACAAAAAGGAAGGAGTGACGCTGACTGAATCCAATCCATAAACCCGGAAACGAAACAAAGTTCGTTCCCTTTCAGTAGGTATGATTTCTGCAAGTTGGAGCAATGCACCAAGAGGATCGTCCAAAGAGAGAAGAATCTTCTTTGATTGAGGTTTTTCCTATATTGATACAATTTCAGTTAAAATGGAATATAATTTAAGTTTGAACATAATAAAGATGTAAACTTAAAAATGTAGTATATTTGTGGGTTTAAGAGTCTGTACCGGGGAGTCAGTAACAACCAAATCTCTAGGCCAGGCGAGGAAACACTGGAATGCTTGTGCCACAGTATACACCTCATTTGTGGGCACAAGAACTAAAGCATACGGCATGAGAACCTCCTCTACCGTGACCTTAACCTCATCCTCTGATAACTCCATGCCATGAAGAACTGTGGTTGCCTCAAATACTTTTCCACGAGCCACTAGTGTCTTTTATGTACCATCCCAAATATATAGCTGACATGGATGAGAGTCATCCATGTCATCCCCGGGAGGAGCTGAACAACTCCCCTTTCCGCTTCTACCTGGTAGAGTCAACGATTTATTAATGTTATTCAATTACTTTATTAAATATCATTTATTCAATTCATAACTTATAGAAAACAAATTTACCCGTGGGAGGCACAAATGGGTCTAGTTCTGGCGGAGGATCCACTACGAACGAATGCCATAATGCTCAAATTGGCGCATAAGTTCTTCTCTCACCTGCGTTGTGATCATTTCCTTCATTCTTTGTTCATAATCAGCACCATGACTGCATGAAGACTGAAGAGAGGAGGAACCGAAAAATTGGCGTATGCCGACTCCTGATCCAGCACCACGCACACGTCCAGGGTGCTCAGGTCGTCTAATTGTAGCAGCATGTATGTCATGACGACCTTCTGGAATGAATCCTCCTTGGGAGGTCTTCTCAACCAACGAATCCTACAATGTAACAAAAAAATTTATAAAAACAAATACAATATAAAACATGAACGAGCTATTTAGATAAGAATTGTATCTTACAATTTTCTCAGAGATTTCTCGTGCAGATTCAGAAGTGTAGTTGCCCGATGAACGTAAACGGGCTAACTTCCACTTTTGATGACGTGGTGGTGGTGAAGGAGGCTCAGTATCTTCACCCTCAGAATGTGGGGGCCTAGATTTTTTCTTTTCTGTCAATATCTTCTCTTCAAGTTTTCTATACCCACCACGAGATAATATGTGGGGGTTTTATTTTAAGCACTTATGCTTTGAGCCTTTTTTCTCTTTACCTGTAACATATAAAACTCACTTTATGAATTAGTTAAAAATTTTGCATAATTATCAATTGTGCTATTGATGATTTCAAATAAACATACCTGTCATCCCTCAGATGTCCAAAGCTCAAGAAACTGACGCCATGTGTCTTTGTAACATCCTGACCGGATATTACGGATTTAAATAATAAAATAATGAAGTAAATAATAAAAAAATCATTTATTATAACTGATATTCCCAAAACGCGGGAAAATTAAAAAATTTTATTACTTTCACAATAAACCAAAATTTCATAAGTATAAATAACATTGTAATTATCCAAAAGTCCAAAATATTCATAATTACAAATTATTTGAAAGCATAAAAACTTCATAAAAATTCTGATAAAATCTTCTCCCAAAACTAGCCCCGCTCCGTCTCTAGTCCTCACCAGATCCACCTACAATAACATCTGCTCCCGTGTACTGCGTACACGATCATCGCCAAACACAAGCAGATAGGGTGAGCTAACATATTACACAAATATATAAATATTGCATAGTTATATATATCACACAATCACACTAATACTGTTGCAGTAAAATCGCCTAGCGAAGGACACATACCACCAAGCACTACCCGCTTCCAAACCGCTTGGAAGGTATGACGAGTCGAACCTTGGCTCACATTCAATACTTAAATTTTCGGAATTTAATATTACTTTTGTGCTTAAATATTGTATTTAGTTGCATACTATATTATTGGATATTATTGAGTTTAATAATGCAACTGTAATTTAATTTAGGTCCTTAAGAGTGTAAATAATGAATATTTTAATTCATAAATTAAGTCCCAAAATAGGAATTTTGGAGAGAAATAGTCCAAGTACTAAATGTACACCCAATTCTCATTTTTACACCCCTTTTTTCCAATTAGAATATCTATTTCTAAAAAAAACATATGTGGAGCTAACTGCAACCCCTCTTTTCAGGTTTACACCCCTTCTGTAATTTAATTTTCAATTTCTACTTTGCACCCCTCCTTTTTACTAAGTTGCACCCCTAATGTCACTTAAACTCCCGTCCACCAGATTGTGCCACGTGGCAATCCTCCACTTATTAAGTTAACCAATTAAAACTTGCCACATCCTCAATCCCCCACTCATTCACTACAAGAAAAATCATTATTATCGACTGTACTGTACCTAGCCAAACTCAACCAAGTAAAAAGTGTGCATATCGAAACCACCTAGTACCCGGACATCACCAACATAAGCCATCTAGGCAAGTAGTCGGTCGAGACCGACTACTCGAGCACATCTGGTAAGGTCTCCAATAAACTTAAGCGAAAATCGAAGCCCCCCGCATTCAATAGGTCTCAAGGGCCTGGGTTGGGGCCCAGGCCCACTCATGGCCCAAACTAGAGCCCAGGTCAAGACCCAGCCCATGAAATGGTCAAACGTCAATAATGTTCTATAAATACACGTGGACCCCATCATTTAAAGGTACGCATTCATTAATCATTGATTTGACTCTCTAAGAGTTTTGACTTACTTGAGCTTCGGAGATTCTTCTGCAGGTAACCCCTCCTGGGTTCAAGCTGACATGTATCGACCGGGAAGAGGCCAACTAAAGAGATAGCGGACTACATGGTAAGGTGACGCTTGTGTCTAACCTCTTGTTTGTTCTCTGCAGGAACACCGACGGTTAAAATCCGTCGGTAATGGCCAAAATCCATCGCTAAATCAACATTACCGACAGATCATCGACGGTCAAAAATTCGTCAGTAAAATGCTTGTCTGTAAAATTTTACTGACGGAAATCATGTTCCGTCGGTAATTATCGACGGAAAAATCCGTTGATAAATCTGTCGGTAATTATCGACAAAAAAATCCGTCGGTAAATCTGTCGGTAATTACTGACGGAAAAATCCGTCGTTAATTACCGACCGAAATATCCGTCGGTAATTACCAAAAATCCGTCGATAAATTTGTTACACTATTCATCTTCTTCCTCCTCCCCTCTTTCAAATTTTTTTTTTGTTTTTTTTTTCGTGGTCGTCGTCCCCGTCGCCGTCAATGTCGCCGTCGTCGTCGCCGTCGCCACTATCACCATTGTCGTCGCCATCGTCGCCGCCGCCGCCGCTGCCGCCGTCGTCTTCTTCTTCCTCTTTCTTCTCCTTCTTCTCCTTCATCTTCTCCTTCTTCCTCTTCTTCTTCTCCTTCTTCCTCTCTTCTTCTTCTTCTTCTTCTCCTTCTTTTCTTCTCCTTCTTTTCTTCTCCTTCTTCTTCTCTTTCTCCTTCTTTTTCTTCTTATTCTCCTTCTTCTCTTCTTCTTCTCTTCTTCTTCTTCTTCTTCTTCTTCTCCTTCTTTTTCTTCTTTTCTTCTTCTCCCCGTCTTCTTATGAAGGTGAGATTTGGGCGGGAAAATTCCCGCTTCTTTTACCGACGGATTTATCCGTTGGTAATTTTGTCGATAATTAAAATTTGAGAATCTGTCGGTAAAATCCGTCGGTAATTCAAATTTACCGACAGAAGTATATCCGTCGGTAAAATTCCGTCGGTAATTTTAATTTTTTTTGTAGTGATTAAAATAACCACTCACAGTCTGCCACATCATCAATCCCCAACTAACTCAAATCACCAATCAATGTTTGCCACGTCATCATCTCCTTCCCAACACAAACTCTAACCCTAATCTCTCTTTCTCTCTCTTCCGCACCAACTCCATGCCGCAGCCGCAGCCGCAACCGCCACCCCGACTCCGGCCGTCACCGCACACCCTATGGCCGCCATGAACCAGTCCGGCCACCGCTGCTCACGCCGGAACGCAGCCACCGCGACGCGCTATCCCCGGAAAACACCGTCATCGTTGCTGCACCGATGGTCCGCGACTGCATCGTCTTCTCGCTCGTCCCGCAGCCACCACCGCGTCGTGACAGCACTCGCATGGACAACGTGAGCCTCCAACTCCCGCGCCTACACCGACCTCCGTCGTGTCTCTATCACACTTCCATCGTTTCACCATGTGCGAACCAATCTTCGTGATTCATAGAACCACCGTGTCTACCGCCTCCAACCACCGTCTCTGCTGCGTCTCGACTCCCCTCCGCATCGTCCCGCTGCGAGCATCTGCCATCGTAGTACCTCTCGTCGCAACCACCATTTATTTTTTCTCCTCACTTTTGCGTTGTTGTTGCGCCTACAAGGAGATGAACACAATCGCAAATCTGCACGCGAGTTCGATCGTCACAGATCTGCACCAGTTCGAACAAGACTGGACACCACCACCCTATCACCGTGTGCGTCGTCAGAATTGCATTCGCAATCATCGCGAATCATTTGCGGCAGTCCGATCAGTCCTCCTCGCAGCGGTCGTCAGCCATGGAAGAAACTCACATGGGAAACCCTAATTTCGGAGAGGGAAACTAATTTGGGGGAAATTGCTTTGACACGTGGCAGCCTCTCATTGAACAATCAAAGAGTCAACACTGGTCAACTCTGGGCAAGGCTTGGTCACAGTTGGTAATAAACTATTTTTACACTATTTTTGGTAGGTGGTTCCTCTGTAGGAACCCTAATTGGCCTAACAATGAAGAGATAGTCTGGCGGCAGTTCACCACCAACCAGACTAATTCTGGAAATTTCCCAGAATCACAAACTCTAAAAATGGAATATACGAATCATACATAATTATACTAAATTCAGCATACCAATAAGAATTAAATTAATCAACGCATGAATTACCCTATTTAGCATGCCATTCAAATTAAAAATTAAAGTTAACGCGTAAAAACTCCCCTAACCTGGTCTCCTTTGCTTAGAACTTTGAAAATTCTCCCTTGACCAGCCCCAAAGCTCCCCCCAACACTCTCAATCCTCACAAACACTCAATTTTCGTTCTCCCTTCTGCAACCACAATAACAGCCCACCAAAACCCTTTTTCTTACCTCTAATTAGCCTTTTAAAAGTGCTCTTAATGTGGTTTAATGGTCTAAAACGAAAATCCAATTAAATTATGGTTAATGTCCTTTAATTGGTAACTAATTTGGCAAAAATAAAGTTTAATTTGGGTTCTCCAAGACTTGAACCCACAACCATGCCAATACCAAATCAATGATAAACCATCAAGCTAATTCATGTTTCTTACTAACTTAATTCACATATTATATTATTCCACAACATAATTACACATATTATTAAAATAATAATATTTAATTAATTAATACATAAATAGCATACATAGGACTTAAACCCAAGTCCTCTCACACAATTAAAGTAATCTCAACCACTTGAGCTAGTACTTTTCCACATCATACAAACCAGAATTAAATACCATAAATGTTCTTCCTACCCGTATTTATTAATTAATTATTTATTTAATTATTTAATCTTCACGGGTCTTACAGTCTTCATCAATCCAACTCTATTTCAACAATGGATTCTGATTCTTTTTATGTCCAAAGACATACCTAGACGTCAACTTGGTCTTAAAACCACGAAATTTCTCAGCCACCGATGACAAACATTTTTGTTTAAGCGTCGCCACATTTGGAATATCAAATGTTAGCTGCAATATAGAAAATGTCATCAACAATATTTATCATATTATCAACAAAATCAAAGTATAACGTTAATAACATTAATATTAGTTACCAATATATCCTGCCATATCATTTCCTGATCAGCTTCAATGACATGATCAAAAGATGGCGTAAGGATTGATATTCTCTCTCGTGCCAACATTCCTAAATAGCTTTTGAAGACGTCCCCAGAACGACCACTAGGCTCACCAGTGTCGATGTTAATATCAACTATGTTTTCTGACCTTTATCTCTTCTAATTAAGAGCTCTCTCAACCTAGTGGCTCCTCTGGTGGGTCTCTTAGCAGGTGCTTCATCCTCTGATGAAGTATAATGTTCAGCCATGTATTTGTGAAATGAAAACATAAAAAACCATTAATAAGAAACATATAAAATAATATATAAAACATTATTTAACAAGACACTTAAATTTTAACAAGAACATGAAATTCGTACATAAAGTTATTGATTGGTCATATGTATATTCCTTCATCGTGATCTTCTCGAATTGCATGTACATCATCAACTAGATGGATTTCATCAACGGTTGTCGTTCTTCTAAATGGGTGAGCGACAACAATATTAAGATCACTCATATTCTCTTCATTAGGATCAATTTGCTTTTTTCCATGAAGAGCGACAAACCAATGTTCAGTTGCAGGATCTTTAACATTAGGATAAATGGCTCGTCTCGATAACCCACCTTTCGAAAATCCACTAGAGTCATTCATGATTCATCTATTTTGACACCACTCTTATTGTCAATCCACTTACATTTGAACAGTGGAATAGTAAACATGGTATAACCAACCTCCCATATCTCTTGTATTACACCATAGTATGTCATTGATCCTACTACGAGATTTTGATCTTTAGATGTAGAAAATTATAGCGACTCAGCTTCAAGACTGACTCCACTATTTTGTACTGTGCTTTTATCATCAAGAGACTTTGTATAGAATGTGCAATTATTGATTTCATAACCTGTACAACAGATGACATCAAATTTCAACCCATTTGCTAACCACATCAAAGTCTCAGAGCATTGTGAATCCTTCAAAACCTCAGATTTAAACTAAGGCATGAATGTTCTATTATGCTCCATCAAATGTCATTTCTCTTATTGTCTAGGATTGTTCTCTTTCACAATGACTTTGTGTGCAGATAAGTAAGGCATTACCTCATTTGTGTTGTTCAATATGTATAGGTTTGCTTGCATCAACTCTTCGCCATTTTTGGTAACCACACTCACACCTCGGATGCTGTTACTTATAGAACACCTGTTCAACCATGATTTGTGAGGAACTCCTATCGGTTTTGCTTTTGCCATGTAATCTGAACAAAACTTGACACTTTCTTCAGTAATATATCTTTCGATCATTGAAGCTTCTAGACGATATTGATTTTTCACATACCCTTTCAAAATCTTCATGTAACGTTCAATGGGATACATCCATCTTAAGTATACTGGTACACAAAACTTGATTTCTCTCACCACATGAACAAGTAAATGTACCATGATGTCAAAAAATGATGGAGGGAAGAACATCTCTAGCTGACACAAGATGATAACAATTTCGGCTTGAAGTTCATCTAACTTTAAAGGATCAATGACTTTGCTACAAATTGAAGAGAAGAATGCACACAAACGCGTTATAGTTTGTCTAACATTTTTGGGTAAAATTCCACGAATAGCAACAAGTAACAATTGTTGCATTAAGATGTGGCAATCGTGAGACTTTAGGCCAACAAGCTTCAAGTCTTGCATGGACACTAAACTCTGAATATTTGAAGAGTATCCTTGAGGTACCTTGACACTCTTTAAACATAAGCAAAAACTTATCTTCTCTTGTCTGGACATAGTGTAACATGCAGGGGGCAAATAAGTGCGCCTACCAACCTCCTTTGGTGCCAAGTCTTCTCGAATCTTCATTTCAACCAAGTCCAAACGAGCATTTACTCCATCTTTTATCTTTCCCTGAATGTTGAGTAGTGTACCAATCAAGCTATCACACACATTCTTCTCTTCATGTAAGACATATATGCAATGCCTAACTTCTAACTTTGACCAATATGGAAGGTCAAAGAATATTGATTTTTTCTTCCAAGGGCTCGATGCAGATGACTTCTTGGACGTTTTACCAAATACATGATGTACTTTATTAACTTTTTCATGAATTTGAATGCCAGTTAATGGAGTTGGTTCTTTGTCATTCTCTTGATGTCCATTAAATGCTTTTTTTAACCTTCGATAAGGATTATTAGCTTGTAAAAACCTTCGATGGCGTAGATACACGGTCTTCCTTCCGTTTTTCAATTGATGAAATGCAGTATTTTCTTCACATATAGAACATGCTTTATAACCCTTGACACTGTACCCTGACAAATTACCATAAGCTGGAAAGTCATTAATGGTGCAAAATAACATTGCATGCATCATGAAAGTTTCAGAAGCAACAACATCAAATACTTCAACACCATCAACCCACAACAACTTCAAGTCTTCAACTAGAGGATTGAGATATACATCTATGTCATTTCCAGGCTGCTTTGGACCAGATATCATCATAGACAACATCATGTATTTTCTCTTCAAGCAGAGTCCAGAAGATAAGTTGTAAATGAATAATATAACAGGCCAACAACTGTGGTTTGTACTTAAATTACCAAATGGATTCATTCCATTGGTAGCTAAGCCAAAACGAATATTTCTACATTCTTCAATGAACTTGGGAAATTCCTGATCAATATTTTTCCATTACATTGAATCAGCTGGATGATGAAAGAGTTCGTCACATATTCTCTCAGTTGCATGCCATCTAAGGTTTTTAGCATCTTTAGGATTTGCAAACAAACGCTTAAGTCTGGGCACGATTGGAAGGTACCAGAATACTTTCAAAACAGATCTTTCCTTCTCTATTTGACCATTATCTTCACTGTTTCTTTTATGCTTGTACCGTGATGACCCACACTTTGGATATTTTTTCAAATCTTCAAATTCTTTTCTGTATAATATGCAATCATTAGGACATGCGTGTATCCTTTTATACTCCATACCCATCGGACAAAGAATTTTCTTGGCGTCATAGTTTCGAGTAGGTAGAGTATTTCCTTCGGGAAGCATTTCATTCAAGAGCACGAGCAATTCTGTGAAGCTTTTATCTGTCCAACCATTGGTCGCTTTCAAATTCATAAGTCTTAAAACCGCTGATAATCGCGTGAACTTAGTTGAACCAACATACAACGGAGTTTCCGCATCAGCAGACATCGTCTCATTCACATGCGCTTGTGCAAAAGCTTCTGCGCCAACATCCTGTATCATGTCCTCCATATTGTCTTCTTCTACTCGCTCTTCCCGTCGCTCTTCCCATCGCTCTTCCCGTCGCTCTTCCCATCGCTCTTCTCGTCGCTCTTCCCATCGCTCTTGCCGTTGCTCTTCTCATCGCTCTTTCATGGGGGAATTGGCAACATATTCAGTTCGAGAAATAGTTGGAATGTGTATTAATTCGACGTGCCATGTCCATATTGTATAACTTTTAAAGAAACCATCACAAATAAGATGTTCCCTAACTTGAGTTGCATTTAATTTTATTCCATTCAAACAGTTGACACAAGGACATCTGAACTTCACCTCATCATCACTTCTCCCCTCATAACGTTGCGCAAATTTTATAAATTCTTCTACTCCATTCTCATACTCAGCGTTGATACGTGGTAAATTAATCCAATCTCGATCCATACTGAAATCGCGTGAAAAATTTCAGTAATCTTTGAATCAATGCTCACGTCGTAATCAAGGTGTGACCCTATCCCATTTAAGAAGATTCACTTTCTTTATTTTATTGGTACATATTACTTTTAAAATACATATATTAAATTTCACAAAATTTTGCCAGCATTTCGCATTGGCCTTCAGGATACACGAAATGAAAGTGATTATAAACTACAATCAAATATGCACCTGAAGATCAATACAAAACACAATTGACAAATATTCATGAATTTTAAGATATGTATTTTAAAATATATATGCACTAATAAACTACTAAAAAGTGATTTATCTTCTTAAACTGTCCAATTGGACAATTCAAGATTCAATACATTTAAAAATATCCCCTTTTATCTAATTAAAAAATAAGTAGTTTCGTCAAAATGGAAATTTGGGGACAATACATAATTTTCGTATTGAATCTCAAACGGGAAACTAAGGCTAACTCATAGTATATACAAACAATCCAAACAATTTCAATTCTAATGAAAATCAATACTTGCAATAATCGAAATTCAAAAATAATATATACAAAATGGAAAATGAAACAAAAACGAGTTAGAAACCTACCTTGGAGGAATGGTGGTACTACAATTGCCGGAAAAATATCGAGAAGTGGTCGCAGGTGGCCGGAGGTGGTCGACGGTGGCCAGAGGTGTGGTGGCATGGGTGCAGAAGAGAGAGAGAGAGCGCGCGCGAGAGAGACCGCGTGAGAGAGAGAGCGACAGAGAGAGACGCGAAATGGAGGGGGCTCGCTCGCGTGGTGGTTGCACTGGCCAGAGGAGGTCGATGGTGACCGGAGGATGTGGTGGCAGTGGGTGCAGCGGAGAGAGAGAGAGTGGAAGGAGTTGCAAAGGCGCTGGCGCGGGGAAGAAGAAGGGTTCGCGAATTTCGAACCCTAAATAAACCATATGGCTTCGGTTCTTAGAGGAACTGAAGCCATTGACCCCCTTCTGGCACCGTGTCTCCTTGGACCGAGGCCAAACAGCTAACGTCCAGCCACTTTTTGGCTTTGAGTCTTACTGGATCGAGGCCTATACCCCTGTTTGGCACCGGTTTTGAGCGAACCGGGGCCTATACCCCTCTTTGGCTTCGGGTATTTGGTGAATCGAGGCCTAAAACTTGGCTCTAATTGAAAAAATGCCACCGCGCCATTATATGCTTCGGTTCCTAGCCAACCGAGGCATATAAGGCGAGGTAAAATGGGAATTCTGCACTAGTGTGTAATGCCTAAACTTATTAACCTAGAATTTTTATATCCTTTCCTAAAATCCTAACTTTTAACCTAAAAATATATCGCGTCAAAGAAATAAATCCCCTTTTTCTTTTTCCTTTTGGTTACTAAGATTTGCAAAATAAAATAAATCAACCTCTTTGTAAATTGTGAACGAGTGATTGATAAAGAGTAAAAAAAAGATTCACATCCTACACCAATCCAAACAATCGTGAATGCCATAAAGAAAATTAATAGATTTATGTGGGCCCCACTAAAAAAGGAAAAAGAAAAAAATAAAAGAAAATTGGAACTCCTTAGTTAAAAAGGATTGAACCTATGCACCTTAACATTTAACACCTAAACTACAACCACTAATCCATATTTCTTCTTTGGTTACTAAGATTTGCAAAATAAAGTAAATCAACCTCTTTGTAAATTGGGAACGAGTGATCGATAAAGAGTTAAAAAATTATTTACATACTACACCAATCCAAACAATCGTGAAAGGGATAAAGAAAATTAAGAGATTTATGTGGGTCTCACAAAAAGAGGAAAGAGAAAAAAATAAAAGAAAACTGGAACTCCCTCGAACCTATACACCTTAACATTCAACACCTAAACTACAACCACTTATCCATATTTCTTCTTTGGTTACTAAGATTTCCAAAATAAAATAAATCAACCTCTTTGTAAATTGAGAACGAGTGATTGAAAAAGAGTAAAAAAAAGATTCAAATACTACACCAATAAAAACAATCGTGATTAAGAAAATTAAGAGATTTATATGGGGCCCACCAAAAAGAGGAAAGAGAAAAAAATAAAAGAAAACTGGAACTCCCTAGTTTAAAGAAAGATCAAACCTATGCACCTTAACATTCAACACCTAAACTACAACCAATGATCCATATTTCTTCTCCTTAAATAATACGCACCATTTGCTTAAAAACACTTATATTCCATATTTTGTATTTCAATAAAATAATTAAATCAAATAAAATAATGATCTTATTGCAGACATTAGTTTTTTTCGTAGCTTTCTATTTATTCTAAATTTTCTGGGTCTTACAACATACAATGCACATTTAGAAGTATTTTTTTCTTTTTAAATAGAGTTTAGAAGTATATAACATGAAAATTTTCCCTACTTAAATTTACAGTGTATAAATTGAATCATAGTTAGTCCTTACTAATCCTAACGCATAGAAACTTAAATTAACTTGAGATAGAAATAGATTTGAATTAAACAAACTTGTGGTATAAAAGCAGAACCATGCACATTTGGTAACTCCTACTCCATTCTTTGCTTTTTAGGCCAATATATCTCGTTTGTTGCCCTATTGGTTTATTTATTTCTTTTGTTGTCCCTCACATTTGATGCTTAGATATTTTTCTGCAATTCTGCAAAATCATTATCATAATTAGGGATGGCAACGGAGTGGGGCGGGGACGGGTTTCGCTATCCCATACCCATCTCTGCAGAAAAAATTCATCCCAATCCCTATACCCAAACCCAACGGGTATCAAACTTTTGTCCTATCCCCATCCCCACCGGGTAACGGGTATAATCTCGTACCTATACCCGTACCCGTGTTCTAACTACTTTAATATTAATTTTTATAAAAGAAAAAAAATTATGGTAAAGAAAACATAATATTATCAAATATTCAATACTAGGAGGATGATTGTTTCTTTCATATTAAATACTTTGAAATAAATTATAATTGTCTAAATTTTAGATTAGAATACCAAATAAAATTTCATGAGAACCAAAACATTTATTAAATTTGCAAACTACAACATTGATGAAACTTAGTTGTTAAAATTAAAAAGTATTTCAAAAAAATATAGAAGGAAAACAAATATTCAAATTAAAATATATTTTAAATGTTTGTTTACTTCAATTTTTTAAATTCTAATGAATCTCTTTTTTATACACTAATAAACGTTATAATACATCACTTGATCAAAATGACACAAAGAACAAATAATAAACATAATAATAAAATTTTGACATAGATTTTGTATCTTTTGAATTTCAATATATGTTGGATAGTGAGAAAAAAAATTCATAGCAATTACATTAAATTTTTATATTGTAGTAAATAAAAGTTATTTATACAATTAAAGTGTAAAAATTACAGTATGATTAATAATGAGTTATAAAATAAAAAATAATAAGATAAAATATATCAAAATATTATTCTACATGATGAAAATAAACAATAAATAAAAATATTAAAAAACTAACACATGTGTGTTTTAGAAATAATTTGAGAGACTTTTGAAAGAAAGCGCACAAAGAAAATCAAATGTATAATTAAGGTATGATAAGATGAAAAATACCTTAGAGAACTAATTATTAAATTATGTTTGAAGTGGTTAAAATTAAATAGAAATATCATTAGTGATAAAAAAATTTGTCATTAAATTACAAATAAATTATTAATTAAATTGGTCACTAAATCAAGTATCGATTCGATCATTGAATCGGTCACTAATTTAATCACTGATTCAGACAATAAATCAACTACTATCACCCATGACGAAAAATAGTGACTAATATGGGTTAATGACTAAATCAGTCACTATTTCATGTTTTTCTAACTGAATTATCATATATTATTCCTAAATATAATTTTAAGCACTTCAAACATAATTTAAAGTGAAAAAATTATAGTATGATCAATAATTAGTTATAAAATAAAAAATAATTAAATAGAATATATCGAAATATTATTCTACATGATGAAAATAAACAATAAATAAAAATATTAAAAAACTAACGAATGTGTGTTTTAGAAATAATTTGAGAGACTATCGAAAGAAATCGCACAAAGGAAATCAAATGTATAATTAAGGTATGTTAAGATGAAAAATACCTTAAAGAACTAAGAAAACTTTTCAAATATCAACATATATACTCAATGGTTGAAAAATAATGAAAATTATTTTAATGAAACAAAAGAGTTCTTCAAATTAAACAAATATTAATAATAATAATAATAATAATAATAATAATAATAAGTAAAGAATTTTTTTATATTACCTTAAATTGAGAGTATAAACATTCTCATGTGAAAGGAAAATATATAATAAATAAAAATATTAAAAAATAATAGAAATATTCAAATGTGAGGCATAAAAAAAATTTTAATTAACATACATCATTTTAACATAATTACATAAAGGTTATGATAAGTTAAAAAAATATATTGGAGATGCGAATGAGTTTCATGACAAACCTAATATTAAAAGAAAAAAAAATAGAAAAAAAATAATATATATATAGGGTTACTTAATTAATTGTGAATATTTTAATAATTTAAACGAGAACGGAGATATGGCGGAGACAGGTATTATGGCGGGGATATGTACATCCCCATACCCATCCCCATACCCAATTGAAAAAGTCAGGGATTCCCCATACCCATACCCATACCCATACCCAATCAATGCGGGGATTCCCCGTCCAAACGGGGACGGGTTCGGGAAATACCCACGGGGACGAGTTTATTTGCCATCTCTAATCATAATTGACAAAGAAAACATAAATCCAAACCCTCTCAAACCTAGAAACAAAATTATCAATTTAAACTTTTAAGAATCATCAAATAAAATCAATTCATGAAATCCCAAAAGAGAACAAAACACACTGAAATAAAATGGAGAATCTTGAAAATAAGAATAAAGAAGGTACATGAGCTTATTGGGCTAGCTTGAACATAATTTCAGCAAGACTAAAGAGAAAAAGAATTTTATTTACGAGCAGTTTAACACCTCTCATGCCATTTATTTATAGTGGCAAGTAGGCTGCCTGAGTTACCACTCAATAATCACAATTTTGAGATCCTCTATAATCACCAATTTCCCAACCCTCTAAATTCCCAATTTCTTAATAAAAAATGACAATATATAAACAAACAATTTGGTAGATTTCGCAAACTGTATACAAAACCAAATAAGGTAAAAAATTTGATTAAAAATCTTCACAAACAAAACAAAAAATGTACCAACCCTAGTGAAAAGATCCACATAGTGTAACACCCCATTTAAATAATAGCCTTAATTTAAATAAAATGTCACATAGATGAAAAGGAGAAACAAAGCCACGAAGTATAGCGTTACTCCTTACAAATATCCAGAAGAAAACAGGAAAGGATCAAGGCACACCACGATGCCAGATAAAAGGTGAAGTAAGAGATTGATAGTAATTCAAATAAAACTTAAGACAAGTCAATACATGGGCCTTAGCCCTAAATGAAAGCTGGAATCCATCCCAGAGAAGCTACACAGCAGAATCACCGTTTCCCTGTTGACAACGGGGAGTTCTCGCATCTGCTCACACTAACAGGTTGATGATCATCGCAAAAGGAGAAAACCACACACATAACAATCAAACAAGCAATAGGGTAAGCTAGAGTAGAAAACGATTTATCATACAGTTACATACAACTTCATAGTCCAAGATGCACATGTCAACCAATCATGTTACGACTTTCAAACAATACACTAAGACTCACAACGCGACTCATTCAGATACATATAATTAGTTGAATGTGAGCTGCTCTACCGAGCTAATTGTTACAATGTCTCATCCCCCACACACAAGGTTATCCCTTAATGGGTTCCAGGCCTCCTACTACTCTCACCACTAGAGTCAATACGCTCTATGTGAGACTAACTGACTCTTTAGAGTGTTAGGATGCAACCTTACCTTGAATACTTCTAAATTATATAGATCGGGCATAACCATGAACTCTCACTAACAAGGGTCATGGTATTATGACGCAACAAACTGAGGAACCACCATGAGGTCTCACCTAGAGACTCAGGGAATTACGTCCTAACCAATGAGGCACCACCACGAAACTATCATGGAATTACGTCCTAACCACATATAAATCATGCTTCACCAATTAAATAGGTACTTATCACGCATACCAATCTCATGTCAACTTTATAACCAACCTTCATTCATATTCCATATCAAAACCATACCAAACTCATCATATTCGATTTATGAACCAATTCCATACATGCAAATCATTCATCCCCTGCTTTTAACATATTAATTCACCCAAACAGGTGGCAAACATACCATGACAGAGAAGAAAACAGAACACGGTGCATTCTTGCCAACCTTCTCGCTCAAGCAGAAGTCTCGCTCAGGCGAGAGTGTTCTCTCGCTCAAGCAGTGGTGTTGTCACGTTCTCTCGCTTAGGCGAGACCTCCTGGCCTGAGCGAGATGGCCTCTTGCTCAAGACTGGAGCTCGTCGCCTAAGCGACAGCTCGCGCAACACCTAGGAAGATTTTCTGATACTTTCGCTTAGGCGAGCTCCACTCGCTTAGGCGAGATTATCATATCTCCTCTACTGTTCACGCAGGCCAGTACACAAATTCACCCAAAACAATAAGGAATATACTATCATATCATATTAAGCAACATACACACACCATAAACATGAAACAGAACTAAAGAGCAAGCAAAAACACATCCAATCTCGAAACCCTAGCTTCCCTTACCTGGAAATAGCAAGAAAATGCCTCGACTCTAAATAGTGGAGCACAACAGCTCTAAGAACGGACTTGTGAAGTGGAGCAAGAAAATGAGGTTGAGCTTGCTTGACCAAGGTGGTACCAAACCCTAGCAGAGAGTTCACAACTGCTCTAGGAAGGAATAAGGGAACTGATTTCTGAAAAGTGCAGAGAATGAGAGTGTGTTAGCTGGTTTAGGGTCCTTGGCTCCTTATGGGCCAACTCTAGGCCCAACTGATTTGGGGCAGCCCCTTTAAATTAGGGAAGAATAAAATAGGTGGGCCTTACATATACTGATTAAATAAAAATGGTAGTGAAAATTAGTGAAAAGGTTGAAAGAACTCAATATTGGGTGCTACATTTATCTCTATGGCACGGGTTAAAAGCCAAAGAGCCAAACTTCATACCCTAATGCGAAAAAAAACGTAAATTATAAATATTAATTAACCTAAACCTAAATATTATTCATTGAAATGGTGAGTTTGCCTTTCAGACTATTGTGAGAATTAAATATTAACAATTATAACTAAAACCAAATTGCACATACACTATAGGTACATCAAAAGCTAGAGTATAAACTTCTGCACATAAACTATAGGTATACTAATATAGATATTTATTTGATGTTTGCATAATGGCATTCCTACTCTCTATGAAGCAAATGATAAGCTTGTTCCACGTGAACAATCTAACGTTCCGTTTAATAAATAAACTTAATTAAACGAAACGTCACACAATATAATATAAAGAGTAAAGTCTCGGATAAATGCTACTCCTTACAGATATCCAAGGTACTTAAAATGAAAATACCAAGGCACACCACGATGCCAACAACAAAATCGAAATAAGGATCAACAGTATACAAAATAAATGTCCAAGGGCAGACAGACACATGCACTACAGCCCAAAAAGGAAACTCGGAAAGTGGGAACCGACCCAATGCGAACTAAGCAGCGGAAGAGTTCTTGTAAAATCCTGACCGGATATTACGGATTTTAAATAAAATAAACTAGAAATAATACGTCAGCGTCATTTATTAAATCTCATTTCCCAAAACGCGAGAAATTTAAAACTTCATTACCTAGTCAAATAAACTAAATCCAAATCATAAACTTGATTAAATCATAAGCATCACAAATTGTTTACAAAATTATTCCAAATCATAAAACAATAAGACTTTGAGAAAACTCTTTATGCCAGTCTAGCCCCGCTCCGGCTCTATGCCTCACCAGATCCACCTACAACATCATCTGCTCAATGTACCACGCGCACGATCATCGCCAAACACAAGCAGATAGGGTGAGCTAATAATAGAAACATCAATCATATAAATAAAATATTTATGTCAATACAAATATACCAAAGGAATTCCCTCCTTTAATTTCAAGCCACATGATCGCTACCATGTTACTCATGTTCTACGTCTTCCAGTGAGTACCTCAAGATGTCTTGCTACCATACCTATCGGCCACAACCGATAGAGCACGTGCGGGAAACCATTGCTATGTATCATACACTGTAACACCAGGTGGAGTTCCAAAATACAAACATAGTTCGCAACGTCCCAAGACTACCAAACTCGTCAGCTAACTACTGAGGACGACAATCTATCTAGACCCATCCGTACTGGCCACAACCAGCATACTCACACCGACAACACTCGCCAACCCGAGCTCAACTCAAGGGTTCCTCGTGTTCATCCGCCATCCCGAGCTCAACTCGAAAGATGTCATTCCGAGCTCAACTCGAGGAATGCCACGTACTTAACCCCTATCCCGAGCTCAACTCAAGGGATACCTTCCAAGCTCAACTCAAGGAACACCAGCAACCCACCTTTGAAGCACCACTATAGCCTTGTAGATCACACGTGTCCAGAGTGAAACATCAATACTGCTAAAGTAGAATCACTTGGCGGGGGACACGTACCGCCAGGCGCTGCCGCTTCTAGACCGCCTGGCAAGGGACACGTGCCGCCAGGCGCCAAGTGCCTCTGATGCTACTGTTAAAGCAAGTATCACCTAGCGGGACAACCTTTACCGCCAAGCGCCATACACTTTAATACTCTATTGGTTTTGTAGCTATCGACTAGTGGTCAAACACCACCGCCAGGTGCTACACCAGTACTTACACAGTACTGGTTTTTAAGCACCTAGAACAAGGTCAAAATAAATCCTACTCTTATAAATAAGCATATCCACAATCAAGAATATAGGCTTCCAAAAATCAACATGTCTCACATGCATAATCTCAACTTAGATGGCTTTCACATACGTGTACACAAGTATCACCACATATCATTTGATTAATTTTGAGTAAATTGTATAAGATAATTAATTTAGTAACCTGGATTGGTGGATTTTTAGTGGAATCAAGGAATCAATACATTTTTAATTCTGTGTAATTAAGTTTCGTTGTTTCTTTATTATAATTTAGCAATTTTGTTTGAATCTGCCAAACCCTCCCCCCACCCCGCCTCGGTATATTATTGTGTTCATCTGGAAATTGAAACTTTGGACGAAAATATTGGTCGTTGGGAGACAACTTGGTTCAACTTTCATATACTGCATTTAATCTGTTTTAATTCGATGGGGTACGACCTCTATCACTCCTCGCTCGTAGTCCTATTCTACGAACCTCCCTACTCTACGAACCTCCCCGCTCATAGTCCTACTCTACGGACCTGCCCGTTCGTAGTCCATCACACGTGATCCACCAGCGATGTACCTCCCGGCAACGCAGCATCTCTCAAGTGTGAGCACGGAACATACGAACCTACCTCGTTCGTATCCCCACACGAGAGTAATAGGATATGAACCTCCCCGCTCACATCATCACGTGTTCACCACCATCCATGAACTTACATGCTCATGGCATAGCATCTCCTAATCCAAGTATAACATCACTGCTTAAAAGCAACACACGTAAGTCCAAGACTATAGCATTATCGCCTGGCGCAGCCTAAGCGTCACCAGGCAAAACCGGCATAGACCGCCTGGCGGAACCTACTCGCCGGCAGGCACCAAGCTCCAGACAGACCTATTGTTTCAGGGTTTGTCGCCTAGCGGAACACACCTCGCCGCCAACCGCCACGCGGTACACGGACTTCCCTGGAGGTCCTATGGCCTGGTGGGCATTCCCATTGCCGCCAGGCGCCATACTAGAGGCACCTCTGCTGGTTTTTGGCACTTGAAATAGACCACAATTTCTTGTGAAACGTCATTATGCCTACACTCTTTGATTCTAAGATTGGTGCTTACTCTAGATAAAGTGTCTCCTTGCAATACTTTCGTTCCTTAGCTTTCTTACCCTATTTCTTATTGAACCTCTATTACTCATTAGTCACTCTAACCTGCCCAATATCTTAGTGATATTTAAGGTTATATCATCCATTCTAGTATTCCCTCATATAGCACTGTTGACATCAATTTATCCAATATACACTTATCTCAATCTTAGTATTTCAGTATACCAGTCTATTGATACCTCCCAAACCCCAATCTATCCATCCAAGTGAACTTACTCGAGCTAAAAAAAAGAATTCAGTCATAACTTAGACTATTTAAGACTCATATCAATGCCTTCCTTACCTCTGTTGTTACTAAATCACAGTCATTCCCGACCCTTATACTTAACCAACCAATATATTCTTACCTCAGCCAATTATTACTAATCGACATTACCAAAATCCCAAAATCATAGATTATACCATTACCATTTAGTTATTCTCTTTCCACTGTTCCATTATATCAGATTATTAATCCTCACTAAAAGTCATTACTTATTTGACTTAAATTCATCCTAAGTACATCCTTACAACCAATATGTTGTCTATATTTCACTCCACCCCTTATTCCTCTATTATTATCATATCTTCATGCCCAATTCCTTCGCAACTCAAATCATCGTTAGTTTCCTAAGTATGATTAACCAGTTTTCTAAAACAGCCATGTTATGTCGCTATCGCCTAGCGGCCAATGAGATGCTGACAGGCGGTATACCAGGTTATGGGTAAAAACCTAGGTTCCTACACTTATGTGGATCCCTTTCCCCTTCTCACAGTTTCTGTTGTCTCGAGCACTATAACCCGAAATGCTTAATGCAATATTTCTATAATCAAGCTCTTCCAATCACATCTCGAAAGACCACTAATTCCACCCGTTAGGGGAAGTACCAATTTTAACGTGAACTCTTCATGTTCACCTCTCCATTGATAATCACAAGCACACCATACAACCAATATCATAGCATAATGCAATCAAACAGACGAAAAATTCAAACTGGGATATCAACATATTACGAAATTCATAAAAATCCAGCAAAACAGCATCAGACCTCATGCATCGCCTAGCGGATTTCAACCCTCCGCCAGGCAGCTTGTGACAGAACCCAAAATTGGGTTAAAGCTGATACGTCGCCTAGCGGCACCATCATCATCGCCAGGCGATTTCTGGGCAGAAACCTAGAAACCTCAAAAAACAGTATGAAACAAAGTGGTTTTCATGCAATTTGACCATAGTAAGGCACAATACATATACATGAATCAAACACATAAGGAACAACTCCCCTTACCCGGAATTCTTTGCTCCAATTGGTCTCCTAACCTTTATTTTATGATGTCCAAGGGCCTCTCTATGCTACTTCACAAGAACTCAACTCTCCTTTTCCCAAAACACCAATGATTCCTCTGAAAACCTTCCTCACCATCACTCACGAACTACAGTCCCAAAGCTTCCCTATTCTCACCAATTTACTCTCTCACCTTAATGAGGGTTAATGATCCCAAAACGAATTTTAGACTTAATCATGGGGTTAGTGGCTATTCAAAGCCCATTATGGTTATTTTACAACTCCTTTGGCTGCCCCCTTGGCAGCTAGGGTTACTCTACCCTTTCATCTCCATGCCAAGAGAAGTTTTGGCAAAAATAAAGTTATATTTGTTCAAACCTTGGCTAGCGCATTATGGTTCTTTTATCGTTTATCTTTTCTTTTTTGCTACATTGGAAAAACTCTAGAAACCCTAGCAGCTGTAAGGGAAGCCAAAGAGGTGAGGGCTGAGTAGTTACCTAACATGAAATCATAAGTTAATGCCTTTAATGATCATTTTCGTTTTCTGGCAATCAGTGAAGTTAATTCTTAGGTTAGGAATTGGTTAAAGAGAGGGAGAGTGTGGTTTGTGAGTGCCAATTCGTGGGGACTGCTAGGGAGGTCTTCAATAGCATGAAAATGTGATCAAAGGAGATTGTGCAAAGGCTAGGGAGGGTCTTGAAGTTAGAGCAATGTTTGCTGCAAGAAGGAATTCTTAGAATGCTTTGGAACAGGATTTCCAGGTTAGGGAAGCTCTTTTATATATATAATTGTTTTATGATGTTTGTGTTGTATAATGCGTGCATGTGGTGCCTTGGTATGATCAAAACCTTCGTTGTTTTCATGTTTCTGGAATTTTTCCAAAAACTGCCTGGCGGCATTAAGGTCCGCTTGGCGATGCATGAATTATGTGTTGTTTTCTTGGATTTTGTGATGAACCGCCTGGCGCCAAGGGTGACTCCGCCAGGCGAGGCGAACACTGTGCAAAAATATTATTTTTCGTACTTTTCGCGCGGCAGGAATCGTTGGGCGCTGGTTTTATACCGCCAGGCGCTGGGCTCTTGATTTCTAGGTGTTAGGCGCCACAAGTTTTTTTGGTTTGTGCAGTTTTTGTAAAACTGCATTCGTTAAGTCCGATTTAGGTGAAAGTTTGACAAGTGGTCCATAAAATGTTGCTCTTCACTTTGAACGATGGAAATTTGATTTAAAGGTTTGTAGCTATAGATATATGTTACTCATGATTGCTGGTTGGGATGTCTTTAAAATGCATGAATAAACTCTTGATTATTTCAAATAACTACTAATTTGGCATGAGTTCGATGCATGAGTGAGATATTTTGTAAGTCTCTATGAATTTGAATGTTTCTTTGAGTTAGTCACATGTTGAGAATTTGTTTATTGGTGAACGCATGTGTATTGTACCGCACCTAGCCGGTCCAACCAAATAATAATAACAGTAAACGATCACCATATATACACGGAACAAATAATGTAACCGGCCTAAGCTGACCTAAGCCTAACTAGCCTAAGCCGCTAAAAGAGTAACCGGCCTAAGCCGACAGAAGAATAATAGCGGCCTAAACCGCTAAAAGAGTAACCAGCCTAAGCTGACAGAAGAATAATAGTGGCCTAAACCACTAAAAGAGTAGCCGGTCTAGACCGGCCACTCTAGAAAACTTAACGAAATCAAGGCACTTCTAAGATTCATCAAGCCCACAATAATCAAACTAAGGGCCGGGGCTAAGGCCCAGGCCCACCTACATCCCAAACAAGGGCCCAGCCCATGACGTGGCCAGACATAATTAATAATTTATAAATATGCATGGACCCCATGAATTAAAAGTATGCATTCATTACTTCCCTAATCACCAGATTTGACTTTCTGAGAGATTTCGCTGACTTGAGCTTCGGAGTCCCTTCTGTAGGTAACCCCTCCCGGGTCCAAACCGATCACACCGAGATACCCATAAGCGATATATATCAATCGGAAGAAGCCTACTGAGGAGATGGCGGACCAAGGTAAGGTAATACTTGGGTCTAACATATATTGTTTGTTCTCTATAGGAACATGTATCAATATAAATTAAATTATTGCATAGGAGGTGTGAAGTGCTATATTAATTTGCATTGGTGCATAGAATCATGTGCTTAATTTGTTAGAGGGTTGCTGATTTATATTTGATTTGAGCATGCATATTCATAAGTTGAAATTGAATGCTAACATGGATTTAAATGGTGGAGTATATATATATATATATATATATATATATATATATATATATATATATATATATATATATATATATATATAAATAAATGAGTTATGTATTACTGTCTTATTATTTTATAATATCATATGAACATGGTTTACTTTTGGGTTCAAATTGAATTTCGGCATTGATTTAAGATGTGAGTATATATGAATTATAAAAGAGAGGAATATGTGCTTATACTTGAAAGATGCATATATGTTGTGATATTGTAATTTGGAGTATATGAATGTGTATGTTCATTACTAGATGTTTGAGAATTGAATGATTGAATGCTAGGAAATGACTTAGAGTACCTAAAACCAGTAGTGTCATATTACTAGTGTAGCGCCTAGCGATGTAGAGTGGACCGCCAGGCGATAGTAGGAAACATGGAAATCCTGTGAGTTGTGGCGCCTGACGGTGATGTGGAACCGCCAGGTAGTTTGCACTGTCATTTCACGTAGTGGCGCTTAGGCTGCACTAGGCAATGGTGCAGTGGCAGGGTGCATTTGTGATATGTTTAGCATGGCTTTGTTGTGTTGGTCCTGGTCTGGGATATGCTTGATGTTGTCATGAGCGGGTAGGTTCATGACTAGTGATGAACACGTGATGATATGAGCGAGGAGGTTCATATCCTGATACTCTCATGTGGGGATACGAGCGGGGAGGTTCGTATGTTGCGTGCTCACACTTAAGAGATGTTGCAAGCAGGGAAGTTCGTAGCTAGTGGATCACTTGTGTTGGACTACGAGTAAGGAGGTCCGTATGGTTGGACTACGAGCGGGGAAGTTCGTAGAGTTAGACCACGAGCGAGCAGGTTCGTGGAAGCATTGGAATCTTTAAGACCAGCTTGAGTGTGTACCTTGTGTAGCGTAGTGTGCTTTTCTTGTTTTCGTTATCATGTTGTGATGTGAGACTTGGATCAGGAGATGTTGTGTCATGAGCGGGTAGGTTCATGGATGGTGGTGAGCACGTGATGATATGAGCGGGGAGGTTCATATCCTGTTATTCTCGTGTGGGGATACGAGTGGGTAGATTCATATGTTTCGTGCTCACACTTGAGAGATGTTGCGACAGGGGAGGTTCGTAGTTGGTGGATCACGTGTGTTGGACTACGGGCGAGTAGGTCTGTAGAGCAGGGCTACGAGCAGGGAGGTTCGTAGAGCAGGACTACGAGCGGAGAGGTTCATAGAGGCAAGACCACGAGCGGGTAGGTTCGTGTGAGCATCATAAATCCTGAGTCCATGGCTAACTTTTTATATGAATTGAAGGTTGAAAAGCCTTGGGGATTAAGATCTTGGCCAAGAATTAACTAGAATAAAATATATGGGTGTATCTTGATTTTTTATTAACTTATATGTTAATTGTTTATGAGCTCACCCTATTTGCTTGTGTTTGGCAATGATCGTGTAATATCCAAAAATAATTTATGCAGCTAAAAATCACTTTTTAAGACATTTTTATCACACAAGTTCAAATAGCCTAATTATCAGAATTGTTAAATAAATCACTCTTTAAGCACACAAATTCAATTAAATACTCAGAATTAAACACTGAATGAGGGAAAAAATATGCACTCATCACAACCTTAGTGTGATTCCTCCTTCAGAACTTCTTCTCAACTCTCTTTTCCCTTTGCACTGTGATATACTCTCTCAAAGTGTACCTATGGCAGCCTTAGCATAAACCCCCTCTCTCCCTTTTAATTCTCACTAAATTGCACCTTAATTAGCAATGATGGGTGGAAAAATGAAAATGGTCATTAAGCTAACTTAATTGCCATTCAAGGTCCATTAGTGGCTACTTTTCCAGCCCCTCTTGGCTACCCATTCAACTAAGGTTTTCTCTACCCTTTCACATTCATGCCAAAAACTAATGTTTGCAAAAAAAGAAAGTTTAATGTAGTTCTACCAAGGTTTGAACCCATAACCATGCCAATTACCAAGCATATGCACAACCATCAGGCCAGTTCATGTTTTTTGATAATTTCTATAAATATAAAATTATATTATCCCTCTTCACACTTAACATATTATTAAAATTACATGATTAAAATAACATCTAAATGGTATGCAGAGGATTCAAACCCAAGTCCTCTCAATCTAACTATGTATTCTCAACCATATGATCTAGCACTTTTCCCCGTCTTAAAGGCTCCACTACCCGTATTTATTAAATAATTATTTATTTACTTATTTAAATTTCACGGATCCTACACTCTTTTCGCACTTGAGAAATTTGCCGCAAAACTCTGATAATACCATCAACTTGTTTGAAATTTTTTACCTTTATCATGTTTCCACTCTTTAAAACCATAGGCCCGAAAATTCATTTCTCCCTTTTCGAACATTTAACCTTGAATAGTTTAGCATACCACTACCTCTCCTCCAAGATCCACAACAACTTGCAGATATTTTGGTTATCCCACTGAATCCATACCACTAGATTTCTAACAAATCCTTCACATACTTCTTTTACTTCACACTTTGAGCATGAACATCCAATTAAGAACTATTGGCATTGGTTCTACTTCGAACACCGATGCAATAGTGAAACCCACCGCCTCCTTGGTGGAAATTCCAGTACCTGCTTTGGAACCACGTTTAGAAACTTTTTCATAACTAGGATCCTTTGTGTCTATTTTTCACTGGCCTTTGTTAAAAACCTCTTATTCACGTGACACAATGCCTCCACCTTTCATCTTGTCCCTCACTTGATGCACAAGCACGAACTTATCTTCTTTAATCAAAGAACATCACTTTGCTAGGTATCACATCCCATAGGATTGAGATTTGGAAAAACAACCAATTTATCCTTTATATTTTATCCCAACCTTACTAAGGGAACAATTCAAATCGAGTTTGAATTTGAATCCTTTGATCACCGCGGGACAAACCACAGACTTGAGCAGTCTTCACTTGACTTTAACTATTGTGAAACCACCATCTCAATTCTTACTCCCTCTTGCATAGAACCCTGACTCATTCACCATACTAGTGACACAAAGAGGTATACGACCCTAAGATAAATTGACTCTTAGTCCAAGCATCACTTTTGTAACCTGTATCTTTGAATGAGATTATTTTTGCTAACCACATCAACACCACCCATCGTAGACACCTTGTCAACAACTCAAAACTTTTCTTTTCATTTCCTCCATCATTGTGTTGTAACATCATTGGTTGTCCTTCCATACAAGAATGATCTTTAAAGATGTGCCACTCCTTATGGTACGCGAAACTTTCCATCTTATACAAGGTCAAACCTATCTCTCACGTGAGAGACCTTACCTAGAAAATACTTTCTACTCTTGCTTGATTAATCTTCCAAATTTTGCCTCAATTTAACCTCCCATTAGAGGATTTGCCATCCTTATAAACCTCATGGTCTTTAGCCTTCTTAGCTTTAACCTCAAACTTTCAACAACTTTCCACATTAGAATTCAAACATTACTAAGATGTAGAACCAAGTTGATTTCCTCAAGCATTGTTACACTTGCATGCATTTATATTTTCCATTGTTCTAACCTTTGAATTCCACTCCTTTTGGAAAGCTTGTAATATCTAATTCCAAGAACCCGTCCTTGCAGCTCCCTATGACCAAACGTTGTTTTATGAACTCTAGCATCTTCTCCCAATCTACTAACCCAAAACTTAGCTTTCCTCGCTCAACAATATACATCATACAACAACTTCCTATCTTTGAGGCAAGAAGTTGCCTCAGAGACATCATCCCACACTTGTAAAGGTAAGCAGGCCAAGTTGGCCTTGAATCTGCATTCCTTTACCACCCTAGACACCACACACAATCCACAGAAACGCAAACAAGACAACTAGAACATACAAAACAAAACTCCATCATCTACCGACAACCAAACCTTTTGTCTGACACCTTTATATCCTTAAACCATTCGAATTAAGAAAGAAAAACAACCTTTGATCTAGTCTTGAGTGTGCACCCTCATTACTTTATCAACACGTTTTTTGTTCTTAAAACTCTTGGTTCCACATACCAACTCGACTAAACTTGAATACTTAAACCCGTGAGACATGAAAAACCCACAACCCTCACGTCATCCTAAGGACGACCTGCTCTGATACCATAAATTTAACATCCCAATTTAGTAGAATAATTCTAATAAATAAAACACCACATGTTTATAGTATAAAATAGAGCACCAACAAAAAGTATATAAGAATTAAACTTCTAAAGTTATCCATAATATGCTGAAAGGAAGAGTAATAAGGCACAAAACATTGGCCATAAGCTTAACTTAGACATGAAACAACTTAACTTGAGAGTGCTCACAGAGCAAGGAGTTGCAAAATAAAACAATATGACAAAAGTTTCTCAAAAGAGAATCAGCTACCTTGCCCAAAACTAGGCAGCAAAATCATTACCATCTGAACGATCCCCAAGAATCTCTACGTCTGCTCACACTAAGGATTTGGTGATCATTGCAAAAGGAACACCACACAAGAAAACAGACACAAGCAAAAGGGTAAGCTAGATGTAAAATTTGATTTTTAATATATCATTGAGCAGGTAATAATACACAAACTTCAAACTGGAAAAACAGTAGGCACTCAAACATGTGATAGCAATCAAACAGGCAGACTCTATGACTCAATTGTCCGAACACTTATAATAAGATTGAATTCACTGGATGTCTGCACTTGTTGTGGCCTTTGCTGCTCTGCATAGCCATTGCCAATGGGTTTCACCCTACCACGCACAAGGTTAGCCTTCAATCATCTAGGACCATTATCCTGCCAAAGACTAGGCCTCCCACTATTCTCACCACTTGAATCAGTCTGCTCTACGTGAGACTAACTGATTCTTTAGAGTTTTGGGATGCAATCCTTACTTGAATCCTTATCTAATTATATACACTACAACACCACCATGGAATCTCACCAAGTCTAATGGAATTACGTCTATCTCACACCAGAACCACAATTTTATCTCAAGCATTAGAAGATGGAGATGGGAAGGGAACTATTTTAGATAAAAGAAACAGAATGAGAGTGAGGGGGGCTGAGTGAGGGTCTTGGAGACAACTAGTGGGCTTACTTGGGCCCTCTAATAAGGTCAGGCCCAAACCTTATTAGAGCAGAAAAAGGAACTTAGATTCACTGTCTAGCATAGGTGAAAGAGTCATCATTTGTTCTCTAGGTACAATGGAAAAACCTCACCACAACCTATCCTTTAAGCTCACTCCAACAGGCAGGAGTGAAACCCATACGACCTCTCGACCCACGTGAATGAACTAGTAACCAGCTGCACTAATACAGTTATTCCTTTTTTTATTCGGACAGCTCCAAAACACTCAACAGTTCACCCAAACAATAAACCCAATGAGTTTGTTTTCATGCAAAGGAAAGCACACATATACGACTTTGTTTCATGCAAAGGAAAGCACACTATCACGCAATGCACGAGAAACAAATGTTGCTATCATAAGCTATGACCAAGCTTATATACTCTTACATGCCACCCCCTAGCAACGATGAAACAAACTGAATTATTAAGCATGCACCATACTTTAGTAGGTATTCCAACTAAAATCATTAGGTCAACATAGTTTAATATACGATATCAAAGCACACACAAAATCTGATGTAGTTCCTAATATTCACGGGTTGGTCATCTAAAGCACTAAGGCCACCAAAGTCACGCCATTACCATGCAATGCCACTCATCACAAGGAAACAAAAGCTTAATATTGAACGAAAAGTGGTAAAGACGTGCAAGTTCAGGGATACACCACCTTAGTACTGCAAGAAGGGGCTAAGTTTGTTATGTTTGCATGACTTTTCTTTTCAATTAATAGAACCTGATGCAATGTGGCAGAGAAAACATGTGTAAGTTGCACAAGACATGCTAGGGTACGGCTGTCAAATCAAAGTATACAAGTGCCCTAAAACCTTAAGATATATGGCTATTAATTAAAGGAAGATGATAATTTAACAAAAAAATTTGACAAACTTTTGATAAATTACTTTTTTTAAGTAAAAAAAGTATTATAATTATTACTTTATTTTGATTAAAAAATAAAAAATTAATCTATTTAATTCTATTTATAGAAACTTTATCAAAAGTTTGTTAAAAAAATTTGTCAAAAATAATTTTCCTTAATTAAATCGTGTGGCTACACCGTAACCATACTGAAACCAGAATTCTATGCAGACCATGTGTTCTCTACAAGGCACCAAACCATATGATATGGACGTAGCTGCACCACTCACCCAACCGCAAACATGACATCACTCATTGACTTGCAAAAGCATTACGCAGCCATGAAGAAAAATAAAACATCTATGACAGCACCTTGTTCACTAAAATGTAATGCCCCAAAAGATGCATGCACCCAGTGGCGGTTCTTTTAAGGGACCCGGGGAGTCGGGGCTCCCTAATGTTTTTTTTTTTTAATTTATGTATATTTTAAAAATATATTTATATATTATTTTATTATTTATATAAATTTAGTTTAAAAATGTTTTTTTCAAAAATTGAAAAATTATGAATTTTTCCTCTTTTGTTATTTTTTGTTATTTTTTATTTATTTTCTCTCTTTTCTATACCTTCTTTTTCTCGTATCTTCATTCTATTTTAATTTTCATCTTCAATCTCTTATCATTTTCAAAATCAAATTGCACCAAGACGAAATTAAGGAGTTAAGGAATATTTTGAACCGAACAATTTCTTCTTTTGTTCGAAGCAATATGTTTTCCTCTTATATGTGACTTTTCTACATTATAGGAAGGTCTATATATTTGTTATAGATAATAAAAACATGATCTAATTATTGATCGAACTCTTCTTTTTGTAGATGGAGCTATTTTAGGCTTGGAAATTGTGTAAGGGAAGAGCTTGTGTAAGGGAAAAGCAATATTATGAATCTATTCAAGGTAAGGGAAGCTAATCATTTAGAAGTTGTTAATTTTCTTAAAATATTGAGTTTTGGTTTTGAGATTTAGGTTGGGGTATTCATAATTTTTTATTTTCCTGGATAGGTGAGAGGTGACAAATTCATATTAGAAAAATTATGATAAAGAATAAAAAGAAATTGGTTTTTCTTTTCAAGAGGAAGACTTGTGATGAAGATGAAAAAAATGTATTTACGTCAACTAAACTTGAGAACTTCATGAGAATCCAAGAATTGAAGAAAATGAAAAAAAAAACTCTCTAAAGTTCCTAGAGTTCCATATAATGAATTTGAAAATTCTTTAGAACGTGATTCAGAGATACATCCTCAAATTTTGCAATACCCACCAAATCAAATTGACGATATACGAATGACTTATATAAAATGGGGTCCATATCATGATTCTTCCCATTTTTATAGCTACAACTGAAAGATATTTTTCTACAATGAAAATAATCAAGAACAAGTTAAGAAATAAGATGGAGACTAAATTCTTAACAAGTAGTATAATAATTTGTATTGAAAGGATATTGCAACAAACTTTAGTTTTGCTTCAATTATTGAAGATTTTAAGTCATTGAAATAGCATAGAGCAACACTATGACTAAAGGTGATAATTTTTCTTCTTTTAATATATTATTATTGATGATAAACTTTATGTTTCACTTTCCTATATATAATTGTCATATTTTGTTGAATTCTACTATCATGTGTGTTTGTTTTGGGTAGAGAAAATGATGAGAGGAAATGAAAACCTTGTTTTTTAATTAGAAAAAATAATTTATAAATAAAAAATATAAATTGGCTCCCTTGAATTTTGTCCAAGTTCCGCCATTGCATGCATCGCATGGTAAAACCACCACAGTCTATAAGGTAACGAGAAAGCATGTAACTCATGGATGAGACGAAACACGACTACATGGTGTGGGACACAATTTGAAAGAATGGTCGCTCAACAACTCCTAAAGAGTTTTACGTTTTTAATCACTCAACAAGGAAGGAGTTAAATCCCCTAGACCCAATAATACAGTATAAAGAAATTCCCAAAACTATTCACGTAAAGCAAGGGAGTCATGTTATTCAAGAATCAACAAGAGGGACCTCATTCAGCAAAAAAAATGTCACAAGGTAACATCCATTACAACTTCATTAACGCGTCAATGCTCTCCCAATTCTCATGCAGTGATCTTAAAGAAAAAAACACAAAGGTTGAACTTCCCCTTACCTATTCTAGCAGTTCTTCAAGTCTATGTTCCCCTCGCTCAAGAACATAGTAGAGCAGCCTCAACCTGCACTCTTGTCTTCCACTCACACCCCTTCACGGTTTCTCTCTCGGTTTCTTAGTCTTTATGTTTTTTCCCCACCAGTGCAGTGAGGGCTTTTGGCCCCGATTACTTTCGTGATTCTGCCTTAGTTCTAGAACCGAGGCATATTGGGGTGAGGCCATAATGTCTCTTTTCTGCCTCGGTTGTAGAGGGACCGAAGCCATAAAGGCTCTTTTTTGCCTCTAGTCTGGGAGAACCGAAGCCATAGGTGTTCCATATTTTTTTTTAAATAAAAAATTTCACAGGACTTTTGGCCTCGGTTATGGTATGAACCGAGGCCATATACCCACTTTTAGCCTCGGTTTTGGTAAGAACTAAGGCCTATTCTGCTGTTTATTTTAAATAAATTTTCTGTTTTATTGTGATTCCTACATTTAAACCTGCATATTTTTCACATAACAGCAGAAACAAGAACAAAATATTTTTTTAAACATCCACAATCCAAAAACATTTAAAAGATAGTTGGAATATTCACAATCCAAATACATATGTCCTAAGCAATACTATTGTACATTTGAATTATGAACTTTGCACATGCTATCCTACCAAAGTTTATGGACTTCGCGAGAATTGGCACAGGATTCTTGAATGTCTGTAAAATAAGACATTAACATTAACTTAGTTAGTATATAGAAAGACAACTTTAGTATACCAAACTTTAGTATATTGCAAAGTAATTGTTTTAATTCAAATATATATTATTGTTTCCCAATTAGTTGTAATACGAGCACGCACAATGGTTGTCATCCATTGCATTATATAGTAACCGCACTCATATGAACCGGTTTGTCTATTACACTACATCATATCAAAAACATTAAAATAATTAAGGTAGAAAATCAAATCAAACAATTATAAATATATGGATAGAAATAACAAACCTGGAGGGAGCACCATGCAAGACATTTTGCCTTAGTTGTTGATCTCCCTAACAACATGTTATGTCCAATAATTGAACTATGATAAAGGGAATAAGTTAGGATACTTTTATATAACATGTCATATTCATAAGATTGAGATTGAGGTTTCTTACCAATCTATCACTTGTCTAAGATGGTTGGGAGCAGGGCGGTGCAAAAAGCAAAACCACACAGCAAGGTTCTCCCTTAGGGAAACCACAAGTTATTGCCAATGATGTCTAAGAAGAAAATAAATTCATTGTTACACATTAAAATGACAAATTATATCCATAAGTTAACAAAAATGACTTACCCAACAAGATAAGGGACAAAATAAATTTCTTTTCCGCGTTCAAAGCATCCGGTCACATATGATTGAATGTCATCAAACTTGTTGCCTTCATGAGTGAGTTGGGGGTCTACAAACCCATATACATCATTCAGTCCCATAGTTTCAGTGACACCAAACAAATACCTAAACATAAAATTGATTTAATATAAGTAAATAGATAAATATATCAAATAAATATATATAATGACTGAAAGACTTACATCATTCATAATTGAATAATGGTAATATTCAGTTCCTCTTATCCCTGTGCAAGCTCCAAGACATCTTGGGAATGCAAGTAAAGTGGGATGCCAAGGTCTCTCCCAAAAATGTTAGCATCCCAAGGAACTTGCATCGGCTTATAAGCTATCATTTCTGCAAGTTGGAGCAATGCACCAAGAGGATCGTCCAAAGAGAGAAGAATCTTCTTTAATTGAGGATTTTCCTATATTGATGCAATTTCAGTTAAAATGGAATATAGTTTAAGTTTGAATATAATAAACATGTAAACTTAAAAATTTAGTATATTAGTGGGTTTAAGAGTCTGTACCGGGGGGTCAGAAACAACCAAATCTCTAGGCCAGGCGAGGAAACATTGAATGCATGTGCCACAATATATACCTCATCTGTTGGCACAGAAACTAAAGTAAACGACATGAGAACCTCCTCTACCGTGACCTTAACCTCGTCCTCTAATAACTCCATGCCATGAAGAACTGTGGTTGCCTCAAATACTTTTCCACGAGCCACTAGTGTCTTCTCTGTACCATCCCAAATATATAGCTGACATGGATGAGTGTCATCCATGTCATCCCCAGGTGGAGCTGAACAACTCCCCTTTCTGCTTCTACTTGTTAGAGTCAACGATTTACTAATGTTATTCAATTACTTTATTAAATATCATTTATTCAATTCATAACTTATAGAAAACAAATTTACCCGTGGAAGGCACAAATGGGTCTAGTTCTGGCAGAGGATCCACTAGGGAACGAATGTCATAATGCTCAAATTGGCGCATAAGTTCTTCTCTCACATGCATAGTGATCATTTCCTTCATTCTTTGTTCATAATCAACACCATGACTGCATGAAGACTGACGAGAGGAGGAACCAAAAATTTTGAAAGTGCCAATGCACTAAAATTTTAAAAGACAAGGTGGTTAAAGTTCATCTATACCAAAAAGGATTCATGCCAAATTACAAGATATGGCCATTTCATGGTGAAGAAATGCCCTCCGTTGATTTCACTACATAAGAAAATTGCATTCATATTTCAAGTATTGTTGCACACACCTTTGAGATGGATCAATTTATGTATATGCAAGAAATGGTGAATGATGCTCTTAATTGACATGCTTCATTTGAACAACAAGACAATAGTCGTTTAGAAGAGTCTCCAAATGAAGCCACTCAGAGGTTTTACAATTTGTTGGCAGAGGCAAATCAACCTGTATTTGAAGGGGTAACAGAGTCGAAACTGCCAATATGCATTAGACTTTTGGCTTGCAAATCTAATTGGAACATTCCCAACCAAGCATAGACAATATAGCAAAAATCAATTTAGATCTAACACCACTGAATAATTATTTGCCAAAGAATTATTATGAAGCCAAGAGATTAGTTTCAAAGTTGGGATTAGAGTCTAAGAAGATTGATTGTTGTGTTAATGGGTGTATGCTTTTTTATGACAACGATAATGGCAAAAATGATGCATCCTTGCTTGAATGTAAATTTTGTGGACAAGCTCGATATCACACAATCCATGCAGGAAGAAGGCAAAAAAAACAATTCCATTGAAGTCTATGTTCTAATTGCCTATAATTCCAATATTATAAAGAATGTTTGCTTCAATGGAAACAGCACAACACATGACATGGCATTATGAGAACAAAACTCAAGGAATGTTACGTCATCCATATGACGGTGAAGCCTGGAAACACTTCGATCGAAAGCATGAATCCTTCACGAGTGATCCTCGTAACGTTCGACTTGGTTTATGTTCGGATGGATTTAATCCATACATCTAGGCGTCGTCTTCACCATATTCTTGTTGGCCTGTGATTGTTACTCCATACAATCTTCCACCTGAGATGTGTATGACAAAGCCTTTCATGTTTTTAACATGTCTAATACCAAGTCCATCTAATCCAAAGGCATCCATAGATGTTTATTTGGAGCCTTTGATTGATGATTTGAATAAGTTGTGGAATGGTATTTGGACGTATGATGTTTCAAAGAAGCAAAATTTCCTTATGAGGGCGGCTTTGATGTGGACTATTAATGACTTCCCTGCATATGTAATGTTATTTGGTTGGAGCACACATGGTAGATTAGCTTATCTGCATTGCATGGAGCACACTAAGACATTCACATTGAATTATGGTCGGAAAAGTTGTTGGTTTGACTGCCATCGAAGGTTCTTGGCCACTGACCATCCATTTAGGAGAAACAAAAAGGCATTTCGCAAAGGGGAAGTTGAAACGGATAGGCCACCTCCTAGGTTGACCCCATCACAAGTTTGGAGAAGAGTAAAAGATTATCCAAAAGTGACTGAAAATGGTGTGACAAGGATAGATGGGTATGGAAATTGGCATAATTGGATCAAAAGAAGCATATTTTGGGATCTTCCATACTGGAAAGATAACTTGCTAAGACATAATCTCAATGTCATGCATATAGAAAAAAATTTCTTTGACAAGACCAAAGATAATGACAAGGCAAGAAAAGGTTTATCTTTATATTATGGTCGAAAAGACTTGCAATTGAAGCCACAATCTAACAGGTGGTTGCTCAAACCAAAAGCAAATTACACCTTCACAAAAGATGAATCTAAAATAGTTTGTCGTTGGATCAAGGAACTAAAAATGCCATATGGTTATTCTTCAAACTTGGCAAGATGTGCTAATATCGAAAAGGGTAGTATTCACGGTATGAAAAGTCATGATTGCCATGTCTTCATGGAGACATTACTCCTTGTTGCGTTCAGCTCATTGCCAATGCACGTGTTAAATCCTCTAATAGAAATTAGTCATTTTTTCAAAGACTTGAGCTCAACGACACTAAAGGAGCATTCATTGAAAATGTTAGAGGAAAATATTCCAATTATTCTTTGCAAATTGGAAAGAATATTCCCTCCTAGGTTCTTTGATTCAATGGAGCATCTCCCTGTTCATTTGCCATATGAAGCATGGCTTGGTGGGCTAGTGTAATATAGGTGGATGTATCCATTTGAAAGGTGATAAACCATGATTACTATATCTTTGTATTTTTAGACCTTTATTCTTGTTTCAAATCACAATCTATTCATTTCTTTTTATATATTTATGGGGGAATCAAAACGTTCTGTAAAATGTTGGAGTGCCACACAATTTTTTTTCAAAAGTAAATGTTGGAGTGATAGTAACAAACCACAACATTGATTTTCATAAAAAAAGAAAATCAATTTCTTTTCTCAATGTTCATTAAAAATAAAAAAAACAGCATACAAAGCTGAATGTTGTTGTCGTTTTCTCAACACTGCTTTTGTATGTGAAAAACTGAGGATTGTTGCCCTAGTTGAATTTTGGAAAAATCAGACATGAATCCTTAAATGTTGATTTAATGTAAAACATGAGCTTTTCTAATATATCTGGAAGACAACACATCAAGGAAATTAATAGAACAAGTAGGTTCTCTTTTTGCATATAAATAGGGCCATAGTATCAACTTTTTTAAGTTGTTACACAAAGAGTGTTTTTGTTGAGTGTTTCTAAAAATGCAAAACTACAACATCTTGTTTTTAGTTTAGTGTGTAACAAAGTAAAACTTCATATTTCTTTCAGTAAAAGGTGATAACAATTTTTGCATCAAGTTGCTCTCAAGAAAGAACCAAGCTTGTCAGCATATACACAGGTAATGTGCAACTTTGTAAATTAAGAGAATGTGCCATCATTTTTGGAATTAAGCTTAGTTTTAAGTTTTTCTTTGAGTCTGCTCTCATGTTGGTACTATTTGGACTTGTAAGATTCTGCTGCACATTTTGGGCAAAAAAGAAGCTCAAAGATCAAGGCCTTGGAAGCTTCCTTGACAAGAAAGTTAGTCTAAAATTGTGTTGTTTGTTCTTGTTTTTTTGTCTCTTACAAAAACTATGTTTCTTAAACAAATAACTTTGTTTGATTGGTCTAACTAGTCCAACACCCATGTAGAAAATAGTTTGAACTAGTATTATCATTTTATCTAATAAAACATACAATTTAGTCATTAATTTAATATACAATGAACTTTTTATAGTTTATATCATTTTATTACTTAAGATATAAGCCTAAATGCTTCTTATTGAATCATGGTTTAACTACTGTTAAACTTAAGCCAGTAAACAATGAACTAGTACATAATAAAGAAGAATGGTACCTTCTACCATAATTCACCTATTGTTATTGTTTGTGTATCTTTTAGTGCTCCCTTCAGTTGAAAAAGAAAGCTTTGGACATAACAATCGCAGAGCTTGTGTAAGACCCACTAAAATTAAATAATTAAATAAATAATTATTTAATAAATGTGGGTACGAGGTAGGAGAAGCCTTTATGGCATTAAATGTTATTCTTTGTAACGTGAAAAAGTACTAGCTCAAGTGGTTGAGAGTACTTAATTATGTGAGAGGACTTGGGTTCAAGTCCTATGTATGTCATTTATGTGTTATTTAATTATTATTGTTTTAATGATATAATTAATCACGTTTCTCATGATATAATGCTTGAATGGTATTAGTTAGCATGAAACATAAATTGGCTTGATGGTTGTACATGTGCTTGGTAATGGGCATGGTTGTGGGTTCAAACCTTGGTGAACCTAAATCAAACTTTATTTTTGTTAAACTTAGTTTTGGCTTGAATGTGAAAGGGTAGATGAAACCCTAGCAGCCAAAGAGGGCTGGAAAGCCATCATGAGACAATTAATGAATGGTAATTAACATGGATTAATGCCATCATGAGACAATTAATGAATGGTAATTAACATGGATTAATGCTTTTTCGTTTTACTCCATTAATCCCACATTAAGACCCAATTATTGATAGGCCATTTAGAGGTAAGAGAGAGGGTTTTGAGGTAAGAGATAGGGTTTTGGTAGGCTATTGTTGTGGTTGCAGAAGGGAGAACGAAAAATCTAGTGTTTGTGAGGATTGAGAGTGTTGAGGGGAGCTTTGGGGCTGAATTGAGAAGAATCAAGGAGGGTCTTGGTGATCAAAGGAGAACTTGTCAATTTTCAAAGTTTTAAGCGAAGGAAAACTAGGTTAGGGGAGTTCTTATTGATGTGCTAAGTATTTGAGAATGATACTGCTCGTTGTCATCTGCATTGCATCTGGGTTTTTGGAATTTTCCAGAAACCACCTGGCAGTCGTATTAGACCCGCCAGGCGACACTTGTTGCACAACCCAAAATTCTAGGTTTCCTGATGGTCCGCCTAGCGATGTGAACTGGATTTCCCCAGTTCGCTACTATTTGATGTTTTGTGTTGAATTGGGTTGTCTGGATGATGTCTGGAGGAATGTTTAATCGTACTTTTATGGTGTATAGATAATTGCAATTATATTAAAATAATCACGATATGAATTGCTTGAAATTTTGAGGTTTAGGATTCATGTGGGGTGGTGATGGATAAACATTGATTCTGCAGTTTATGAATTTAATTATGTGATGGAAATAATGCCAATTTGATCAAATTATGAACTGTATACGATGGGTGCAATTGAAATTATATAAGTATGATGTTGTATGTTGTGTTTGGGAATAATTGGGGTCACGTCGAGTGCAGGGAAATATGGGCAGGACCCAAAATTATTGAGCACCGCCTGGCGGTACCGAGATCACCGTCAGGCGACATCGCAAATGCAGGAGAAATACTGATTTGTCTCACGTTTGAGTTCTTGGGTGAAATTAATTGAACCTATGGGTTGTAAAATTGTGTAAATAATCATATGGGTAAGAATAAAACTTGACGGGTGAGATAATGAACTATAGGTGTTAAAAGGTATGAAATGAGTTGTGTACGAGTATGTGATAATGGGTAGATATGCATTAAACTAGATAGGGTTGTATGTAGAAACATGATAAGGACTGTAATTATGTGGGGATTAGTAGTTAGGACACTATATAATGTTAATTGGATGATTATGGATTGGTCAAATAGTAAAATGATGAATGGGAAGAAAAATGTGCAATTTGGTTATTGTAAATATGCTTGGTTGATTGGGATAGATACTTGGAGGTGGTTTATGTTGCATGATTCCCTAGTTGGATTATTGAAAGTGTATGAGCTACCTTGAAAATTATGGTTTGCTTGATTTATTGCGTGGATAGTAATCTAGTTATAGAACTATATCTGGAGTGCATAAGTGTGCAATAATTTAATGTGTTGTGTGATTTAAGGTCCCTTAGGACCTGTTTAATGTGCTAAGATTAGTAGCAACTGCGCTACTTGTGTGGTGCCTGGTGGCGAGGTCGAGCCGCTAGGCGATATCAAGTTAAAATAGTGGTAGTGGGCCCTGTATGCGCGAGGCGCCTGACGGCAGTAAAGGTTCCGCCAGGCATAATGGAGCAGCAGAAGGCCTAGAACGAGGCTGGCACCTGGCGACGCGAGAGGGGTGCGCCAAGCGGTGACGGGCAACGAGGCGCCGAGCGGCAGGGTGGAGTCCGCCAGGCGGAGACGATGTAGTGAGGATTCTGCAGGCGCGTGGTTCCTGGCGGTGTGTGATGCCCGCCAAGCGGTCTGGACCTAGATTTCGCCTAGTAGCGTGAGATGCGCGCCAGGCGGGTTTGGTCCAGTGATGGTGCGCGAGGAAGGGTTCTACACAGCTTTAGGTGATGTTCATGATGCGAGGCTTTGGCTGGGGGCCCAGTTACGAGTGTATCTTGTATTGGGGTAACACATGACCACTCTAGGTTGTAGCTTGGTGGTTTAGGAAGTCCAGTGGAGTGTGCGAGTTGTGGCTCGTACGGCGAGGTTCGGGTGATTGCCCTCTTCAGTGCATTTTGATAGAGTTTTGGTAGTTTGGAACAGCTACAAACAAACTTATGTTTGTTTTGGGGAGCTCCACTTGGTGTCACGGTGAGATGTTGTGGCAAAGTTATTCCCACGTATGGACTATCAGGTGGTGGCCTGTAGTCGGAGGGGCAAGTAGACACTCGTACAGCAAAGATCGATCATTGATCTCACCTAAAGGGTATAGAAATGATAGACGTCTAATGTAAGTTCTGGAAATGGAGAAGTAAGGAAAAAAGGGAGAAGAATGCTAACCCGGGTTTTAATGTTGAAATGTTATATTTAACATTATATTGGTTTGGTTTTATTGAAATGAGCTCACCCTATCTGTGTGTGCTTAGCGATGATCATGTAACTTGTTACATGGGAGCAGATGTTGATGCAGGTGAGCAGGCTAATACATAGAGACGGAGTGGGGACCTCTTGGGAATTTTCACTGGTTTACTTTGTTGGACTATGGTTTTATTGTAATAATTTTATGGATAATTATATTTGTAATACTGTTTTCCCGCGAAATACATTAATTGTTTTGGCGCGTTGAACTTATGGTTTTAAATATTTCCCGTGTTTTGGGAAATTGGTGAATAATAAATGTGGTTGTTTTATTAAAATTTATTTTGTTTGTAACACCCCATTTATTTAATAAAGCTAAATAAAGGATATGTCACACAGTATAATATAAGAAGCGAGGATAAAAAAGTATAACGTCACTCCTACAAACATCCCAATTGCTTAAAGGACAAATAAAAGAGGCACACCACGATGCCAGGTTATAAGTAAAGTAAGAGAGTGATAATGACTTAAACAAATTCCCGGAGAAAATAATACATGGGCCTTAGCCCTAAATGAAGAGCCCAAAGGCAGAAGTCAATCCAAAGGCTAAGCAACGGAACCATCACCTCCCTGTTGAACATGGGTGTTCCTCGCATCTGCTCACATCAATAAGTTGATGATCATCGCAAAAGAGAGTACCACACAGTAGAACACACAACAAAAACAGAAGGGTAAGCTAGAGCCAAAAGTGGTTTTATCATGCAATCATATATACTTTCACGGTCAATTATATATACATCACCCAAGCATGTTATGATCTTCCAAAATAATACACTAAGACTCAACTCGACTCATCCAGATACATATAACTTGGTCGGATTTAGCGGATGCTTGCACTTGTGGTGGATACCTTTGCTCACCCCCGAGCTATGTGTTACAAGTGTTACAATGAATCAAATTCCTCACACACAAGGTTAGCCCTTAATGAGTTTCAGGCCTCCTGCTACTCTCACCACACGAGTCAGTCCGCTCTAAGTGAGACTAACTGACTCCTTAGAGTGTTAGGATGCGATCCTTACCTTGAATCCTTACCAAGTTATATAGATGGGGCACCGCCATAGACACCCACTAATAGGGGCCATGGAATTACGTCCCGACCACTAAAGCACGACCCTAAAACCCCACCTAGAGATTTCAAGGAATTACGCACTGACCATGGACCAATCATAATCAAACAAATAATATTTAACATGCACATATAAATATCTCATGCCGAACTTTACCATCCATCCTCATTTGTATCCCATGTTGAATCCACACCATCTCATTCTTCCCAATCCATGAATATAGAATTTCACCTCATACCAATACCATGCCATTTTGATACCAACCATTTCATTGAAATCACATGCCAAGATCATACCCAAAATTCATCATTTGCTCACCCATGAACCATTCCATATCTCATATCAAATTCATACCCAACTCATCATATTCAATTCCTGTTAAACTCATAAGCCACAAACCATAATTCATCATATTCACCCAAGGTCACTCAATTCATACTTTAAACGGCATAATCAGTCCAAACATATGATTAATATCCAAAAACAAAGAAAACAAGAAGCAAACCCACCCCGCACAGCCCCTCGCTCAAGCATAAGGGTCTCACTCAAGCGAGCTCCCTTCGCCTAGGCGAGAGCTCGACAATCTGGAACTGTGGCCATTCGCACTAACTCGCTTAGGCAAGATCTCCTCGCCTGAACGAGGCATTCTCTCACTCAAAACAAGGATGGCCTGCCTGAGCGACAACTCGCGCAGAAGGCTTGGGCGAGCCTCTACCAGTCTCGCTTAGGCGAGACCATCAGTTCTCGCCCCTGTTCTCACCTGCAGCAGTCACATTTTCACACCAAACAACAAACACAAGCACTTCACATGTTCATAGTAACATATAGCCCATACAACACCAAACAGAACCAAGAATAGGCCAAAAATCGTTTAAAACACAAAGCCCTAACTTCGCTTACCTGGAAAGAGCTATCCAAATGACTCGTATACATAAACAGTGAGCATCATAGCTCCAGGAACTACTTAGTGAGCTGGAAACATAGCATAATGGAACAGAACAAGGGCATTGAGATAAGCCTCAGAGTAAACACGAAAATAAGACTAGGAGAGATCTAGTATGAGCTAAGGAGCAACTTACGTGGAGTCGAAAGAGCTTGAGCAACGTTGACGAAGGCTAAGGATCAAACCCTAGCAGAGCTTCTGTTGAGAACGATGGGGTTTGAGGTCTGATGTTTTCTGAAAGTGAGATGAGAGTGAGAGTGTTAGGCTGGTTTAGGGTCTTTGGCTCCTCATAGGCCAGCCCTCAGGTCCAATTAGATCTGAGGCAGCTCTTAAACATAAGGGCAGAAAATATTGGGTCTTACATTGTTTATTTTAATAAGTAATTTCCAACTAGGACGTTACAGCTTGAGCAAAAAATGTGGAAGTTTCTATGTTATCTGATTTGTAACGGTTTTTAATTGTAAAAAATGTGATATATATTTTGTGGCGGTTTTTAACTGTCAAAATCTGATATATTTTGTGGCAGTTTTTAACCGTCAAAATATGATAAAATATCAAAAAATAAAAGTAAATTTTGTAGTGGTTTTTGACCGCTACTAATTTCTTTTTCATTTTTGACAACAATACCAGCGATTAGATTTTGCTTGTCAAAATCTGTTTTTGACATGCGTAATTTTGATGGTTTTTTAAACCGGTAGAAATTTCATTTGTGACGGTTTTTAACCGCTAAAATTTGTAATTTTAACTGTCACAAATGTCCATTTTTTTGTAGTGAATAGTTAAAAAAAAATTCGTTACTCATATAATTTAAAAATAAGTGAAAATTTTAAAATCAAAATGTATAAATATTTTGTTTTAAGTTTATATTTTCTTATTTTTTTTAGATAATAGGCAAATTAATAATAACAACAAACCATGAATAATAAAAATTTATATATTTATATATGTGATTTGTCTTTAAAGGAATGCAAAGGAAAGTTAATTGCAGTTACATTCAGTTATTATATTCTAGTTATTTTGGAGGTATTTGATGGATTGCATTTTATAACTTCTTTGATCGACTTTCTAATGTATTTTTTTTCTAAAGTATTATTTCTTCTTTTAAAGATTTTTTTTTCCACTATTGTTTGGTTTGTGTTGATTTTATTTACTTCTAAAGCAAATGTAATATTTCATTTATGGTTAGGCGAGTGGAAAAAATGTCAACTTCATTACCAAATTCTTCTAGTTCTAACTCGAAAATTTCAAGTATTTTATTTCAAAAGATGTTCAACAAGTTGATTATGCACCTTTATGGGCATATGTCACTTTATTGGACAAAGGAGCCTAGGCGGGAAAAAGAGATGGACTTGCAATTTTTGTCAAAAAACTTTTAAAAGTTCTTATTTTAGAGTAAAAGCTCATTTATTGAAAATTGATGGGTTTGGAATTACTGTGTGCTCAAAGGTTAATGAAGAATATTTGGTTGAATTGAAATCGGTTGTTGAATTGGCAGAAAATAGAGTAAAACCTAAGCATGTTCCCTTGCCCACTAAAGATAGACATGAAAATAGTTCATTAAAAAGAAGAAATAATGGTCCCTTAGAGAGGGCATTCAACATGGAGGATAGAGAAAATCTCAATGCTCGCATAGCTAGAATGTTTTATTCTTCTGAATTGCCTTTTAACCTTGCAAGAAACCCATATTATGTCAATTCATATTTATTTGTTGCAAATCATAATATTAGTGGTTTTGTTCCTCCTAGATACAATGCATTAGGGACAACCTTATTACAATAAAAGAGAGCACAGTTGAGAGGTTACTCAACCCAATTAAATCAGCTCGGAACAAAAAGGGGTTAGTATAGTCTCCGATGGATGGACTGATTCCCAAAGGAGACCTTTAATTAATTTTATGGTCACGAGTGAGGGGGCTCCTATTTTTTTTTTTTAAAGTGATTGATGCTTCTAATGAAATAAAGAATAAGTAGTACATAGCTAACAAGATGGTTGATGTTATTAAAGAAGTATAGGAAGAAAATGTTGTGCAAATTATAAAAAATAATGCTTCTTTATGCAAAACTACTAGAATGATCATTGAAGGTTTCTTTCCTAATTTTTTTTGGACACCTTGTGTTGTGCATACATTAAATCTTGCCTTGAAGAACATATGTGCATTAAATAATGTTGAAGGGAATGATGTTGTTTATGGTGAGTGTAGTTGGATTATAAAACATATCGATGATGTTTCTTTTATTAAGAATTTGATCATGAATCACTTCATGAGATTGGCAATTTTCAATCCTTTCTCACATTTGCAGTTACTTTCTATTGTGGATACACGCTTTGCATCTGCTATAGTGATGATGAAAAGGTTTAAATTTTTGAAACCTTTATTGCAATCAATGGTCATTAGCGAAGAATGGAGCTCTTATAAAGCGAATGATATGGGCAAAGCCCAAGCTGTGAAAAAATTTGTTTTGAATGATGTATAGTGGGACAAAATTACGTATATTTTGGCTTTCACTCAACCTATATATAACATGCTTAGAGCTTGTGATAAAGATAGTCCCACTCTTCATTTGGTTTATGAGAGGTGGGATACCATGATAGAAAAGGTGAAGACAGTTATATATAGGCAAGAAGAAAAAGAAGTAAATGATACATCAAGATTTTATGAAGTTGTTTACAATATACTAATAGCAAGGTGGACTAAAAGTTGCACTCCTCTCCATTGCATGGCTCATTCTCTGAATCTTAGGTAAATGTATCTTATCGATATATTTTTTTAATAATTTATACATAAATAGTTGGAAAGTTACTAATTTTTATAATATATTTCTTTCTCAATTTGTATTTATAGGTATTATAGTGAAGAATGGCTTCAAGAAATTTCAAATAGGATCCTTCCACATGAGAATGAAGAGATTTCTATGGAGAGGAAAAAATGTCTAAAAATTTTTCACAACTAGTTGGATATACAAAAGGTTGCACTTGAATATGTTGATTTCTCATCAAAATCAAAAAGCTTTTCTTCTTTTGACACAATTGAAGATATGTGGATATTAGATCCTAAATCTTAGTGGGTGATGCATGGTTCTTTTGCCCGTCTCCTTCAAAAGCTAGCATTGAAACTTCTTGTGCAACCTTACTCATCATCTTTTGTGAAAGAAATTTGAGTACATATTCATTTATTCACTCATTAAAAAGAAATAAGTTGGATCCTAAAAGAGTAGAAGACTTGGTTTATGTGCATACTAATTTGCGACTTTTGACTAGGAAGAATGAAGAGTACAACCAAGGGAACAATAAGATGTGGGACATTAGTGGAGATACATAAGATGGCTTTGATGATGTTGAAAATCTTAGAGTGACAACATTATCTTTTGATGAACCAAATATAGAAGTTGCCTTATTTACACATGATACTCAAAGAGGAGATGAAATTGACACTATTTCTATTTCTAGACAATAAACAATAAATAATGATTTACAATTTTTATTTGTTAAATTATTTAAAACTATAGTTTGTCTTCTTAATTCATATATTGAATTTAATAAATTTAACATATTCAATTTAGATAATATTTATTAATAAATTTTTTATTTATGGTATGATTCAAAATAAATTATAATAATATAATATATATTTTTTAAATATAAAATACTTGCCGTATAAAAACATATGCTATATTTTTTAAAATAAGACGAATCGCGATGATATACTTGTCGTATTCATTCATCATAATAACTAATCTTTAAAAAAATAAACTTTTGAGACACCAATCAATATAATAACCATAAAATAAATTTCCTATATCTTTTCCTAATAATAAAAGTGGGTAACAATAAAATAAATTTTCTATATCTTCATCTCATAATATAGAGAAGTGGATAACAGTGTATGATTATTATATCAATATAATAATATAATAATAGTTTTAAGATTAAAAGTATAACAATTTAAAATATAATTACGAACTAACTAATAGCAGGAAAAATATTAGAGTTATTCTTTTATTACTAAGTTTTATGTAACTTCTTAAATTAATTTGATTGTTTGAATGACCTAGCTGTTAATTAAACCTCAAAAAACAAATAAGGCAAAATTCTCCTCGATCCCCATCTAAATATTTCCAATTAGTCCTTGTATTCTCCAAAAAGCAAAATACCCGCTTCCTTCTTCTTCCCCTTTTCTACTCTTTTCAAACTGGGCAACATGAAAGCGTGACTGTCCCTGGCTTCTTTTCTTTCTAACCCCCGACATGGTACACCTTCATTCTTTCCTTCTACGTTGTTGATGAGCATAAAAATTTGACCTTTTTTTTAATTTTATTTTTTTAGGATAAAAGCAGTGGCGGAGACAAGTACAACATTGAAACCGCGGAAATCTTGGCAAACGAGGCTCAGGTTCGGATCCAATTCCCGAGTTCATATTTTTCGCATACCCTTTAGCTAATTCATATTGTTTCTGTGCTGTTCAGCATTTGCCTGTTGCGGAGGCCACGCCCATATACGAGCAGCTTCTGCTATTGTTTCCAACTGCTGTAAGTGTTCTTGTTAATAGCTTCGGTGGTTATTATTGGAAGCAATTTATGGTTTTGGTTGTGTTTTGTGATTTAAATTATGTCGCTTCTTCTGCTATGGGCTGATTTTTGTTGATGGTTGTTTGTGCTCAGGCCAAGTTTTGGAGGCAATATGTGGAGGCATATATGGCTACAAATAATGATGATGCTACAAAACAGATTTTTAGTCGGTGTTTGTTGCATTGTCTTCAGATTCCTCTATGGTAGATTGTTTGCTTAATCTTGTTTATGGCATTGGGTGATGTACTTTTTTTTACTGTCTCTTTTGGATAATTTTCAGCTGCGGGTTGGGGATAGAGAGGTTTTGGGAAGAGTACAGGATACAAAATTACTGCATATGTATAGCTGCATTTCTGTTCGATCAACTAATATTTGTAAACTTATTTTCAGTTGGCTATCTTGTAAGGTTTATTGGTTTGCTTACTTGAGGGGACCTGTCTTGTTGTTATTCATAGATATTCTTGCAAGGGCATCCTCTTTAAAATATTGGACATTTTACATGTAACTGTTAGAAATTGTTCAAAGTAAGAGTGAGTTTTCAGGAAGAAAAGTAATCTGATTTTATTTCTTAAAGATCAGACGTTACACTGAAGTATTTATTGGATCAGTACATTGTCATAGTGACAGCAGTAGTTAGTTGAGTAACTGACTTAACAACATGTGTTACTGACTTAACCACTTTGCAAAAAACTAACTGCCTTAGAGACAGTGACTAGCTGCTCTTCTGAATGTGTCCCATCTTCTCTATCCTATATTATGTTTGGTGTTAAATTTGTATAAGATTGTTCTTTTTTTTTTTTTTTTTTTTGTGAACATGGATGAAACAGCCTGCTTATTTTGCTGGTCTTGTGGTACATGCAAATGATGTTTTTGTTTCAATCTATCCTCTGGTATACAGGAGGTGCTACATTCGTTTCATTAGAAAGGTCAATGACAAGAAGGGCATGGAGGGTCAGGAAGAGACCAGAAAAGCTTTTGATTTTATGCTTAACTGTGTTGGTAAGTTGTTTTCCTTTGTCCTGTTCGAATTATCTTTGTTGTTTTGTTGGATTGAAACATCAGCTATTTAGGAGATGGGGAAACTCATGCATGATGATTTGGTCATGTGAGGAGCATCCAGTAGAGACTTTGGTGAAAATAACATTGATTAGAGGGCCCTAGTTGGTAGAGAAGTGGACATTAAAATTGGTCCATTGGATGGGTAGAGAAAAGACAAGATATTAGGAGACACAAATACAAAAATGTATCTCTTTTAGTTGTATTACTGGAAACATGCTTTTTGGTGGAACTTGTTTTATATAAAACCATTTTTCTGTCTTCGTCCAATATTTTAAGCTGTTAGGTAATTGGTTTCTAACTTGATATTAGAGTTTTATTACCAAATATCAAGAGTCAATCCTTGCTGCTCCTATTCTTCTAAATAAAACTTGGATATCGGCAAACAATAGGGTTAGTTCATGCAGTACCCATGCTTCAAGGTCAAAGAGTTGTTGTTTGAAATTGTATCAGGCTTCAATGGTCGTGTGGTCTAGAATTTGATACTTGTTACCTCCATTCATTTTGTATGTGGATTTCAACGTAGGGTTGGGCTGTTTATTGTCTGCAATTCAAGCCCTAGGGGCTTTGTGTGATGAGGAGTTTTACATATGAAGCCATTTATGTACCTTGGATCGATGACATATTCTTTTGTGATAACTGGAAACTATCAGTAGATTGCATACATATTTAATACAAGAAACTCTGGGAATATAAATTTTGAAAATATTTGGTGAAATTTTGTTTTACTGGGGAAATATTATTTTTTTCTTTTTTTTTTGCAAATAATTCATTTTAATGTTGACTTAAAGAAGTTTGAGTATTAAGAAAACTACAAATCTTTCTTGATTGAATAGATAATTAAAGGGTAAAAAATATTGATTTGATATATTAACTCAAATGACATGTGCCATGAACTCTCAAAATGAAGACACATGACTACATGTGAAGAATAGTACATAAAAGGTTATCTTGTTTTTTAGAATGGGGACTTGAATATAGGAGTTGATTGGTTCAAGTCAGAGCCTATTGCAACGAGAAAACCAAGTTATATATTTCATCTTATTGGATAAGGCTTTGTTGCTGTTTTTGAATGTATAATTTATTGATAAATATGTTAGTGGTTTTTGTCTTTTTACTGATTGGGTGCATGTTTGAAATCCTATTTATTGCAGAGTTCAAAGTAAAAGAAAATAGGAATCTTAAGAGATTGATTGAAGTTGAACTGGTCTGATTTAGGCATGGGGCTATTGGGGAATTGCATAAATTTTGAATTTTAAAAATTATTGGTAATTGTATAATTTTTCTTAATAAGCATACTATAATTGCAAATTTCTTGTGTAATTAACCATTTAGTAGATCTATTCACTAGTAATTTTAAATTCTTTAGTCTAGTTGAAGCCATCAATTTTCTTTTATAAATAATTGCGTCCTAGTTAATGCTTTAGCTTCTGATTTATATTTCACTTATATTTTATGTTTGAAAGCCTTCTACCACTTTTTTTTTTTTTTTACTGAAACTCACTATTAATGCTGAAATTCATTATTTTCTTTTGATGTTATTTGGAAATTAGGAGGGAAAGGGAAGAATGTTTGTTATATTTATGTATAAATAAATGTATCTATACGTTATATACATACATATATATATATATATATATAATATATATATACATACATATATATATATATATATATATATATATATATATATATATATATATATATATATATATATATATATATATATATATATATATATATATGTACCTTGACACTTAATGATGTGATAACAGGAGCAGACATAGCATCTGGTCCTGTGTGGATGGAGTACATAGCCTTTCTAAAATCATTGCCGGTTTGTTTTGTTAACCTTTCGTTTTCTGCAATTCTTGGAGTATAATTAGGTATTATGTTACATAATTTGGGGTCAAATTCCGTGATCTCTTTCAGGCTATAAATGGTCAAGAAGAGTCACACCGGATGACTACTGTGAGGAAAGTCTATCAGAAGGCTATTGTTACTCCAACTCATCACATTGAACAACTTTGGAAGGACTATGAAAACTTTGAAAATTCTGTTAGTCGTCAGTTGGTAAGATATTGATTATGGTAAAATGCTTACTCTATTAATTTGTATTCATTAGTTTGTAGCTTTTCTACATTGGTTGCATGCAATTTGATGATAAAGGTGTTCTGCAGGCTAAAGGACTAATATCTGAATATCAACCCAAATATAATAGTGCTAGGGCAGTTTATCGGGAGAGGAAGAAGTATGTTGATGAAATTGATTGGAATATGCTTGCTGTACCACCAAGTGGATCCTACAAGGTAACTTTTTTTTTTTTTTTTTCTTATCAGCTATAATTGTTACAGGATAATTTCTCCTATTTAAACATGCAACTATGGATCTCTAAAAATTGTAATTTGGGTTGTGAAAGGGTTGGAGATCACACGTTGACTAGGAATAAAGTTTGATAATAATATATAATGCAATCTTCACCTTAGTAGCCGGTTTGATGAGATTGAGATACTCATAAACCCATTTACTAAAATGGTATCAAAACCATTCAGAGCTTATCCTAGTCAAATGTTTTGGTACTATTATGCCACCATTATCGGCTCCTACTAGACGATCTACAAATATCTAGTTCCATGCTTGAGATATCCATTTCTTGGTGTGAGGGGTGTGATCGGGCTCCTGTTAAACCACCCACAAATATCTAAACTCACACTCGAGATGTTCATTCCTCGGTATGAGGGGGTGTGTTGGAGATCTTAGATCAACTAGGAATAAGGTCAGATTTTAATATGTAAGTGGGGTGCAATCACACTTTACAAGTCAGTTTGGTAAGGTTGCAACTTGATGTTTCTTTTATATTTTATTTATGCTGATGTTGGTTTCATGGTCCTCGTTTGCAGTAGTTGGTTGTGTGTGAAAGCACAACTTGATGTAAATTTTGATATTAATTTTTGTGGAAGCTGCTGGTTACACAGATTAAGCTCTATGCTTGGTGTTAATGAGATGAACACTCTTATCTTCTTCCACATCATCCATTTGTGATGACATTATATTTCTATATAGGGGTTTATACTAGGGATGTCAAAAATATCCGTACCCGTGGATATCCGCGGAAAAAACCCGCAATGGATAAGAAATGGATATTAAAAATGGATACCCGCTACCCGTGGGTACGGGTATTTTTGATACCTGCATGTTAACGGGACGGGTACGGGTATCATAGTATCTGTATCCGTGGATACCCGTACCCGCTAAACTTTAATTCACAAAAATACCCTTATATATATATATATATATATATTAGTAAAAAACATTTTGTCCTAATTTTTTATAAGTTGCACATCTTGTCTTCTGTCTTTATTCTTCCAACTTCAAGTATTGGTACGTTGTCTTCTTTCAAGTACATCCCTTAACATTTTTCTCTTCTCCTTCTTTGAAATTGGGCATATACATCAAACCATATATAGATAGTGACGTTTATGGTATGCTTGTTGTCAAATGATGGAATCAAAATAAGAATATTTGGCACGTGACAGTTGAGGTTTATTATTTGATTATTTTTCAGGAATCAATGACTTGTTGATCAAAACACTAATTAAAGAATTTTCATCATGTTGAACGTCATTTTATATTTATTTTTATAATTATTTGGACTTGAGTTAGTTTAAAATTTATTTAAAATTTATGACAGTGATGTATTTTATTTTATTTTATTTGAATTTATGATTAAATATTTATTTTTTAAATAATTTTGTAAATACCCGTGGGTACCCGTGGATATCCACGGGTATGAAAAAAATAGACGGGTACCCGCATAACGGATACCCGACGGATATGGGTACGGGTACGGGGCAAATATTTATCTAGCGGGTAGGGTACGGGTACCCGTACCCTACCTGCCCTGTTGACATCCCTAGTTTATACTTTAATTATATCTCATGTGACATTACCAAATGAATTTTGTAAATTTTTCTTTGTTTTGTTTTTTCATGTAGACATAGTTAATTTTGATAAACTTACCAATTAAAATAAACTTATAATTGAAGAAAGTAAATTGAGCAAAGGAGGTAGCTGCAAATTTATCTTGTGCACCTCAATTTTTTCATAGGTGTTGTCATCTAACATTGGTATACATTGAGGAGCATAAGTTGGTTTTAATTCTAGAGAAGTTGAATTCATTTTCTTTTTCTTCTCCTTCTATTATAAGGGTTGTTGTTATTGATAAGTTGATAAATTTTTTTCAAAATCTTTATGCTATATATAATAAAAACTTTTATCCAAAATGCAAACTATATTAACAGCTTTTTCTGTTATGCAGAGGTTCAGTGGTGGCTTTACATTTTTATATCTCTAACATGCACTCTCACATAAGTGAGCCCTTTGAGTTTCAATCATTGACAATGAATAGGCCTGTCTTGTGCTGAAATTCAATTTTATTTCAAAGAACAGGGTTTTTAAGAATTAGATCTAGACCCACTTGGTTAGAAAGTCTTATGATCTGCCATGAACTGGCTATCCTAAAACAAAGTGTTAAGTGAAGCTACATACATGATTTTGTGCTTGTTACGTGTTTAAAATCATGATTAGTTTTAATTCTTAGTTACTTCTGACAGGAAGAAATGCAGTGGATTGCATGGAAGAGGCTTTTATCTTTTGAAAAGTAAGTAGCATATGTTTTTCTTTTTTTCTTTTCCAGTAATTGGATAGTATTACATGAACATTTTCACTGATAAATTTTTATTAGACCTTTGCTACTTGATATTTGATCAAACTGATGAAGCAATTTAAGCAAAGTATTGGATTTATCTAGGGTTTAGGGTTTCTTTTGCAGCAATCTGCTTTTGTTAAAGAACAAGCAATGACAACTCTCTCCCTAATGATGTACAAAAGCATTTGCATTCAAGACTAGAGTGCGTACAATTTGCATAAGATGTCTATTCTTTCTCTTTGCAATGCCAATATATTGTGGTGGTTGAGGACAAGTGGATTGATGTAAAATACCCAATGTGGATAAGAAGAAAGAAAGCTCAACGGAAAAGAATATTTTTTAGCATTGTCACTTCAAAAGGCTTCAACTATATTGCCAAATATAGTAGTCCATGGGGTCACTTTTTCATCATAGTTAGTTGGTGCGAAACAGAGATGGCAGAAAAAGTAGAGGCACAACTCGCATCCGAAAAGGAAGGTGCGGTGTAGGAGAAGAAAACCCTAGTTTGCAGAGGCAGCAGTGCAGGAAAAGAAAACCTTGCTGTGCAAGGGCAATAGTGTAGGAAAAAGGTCCTAGTTGTAGGGCATGGGAGATTTGTTCTCTCTTTTCTGTCTTCTGTCTTCTGTTGGGTTAAAAGCCTAAATGATAACTTTGTTAAAAATTGGGCCATAACTAGCCCAATAAAAACATTATATTTTAAACTAATACCCTAATACCCTAATACCCACGAGTCTCTCCTTCTTCAGTCCCATTGTCGTTTGCATTGATGTTGCTGCTTGACGCTGCTCACTGTCGCTCGTGCTACTATATTGTTCTCTGTTTCCAATTGTCGCCATTGATGCTTTTCCTGGCACTACTGCTGCCGTTGCCTCATCTTGACATTGGCTCATCCTGCCAGTGCCGTTGCAACCAATTGCAAGTTTGTTTCTTTTTTCCAATTGTATTTGTTAAGCGCCAGTTTCTTCTTTTTTCCAATTATATTTTGAAAAATATACCTATTTTCCAACAACAATAATGACCAATAACCTGGACACTTCACTAACATCGCACATAAATAACCTAGATTGGAAACATTGTTACCTGGTGTTGTGGTTGGCAACACATAACAAGGCGAGTTTTTAATGGCATTAGCTTTTGATTAGGTTTAGGTGTTATTTAAATAGAGTTCATTCACCCAAGAAGGTGAACATGTAGTGCAATGAATAATTTAGAAAAGACATTGATTTCTCATGATTTTACGAATTTGTTTGACAATCCTGGTGATGTTAGTGTATAATATCATGGGATCTTACTATTTTACGAGTTAAATATCTATTTTAACTATAATGCTCATGATGTACTTGTGTTTAGACAAATATTATGCCAAAGACCAGGAAAGGCTCTGATGTCATGCCTAAGATGATAAAGCTTAGCTTGTTAAGTGGGGCTTGTAGCATGGTCTTGTATGTTAAGTGCATGTTTGTGTTCTATTGTCATGTTCAAAAGTTTTAAATGCACTTGTTATAAAATAAAAGATGTAAAACCATTCTCTAGACTCCATATAGGATTTAAATGTTATAAGCTTCTAGGTGGTTGTCATCTTTGGCCATACTCATCATTTTGAAATGATGGTAGCATGGATCTAGTGCTTTCGGTCATTATGTCTTCATATCCTTATCCTATTATATGTTATGATGTTTTGTTTGTATTTTGTATCTAACTTAATCATTATTTTATTTTAGAGGAAATCCACAGAGAATAGATACTGCCTCCTCCAACAAACGAATTATATTTACTTATGAGCAGGTATTAGGAAATATATTTATTGGTTTCTAATTCCTTATCCCTTTAATATTTATATTTTATCATTAATGTGGAGAAACACATAGTTTGTTTTACTTGATAAAAATAACAAGAGAAAATATATTTTAGAGAGCTTGTACAAAGTCTCTCTTATGTTCTTGTATTTATATTGAAATTGTTTATTACTCTGAGATACAATGAAAGTGAGAAAAGAGTAGTAAACAAGTAAAGACACCTCTAGGACCTTAGGTAGATATAAGTACAATTAAAAGCAACTTCTTAATAAGCCTATTTTGAACCTCTTTTAACAATCCCCCTTAATATGAACATAAAGATCGAAGGTGCCAAACCTCGAATGAATAAAATCAATCGAAGGTTGTCTCAAGATCTTGTTAACATCAACAAGTTGATCATTGGATCGGACAAACTTTGGACAAATTTGCTTGAGTCATAACTTTTGTTGAAAATGATGGTCAATTCTGTGTTTAGTCTTCTCATGCAATACATGATTGGAAGCAATGTGGTAAGTTGCTCGATTATCCCAATACATCATTTGTTGGATGTTACAAAATTTAAGTTCTTGGAGGAATTGTTTTACCTACACAAGTTCCTTTACACTAGTTCAGTTGTTCTCATACACCTCAGCAAAATGGTAAAGCAAATAGAAATAATAGATACTTAGTTGATGCCTTTCATTCTACTTGTACATCATGGGGTGATGCCTTTCGTACATGTTATCTTTTCATGTGGGCCTCAATTGGATTAGATGCATAACAACTAGCCAAGCTCACAACAAACCCAATGTTCAGCCTAGTGCGAGTTAGGTAGATTAACTTCCCAAATGGGCTTTAATGTCTATATTTATTAGTTGGTGGACTTTCTTTTTCCCATCTAGGCTTTGATATGTATCTTTATTAATATAGTGAAATAGGTTTGAGATTAATCTCCCTCTTTTGTAAAAATACACATAGGGTAATAAAGGAGACATGGGCTAAGCCCAATACACAGAATAAAGAATAAAAACAAAGAAACTGAAGATACAAGATAAAGATGAGATATCTAAGATATCTAACAATATATCTAACAATATGTATCTTTATTAGTGTGAGCTAGGTAGATGTTTTAACTAAGTCTCTTTCTTCGACATGTTTTGTTCTTCTTTATGGAAAACTCAATGTGAAGAATTTTTCTTCTGAAAAATATTCCCATTGAGTTTCAAGGGGGTCTCTTAGTAAAATATAGTTGAATTGTATAAGGCCTATTTTAGTAAATTGATATGTAGTAAGTTCAACCAGGGCTATTTTACTAAACTTTTTCATAGAAAATGTTAAGGAAAAATGAAACTACTTTTTCCATGCTTAAAATTAAGATATGAATGAGTTAAATATAAGATTTTGGAGAAGCTAATGTGGAATATCTTGTTGCGTTTATTTGTTCCATTGTGTATGAAATATCTAACTAAATTGCTATTTTATTATCTAGTGTTTGATGTATATGTACCATTATCCTGACATATGGTATGACTATGCTACATGGCATGCAACAAGTGGTTCCATAGATGCTGCAATCAAAGTATTTCAAAGGGCTTTGAAGGCTCTCCCTGGTTTGTACTGTTTTCTTTCACTAGCTATGCTGAATTTTTTGATGTACATGAATGAATATTATATTTTGTGTTCACGACATTCTTGATTTTTCTTTCGTTGGAAAATAGTAATTGTAAGCCTTGATACAATTATGATAAAGAAATTTGTCATCTATAGTGTTAGATATTAGATATTGTTATATGTAATGCCATTTGGATTAATCATGAAATGGGTCTAGCCTTGCAAAGATTTAGTAGGTTGTCTAAATTATTAGGTTTTTCTTGTGAGTCGTGTCAATTAGAAAAACACAGTTGTAGTTCCTTCCCTGGAAGTGTCTCACAACGTACTTCGTCTCCTTTTGTATTAGTTTATTATGACATTTGGGGACCATGTTGTGTTATCTCAAATTTAGGCTTTCAATATTTTGTCACTTTTATTGATGATTATTTGAGATGTACTTGGTTGATTTTAATGTAAAATCGCGCTCACAGTGGTTGTTGCTAGCCGCCCTCATAGTCGTTGGCACTTGCAACACTTGCAGTCAATGGGTGTTGGTATTGTTTATCAATAATTTTACATTTATAATCCATTAATTTGATAGATGGGTGTTGGAGAAGTCATAAATTACTTAACTCAGTGGTTAGAGTATTGCTTTTATACGGCGGGAGTCATTGGTTGAAATCCAATAGTAGGTAAGGTATAGTTATAACTTATTAGATACAATTGATTGTGGTATCTAATAAGCTTTTCTACTTACTTTTTTCTTTATACTGTTTCTTTTTTCTTTTTATTGTTTTCGGATATTGGGACACATCAATTTCAACTTGTTATGAAATAACATTGATAGCCTCTTCTCGTCTTCTAGCTCGTCTCAGAGCTAGATTTGCCTCAATTGTTTGTCTCTTGCCTTCAGCCTTATCCAAATTAGTTTATGCTATTTCAAGGGTTTGTTGTGCTTGATACATAGCCTCTGTTTCTTTTTGCAATATCACCATGTAAAAATGCATTTTTAATATCTAGCTGTTGAAGCGGCCAATGATGAATAACAACCATAGCCAGAAAGAGACGAACAAAAGTTATTTTGGCCATAGGAGAAAAGGTGTCCCCATAATCTAGACAAAAAATCTGTGTATATCCTTTGGCGACCAAGCGAGCTTTTAGCCGATCAATATGACTATCAGGTCCAATTTTCACTGTATAAACCCAATGACAACCAACAATTTGTTTGTTAGGAGGTAAAGAAACAAGTTCCCAAGTGCCATTAGAATGTAAGGCTGCCATCTCCTCTACCATTGCCTGACGCCAGTCAGGGTCAGCCATGGCTTCACTTGTAGTCTTAGGAATAGGTAGTCTTAGGAATAGACACAAAATCCAAGAAGAAACAAAGGAGAAATAGGATGGAGACAAACTATCATAATTAATGGTAAAAGGATAGAGAGGGTTAGGATTACGATAGGAACAAATATCTTTTCGCATCGTAATAGGGAGTTCAAGTGCAAGAGGCATGGGCGGAGAGACATTTGGAGCAGGTGATGCTTGAGGATTAGTAAAGTGAGTCACAATTGGAGTTTGAACCTGTCTGTTGTATTGAAGCAAAGGACGTTGAGGAGAAGCAATTACCTGAGCCGAAACAAGCGAGACTTCTGAAGGTTCTACTATAAGATTGACATCCAACATAGTGGAAGTGTAGTTAGGGGTAGTCTAAAAAAACGTGACATCAGCAGAAACTATATATCATTGGAGTTCATGAGAAAAACAACGATATCCCTTTTGAAGGCGTGAGTAACCAAGGAAAATACATTTGAGAGATTTGACGGAAAGTTTATCTTTACCTGAAGTAAGGTCATGGACAAAGCATGTGCAACCAAAGACACTAAGAAGAATGAAGTAAAGATCTTGGGTTGGATATAAGAGAGTGTGAGGAACCTGATTATTAAGGATGGAGGAAGGCATGTGGTTGATCAAATAACATGCTGTTAGAATGGCATCTCCCCAGAATCGAAGAGGAATATGGTGGTGAAGGGTACCGAAAGTTTCAACCATGTGTCGATTCTTTCTTTCGGCGACGCCATTTTGTTGTGGTGTGTGAGAGCAAGATTTTTGATGGAGGATACCCTGTGTACTAAGGAAAGACTAAAATTGGGAAGACATATATTCATGAGCATTGTCAATGCGTAAAATTTTATTAGATATACCAAATTGATTTTGAATTTAAGTCCAGAAACCTTGGAATATAGAAAAAACATTAGAACAATTTTTCATCAAGAATAACCAAGTACATCGGGAGAAATCATCAATGAAAGTAACAAAGTAATAAAAACCCAATGTAGAACAGACACGACTAGGACCCCAAATATAGTGAACTAAGGCAAAAGGTGACAAAGCACTTTTATTAACTCGAGTACCATAGGTATGATGAGTGTGTTTTCCAAACTGACAAGACTCGCATTGAAAAGACGAACTGTGAGAAAGACTAGGAAGCGTGAGACACATTTTGGTAGGATTACGATGACCTAAGCATTGATGCTTAAGAGCTTGAAACGCAGTGGAGATACAAGCAACCGATTGTGATAGATAGTATAATCCTCGAGACTCATGTTCTGCTCCAATTGTCTGTCTGGTACGTCGATCTTGAACAAGAACAAAATTATTAGGAAAAAGAATAGAGTAGTTTTGGGTGCGAGTGAGCTTGCTTATGGAGATTAAATTAAAAGGACAACCGAGTATATAAAGCACATAATCTGGGGTAAGATTAGAAGAAGGGCATGTATGACCAATGCCATGAACTCTTATTTGTGAGCCATTTACCATGGTAACAGAGGCTAAAGAATCGAAATAAGTTAGTTGAGAGAAAAAGGACTTGTTACTAGACATATGATCAGAGGCACCTAAGTCAAGAATCCAAGGTCCAAAGGAGGACTTAGAAATACATGCTACAAGATTAGCAAATTGAGCAACAACGACGACATGCTGTATAGGCTGCGGGGGCTGCCTTGTATTGGAGAAACTCATTATCGGCATCAACTGAAATTGAAACTTCATTAGATGGTTTTGGAGAATTGCCTTTGGACGACATTCTGCCTCAGTATGGCCATACCGTTGATAAAAATTGCAACGAGGGCGTTTACCACGATATCCACCAAGAGTTAAGTGTGAGCTTTCGGAAGCCATAGGAAAAGAACCTGAAATTGGCTAAAAAGGGGGTGCCTGGGTGTGAGGAAGAAAACAGAGGGCGCGTCAGCAAGTGGGCCGTGCTGGAATAATGAGCTAAACGCAAGTGGAGATAGGTGCGTGAGACCAACGTGCCGGAAAGAGACCGTGCGTGTAGTGTCTGACGAAACGAATAACGAAGGGTGGTGGTTGCCAGAAGAAGACAGTTCTGATCGCAGTGGGCACCGAAGGAAAAAGATCGGTGAGAGAGCAAAGGGGCACACAATAGCTGTGGGTACTGTTGACCTGAAAAAAAAAATTAAAAAGAAATTCAAGATGGAAACCTTAAACTATTGATACCATATAGAATTGTATATATTATGAATTATGAATGTATTGTGTGTCTAATGCTATTTATACTATTGAATAGAATCAATTACAATAAAGACACCTAATAATTAGAAATCAATCATGCTAATTTATGAGATTATGTAACAGTTGATTTCTCATAAATCTATAACAATTGAGTATATTCTAACATAGTCATTTGTATATTGAAATACATTAACTGGTCTCTTGGAGAATGCTTGCTATCACAATAACAATACTAAAGTTGTCTGTTATTTAATGTTGATTGAGCAAGATTTCCTTTTGATAAAAGATTCTCTTCTTGATATTGTGTGTTCATTGGTGCTAACTTGATCTCTTGGAATAGTAAGAAACAAAATGTTGTTGCAATATCTAGTGCAGAAGAAGAATATAGAACTATGGCCTTACATAATTACTTAAGGAATTACAATTTTGGAGATGTCACTCAAATAAAACTTAAATGTGACAATCATATTGTTTTTTATATTAGGTCTAATCTTGTTTTTCAGGAAAGCATCAAACCCATTGAGATTGATTTCCATTAATTTGAGAAAAGATTATATCAAAGACAACAAGACTGAATTTGTTATTCAAATGATTAATTAGCAGATATTTTTACTTTGTACGAGGATCTAGAATTGATTATATTTGTAGCTAACTTTGTATATACAATATATATGCATTAGCTTGAGGGGAGTGTTAAATATTATTAGATGTTAGATTTAAGGCCATTTGTAATAATCATTAAATGGGCTTAGCCCATATTTTCTATATATTGTTTATTATAAATACATTACCCGTGTATTTAACACATGGGATTCAACCTGTGTCTCTCTTTCATTTCAACATACAGTATGGAATTCCATGATTACCAATGAGATTCGGATTTCTTTTTTCCAGATAGATATTCTTTGATTTTGAACACTTGTGTTAACTTATCTGATCTGTGGGAAAATTAAGGCTTATATGTTTCTTTTTGGTACTGTGACTCTTAATTATGCATGAAAATGCCTTGTCATTTCATTTTTTAACAGATTCAGAAATGCTGCGATATGCTTGTGCAGAGCTTGAGGAGTCTCGTGGAGCAATTCAGGTATTGTAAATGTGTTGCAAAACGTACAGTGATTAATGTCATTGTGTATTACTGGAGGTTAGGTTATGCATTATTGAAAAGATTGAGTCATTGTACATAGTTTATTTTTTTTGTATCATTCTTGTAAATGTAAAATTTATTTTATTATTATTTTTCTTGGTTTTTAATCATTTAACAAAATTAATTTCCTTGTTTTTTTTTTGTCTTATGTCAGGCTGCAAAGAAAATATATGAAAGCCTTTTGGGAGATGGTGTCAATGCAACCTCACTTTCTCATATTCAGGTACGTGAAATAGTTTGCTAATGCTTTTAGGGCTCAATGGTAGTGTTGGATGCTTCGTACATGGATATATATGTTAATATATTTGTCATATGATATTAAGTTTTGAAAATCATTGAACAAGTCGTAAAGTAGGTCTGCTTGAGATTGTCAGGAATTTACACTTGTCTATACAATTTTTTTTCTGTTGCATTTTATGGTGGTGGATTCTACTTCTACACACATTCTGCCTTAGTATGGCCATAACGTAGAAAAAAATTGCAATGGGGTCGTTTATCACGATATACACAACCACTTGAGAGTGAGCTTTTGGAAGCGATGGGACAAGTACTTGAAATGGGCTAAAACGAGGGGCCTAGGTGTGAGGAAGGAGATAGAGGGTGAGCCGGCAAGTGGGTTGTGCCGGAATAGTGAGCAAGATGCAAACGGAGACAGGTGCGTGAGACAGACACATCGGGAAGAAACCATGTGGGAGGGCGTGGCGGATCAAAACGATGAACGAAGTGTGGCTGTGGTCATCGGAGGGAGACAGTTCAGATTGTAGTGGGCACCGGAGGAAAAAAGAAGCTTGATGACAGAGCAAAGGGACGTACAATGGCCGCGGGTACTGTTCACCCGAAAAAAAAAAAGGAAAAAAAAGAAATTTAATATCGAAATCTTAAACTACTAATATTATATAGGATTGTATATGTTCTGAATGTATTGTGTGTATAATGCAGAGCACACAATATGTATTTATACTATTAAATAGAATCAATTACAATAAAGGTACATAATAATATGGAATCAATCACACTAATTTACGAGATTATGTAATGGTTGATTTCCTAGAAATCTGTAACCGTTAATTATATTCTAACATCTTGCAACAAATGTGACCTCTTTTTCATGCTACAGTTCATGCGTTTTCTTAGAAGGACTGAAGGTGTTGAAGCTGCTAGGAAGTACTTTCTAGATGCACGAAAATCCCCAACCTGTACTTATCATGTTTATGTTGCTTATGCTACAATGGCATTTTGTCTTGACAAAGATCCAAAGGTTCGTACTGTTCCCTTTTGTTAGAATTATTACCTATACCTATTGTATCATTAACCCTATGTGTAGGGTGTTGAGTGTGGGAAACTACCTACTGCCATATCTACTGTTGCATGTAATCATGCCTAGTATCTTAGAGTAGTCTTTTCATATCTTTTCATATGTACGTGCTTGCTTCACTATAAATAGAAGAGGAAGAGAGTGGTACTGTTGTCCACTACTCATATTTTAAAGTCTCAGTCTCAAGTTGGTATCAGAGCGGGTCGATCCCGCTCTGGTTTCTGTCTCAGCTGGTCCGTCACCGCTGTCCGCGGTTGATCGCCGTTAGTCACCGCCGCTGTCCGCGGCTGTCTAAGTTCGGTTAACCTCGTTTCTGAACTACCCAACACTGTCAAACAACTTCTCAACACTGTCCGCCACTGTCTGCGTCCTCCGCCGCTGTCCGCCACCGTCCGCCGCCGTCCGTCGCCGTCCGCCGCCGTCCACCGACGCAGTTCCGTCCGGAAGGAGCCTCCTCTACCCGTTTTGACCATCAAATCTCTGTTCCGGTGAAGTTCAGTAGCACCTCTTGTGGAAATCGTCCCTTTCGAAGTCGAAAATCGTCACTGTTTCACTGTTTTCGTCACTGTTTTACTGTTTTCCGAGATCCTCTCTTTATCATGGCCACTGGAGGAACTGGGAGTGCTATTTCATTCTCTGGAAGCCCCTGCATTACGTCCGAGAAACTAAATGGCCAAAATTACTTATCTTGGTCCGCTGCCGTCGAGATGTGGTTTCTCGGTCAAGGACACCACGAACACCTTGAGAAAGATGGCAGCCACGTACCTTCTGAAAAAGCTGAACAGTGGAAACAAGCGGATTTCCAACTATGTGCTCTATTGTGGCAATCGGTGGAACCACGACTTTTGATGTCCCTACGGGCCTTCAAAACTTGCCACTCGTTTTGGAAGCGAACTCAGAATATCTATGCAAATGATATTCAACGCCTCTATGATTCGGCGAACAAGTTGGCATCTATGAAAATGACTAACCATGATATGATGTCATTCATGAATGACGCTCAAGCTGCTGTGGAAGAACTCCGAATGTTCTTGGAAGTCGACTCTCTAGATGAAATGAAGAAAAAGCTTGACAAGTACTATATGGTAATGATCCTCCGCGCTATACACCCAGACTTTAATCATATCCGAGATCAGCTTTTGACCTCTCATGAGGTTCCTTCCATGGAAACTTTGATCTCCCGCATGATACGTGTTCCAACTCTTCAAACTCCCGAAACTCTTGCTGTAGTGGAACCATCTGTCATGGTTGCCACCCGAGGAAGAGGAGGTCGTGGAACTAGAGGAGGTGGACGTGGAGGTCGTGGGCGTCCTCAGTGTACGTATTGTAAAAGGATGGGTCATACCCAAGAAAACTGCTACACTTTACATGGATTTCCTGCCAAAACAGCCAATGTCTCCCAGGCAGAGACTACTGACTCCAAGTTCACTGAGGACGAGTATCAAGAGTACCTACGCCTCAAATCCAACAGCTTGGCACAGTCATCCCAAGCTCCAAGTACATCAACTGTTTGCATCTCTCAATCCATGGAAGGTCACAATTCATGGGTAATTGACTCTGGTGCTTCTGATCACATTTCTGGTAATACCTCCTTGTTCTCAACCATCTCATTCCAAGAAAAATCTCATTTTATAACCCTCGCAAATGGTTCTAAAACATCCTCAAAGGGAGTCGGTCAAGCCATCTTATCTCCGTCCTTAAATCTAAAATCTGTCCTTTTTGTCCCTAATTGTCCTTTCAATTTAATTTCCTTAAGTCAGTTAACCAAAACATTGAATTGCTCTGTAACCTTCGATGACAAATCTTTTGTTATACAGGAGCGTGGCTCGGGGAGACGGATTGGAGAAGGATATGAAGCGGGCGGATTATACCATTTTGGATCTCGTCCACGTGTGTCATGTGTTGCAGCCCCCAATCCTAAAATGTTACATGATCGGCTTGGTCACCCTCACTTGTCCAAGTTAAAGAAAATGTTTCCTGAACTTAGTCGTCTCCAGACTTTAGAATGTGAGTCATGTCAACTAGGAAAACATGTTAGATCTACCTTTCCTAAAAGATCTCAATCAAAGTGTACTTCTAGTTTTTCTGTCATCCATTCCGATATCTGGGGACCTAGTCGTGTCTCATCTTTTGGCTTTAGGTATTTTGTTACTTTCATTGATGAATATTCGAGATGTACTTGGGTTTATCTTATGAAAGATCGTTCTGAATTATTATCCCTCTTCACATCCTTTTTGAATGAAATCAAGAATCAATTTGGTCAAGTAATTAAAATCTTAAGAAGTGACAATGCCAAAGAGTATTTTTCGTCTGCTCTTTCTAATGTTTTGAGTTCCCATGGTATCCTGCACCAGTCTACTTGTCCTCATACGCCACAACAAAATGGTATAGCAGAAAGGAAAAATCGACACTTAGTTGAAACTGCTCGTACCCTTTTGCTTAGTGCCAACGTTCCTGTCCATCACTGGGGAGATGCCATCTTAACTGCAGGTTTTCTTATTAATCGGATGCCATCTTCCTCTCTCAATCATAAGGTCCCTTTCTCCATTCTGTTTCCAGACAATCCTCTCTTTAACACTCCCCCTAGAGTTTTTGGTTGTGTATGTTTTGTTCATGACATGTCTCCCGGGTTAGACAAGCTTTCTGCTCGCTCTCTCAAATGTGTTTTCTTGGGCTATTCACGACTTCAAAAAGGGTATCGATGTTACTCTCCTGAAACCAAGAAATATTACATGTCTGCCAATGTTACATTTTTTGAACAGACCCCTTACTTCTCTCCATCTGTTCAAGATGTCCATGTCATCCAGCAGGTCCTTCCTATTCCCGTGGTTGAATACAATATTTCCAATGTCCCTGTCCCTCCAAGTCTCGACCAAAGTCCTCCTGAGCCATCATCTCCACCTATTGACTCTCTCCAACACAGGACGCCGACGAATAGTCCAGTTGTTCAAGAACATGGTGAATCCCCTACTTCAGATTCTTCTCCCTCGTCTCTTGATCCCATGACTCCTGATGAAGGTGATTCAGGTTGGCCCATTGCTCTCAGAAAAGGTACTCGTTCCTCTCGAAATCCACATCCCATTTATAATTTTCTTAGCTATCACCGATTATCGCCTTCCTATTGTTCACTTTTATCCTCAGTGTCTTCTGTTGTTATTCCCAAAAATGTGAATGAAGCACTTGATCATCCTGGATGGCGACAAGCCATGATTGCAGAGATGCAGGCTCTTGAAAGCAATCATACTTGGGAGCTCGTGCCCCTCCCTTTGGGTAAGAAGGCTGTTGGTTGTCGATGGGTGTATGCAATTAAAGTTGGCCCTGATGGTCAGGTTGATCGACTCAAAGCCCGATTGGTTGCAAAAGGGTACACTCAGGTTTATGGCCTTGACTATTGTGACACCTTCTCTCCCGTGGCCAAGATGACTACTATTCGCCTCTTCTTTGCAATGGCAGCAATTCGTCACTGGCCTCTTCATCAATTGGATATCAAAAATGCCTTCCTTCATGGTGATCTTGAGGAGGAAGTTTACATGGAGCAACCTCCTGGGTTTGTTGCTCAGGGGGAGTCTGGTATGGTATGCAAATTGCATCGATCTTTATATGGCCTCAAACAATCACCACGAGCTTGGTTTGGAAAATTCAGCTCCATTGTTCAGAAATTTGGGTTAAGGCGCAGTGAGGCAGATCACTCAGTCTTTTACAAACATACCTCTCCTGGGAAATGTGTCTACCTAATAGTATATGTTGATGATATTGTTATTACAGGAAATGATACTACTGGAATATCTCAACTGAAGGAGCACTTGTGTAAACATTTTCAAACCAAGGATCTCGGAAGCCTCAAATACTTCTTGGGCATTGAAGTAGCTCAGTCAAAAGATGGAGTTGTAATCTCTCAAAGGAAATATGCTCTTGATATATTACAAGAAACAGGTATGATTGACTGCAGACCAGTAGAGAGTCCTATGGACCCGAATCAGAAGTTAACAACAGTAGAAGGCGAATTATTCTCCGATCCAGAGAGATATAGGAGGCTCGTTGGAAAGTTAATTTATCTCACTATTACGAGGCCTGATCTATCTTTCGCAGTTGGAATTGTTAGCCAGTTTATGCAGACTCCATGTCTTGGACATTGGAATGCCATCATCCGTATTTTAAGGTACCTCAAGAAGGCTCCAGGGCAAGGTTTGCTATATGAAGATAAAGGAAATGTTCAAATCTCTGGGTACTGTGATGCTGATTGGGCAGGCTCTCCTATTGACAGACGCTCTACTACGGGATATTGTGTCCTCCTCGGAGGAAATGTTATCTCTTGGAAAAGTAAGAAGCAAAATGTAGTGGCTCGATCCACCGCTGAAGCTGAATATCGGGCAATGGCGTCTCTCACGTGTGAACTCATATGGGTAAAGCAATTTCTTCGAGAGCTTAACTTCTGTGAAATTCAGACCATGAAGATGTATTGTGACAACCAGGCTGCTCTCCACATTGCATCAAATCCAGTGTTTCATGAGAGAACTAAACACATAGAAATTGACTGCCACTTTGTTCGAGAAAAATTGATGACCAAGGAAATTTGTACTGAGTTCGTTGGGTCAAATGACCAACTTGCAGATGTGTTGACCAAGTCATTAAGGGGACCTCGGATTGAGTTCATTTGTTCCAAGCTTGGTTCATACGATTTGTATGCTCCAGCTTGAGGGGGAGTGTTAGAATTATTACCTATACCTATTGTATCATTAACCCTATGTGTAGGGTGTTGAGTGTGGGAAACTACCTACTGCCATATCTACTGTTGCATGTAATCATGCCTAGTATCTTAGAGTAGTCTTTTCATATCTTTTCATATGTACGTGCTTGCTTCACTATAAATAGAAGAGGAAGAGAGTGGTACTGTTGTCCACTACTCATATTTTAAAGTCTCAGTCTCAAGTCCTTTTAACCTGTACTTATCATGTTTATGTTCGACCAATGTATTTTAGACATTTGTTACAATTATTTATTCACCTACAAACTTTTTTGATACTAATGATTCTGCTGCATGTGTGCTTGGAAATGTTCTTGGTGTTTGGAATGGTTGAATATGTTGATATACATAAATGGATGTGCAAGCGGTTGTAAGTATACTTAATTTTAGTTAACAAAATGCCTTTTGTTGTTAGTGTGATTGGTTCTCAAAATGAAGTAGTTATCTTACAATAAGGAAAATGGCCAAGGATTCCCTTTCTTGCCCATTCTTTCCATTGAGATTTAACACAATAACAGAGGTATATTTTAAGTTTTTACTTCTATCTAGCGAATAAATTGGCTCAATACTTTATGGATACGCTCAAGTTTGTCATTAATTTTATATCAATTGTTTCCTAATTATGTCTTGAATTGATTTTGCAATACATCAGTCGAGGATGAGACAATGAAATTTGAATTATGATAAAAGATCATTGGTGATAGGCTATTTGTTGCTTCCTGATTTTTCTCCCTGATTGTGGCAGATTTGGTTTCTTCTTTGATACTAATTTTGTTCATAAATAAGGAACTGTATCATGAAAATAGAATTGGAGAAATTCAATATTTCTTGTTTGTTCTGATAAGTAACAATAAATATTATTGCTTTATCCGTTTATCCACGCAGATGGCTCATAATGTTTTTGAAGCTGGACTAAAGCGCTTTATGCATGAACCTTTTTATATTCTCGAGTGAGTTCTACCTCATAACTCTTATATCTCTAATGCTTCCTTGCTATGTGGTTGCACACCTATATTTGCTTGATTCTTTTTCTCAATTTTTCAGTCTTTAAGTTGGAATAATAGCGAGTCAATCCCACTCTACTAGTTTTGATGTTGTTCTCGCGGTTGTTTTGGAAATTGTACCTATGAGCTGTTTACTTATTAACATTAATTACCTAGTTATTCCTAATTTAATTTTCTTGTATAAATGACAAGAATCAGTTGAGAGATAATCAATCTCTTAAGTTCTTTTTTCTCAAATTTTCATCCTTAAGTTAGAATTAGAGCGAGTCAATCCCACTGTTCTAGTTTTGATGTTGTTCATCGCCGTCCACCGTTATCCTTGGCTGCCTCTGTCGTTCGCTGCTGTCCATCACTGGCCACCCTTTTTGTCATTGGAACAACTGCACGTCTTCTCTGCAACGCTCGCTAGATCTCCTCGTTCTTGTTTTGACCCTTGTTTCTCTAGTTTCAACTTTGGTTGAAAGGCTCCTCTCTCCATTTCTCTTTGTCATACTCTTCCTCCATCATTATTTGTTGTCTCTTATAGTTGGCATTGATTGTGGAGTGTAGAGTGTTGTAATTCTTATTGTTGGTGAAGCAATATATTTAAGAAGTTTTAAATTTTATTCCTATTAGTTTTCACTTTGTATATTGGTTGTATCTTAGTTTTATTACTAGCATATCAATTCCCCAATGTTAGGGATTTGTTTCCTAGACTAGACTTTGCTTGTTTCCGAAAATGTCCAATCACTGTGTATGTGTGTCTATATATATATAAAATAAGGTTGAGCCACGTTTTTCTAATGAAGATTATCAATAATATCTCATATTAAACTCTGACAGCCAAGCATAGCCTTTCACTAGTTTGTCAAAAGCTTGCATATCTCAATTTTTGGAATGTCGAAGTCCATGGATAATAGAGTTAGGTGCTTCGGATCGGTCTCTTCTTTTTTTTTTTTTTTTGTTCAAAAGGATCTGAATCAAGATGCTACTTAGTCTTAAGGAGTGATAATGCCAAATAATATTTTTCTTCGGCTTTTCGCACTCTTTTAAACTCACTTGGCATTTTACCACAGTCCATCTATCCTCATACACCTCAGAAAAATGGTATATCAGAGAGTAAGAATAGACACTTAGTTGAAATCATAAATGAGTTTACGTTCCTTATCAGTCAAACGTTTATGCTCTGATAATGGGAGGTAATATGTCAATCATGACATGTCTAAATTCCTTTCCGAAAATGTTATTGTTCATGAGTTTACTTGTGTGCATACACCCCAACAAAGTGACATTGCTGAAAGAAAAAATAGGCATCTTCTTGAGGTGACACGAACACTTCTTTTCCAAATGAATGTACCTAATTCTTATTGGGGAGAGGCTGTGTTCACTGCGGCTTATCTTATTAATAGACTATCCTCTCGAGTCCTAGATGGTAAGAGTTCTATTGAGTTCATATCTTCCTTCTTTCCATCTGTTTCTTTTCTCTCTAATTTTCATTGTCGAGTGTTTGTCGATATTCATAGTCAATTCCGTGGAAAGTTCGATCATAAAGGTGTTAAATGTACATTCATTGGCTATGGATCTAATAAAAAGGGATATTGTTGGTATCATCCTCCGAGTAAAAAGTTTTTTACCTCCAAGGATGTCACTTTTGATGAAAATAAATCTTTTTATGAACGTCCTCAGCTTTAGAGGGAGAGTTCTTTTGAAGTCGAGTCTTCTGAATCTTTTAAGTCATATTTAAACCCTTTCATAGAAGAACCATCTCATACTATGCTTGGTACTCCTGACACATCTGGTATGGATGTCTCTGAAGTAGCTCCTAACAAGGGCATCTTTGTTCCCGAATTGGGGTCAGCTCTAGAAATTAGCTATGATTCTAAAGCTCTGCTTCTAACAAGGGCAACTTTGTTCCTGAGTCAGAGTCAACTCCTCAAATTAGTCGTCTAGAGAATTTCTTCCATATGAAATACCATATTCGATAAAAGCAACCTAGTGAAATTCCTTGAATATTAATTGTGAATCTGACCTTGATGACTTGCCCATTGCCTTGAGAAAAGGAACTCGGTCTTGTACCAAGTATCCTATTTCTCATTTTGTGACTACTAAAAGCCTATCTGTGCAACACCAAAGTTTCCTCTCTGCCATTGATGCGATTAGAGTCCTTACTTCAGTTGAAGAAGCATTGAAGGATGAGAATTGGGTTCAAAAGTCATGAATGAAGAGATGAGTTCCTTAGAAAAGAACTAAACATGGGAAATTGTTAATAGGCCATGGGATAAAAAGGCAGTAGGATGCAAATGGGTGTATAATGTAAAGTATAAATCCGATGGCACATTAGAATGTTACAAAGCAAGGTTAGTTGCCAAAGGATTTACTCAAATTTATGGTGTTGATTATGAGCATAAATGGAAGTGTATGCTGATGTAGATTAAGCAGGGTTTGTCACAGATAGGAAATCTACCATAGGATATTGCATTTTCTTGGGTTGAAATTTTGTGACTTGGAGAAGTAAGAAACAAAATGTTGTTGCAAGTTCTAGTGCATAGGCTGAGTTCCAAGCTATAACACAAGGGGTGTGTGAATTGTTATGGCCAAGAATTATTCTAAATGATCTTAAAGTAGCATGTGAAGAACCTATGATTCTTTATTGTGATAATAAGTCAACTATTACCATTGCTCACAATCCAGTTCAGCATGAAAGGACCAAACACATAGAGATAGACCGACACTTTATTAAAGAGAAACTGGATAGTGGCCTTATCACTACTTCTTACGTCTCGTGTGGGCTTCAGATAGCATATGTGTTTACAAAAGGTCTTCCCACTGAGCAGTTTCATGATCTCACATCCAAGTTGGGAATGATAGATATCCATTCCCTAGCTTGAGGGGGAGTGTTGTAACTAGGATATTAAATGCATTACTAGAAGTTGGTAGAATATTAAATGTATTATTAGAAGCTAATAGAACTTGTAAGTAGATTCTAGAGATCTCTTGATTTTAGTGTTAGAGTTCTCTATATATAGGGACTAATGTATTGTTTCAAATGAATTAATTTAATAACAATCTTCTTTCTTTTATATTAATTCTTTCTAGTAATCCAAATAAACGATTAATGGAAAATCAAGGTGAACCTATCTCTGTGATGCTGAGTAGGCAAGATCTCATTGATAGAAGTTCCATTACAAGTTACCTCTTGTTAGAGGTTGCTTTGGGTTTTCTTGACCAATGTTTGACTTGTGTTAGTTAGGTTTTTTAATTGATGTCAGTGGTACTTTTTCTCAACCAATGTAAGTCAAGCAAGGTTTTTCATTCTTGGTTGTTAAGGTTTACTTTTTAGTTGACGGATTAATTTTTGTTGATGTAGGCCAGTGCTAATTCTTGATTATTGTTAGTCAGAATCTTCTTGGCTAATGTCTAGTGTTTTATTTGATGGATTTCATTCATGCTTTTGTTTATTTGTTGATATCTATCATCACTATTCTTGTTGTCAATGTTTGTAGGCATTTTCTCAATCAAGGTCATTAGTGTTATTATTTCTCCGAAGTCGCCTAGGATTTTAGTTTTGTATTGGATGGAGAAATTTCCATGTTTGAATAGAATTGTTGGTGACCAATGTAGGAGAACTTTTCAGCTGATATGGGTCAAAAAGGTTGGCCAAAAATGTAATCTTGACCAATGATGTTGGATAAATAACCTGACGAGTTCAGCAAAATATTTCCACACATTCACACCAATAAAAACTCTTCCTACATTCCGTTCTGCTTATCCTCGTGACTAGTTGTTATGGATTCTTTGCTATGTGTCCCGTGCCTCTAACCAATGTTTTGACCTTAATTCCATTCGTGCGTGACAAAATTGCAAAGTTCAAGCACAATACTTATGTAAATGAATGTTTGGGTATTAATTTAAGTTTGAAATATAAATATTTGTTTTTGTTTAAATTAAAATTAAAATAAATACTAAAAGTTAAAGTGATAAATTTATAATAAAAGGTAATTGATTAAAGTAAAAATTAGGATAGAATAAACCATAGATTATAGAAAGATAAAGTAAACCACAAGAGATGAATATAGAAATAAGGATAGAATAAACTATAAGTGATAAAAAGACAAAATAAACAATAAGAGATAAAAATAAAATAAATTGTAAAAGAGAAATAAAATATAAAAGTAACAGACAAAATTGAGAGATAAAAGCCAAGGAGATAGAATAAAGATAAATATAAGAGATAAATATAAAGATGTAAATAAAGATAAGAATGATGATAAAGAGATAAAAGATAAAAACACTAAGTAGATTGTTGTTGGCATGTAGATCGCATGGATGTGTCGGTGAAATGTAGGGAAATGTATTAGTGTTTGGTTTCAAAATGTAAATGTCAGATTCTTCAGTTTCTACAGCTGGCTAAACCTAAATCCATGTGTCTTTCCTATCATGCATCTAAACTACGTATCTTGATTTTTTGGTATTTTTCCTCATTTGGTGGTATCCAATCCTGTGTATAATCATTTTGTATCTTGTCCTTTCTTGCGTGGCAACACATTTCTTATTATTCTCATTTTCTCTACTCTCATCTTATCTCTTTAAATTCCATTTTTTACTATCATATAATACTGATGTATAGCAGTACTATACCTTAGATAGTTTGTGACACAGATAACTCCAATGCCTTCCTCCATGTTATCCATCTAAATTGTATATGGGTGTGACATCCTCATTTTTTATTAATGATAATTCCATTCTTACCCAAAATAATATTTTCTATTTTCACTATATATCAGATATGCTGATTTCTTGATACGAATGAATGATGACCAAAATATACGAGCTTTATTTGAGAGGGCGTTAAGTTCACTTCCACCAGAAGAGTCAGTTGAGGTACGCCTTGCTTCCTATTCTCTAGTTCTTTGAAAAAAAGATTTGTTGGAACCTCACTAGAAGTTTAGTTAATAACATGTAGGTTTTATTTCTGCTTAAATCAGGTACATGATACTAGATTTTAGTTCATTAGGGAATAATATATTAAAATAGATATGTATGTGATACCAATATATTCTTCACTTTTGTTTCTCTTAGCAGGTTTCCTTTGGCTTCCCACACTTTTGTATTTCTTTTCCCTTTAATAATATTTCTAAGAATGCAGCGTATGATGGATACAAGTTGTTGAATCACCAAGAAAGACGCATCTAACGGTCCACAGATCAAGTTTGGTTATGGATATATACAAAAGCTGAGCACGCAAATATTTTAGGAATGAGGCCATTTGAGATCTTAAATGAGGGAAATAAATTTTACTGTTTCAAGGGAACTTGTGTTCTCTAGTATATGTGTGGGAAGTCTATTTATCAAATATGCAGCAGTGAGGACAGATTCTCCCCAATAACTTTTTGGAACTTTCCCTTGAAAGAGAAGTGCTCGGGTAGTGTTAAACAGGTGCCTATTTTTCCTATCTACCACTCTGTTCTGTTGGGGAGTATGGACACATGCAGTGGCAGGAATTAATCCCTTTGGACTGAATAAGCAAACATAGTTTGGTTGAAATAATCCCTAGTGAGGACAAATGAGTCTATGAATAAGACCATGTTCAGTTAGAAAGGAAGTAAAGGAGCGGTATTCACCACCCCTATCAGACTGAATGCTTTTAATTTTGGCATTTAACTGCAACTCAATCATTTTCTTAAAAGTTTGAAAAACAGACAAAGTCTCAAACTTAGTTTTAAGTGCAAATATCTAAGTGTATCTAGAAAACGCAACAACAAAAGAAACATAGTATTTATGGCCTGCATGAGAAGAAACATGTGCAGGTCCCCACAAATCTGTGAGGATAAATTCTAAAGGAGAGTACACAAAATTAGAATAATAAGCAACTAGTCTGAGACTTTCCAACACAACATGAATGTACACAAACCAGATTTATTTTTTGGACTAGACATGGAAATATGGCACTGTTTGAAAACTATTTGCATTACATGATGACTAGGATGTCCTAATCTGTTATGCCACAACTGGGCATTATTATTTACAAGGCTATACTTATTTAAATTGCTAGACACAATATGAAGTCCAAAAGAAGGAGAAGTAGAATTGTCAGGAGGAGACAACAACTGAACATGTTGGAAATCATACAAACCATCAGCACCAACCACACCATGAAGGAGAACTTTATTTGTCCCCCAAAGTTTGATGTCATTTGTTAGAATGAAACTCGAAAAACATAGAATTATCCTTTGCAAACTGACTTACCCTCAATACATTTTTTGTAATAGATGGAACATACAACGAACAATTTAACCATAATAAAACATGAGAGTTAGAAGGACAAACAAAAGAAGATGAACCAACACTAGTAATGCTTAGACATGCACCATTCCCAATGAAAATTTGATCTGGTCCATCAAATTGTTGATGTTATTTAATATTGAGCGAGTTTCACTAGTTATATGAAAACTAGCAACAGAATCAAGTATCCAGGAGGATTTGCCATTACCTTGAGTAACGGACTACACCATCATAGGACTAGGTTGAGTAGGTGGAGTACTGGTAGTAGAATGAAGATTGGGATTCACCCAAGTGTTGGAAGGCTTAGAAGTACCAGCTGAATAAGGAATTGATTTTTGTGTAGAAGGATCAAGAAAGTACAATGACTCATGAGGTTGATAGGACATATCTGCTCGAAAGTGATAATCATTTGATGTATGACTAAATTTTAGACAAATTTGGCACTGGAAGTTGGCAAACTTGCCAGGTCCTTTGGCAGGACCATTGCCATTTTGAGCAGAACCGCGAGAGCTTCCATTTTGAGCACCTCAAGCATAGGATCCTTGAGTAAAATTTAGTGAGGGTGTAACTAAAGCCTAGTTCTCTTGTTCACATCGATGAAGCCTGAGTGCATGCCCGTACAAAAGTGCTTCAATCGCGACGATAGAAGGTCGTTTCTTACTCTCAATCACAGATACCACAGAGGCATAATCAGATGGAAGACCTTCCAAAATAGAATCCACATGGTCTTCATGTCTGACTGGAACACCAACATCGACCAGTTCATCAACATAATTTTTTATTTTTAGTAAGTACTCTTCCATAGATTTAGATTGATGTTTGACAACTCTCATCACAGTACGAAGCTAACGAGAACAAGACTTGGTGTGAAGACTTATATATTCATGGATCCTTTCCCAAACTTCATATGAATGAGAACATCCAAGAACACGAGACGGAATTGACTTGGAGAGAGTAGACTGAACCCACACAAGCAGAGTATGATCATGAACCTCCCAGGCCTCGTAGTCTGAATTGACAATATCACTTGCACGATCAAGTTCAGTGAGATAGCGAGGTCGAGCAATTGGACTAACGACAAACCGTTGCAACTTATATGATTTAATCACTGGTTCAACATACTAGCGCCAATGTTAATAGTTAGAGTCATCTAATTTCTCAGCAATAGACGTAAGAAAATAATTAATGTCCATAGAACAAGTTGAACAACAAGATTCACAAAATAACACCGAACAAACTTCGAAAACAGAACTGGACTTTGATGCAATCACAAATGACGAGCCGAAAACAGAGATGCCTACCGTAGACGGAGTTGCACAACGAGAAACACGAAAGACTACTAAAAACCACTGTGCGAGCGTCGAAACCAAAGGCGTGCACTGAATCGCAAGAGCAAGCACAATCGCTTACCGAGAACGATGGAAAACTACGGATAAAACGTCTGAAATAGAGGCGTGCACCAAGTCGCGAGAGCGAGGACGAGTGTGCAAGGAGAACGAGAAAGCAACAACATATCGACGAAATAGCCGAGAGATGAGAGTGAATAGAATCAAACTTCGACTTCGAGAATAAAGGAAAACACCGATTAAACTCCAAATCAATAAGATCGGAGTTCAATCAGACGAGCAAGACAGTCAATCGCACAAGGCAATGCGGACAAAGAGGAAAGACGAAAGCGGAATCACAAGAAGGAGTGGATCAGATCTGTGAAAAAAAGCTCATGATACCATCTTAGATTTATGAAAGAGAGAGAAAAGAGAGAATAAAGTGAACAAATGGAACAAATTTTATTAACGTGTCAACACTTTAAGTGTGTGATACAATATTGTATTTATAGAGAACTACACATGTGGACAGCTGTATACAGAAATTGACAGTTGTACACTAACACCATCAACATGGCTAAACTTTCCAAACCAGGTCCTAGGAGATTGTTTTAGGCCATATAGGGATTTGTGAAGACGACATACCATCCCAGAAGACTCCCCCTGAGCAACAAACCCAGGAGGTTGCTCCATATAGATTTCTTCTTGCAAATCACCATTGAGGAAAGCATTTTTAACATCTAGTTGATAAAGAGGCCATTGTTGAAGAGCAACCATGGCGATAAATAAACGAACAGAAGCCATATTTGCCACGAGGGAAAAGGTATCTCCATAATCCAACTCAAAAATTTGAGTATAGCCTTTGGTCACAAGACGAGCATTGAGGCGATCAATAGTACCATGAGGTCCAACTTTGATAGTAATCACCCACCTGTAACCAACAATAGATTTTCCAGACGGTAGCGGGACCAGTTCCCAAGTTTCACTGTTATGAAGGGCACTTAGTTCATCTGTTATGGCTTGACGCCAACCAGGATAGGCTAAAGCTTCCCGAATAGTTTTTGGAATGGTCATAGAAGAAAGAGAGGAAAGACATGTATAAAAAAGGTAATGACAATCGATGATAACTCAAAGCAATATAATGGGGAGAGGGATTATGGGTAGAACGCATACTTTTTCGCAGGGCAATGGGAAGGTCAGACTCAGGTGTCAAAGCCGGAGGAGACAGAGTAGTTGGCACTTGATTGGAGTCACATGGTGGTGGTTGTGATTGGTTTCGGCGACTATAAAGCTGAAGAGGTGGTGGAGGAGAAGCTAACTGTGGAGCAAGAACCGATGGTGAAGAAGACACAGTAAGAGGGTCACAAATAATAGGAACATGAAAGGTACTAGGAGAGGTTTCAGGATTGGATGAAGTTAGAGGTGAAGATTGACTCTTAAAATAAAGGGAGAACTCATCAAAGGTGACATCTGCAGACACAAAATAATGGTTAAGAAAAGGAGAAAAACATTTGTATCCTTTTTGTGATCTTGTAAACCCTAAGAAAACACAGTTATGTGATCTAGGAGAAAGCTTGTCAAGACCAGGACTGAAATTACGAACAAAACATGTAGACCCGAAAATTCTTAGAGGTAAGGGATGAAAAAGTTCATGAGGGAATAAAATGGAATGAGGTATGTTATTCTTTAGAACCGAAGAAGGCATACGATTAATGAGATAACAAGAAGTAAGAATAACATCAACCCAAAAATGTTCAGGAACTTCTCCATGAATTAAAAGAGTGAGTTGTTTCAATAAGATGTCTATTTTTACGTTTAGCTACACCATTTTTTTGAGGGGTATAAGCACAAGAAATTTTATGCAGAATACCGTGAGAACCCATAAATTGTTTAAAAGAATGAGAAAGATATTCAAAGGCCATTATCACTGCGCAAAACTCTAATAGAAACATCGAACTGAGTTTTAATTTTGTTGAGAATAAAGAAGATAGGGATTGAGATTAATCTCCCTTGTGTATAAACCACACATAGGGTAATCTATTTATAATAGAGAGAGGTACAAGTAAAAAGAGTAACTGAAAATAAAAAGATTAAATAGAAGATATTGTTTGATATTGTGGTTATCAATATCTAACAATATCTTAATAATATCAAACTATATCTAACAAATTTCATTAGAAAAAGATTGAAAGATATGGAATAATTTCGAACTATGTTTCATCAAAAATAACCAAGTACATCTGGAATAATCATTAATGAAAGTAACAAAGTATTGAAAACCTAAAGTAGACTTAACGCGGCTAGGACTCCAAATGTCACAGTGAACCAAGGCAAAAGGGGATAGGATACATGTTAAAGAAGAGAGAAAGAAGAGAGAGATACATATTTTTAAGATTCAAACGAAATCTATGAGCTAAAACCCAAAGGTAGGCTTACTAGAAAACCAATGAATAGTGTAGTACATTTTTAAATTGAAATGCATAATTTTTTTCCGATATTATTCCACATGTTTGATTCTATGTTAATTTTTGCTTATAGTTTCTGAACTCATTTAATAGGAGAATTCAAGAGATTGTTGTTTACTGGTTTTTAATTTATATTTAATTATTCTTATTGTAGGTCTGGAAAAAGTTCACCCAGTTTGAGCAAACCTATGGGGATCTTGCGAGCATGCTGAAGGTTTCTTCAAATATATCATTATATAGTATTCTCCTTGCCATCACAAATTTTTTCTTCAATGTCTGTCTCATGTGCATGATTTGTGTTGAAATAAAAGAAAGAAAAACATAACATAAATCCTTAATATGTATTGAGCACGTACGGTTATGCATTTATAAATAGATGGGAATAAGCATTTTACATGTAATAATTAGTGTTGAATATAATGAAAATAGGATTTGAAATTAATCTCCTATGTGTATAAACCACAAATAGGGTAATCTATTTATAATAGAGAGATGTACAATTAAAAAAAGTAACTAAAAATAAATAGAGTAAATAGAAGATATTGTTTGATGTTGTGATCAACAATATCTAACAATATCTTAACAATATCAAACAATATCTAACAATTAGGATTTTCCAATTGTTGCACTTGAGACTGAGACTTTAAAATATGAGTAGTGGACCACAGTACCACTCTCTTCCTCTTGTATTTATAGTGAAGCAAGCACGTACATATGAAAAGATATGAAAAGACTACTCTAAGATACTAGGCATGATTACATGCAATAGTAGATATGGCAGTAGGTAGTTTCCCACACTCAACACCCTACACATAGGGTTAATGATACAATAGGTATAGGTAATAATTCTAACACTCCCCCTCAAGCTGGAGCATACAAATTGTATGAACCAAGCTTGGAACAAATGAACTCAATCCGAGGTCCCCTTAATGACTTGGTCAACACATCTGCAAGTTGGTCATTTGACCCAACGAACTCAGTACAAATTTCCTTGGTCATCAATTTTTCTCGGACAAAGTGGCAGTCAATTTCTATGTGTTTAGTTCTCTCATGAAACACTGGATTTGATGCAATGTGGAGAGCAGCCTGGTTGTCACAATACATCTTCATGGTCTGAATTTCACAGAAGTTAAGCTCTCGAAGAAATTGCTTTACCCATATGAGTTCACACGTGAGAGACGCCATTGCCCGATATTCAGCTTCAGCGGTGGATCGAGCCACTACATTTTGCTTCTTACTTTTCCAAGAGATAACATTTCCTCCAAGGAGGACACAATATCCCGTAGTAGAGCGTCTGTCAATAGGAGAGCCTGCCCAATCAGCATCACAGTACCCAGAGATTTGAACATTGCCTTTATCTTCATATAGCAAACCTTGTCCTGGAGCCTTCTTGAGGTACCTTAAAATACGGATGATGGCATTCCAATGTCCAAGACATGGAGTCTGCATAAACTGGCTAACAATTCCAACTGCGAAAGATAGATCAGGCCTCGTAATAGTGAGATAAATTAACTTTCCAACGAGCCTCCTATATCTCTCTGGATCGGAGAATAATTCGCCTTCTACTGTTGTTAACTTCTGATTCGGGTCCATAGGACTCTCTACTGGTCTGCAGTCAATCATACCTATTTCTTGTAATATATCAAGAGCATATTTCCTTTGAGAGATTACAACTCCATCTTTTGACTGAGCTACTTCAATGCCCAAGAAGTATTTGAGGCTTCCGAGATCCTTGGTTTGAAAATGTTTACACAGGTGCTCCTTCAGTTGAGATATTCCAGTAGTATCATTTCCTGTAATAACAATATCATCAACATATACTATTAGGTAGACACATTTCCCAGGAGAGGTATGTTTGTAAAAGACTGAGTGATCTGCCTCACTGCGTCTTAACCCAAATTTCTGAACAATGGAGCTGAATTTTCCAAACCAAGCTCGTGGTGATTGTTTGAGGCCATATAAAGATCGATGCAATTTGCATACCATACCAGACTCCCCCTGAGCAACAAATCCAGGAGGTTGCTCCATGTAAACTTCCTCCTCAAGATCACCATGAAGGAAGGCATTTTTGATATCCAATTGATGAAGAGGCCAGTGACGAATTGCTGCCATTGCAAAGAAGAGGCGAATAGTAGTCATCTTGGCCACGGGAGAGAAGGTGTCACAATAGTCAAGGCCATAAACCTGAGTGTACCCTTTTGCAACCAATCGGGCTTTGAGTCGATCAACCTGACCATCAGGGCCAACTTTAATTGCATACACCCATCGACAACCAACAGCCTTCTTACCCAAAGGGAGGGGCACGAGCTCCCAAGTATGATTGCTTTCAAGAGCCTGCATCTCTGCAATCATGGCTTGTCGCCATCCAGGATGATCAAGTGCTTCATTCACATTTTTGGGAATAACAACAGAAGACACTGAGGATAAAAGTGAACAATAGGAAGGCGATAATCGGTGATAGCTAAGAAAATTATAAATGGGATGTGGATTTCGAGAGGAACGAGTACCTTTTCTGAGAGCAATGGGCCAACCTGAATCACCTTCATCAGGAGTCGTGGGATCAAGAGACGAGGGAGAAGAATCTGAAGTAGGGGATTCACCATGTTCTTGAACAACTGGACTATTCGTCGGCGTCCTGTGTTGGAGAGAGTCAATAGGTGGAGATGATGGCTCAGGAGGACTTTGGTCGAGACTTGGAGGGACAGGGACATTGGAAATATTGTACTCAACCACGGGAATAGGAAGGACCTGCTGGATGACATGGACATCTTGAACAGATGGAGAGAAGTAAGGGGTCTGTTCAAAAAATGTAACATTGGCAGACATGTAATATTTCTTGGTTTCAGGAGAGTAACATCGATACCCTTTTTGAAGTCGTGAATAGCCCAAGAAAACACATTTGAGAGAGCGAGCAGAAAGCTTGTCTAACCCGGGAGACATGTCATGAACAAAACATACACAACCAAAAACTCTAGGAGAAGTGTGAAAGAGAGGATTGTCTGGAAACAGAATGGAGAAAGGGACCTTATGATTGAGAGAGGAAGATGGCATCCGATTAATAAGAAAACCTGCAGTTAAGATGGCATCTCCCCAGTGATGGACAGGAACGTTGGCACTAAGCAAAAGGGTACGAGCAGTTTCAACTAAGTGTCGATTTTTTCTTTCTGCTATACCATTTTGTTGTGGCGTATGAGGACAAGTAGACTGGTGCAGGATACCATGGGAACTCAAAACATTAGAAAGAGCAGACGAAAAATACTCTTTGGCATTGTCACTTCTTAAGATTTTAATTACTTGACCAAATTGATTCTTGATTTCATTCAAAAAGGATGTGAAGAGGGATAATAATTCAGAACGATCTTTCATAAGATAAACTTAAGTACATCTCGAATATTCATCAATGAAAGTAACAAAATACCTAAAGCCAAAAGATGAGACACGACTAGGTCCCCAGATATCGGAATGGATGACAGAAAAACTAGAAGTACACTTTGATTGAGATCTTTTAGGAAAGGTAGATCTAACATGTTTTCCTAGTTGACATGACTCACATTCTAAAGTCTGGAGACGACTAAGTTCAGGAAACATTTTCTTTAACTTGGACAGGTGAGGGTGACCAAGCCGATCATGTAACATTTTAGGATTGGGGGCTGCAACACAGGACACACGTGGACGAGATCCAAAATGGTATAATCCGCCCGCTTCATATCCTTCTCCAATCGGTCTCCCCGAGCCACGCTCCTGTATAACAAAAGATTTGTCATCGAAGGTTACAGAGCAATTCAATGTTTTGGTTAACTGACTTAAGGAAATTAAATTGAAAGGACAATTAGGGACAAAAAGGACAGATTTTAGATTTAAGGACGGAGATAAGATGGCTTGACCGACTCCCTTTGAGGATGTTTTAGAACCATTTGCGAGGGTTATAAAATGAGATTTTTCTTGGAATGAAATGGTTGAGAACAAGGAGGTATTACCAGAAATGTGATCAGATGCACCAGAGTCAATTACCCATGAATTGTGACCTTCCATGGATTGAGAGATGCAAACAGTTGATGTACTTGGAGCTTGAGATGACTGTGCCAAGCTGTTGGATTTGAGGCGTAGGTACTCTTGATACTCGTCCTCAGTGAACTTGGAGTCAGTAGTCTCTGCCTGGGAGACATTGGCTGTTTTGGCAGGAAATCCATATAAAGTGTAGCAGTTTTCTTGGGTATGACCCATCCTTTTACAATATGTACACTGAGGACGCCCACGACCTCCACGTCCACCCCCTCTAGTTCCACGACCTCCTCTTCCTCGGGTGGCAACCATGACAGATGGTTCCATTACAGCAAGAGTTTCTGGAGTTTGAAGAGTTGGAACACGTATCATGCGGGAGATCAAAGTTTCCATGGAAGGAACCTCATGAGAGGTCAAAAGCTGATCTCGGATATGATTAAAGTCTGGGTGTATAGCGCGGAGGATCATTACCATATAGTACTTGTCAAGCTTTTTCTTCATTTCATCTAGAGAGTCGACTTCCAAGAACATTCGAAGTTCTTCCACAGCAGCTTGAGCGTCATTCATGAATGACATCATATCATGGTTAGTCATTTTCATAGATGCCAACTTGTTCGCCGAATCATAGAGGCGTTGAATATCATTTGCATAGATATTCTGAGTTCGCTTCCAAAACGAGTGGCAAGTTTTGAAGGCCCGTAGGGACATCAAAAGTCGTGGTTCCACCGATTGCCACAATAGAGCACATAGTTGGAAATCCGCTTGTTTCCACTGTTCAGCTTTTTCAGACGGTACGTGGCTGCCATCTTTCTCAAGGTGTTCGTGGTGTCCTTGACCGAGAAACCACATCTCGACGGCAGCGGACCAAGATAAGTAATTTTGGCCATTTAGTTTCTCGGACGTAATGCAGGGGCTTCCAGAGAATGAAATAGCACTCCCAGTTCCTCCAGTGGCCATGATAAAGAGAAAGGATCTCGGAAACAGTAAAACAGTGACGAAAACAGTGAAACAGTGACAATTTTCGACTTCGAAAGGGACGATTTCCACAAGAGGTGCTACTGAACTTCACCGGAACAGAGATTTGATGGTCAAAACGGATAGAGGAGGCTCCGGCGACGGCGACGGAGGTGGCGCGACGACGAACTGGCGACGGGAAGGCGGCGCGTGAGCGGCACGCGCCTGCCTGCAGCGAACAGAGAAGACGCGCGTGGAGGCGCGTGGCGACGGCGCTGCCTGCGACACCGGCGGGGTTGGCTGTCGCGCGGAGAGGCGGTTCAGATCCGGTGGTTTCCGGACGGAACTGCGTCGGTGGACGGTGGCGGACAGCGGCGGAGGACGCAGACAGTGGCGAGAAGTTGTTTGACAGTGTTGGGTAGTTCAGAAACGAGGTTAACCGAACTTAGACAGCCGCGGACAGCGGCAGTGACTAACGGCGATCAACCGCGGACAGCGATGACGGACCAGCTGAGACAGAAACCAGAGCGGGATCGACCCGCTCTGATACCAACTTGAGACTGAGACTTTAAAATATGAGTAGTGGACCACAGTACCACTCTCTTCCTCTTGTATTTATAGTGAAGCAAGCACGTACATATGAAAAGATATGAAAAGACTACTCTAAGATACTAGGCATGATTACATGCAATAGTAGATATGGCAGTAGGTAGTTTCCCACACTCAACACCCTACACATAGGGTTAATGATACAATAGGTATAGGTAATAATTCTAACAGTTGCTACCTAGTAACCCCTAATCATTTAAAAGTGTTGAGAAGAAAGAAAATAGGGTTTGATATTTATCTCCCTTGTGTATAAACCATACATAGGGTAATCTATTTATAATAGAGAGAACTACAATTAAAAAGAGTAACTAAAAATAAATAGAGTAAATATATTGTTTGATATTGTGATTAACAATATCTTAATAATATCAAATAATATCTAAACAATATCTTACAAAAAGAATAACCTTGAACGAAATGCATACTTTGTTACCTTTGTTAATGGATTGACAATTAGCAGACATTAACCCATCAGGCTTTAGAAAAGGGCTAGAGACCATTTGAAAGAATGAAAGTAGCTGTTTTTTCCTTTTCTATCTTTTCCAAATCAATGCTATGACTGGGACTAACAAAACTTTTTTGCCAATGTGTAACAATGTAGACTTTGGTTCTGATATTTCTAGAAATAAGTTCTTGAGGGTGGGAAGAAAATGCTTTTAAAATCATGTCCATGATATGTACCTTTTCTAAAAAATTCTGATGAGTGTACTTTTGTATTTGTTTATGACTGTAGAATGGACTAAACATGGTAGGGCAGTAATCAGCCTGTAATTTATGATTTATCCTTGTCAAATTATATAGGTTGAGCAAAGAAGGAAAGAAGCACTTTCTGGAGCTGAAGATGGAACAACATTAGAGAGTTCCCTGCAAGACATTGTATCACGGTACAGTTTCATGGATTTGTGGCCGTGCTCTTCTAATGATCTTGATCATTTAACTCGGCAAGAGGTACAATTCACTTATATATTTTTTGGGATAAATAATGTCCTTGCGGTCAGGAACTTACTCTCCAATAAGCTTAAGACGTTTGATGAAGACTCACAAATGGTTTTTATATCTAATATGGCTCATCACTCAAACACCTTTTAAGCTTTAAGGTAGACAATACCTAGGCCCACCATATACTGTGTGGAAATTCAACCTTTACTAATAATGCATCAAGAATCAAGCTCTTGATCTCTGTCTTAGAGGCTTTGATACCATACCTGGAACAAATTATCCCACAAGACTTAAGTTGTTATGTGAAGGCTGACTGATAAATTTTTATTTAGAACTTGTCATTGGCTGTGCCTTTTTACCTTTGGTTGTGCCTATTTAGTAAATGGTCTGGAGGAATTATTAAGTATCTAGATACAAATGCGAATTTTGGACTAAAGCATTTGAATAAGGGATGTTTGTGTTCAAATGCCTAATGAGTTTAATAAAATTAAAGAGAATATTCTCTATAACATACTAGTTTTTAATGTGTTCTGATCTTAGGCTTCTCTCGCCATATTGGAAAATCCTGAAAGCTAGCTCATGAGATGAGGGTTTTTCCCTATCCACATTCTTTTGGTCATATTGGTAGTCAATGTTAGATATACCAATATTATGAAACCAGGACTAGTCTATGATTGTACTCGCATGTTGCACATTGTTAACAAGGGAAATTGATCGACCTTCGCATTTTAATGACAGTGCTTTGATCCTTTCAAATTGAACCAACCTGTTGAACTCTATCCCTATATTAATATTGTGCATATCATCAAAGACGTCAAATCATGAATCACTGAGTCATTTAATAAAAGTGCTTTGATCCCTTCATATTGAACCAACCTGTTGGACTCTATGATCATCTAGGACACAAATCATGAATCACTATGTCAAAATATTAAATCTTGAATTGTTAATTGTAGGGTTAAAATATTGAAAAGTAACTCAGTCATCACATAAATGATGTTGAGTAACAATGTTAAATTAGGTATTTACAAAAGAACTTATTATATGTCTTTCAAAACAAAATCATGCATGAATGACTGTGTGAAGCTTCTATATCAGAGAACTGAAAACAGAGTGAAATTCTGTGGTGTAGTGAACAGAATTAGTGATGAAACTGTGAACCCCTTGCTTTAGAGGAATGAATAAAAGTAGAACATCGGGATATTAAGTATTTAATTATACTCCTTCAATTTCTTTTTTGTATTTTAAGCGTCTATAACTTTTCAATTTCTTTTACTGAAATGGTTAATAAAAATTAATGAAAAGCTAAATTTTGTAATTTGTATTGTGATGTGAAATCACAATTGACTTACAATTCATCCCAGGATACAACTTCATTGGCTTGCCCAGTCGTTGCAATTTGTGTAATATGGAGATTGCAAATGATTAAATTTTATTATGATGATTGTATTAGTCGTCATCAAACCTACTTGTTTTCCAAAATTAGCCTGCCTCTCTTGAAATTGTTCTGTGTTAGTGTTCTATACAGTAATTCATTTTCATTTCTATCTCTTCAGTGGCTTACCAAAAATATCAATAAGAAAGTGGAGAAGTATATTTTGGCTAATGGGACGATTGTTACAGGTACTGATTATATTCATTCAAACATTTGGTTTTTACATATATATGGTGAATACTATATGATAGTGCAGATAAAACATCTATGGCAAACATTTCAACTGCATCCCCAAAGATCGTTTATCCCGATACTTCAAAGATGGTGATCTATGATCCAAAGCATACACTTGGTACATCCTCCTATTCAAATTTTGATTACTTTTTCGTAATAAACCTTTTATAAAGTTACAGGAATGATGTGGGTTTAATCCCACCCACACATACTCACATATATATATATATATATATATATATATATATATATATGTGTGTGTGTGTGTGTGTGTATGTATGTATGCAAGGTTGTCAAATTCAAGAGTTTACGTAAACTTGTGAGAGTCCGGTGAACTCGGATCGTAAACTCGAATTGTAAAATCGTAAGAGTTTACTTTAAAAAAAAAATATTAAAATATTTATAAATAATATAATAAAATATTCTTATATGATATTATAAATAAACTTTTATATTGAAATATTATTAATATTATTAATTGTTAGTCATATTGTATTTTTAAATAATTTTTATATTATTTTAACTATTTTTTACAATAAATTTAATTAATTATTCATATCATATTCAATATTTAATATAATACAAAAATGTCTCTTAACTTTTTGTATGCAAATGTTTGAGCCCAATGATTTTGAGACCTAAAACCCAGCAGAAACCCTACAAAATTTATCTTCCATGATGACTCCTTACTAACGCAGCCAAGTTATGAGCAAGTGCAGCAGGAAGGTCGCAGACATGATTAACCATGATCGTGAGTACCCACAAAGGCGAGCTCCCACAAGAAAGAGTCCAACATGTACATAATGGAGAGTGCTTTAGAAGAAGGAATGAAGAAGGGGCTGAATCAGAAAACACTCATACCCTAATACCCAAGAGTTTTTTCCACATATGCGTTCCAAAAGACCGTTTTTGTTTGAATGTTTTTTCTTATTGAACTCGCTAAATCGTTCCAAACTCGCAAGTTTGACCGAGTGAACCAAATCTACATTCAATTTTACTGAGTTCACTCGAAAGCAAACTCATTCACTCGAGTGAGAAACGAGTTTGCTTTCGAGTTAACTCGGAAGCCATGAGTAGGAACATAAACTTGTCCGAGTTAATGAGTTAACTCACAAGTTTGATAACCGTGTATGTATAAACGAGTTTGATAACCGTATATGTTAGTATGGTGAATGTATAAGATAATTTCTATTATTTTGTTCAGTTGCCATACTGTTGCTATATTGTTTCGTACAATTGTTAGTTAATGGTATTATAAACAAAAACGTGACTCCTATAAATACTCAGCTTGTACACCTTCACCATTAAGTCAATGGTAAGAAATCCAGTCTCTTGTTTGACGCTTCTACACGTCGCGCTCTTCTTTGTTTGAAGAGCGTTGGTTCTATTTATTCCTTGTTGTTCGACACTTCCACTAGTTCTGATATGTTGATTGTGTCTTGTCTACATCCGATTGTCGCTTTTTCGTGGTCAACCGTTGTGATCTGTTTCAATCGCAGGCGTTCTCTTTTCTCCAGCTCATCTTCTCTTCTCGAGCAGTTCAATCGGTGGTTTTGATCTTCGTTGTTTCATTGGCAACTTCGTCTTCTCTCTTTTGACGGTTCTTCGACTCTTTGTTCTGCATCAGCGCTGCTCTTTGATTGGTGACTGTGTTCTTCCCTCGCACTCCTCTGCTAAGTAGGTTTCATTGGAGACTTTCTTTGTCGCTATGTCATCAGCAAGGCGACTTTGTCTTCTCCTTTCTGATAGTGGTTCGCCTCTTTGTTGTGCTTTGATTTGTCTTGATTCACGTGCTTTGTTCGTTTACGTGCTTTTTTTATTCGTCATGGCTTCCCTGCCGTTTCCTAATTCGATTGCTGGGAAATTAGATGATTCAAATTATTTACAATGGAGACAATATGTTGAACCTATTATTAAGTCACACAAGTTACAGAGGCTTGTTAATCATTTTGTTCCTTCTTGTTTTCTCATTGAAAGTGAACACATCACTTTCGCATATTCAATTAAATAGGTCTGACTATTTCATATCCCTAGTGGAGTCACCATCTATCGCAACCTAAATTGCGACGGGACAACGAACTTAAAAATAAATTAATTTGAAAAAAAAGATTTGAAGTCGCCACCATAGTTTATTCTGGAAAACTATGGAAAACCATAAAAATACTATAAATTATGCGAAAACCAAATTTAGGGTTCGAGAGTCGGTTACGCATAAGGAAGGTATTAGCACCCTACAACGACCACCCAAAGGCGGTACTTTTAATTAAATTTGCAAAAGAGATGTGTTTATTTCATAATATTTATTTTTCCCAAAAATAAGAAAATAAATTGAACAAATATATATTTTTAGTGAAAGGGACCCGACAAGGGTTAAAACTTTGGTCCTACGTAGTTCTTTATAAAACTATTTGAAAATGATTTGGAAAACCTTTTGATTTTTGGGAAGTGCACCTGACAAGGACTTGTTCTGCTCCTACGTATCTCTATTCACAATGGAGAATCAAGGATCACCCTTCCCTACAGTTGTCTCATTCTAAGCCTGCCTTTGTCAAACAAGCCTACACTGACCTAATTTGGAAGGCTGCTATGTAGTAGGAGTATGATGCTTTGTTAAGTCAGAAAACATGGAATCTAGTTTCTCTGCCACATGGGTGACAAGTTGTTGGTTGTAAATGGGTGTTTAGAGTCAAGTAAAATGCAGATGGCTTTATAAACAAGTACAAGGCCTGTTTAGTTGCTAAAGGATTTCATCAAGTTCATGGTTTTTATTTTCATGAAACATTTTAACCCGTAGTTACGCCGGTCACTATTCACATTATTCTTACTATTGCTATTTCTAGTGGGTGGAAATTGTTTCAGCTTGATGTTAATAATGGTTTCCTCAATGGACTTTTGGATGAAACTGTGTACATGCAGCAAACCCTAGGATTTTTTGTTCCTAACAAGTCCTTGGTTTATAAGCTAAATAAAGCTGTTTATGGGCTTAAACAAGCTCCAAGACAGCTACAAACAACTCTACATCATCTTGGGTTTTTTACCAGCACTTGTGACACATCTTTGTTCATTTTTCAGTGTGGGTAGGACATCATTTATCTTCTTGTTTATGTTGACGACATTATTATTTTTCGCAGCACCTTAAATCTAATTTAGATAGTTACTACTCAGCTTCATGCCACCTTTTCTCTTAAACAGCTTGGTCAGTTAGACTATTTTCTTGGTCTTGAGGTCAAACATTTAGTTGATGACTCTCTTCTTATGACTCAAACGGAGTATATTCATGACTTATTCATGACTTATTCATAAAACTCACGTGGCAGAAGCTCATGCCATCTCTTCTCCAATGCTCTCCACCTATAAACTATCCAAACAAGGCGCTGATCTCTTCTCAGATCCTACTGTAAGGCCCACTTATATTCTAACCCTTTATTTTAAGGACTGCCCCCAAAGTCTAATGGGCCTAAGGGCTGACCCATAGGGTGTTCAAGACTCCTAAGGCAGCCAAACCCCTCTCACTTTTGCCTTTTTTGCAAAAACAGTGTCTCACTTCTCTCTTTTGTTCCCTCACAGAACCTCTGCTAGGGTTTAGCCCTTAGCCCTCTTCAAGCTAGCTCAAACCAGATTTTCTACTCCACGTAAGTCGATTCCAACTCATGCTCTTTCTCCATTCAGTTCAATCTTCGTAGTTCCAACTAGGGTTTGTCGTAGTGAACTCGCTTTAAACTAGTTCCACTGTTTTTCAGCTCTCAAAGCTACTCCTTGAGCCTAAGCGAAAGGAGCTCGCCTGAGCGAGAGTCCCTCTCGCCTAAGGGAAACTTTTTTGCCTGAGCAAGAAGCTGGGCGAGAATGTGGCTTGCTCTGTTGTTTCTCTGTTCTCAAATGTTGACCCTATGTTTGTATTGATCTTGCTTTTAAAGTATTAATTGGGTGATTATGTATGAATGAGATAATCTATAGTCTGCGATGGATGAGTTTAACATGATTTAGGCATGCTACATGTATGGTTGGCTTCATGGATTGAGAATAATGAGTTGGTATGGATTTGATATGGAATATGAATGAGAATTGGTAATAAAGGTTGGCATAAGACTTATATGCGTGATAAGTATTACTTGGTTGGTGGAATATGATTCGTATGTGGTTAGGACGTAATTCCATGAGCCTCTAGGTGAGACTTTATGATGGTGCCTTAGTTGGTCGGGACGTAATTCCATGACCCCTGTTAGTAGGAGTTCATGGTGGTGTCCCATCTATATAATTTAGTAAGGATTCAAGGTAAAATTGCATCCTGACACTCTAAGGAGTCAGTTAGTCTCACATAGAGCGGACTGACTCTTGTGGTGAGAATAGCAGGAGGCCTAAAACTTATTAAGGGCTAACCTTGTGTGTGGGGTTGAGACATTGTAAGACTTGGCTCGGGGGTGAGCAGCTCGATAGAGTAGGGAATACCACCACAAGTGCAAGCATCTGCTGAATCCGACTAAATTATATGTATCCGGATGAGTCGTGTTTGAGTCCTAGTGTATTGTGTGCAAGTCATAACATGATTGGCTGATATATATACCTATTGAAATATGAAAGTTGTGTGTGACAGTATGATGAACTATTTTCTACTCTAGCTTACCCTTTTGCTCGTTTGTTGTACGTTCTGTTTGTGTGGTTTTCTCTTTTTGCGATGATCATCAATTTATGTGAGTAGATGCGAGAACTCCCCGTGGTCAATAGGGAAACGGTGACTCCGCTGCTTAGCATCTCTAGGATGGACTCTAGTTTTCTTTTAGGGGTAAGGCCCATGTATTGGCTTACCTTGGGATTTATTTGATTTACTGTCACCCTCTTATTTCACTTTGTATTTGGCATCGTGGTGTGCCTAGTTTTTCTTTTGTCTTCTTTTGAACAACTGTATGGAGTGAGGTTTATAGTCCAAGACCGTGCTATTATATTATTCTGTGTGACGCCTCTTTAATTAGGGTCATTAATTAAATGGGTTGTTACACCTACACTCTATAGATCCATAGTTGGAGCTCTCCAGTATGCTACTTTTACTAGACTAGAAATTAGCTTTGTTGTCAACAAAGTATGTCAATTCATGGCTAATCCTCTAGACTCTCATTGGGTTGTGGCTAATCCTCTAGACTTTGTTCCATGGGCTTCATTTTCAGCCTACTCTATTGTCTTAGCCGGTCTCCCTAACAACATTTTGTGATGCTAACTGGGCCTCTGATGTGGATGATCGTCTCTCTATTTCAAGCGCTACTATATTTCTTGGCCCAAATTTAATTTCTTGGTGATCTCGTAAACAAAAGGTTATAGCTTGTTCCAGCACCGAGGCTGAGTATCGCAGCTTAGTTCAATCTTCTACTGAGCTTACGTGGATTTCTAAACTTCTCATAGAGTTGTGTGTCTCCTTTACCACACCCACTCTATTTTTGTGATAATCAAAGTGTTGTCTCCATTGCCCATAATCCTATTTTTCATCATCGCACTAAGCACATGGTGATAGATGTGTTCTTTGTGCGTGAGAAGATTTTGGCTCAACTGCTCTTCATTCTACATATTCCAGCTCTTGATCAACATGCAAACATTCTCACTAAGTCCCTCTCTTCAAATCGTTTGGTTGTTCTTCATGACAAACTCGTTGTGAAGAATTTTTGTGATGATTCTTCCCATGGAGTTTGAGGGGGGCTGTTAGTATAGTGAATGTATAAGATAGTTTCTATTCTTTTATACAACTGTCATACTCATGATGTATTATTTTGTACAACTATTAGTTTCTGGTATTATAAACAGAAACGTGACTCCTATAAATACTCAGCTTGTACACCTTTACCATTAAGTCAATAATAAGAAATTCTCTCTCTCTCTCTCCCTCCCTATATATATATATATATATATATATATCATAATTTAGGGTAGAATTGTTCAATTTATTATTCTGAGAATACAATTCCTATATACAAGGATAAAAACCTATTTTAGGAAGTATAATAATAGCACGTATACAATCAAATCCCTATGATTCAGGGATACTATCTTACACTGTAATTATCACATGCTAAATAAGGAAATAATAAAACACAAATCCTGACAGAATTAATACAAATAATAAAACATTCTAACACTCCCTCTCAAGCTGGTGAATAAGTATTTTCCATTCCTAGCTTGGAATCAATACTCTCAAAATTGTTGTTGTTAAGCCCCTTCGTTAGAATATCTGCAAAGTTTTCTTGTGAGGAGACATATGGAGTGCAGTTCAGACCACTGTCTAACTTTTCTTTGATAAAATGATTGTCAACCTCAATCTGTTTGGTTCTATCATGTTGCCCTTGGTTCATCCAATTTTATCCTTAAGTCTTCCAAGATGATCTCTAGCAAGAGTAGTTCACATATCCCTTGTGCCATTGCCCTAAACTCTGCTTCAGCACTGATTTGGCTACCTTGTTCTGTTTTTTACTCTTCCAAGTCACAAGATTCCCTCCAAGGAAAGTGAAATATCCCATAGTTGACCTCGTATCCACAATTGACCCTACATAGTCTGCATCTGTATATGCTTCCAGACTCACATTCCCATTTCGTTTAAACAAAATTCCTCTGCCTGGAGTTCCCTTCAAATATTGCACAATTCTTAGTGCAACTTGTAAGTGAACCTCTTCGGTTGATGCATGAACTGGCTAACTAGACTCACAACGAATGCAACATCAGGTCTTGTGGGAGATAAATATATCAGTCTACCAACTAGCCTTTGATACATTTCCTTGTCCACTACAGTATCTTCTTGGTGCTTCCCAATTTCATGTTTGGGTCAATTGGTGTACTTGCAGGCTTGCATGCTGTCTTACAAATTTCTTTTAACAAATTAGTGATGTATTTTTGTTGAGATATGAATATTCCCTTTTTAAAATGGGTCACTTCAATTCCCAAAAAATACTTCAATTTTCCCAAGGTCTTAATTTCAAAGTTCTTGGCCAGATGTTGGCCTAACCGTTGTTGCTCATCCTCATCATCACCTGTCACTATAATATCATCCACATAAAACCACTACCATTGTTACTCCCCTTGACTTTGAGTGTTTATTGAACAGAGTGTGGTCTCCTTGACTTTGTTTAAAGCCCAGACCTATCATAACTTTAGAAAACCTTCCAAACCACACTCGTGGTGATTGTTTTAGCCCATACAATATCTTTTTTAGCTTGCAAACAGTGCTGGCAGTTGTTTTTCCACCATATCCAGGGGGCAATTCCATGTAAATCTCTTCTTCAATTACTCCATGAAGGAAGGCATTTTTAACATCAAATTGTTGCAAGTTCCAATCATAATTAGCTGCTAGGGATAATATCATCCTAGCAGTATTTATTTTTGCAACTGGAGCAAATGTTTCCATGTAATCCACTCCATATGTTTGAGTGAATCCTTCAACTACTAACCTTACTTTGTACTTCTCAATGGATCCATCAGTCTTGTATTTTATAGTATATACCCACTTGCACCCTACTGGCTTTTTCCCATTTGGGAGAGCAACCAAATCCCAGCTACTATTATTCTCTAATGCTTCCGTTTTGGCCTTTTAGGCCTCCAATCTTTGGATCTCAAAGTTTAGTCACTTTTGTGTTATATTAAATAAATTCACTCACTTTTGTCTTATATTAAATGTGATATGTATAACTAATTAAATTTATTTTAAAAAACTAGTTAGAAAAGTATAAAAAATATTTAAAAATATATAATATTATCAACTAATAATAATAAATAATAATAGTTCAGTAAAAAAATATAAAACTTTATTTATAATATCATATGATAGTAAATTATTATATTATTTATAAATATTTTCTTATCTAAAGTAAACTAGTTTATGATCTGTGTTTACATAAACTCTCGAGTTTAAAAACCTTGGTGTGTATTTCTGATGTTAGAACATTAACATTGCTTGGTGGAGTTGTCATGCTTATATCAATCATAGGGATTCCTATAAATAAGACAACAAGCTTTGGTGGTGGTCGTGGCAACAGTAGAGACCGTTCCGATGACGAGAATGGTGGAAGCTCCGACAACGGCTTCGTGAAAAGTCCAGCAATTGCTTGAGCAAAGGATTGGTAGTGGCTCTACCATGTGGCAGATGGGGCACGACAACGAAGCCCAGCAATTGCTTGAGCAAAGGTTTGGTAGTGGCTCTACCATGCGGCAGATGGGGCACGACAACAGTTAAAGGAAATGGGTGCACTTCAGGCAACCCTAAAAAGAACTATATCTAAGACGACAAAGAAAAAAATGCACTAACTTGAGAGGATTTTATTCAAAATCGATTCATTTGAAATACTACATTAACCTCAATATATAGAGATCTTTGACCTTAAAGTAATAATTACAAAGAGATCTCTAGAACCTTCTAATAGCTTCTAGCAATTTCTAACAACTTCTAGTAGAACACTTTGTTAGATATTGTTTTATATTGTTAAAATATTGTTAGATATTGTTACTCTTTTTAGTTGTATCTCTCTCTATTATAAATAGATTACCCTATTTGTGATTTATACACAAGGGAGATTAATCTCAATCCCTATTTTCTCTATATTCAACACACTTAATATCCTACTAACATCACTTTAGATTTCTCTTTCATCAGGAAAATCCTTGTCACATGAGTGCAATCATGAATAAAGTGACAGACCATTTAGTGCTAGATGTACTAGAATTTGATGGACATCCTCGTACATCAGAATGAAGCAATTAAAGAGAACATTACAAGGAGAATATGTGGCACGATGAAACTAACATACATCACACTTGAATAACTCAACAATCTCTTTCGAAAATAAAGGAAACACAGACTTAAGAATGTAAAATGACATATGTCCTATATGACAATGGAGAAATGAAATGACAAATCCTCAAAGTATTGTTTCATTTTTCTTTTAATTCAATATTATTTCATTTTCCTCACTGAACAATATGGAAAAAGGTAGCTAGTTAATTTTCCTATATGCTACTACACCTGAACTCATGACTTTGTCTTTATCCAATATCCAGGTGCAGGTGCTGGAACTAATGCATTTGATGAAATTCTGAAAGCTACACCACCTGCCTTGGTAGCATTTTTGGCAAATCTACCAGCCGTTGAAGGTACTTTACAAATTTCTTTTAAATGATTTCTTATCCATTTTACTGTATGTATTTTCTGGAATTTTATGTGATCTGTCATCATTTGTTGAAAAGCCAACTAGGATGAGTTTTACTTCACCAGCCAATATGACGAGGTAGTTTATGTTAATGCTCCTTTTTTTTTCTTTGGTTCTTTAATTTATTTCTTCTTTCATCCATATTGTCTATTTCCCTAAGAATATTATTATTACAGAGTTTAAGCAATGCATTTCTGGAGTTTCTGTAACCATGGACCATTTCGTTCTTAGATTGTCAATACATTGTGCTATCTACTGAAACTGCCACTGAAGTTTTTCCTGCAGGATATTATTTGATAAGCTTTGATGAATGTTCCATGAATTCTCTTGGTTTGTGGTTCATAAAATATATAGTTTTGATGGATTATAGAATGTGGAAGCTAAGTGCTTGGTTAAGGAAAAAAATTATATACGAACCTATTTTTCTGGGCTTACCACCACAACTACCTTTGTTTCTTGATTATTTGTATCTGAATGCAGTTGAAAAATATGGTTTGAATTTTCCAGGCCCAACACCAAATGTGGATATTGTGCTATCAATTTGCTTGCAGAGTGATCTACCAACAGGACAAAGTGCGAAAACAGGAATTTCAACACAAGTGCAAACTGGGAAAGCGGGGATTCCATCACAGTTGTCAGCAGGTTATGCTCCTGCTACTAGTGAACTTTCTGGTTCAACCAAGTCTCACCCTGTTCCAAGTGGTGTGTCTTTGAAACCAGGAAGTAATAGACAATATGGGAAAAGGAAGGAATCAGACAGTATGTGCATCATCTATCTAGGATCTTATACTTATAAATACATTATTGTTTGTTCATTTTAATTTATATGTGTGCAATTTACTTATGTAGAGTTGTGTGTATTTGACCCATGCGGTGTGACTATTGGAACATCTCTGCAATATGGAATAACCTTACTCTCAATTTTACTCTCAAATCCAATAATTGAAAATGAAGTTATCTCTAGAAAGTGGGAGGTTTGAATAGAGCTATACAACTGTCATTGCAGACTTTTGCAACCAGGTCTATCAAACACTCATAGGTGGTAGTCCAATAATTTTTCAAATAAGTTCATACAACCTCTCTAAATTCTTTTTCTAACGGGTAAGTGTTAGTGTACTGTTATTACTTGTTAATGTACATCTAATAATTAGTGGTCAACTATGCTGTGGTTGACCATATAGTACAGCTGTACTCTGCGTTTATGTTTTGTAATATAAATATATACATGTACAGTTTCAGCATAAAATTTTTATGATGAACAATCAAAATGTCAAGCCTTCCTAAATATATGTATATGTTCATATTGTAAAAGCGGTTGACTTAGTTGGGGTAGACCTTCTTGCCTTTATTCAATATCCCATAGCATGTTGACATAGTTGGGGTAGACCTTCTTGCCTTGATTCAATATCCCATAGCATGTTGGAAAAACTTGATGTTGAGTTGCTGGTTGACAGTACATGTAAACTCTAAACCACCAATAATACCTAAATTGCATTGTCCTAGTTTTCTAATGTGTGTGTGCTTGTACTCTTAAAGCTTTCTTTATGTTTTTAGTCCAAAGTTAAGTTTCCCTCATCCTGACATTTGTGATTGTAAAAATGTTTAGGGCAAGAGGATGATGATAGTACTACTGTTCAAAGTCAACCACTTCCTCGTGATGCTTTCCGGATACGACAGTATCAGAAAGCTCGAGCCAGCAGTGCTTCTCAAACGGGATCAGTTTCATATGGAAGTGCATTTTCTGGCGATTTATCTGGCAGCACTGGTTGATAAAATATTTTTAAGCATTTATTGGAGGCTTTTTATAAATTTTAAAATACCTTCCATCAGCTCATATATCACTATCTTTTTGCTTATAGCGTTATGCTTAAGTTATGAACATTGTCATGTTTACTAAAGTTATCTGACAATGCAAAAGGACTACAATTTTTGCATGAGTATATCCGCTGCTTTTGGGAGGTTTAATACTTCGAAAAAACATGAACTTGCATGGAAGAATGATTACTTGTCTCTAATTGCTAGAGCAGAGATTGGTCTTCTGAAACTATTTTTCCCGTGTAGGAATGATTTTCCAATATGTCGATATTAGAATTTGTGCCAATTATATATTAATGACAATTTATCTATATTTATTTTATGATCATGATTTGCACCATACTGTAATCTTGTGCGTTACTTTTGACGACGTAGTGTTGGTGTTGATGATATTTTAGCTTTTCTTAATATGATGTTTAAGTGAAGAAAATTTTAAAAAAATTCTCATTAGATATTAAGATAACTAAATGATTGTGTAGATATGAGGGTGCATTTCCAAGAATTTAAAAGACAAAATAGAGTGCAATTAAGCAACATGAAATTGTAAATGGATGAGTAGAGGGCAGGGGTGTGAAACACAAAGCATAAAATAAGCAAAAACGTGAAATGAGTAAAAGATGGAAGAAAAGATAGGGGAAGGGAAGAAGACGTGATCACACACCACTTGGAATACCGAGTCACCCAAGATAGGTAATGTCACCACTTGAGTCTAGAAACTCAAGATAAGACTAGAGAAGAAGACGGTCAAAGAAGAGAGTTATGCTCACAACGTAGTCAAATATATGTATATAAACACTCATTCAACCATCTTACAAGAGGTAGAGGTTTCTTTATATAAGTAATGGGAGGGGTATTTTAGCAAATACACAAAGAAGGACTTCTAGAAGGTATGTGGCCCTAAAAGTGAAAGCCCAAAGGTCACCTAGGAGGCACACTCCTTGTTTTCCAAGTTATTCATGCGAAATTGACCTTCTATATGGTCAACCACGCCTCCTCTTAGGTCTTTTGGTCGCTCCATTCTTCTTGGGCCAAACCCACTCCTCTTCTCCTCTCCAAAGGAGCGTACATCCTAACAAGTGTGTAGTAATATATACTTTTTATCATGAAGTTCATTCACATATTATATATATTTTTCATTTTATCATAACTTTTATACAATTATGTTCAAATAATGCAATTAAATATTTTTTATGTCTCACATTTAAATATTTTTATTCTTTTTTAGTATTTTTATTTATTGTATATTTTTGTTTCACATAAAAATGTTTAACGCTATCCATTTAAGTGTTTAATGACATAAACATTTCATTTACCAACTAATCTAAAAAAAATCTTTTTTACTATATTACTATTAATTTTTTATTCCTTTGAAGAATTCTTTTATTTCGTTAAAACAATTTTCGTATTTATCAACCATTGACTATGTTGATATTTGAAACTTTACTTAGATTTCTAAGGTATTTTTTATTTTATCCTACCCTTAATTATACAATTGTTTTCTTTTGTGCAAATTCATTCAATAGTTTCTCAAATTATTTCAAAGATACACATTTGATAATTTTGTACTATTTTTATTTGTTGCTTATTTTTATCTTGAGAAATACTATTTTGATATATTTTATATAATTATTTTTTATTTTTTAACTCATTATTAATCATACTGTTATTTTATCACTATAATTGTATAAATAAATTTTATTTACTATAACACAAAAATTTAATGTAATTACCATGAATTGTTTTTATCATCATCCAATATATATTGAAGTTCAAAAGATATAGTATCTATGTTAAAATTTTATTATTATTAATTTAATACTTGTTCTTTTTGTGATTTTGATATAGTGATGTATTATAACTTTTATTAGTGAATAAAAAAAGATATTGATTAAAATTTAAAAATTGAAGTAAACAGACATTTAAAATATATTTTAATATTTTAATTTGAATATTTGTTTTTCTTTTATATCTTTTAAAAGTATTTTTCAATTTTATCAATTAGGTTCCATTAATGTTTGCAAATTTAATAAATGTTTTGGTTGTGATGCAATTTTATTTGGTATTCTAATTTGAAATGTAAACCATTATAATTTCTTTCTAAATGTTTGATATAGAATAAAAGAACTATTCTCCTAATATTGAATATTTGATAACATTATGTTTCCTTTACGTAATTTTTTATTATTCTATAAAAATTAATTAATTAATATTGAAACATGAGAAAATGGGTACGGGTATGAATACGAGAATATACCCATTTACCTTGTGTGGGTGGGAATGGGAGAAAATTTTGATATCCGTTGGATTTAGGTATGGGGATGAGCTAAAATATAAAAAGGTTAAAAGAAACAATAATGTGTGATATCAAATCTATGAGAAAAAATCTCTTTATGCCTTAAAGCTTTGTAAAGAACATTGCTTTGTTCATGGACAACCCAAAATAGTGAAGCTTAGCTTGTATTTTAGTTAGCAAGCTAGTATTTTTTTTTTTTACATACTACTTGAGTTTCGACTAGGAGTAATTGTGTTTCAAACAATATTTGACTTTTTAGCTAGGAGTGATTATGTGTTCAAATAATACTTGTTGTTTTAGCCAAGAATGGTGGAGTTCCTAACAATACTCATTTGTACCTAGAGATGGAAACAAAGCAGGGTGGGGATGGGTTCATCTCTAAAGTAAAAATTCATACTCATCTCTATTCCCATTGAGTAACATGTATACATCTGTGCCTATGCCCTACCTCTCCAGGTATCATGTCTCAATCTACCTAGAGATAAGACTCACAATTACAACAATGATAATTTTCTCACGTAATAGAGTCACATTAAAGTTCATAGGGTTCACTTCACACATTACAATGGTTACACTTAACCAAAAATCACTCTCTAAAGATGGATATGACAATATCATCTCTCAGAGTGTTTTTATATTTTTTCTTTTCTCTTTTCTCTTCAAGAATGAAATTGATAATATTTAACAACTTATTCATTTTCTCTTGTCTCTTACTTCCTCTTCATCTAGGTCTTGATATATATATAGTTGTGCTTGTATCACTTGATCATTGATGTAGAGTTAAATCTATATATCTTCTTATCTTCAAATATTCTCATCATTATTCACTTTCGAAGATCATGATATTGCTTTCTGCATGTATTGCTTCCTATGAATTATCTCTTCTTTCCTTTTTAGCCATTTAACAATTTAAATTTCAAATATTATAAACATTGCAACAGTATGTTTTTTAAAAGCAATGAGCTTAACTTTTACTTTTATTTTTTTCCCTTTTTTTAAATAGTTAAATAATAATATAACAAAACCTATTTGCAGTTTTTATAAATAAACTAAGAAAACAGTTGTTGGATATTTATATTGTTGTTGTAAATCTCTTTTATCTTTGAAAATTGCAACTAATTAGATTTTTATTTTGTGAGAACTTCATATTGATTCTTGAAGATTAAAAATATATTTTAGATTAGGCTTTATATTATATACTTAAATTCATTCACGAAATTGTGTTTTGCGCTCTTTCATCTTCACAAAAGGAAGAGTATCCAACGTGTTGTGTTTACAAATCAAAAGAAGTGAAGTGAATCAGATGATCTTCTTTTGTTCCATAAGGTAATGCAGATTTTCTTTCTCCTCTTTTTCTTTGGCTTTATCCTTTTTCAAATATTACAAGAAAATTATGTATTATCGATAACATGATTCGTCTGAAATAGATCATATCTGTCTATAATTTCTAATTTCCGACGGATTTTTTACTACAGTACATTTGTTGGTAAACAACACATTTTTTGTAGTGAAATTTTGATGTTGCTAATTTTGGCCGATTCATATCATATAATTGAAACTTAATTGAAATTGAAAGATTCTCTTCAATTGAAGGAAGTATGAGTACTGCCCACCTCTCAATGCATATGGCTTTATTAATCTTTCAATAGTTTTAGGACTACCCTCATTCTGTTTGTGGAAATGTTTGCCTTTTTATTTCGTCGGCTTCCCCTCATCGTCACAATTTAGAATTTTGTTTATTTGTTATGCAATTGAATCAACAAAGGGTGGAATCATGCTAACCCTTTCCCCTTTGACCTAATTGGCTGGACTTTTAGGATATAGGAACCTTTTAATTTGGATTTCACGTTGAACACCAAAGTCCATTCTTCATGTGTGATATGATATGTTTTGTTAATATCCTTTTCTGTTGAGAACATTTATTATGCCCTACCATGTGAAAACAAATATAAATCTATAATAGGTATATGGAGATTTAGGCTTTAGAGAATTATTTAAAATGGTACAATTTTGTCTCCTAAATTATCAAAATAGTGTAATTTTGAAGTCATGCCAAATTAGTATGATTTTATTATACTAAATTCGTATCAAGCTAACATGACATCAATCAAATTTAACAAAAAAAATTACAAAACAAACTAAAGTTGTATCAAGCTAACACAACTTTACTTTGTATCACAGTACACAAAAGTTGTACAAAATTAACATGACTTCACTTAAAATTTAAAAAAAAGTATAACGAATCGAAGTCATATTAAATAGGCACAACTTCTTCAAAATGAAGTTGGAGTAATCTCACATGACTTCAAAATTACACTTTTTTTTGGTAATTTTAAAGTCAAAATTGCCTTATTTTGATACTTTCTTATTGTACTTGAGGTGGAATTTAGTGATTAAGCTTCATATAACTTTAACGAAACAATAGTTTTTCAACGTTATTCATAGGATAAAGCATATTGTTTGAGTGAGTTTGGTGTTTTTCGTGTTTCTGTATAATTTCCTAGAATATCAGTTGATTGATTTTATATTTCAATCTGTTGAATAATATTGCAAGAATACATTAATTTGTCGTTCCTATTTTTAATCGACTGAAATGTTTAGTTCTGTAGCTATACAACTCTGATTTATTGGTCAATTGAATTTATTTTAAAAGGATTTTTATAAGTTTTAATTGTACCTAATTTTGAACAAATAACCAATTCAACCCCTCTTCTTGGCATAGAAAGATATTTTAAACCTTCTTGGCATAGAAAGATATTTTAAACCTATAACATCAGGGCCAAGAAAAGTTAGTCAATCGTTTTCACGACATAATAAAAAGTATTGATAATAAGTTTTGTTTGTATTATAAAAAGTATTTATCTAATGAAAGATCAATTATTATGCATCTAAAATTAATATATAATACCCAGAGGCTTATAAGTCTTAGGGAAAAGCAAGGGAAAGGCCCTTTCCAAGAGTCGTTGTTGAGTAGGAAAGGTAGAGTGGTTGGTTATGAGAGAATGACATACCATTGGATATTACTTGGTGGTAATATATGTTGATGATTGCATGTTTTGGTTTTGGGAACATGTTTGAAGTTGTGATCTTTGTGGAAAATTTTTGAGGTTGGTAAGACCCAAAAAAAAAATTAGAATAAAGACAAATCCATGGGAAAAATTGATAGTTTGATTAAGATTATTGATTTATTTAAATTAATTATTTTATTTAATTATGACATATGGGATAATTATTTTAAAGATTTAAGTTATTGTTTTATTTATTTTATGTAGTTATATTATGTGGAAGATATGTATTTTTAAATATGTGGTGTGTAACATGAAAAAATGTGTAGTTTAATGGCTAGTGGTATGCGTTAGTGTGTAAATGTGCATGGATTCGAACCAGGCTCTGATACCTAAATTTAACACCCCTATTTGTTTGTTTGTGTATTTATTGTGTATGCGATGATCGTAGGACTCACCATTACATGTATGTCAACACATGAACATTATAACCTTATTTTCATACATCCTGGAGAATCACAATAAAAACTCAGAACAATTTGAATTCACATTCTCAATGTATAAGTTTTGACAGATTATTGAGATCAAACCCTAGAATTAAACTAGGCCACATATACAGGGATCCATCAACATGCATCATTCAGGCAATAATTCCAAAATCACCCATCATGGAAACCTTAAACAAAAACCATACATACCATACATTCAACAAAATAATAGTGAATTCGTATCTCCAATTCATACATTAACCATCATTCATCAAGTTACAAGATTATAACACATGACAATCTCAATTGGTTCATACCCAATATTCATAACCAATTCCGTGGGATTACACATTCCATGTTCATATCTCAACTTGCACCAATTCAGAAAAAGAGAATAGGTGGCCATTCCAACCACAATTTTTTCCAAAACCCTCAGGAACACCCTAACCATGGAAGTATCATCATGCACATAAACAACTACACATAAATTTTAGAGACAAACAAGTTAGCTCCCCTTACCCAAAATTCCAAGCTATGAATCTTGACGGCTCTTTTTGGCCCTACACTCCTCTTACGAAGCTTTCCCATGCTCAAAAAATTTTCACAACCTATAGTCTCCTTCTCCCAAGTTATCCTTGTCGTCCGAAGCCATAATTCTCTCCCTAATCACCTATTAGAAATTGGCTAATTAAGGGTGATGAAAATAAAATAAAAATAATTACCTAAAACTAAAATTACTTAAGTTTCTGACTATTTTATTTTATCCTAATAATAAAAATGAAAATGAAAATAAATTAATTAAATAATTAGTTCTGCACCATTAAACCTATTAGACACACTTAATAGGCAACTTTTGTCCATGTGTCTAGGTTCTCCAAAACTAAAAAAAAAAATTGCCAAAACAAAAACAAAACAAATTCTCCTTACCAAACAACGTATTACAATTATCTTGTACCAAATACACACCACAAATAACATAAATATATACATCACGCACACACATAAAATTAATTAAAATAAATAGAATAATGGCACACTACAAGAATTGAACACATAACCTCCCAAACTCAACAAAGAGCTCTTAGCCAAGAGAGCTACACGTTGCTCTTTTTCAAGAAACCCAGTCAAATTATTTTTTATAATTAACTTTATGCTCCAATTTCCATTCTTTAATTTGATTAAATAATTAAATAATTTTTATGGGTCTTACATAGAGTACCCTCACGATTTTATCCTTAAAAGGCACCTTAGAGGGTGGAATTAGGGAGGGGTATTTAAATTGTCTTAGGCATCGACTCCTAAGCTATTTGGGACTATTGGGCATATACGAACATAAGCCCTTCAGTCGAAGTCCTAGGGGAATGATTATCCATCCTAATGAACAAAGCAATAAAGCTTTTGATGAAAAATCATGAGACCCGCCCTAGTTCTGCTTCATTCCCTAAAGTGAATGCAACAATAAATAATATGAATTTATTTCATGCCCTTTTATGGCTGAACAAAGCAATGAACTTTTAATGGCAAATAAGATGAAAATATATGTTAACATTACGGTGGTAAAGGTCATTTGAGTTGTACTTGTCGTACACCAAAGCATCTTAAAACTAATGAGAAGAACATAGAAATACATTTTGTTTATGAAGATGGTGATTCTGATTATGGCCATATGGATGCTACTCATCTTGATATTGTTATTTTTCTTTGCTAAACCAAATGGAAGCATTCATCACCTCGTTGGTGATGAGAGTGCTAAAAAAAGATTTCTCATATTATGTTTTATGTTTATATTAAGAGTGATTGTTGACACTAGCATTAATGATGAGGATATGTGTCTTATTGATAGTGCAACAACTCATACAATTCTCAAAAGTAATAATTTTTTTTCTTTTTTTGTAATACGAGAAGTCAATGTTAGTACTGTTTTTGGTACTATAAATATAATTAAAGGCTACAGAAGAGCTATTATGCTTCTACCAAGAGGAACAAGGTTGCATATTAAAAATGCATTTTATTCTCCTAAGTCTTATAGAAACTTATCAAGTTTCAAGGATATTCTTCTAAATGGATATCATAGTAAGACAAACAATGAAGGAGATATTAAATACCTTTATATCACTCGAATTGAGTCGAATAAAAAATATGTATTGGAGAAATTAGTAGTCTTCCCTTATGGCTTGTACTACACATATATTAATGCAATTGAGACGCATGTCATTGTAAGCCATAAGCTTACAAATATAAATGAATTTCTTGTTTGGCATTATTGGTTGGGTCATCCTGGATATATCATGATGCGAAAAATATTCGAAAACTCATGTGGACATCCACTTAAGAGTCAAAAAAGAAAAAAAAACTTCTTCAGACCAATGAGCTCTCATGTACTATACGTTCACAAAGGAAAGTTAATATTAAGACCATTACCAGAAAAATTAGAAATGAGTCAATCTCATTTTCAGAACAAATACAAGGTGATATTTGTGGTCCAATATACCCACCATGTTGATCATTTAGATATTTCATGGTTTTAATTGATGCATGAACTAGATGGTCACATATTTGTTTATTATCAACTCGTAATCAAGTATTTGCAAAGTTATTAATACATTTAATAGCTCACTTCCCAGATTATCTGATTAAGAAAATATTTTTTGATAATATTGATGAAATTACATTTCATGCTTTTTTTGAGTATTGTATATCAATTGGAATTGAAGTTGAGCCTCTAGTAGCACATGTTCATACTCAAAATAGACTCGCAGAATCATTACTAAAACGTGTAAAATTAGTTGCAAGACCATAATTTATGAGAGTTAATCTTCCAATGGCTACTTGGGGATATGCAATTTTGCATGTTGCATTATTGATTCGCATCAAGCTAACAAGTTGTCTCAAATACTCTATTATGCAATTGGTTTTTGGTCAGTGACCTAATATTCTTATGTAAGAATGTTTGTGTGTTGTGTATATGTTCCAATTTCCCCACCAAAAGGGACTGTGATAGGTCATCAAGAACGATTGAGAGTATATGTTGGATATGATTTTCCATCAATTATAAAATATCTTGAACTACCAATAGGAGACTTATTTATAGTTCGACTTTTCGATTGTCACTTTGATGAATAAGTTTTTCCAACATTAGGGGGAGAAAGAAAATAATTGGAAAAAGATATTGGTTGGAATAAATTATCATTATCTCATCTTGATCCTCATACAAAAGAATGTGAATTAGAAGTTTAAAGGATAATTCATTTACAAAATTAGTCAATCAATTACCTTATGTTTTTTGGGTAATTAATATCAATTGCTAATGCTCCAAAGATAATTGATATTAATTCATAACAAGTCTGAAGCGTGGTAGGCCTATTGGTTTCGAAGATAAAACTCTTGAATGAGAAAGAGCACTAAAATGCAAGATGACCTAATTGAAAAGGTAGAAATCCCAAAATATTTATTTGACATAATTAATGATTTGGTTTCAAAAGAACCTCAGGTACCTGAAATTGTTGAAAATGATGAGATCTCAATAAATTATGTCATGAATCATATAATATGGAACCAAAATGAAGTCAACATTGATGAAACTTTTACATATAATATAGTGATGAATGTTATGAATGATAATGAGGATCAATAACCAATGATCATTGAAGATTGTCGACAAAAAAGTTATTGGCCAAAATTAAAATATGCAAAGAAGCATAATTAGATTTGCTTGCTAAATGAAAGGTTTTTGGACCTATAATTTGCACACTTGAAGATGTGAAACCTATTGGGTACATATGGATTTTTGCGCAAAAACAAAACAAGAATGATGAAATTGTTAGATACAAAGCATGATTGGTTGCTCAAGGTTTTCACAAAACCTAATATTTATTTGTGAAAGGACATATTCACTAGTATTGGATGCAACAACATTGTAATATTTGATTATCCTAGTTGCATAACAAGGTTTGCATTTACATCTAATGGATGATGTTAAAACCTATATGAAAATTCTTGAAGGATTTAATTTGTCTAACAAGGCAAATTCTAAATAGGGTTATTCAATAAAATTGAACAAGCCTTTTTATTAATTAAAGCAATCAGGACGTGTGTGGTATAATTGTCTTATTGAGTACTTGTTAAAGGAAGGGTATAAAAATGACCTTACTTGTCCTTGTATTTATATGAAAAGATCCAAAAATGAATTTTCCAAAATTGTTGTTTATGTAGATGGCATAAACATTGTTGGAACTCCTAATGAGCTCACAAATGCAATTGATTATTTAAGGAAAGAATTTGAAATGAAGGATCTTGGAAGGACAAAGTTTTGTTTGAGATTACAAATTGAGTATTTAAACAAATGTGTTTTTGTACATCAAGAAGCTTATATAATCAAAGTGTTTAAAATGTTTTATATGGACAAATCATATTCATTATGCACTTTAATGGTGTTAGATCATTAAATGTTGATAAAACCCCTTTTTAGACCTCAAGAAAAATATGAAGAACTTCTTAGTCCTGAAGTACCATATCTTAAAGCTATAAGAGCAATAATGTATCTTGCTAGTTATACTCGACCTGATACAACATTTGTTGTAAATTTGTGAGCAAAATATAGTTCTTCACCAATAAGAAGACATTGGATTGGAGTAAAACATATACATTTTTACCTTAAGGGTACTATGAATATGAGCTTATTTTATCCAAATGATTCAAAATAAGATGTAATGGGTTATGCAAATGCATGTTATTTATCATATCCTCATAATGCCATAATTGTTGATAGCAAACAGGACATTTGTTCACATGTGGTAGCACAATGATTTCGTAACGGTCTATGAAACAAACCATAGCAGCAATATCGTCTAATCATACAAAAGTTTTATTATTACATGAGGTAAATTGTGAATGTGCTTGGTTAAGGTGTATAATTCAACATGTTCAAGAAACTTGTGGCTATCCTAACAAAGATGGAATCAACAACCATATATGAAGAAAATAGTGTATTGTTCAATTGAAAGGATGATATAGATATCCAAAAGATTCATTCATGTGAAAATCTGACAGGTCTATTTATAAATTCTTTGCTAGGAAGAACTTTTGAGCAAAAAATTCACAACTTTGGACTTCGTCATCTTAATGATGTAAGTTTACATGAGGGGGAGAAATAAAATATGTGTTGAACAATATTGTATAAAGAAGACATGAGGTTGTACTATCTTTCCTTCACTAGGTTTTATCCCAAAGGATTTTTTCTTAGTAAGGTTTTAACGAGACATATTCTCTCATCAATGGACACCCAACGGAGGTGTTATGAATTAATAGTTATCCATTGATTTGATACAATTTTATGTAAATATTTGTATCAACTAGTTGATTTCTTTCTTTTATGGGACACATGTTTTATCTATAAATAAGATTTTTTCCTATCAGTAAGTAGCGAACACACAGACGTTGTCGCGCTTATGTATTCGCATTTTTTAATAGAAATTTAAGATCAATAACAAATATATAATTTTTAAAATAGTTGTTAAATATAAAATTAAAGAAAAATAAGATATGTAAAAAGAAAATTTAAATAATGATTTAAGACAAAAGATATTTGTAGAAAAATGATTAAAAATAAATGATTTATAAAATAATTAATTTTTAAAATAACTAAGGGTAAAACAGGTTTTATGAAATGTGGACACAAAAAGAGGAATCCCCTTTATTGTTATAGAAGATATAGATACATAGATAATACACAGAGAAGTTGCTCCCAACCTATTCTCTCATTCTTTGTTCTTCCTCCTATTATTCTCTCAAATATTAGCTTTATTTTATAATAATAATCTGTTTATAAATTTTAATAATTATTTATGTTTATATATTTTAATAACTTATTATTTTACAATAAAAATTAAATACTTTAAAGTTAATGAATTAAATTTTATGTTTAATAGATTATATATTCTCATTGTGTAATTCTTTTAGTAGTTTATTGTGGAAAGTTATTTACTATTCCGTTTTTTCTTGATTTATTAACTATTCTGGATAATGATATTTTAACAAAAGTTTTTGACAAGTATTTGACAAAGGTGACGTGGCAGCGGTTTTTTTTAAATTTTAATTACGAAATGGTTAGTTCACACGTGCAGCGGAAAGAGAAACCAAAATGAAGTTAAATATCAGTTACAAAGAGAAAGTGAAGAGAGAAAAGGGGGAAAGTGAGGCCGGGGGGGTGCGAAGTGAGAAAGTGAAGAGAGAAAAGGGAGAAAGTGAGCCTGCCGGAGTTTATGGTTCAGTGAAAGTGAGATTCCGGCAACCATTTCGCCGGGGGTGGATGATAGTTATCAGTGAAAGCGAGAAAGATAGAGAGCAAGAGGGATAAAGCGAGAAGGAGAATGAGAGAGTGATCAAAGTTAAGCATTGCAGATTAGTGGTGGATAATTGTAGTCATTGACGCCGTTTGGGTGGGTTACCGGAGGCAGGTCGTAGAAGAAGTCGTCGACGACAAGGAATTCGTCATCCCGAGCGTACACAACTGTATAAACAGCTGACGCCGATGTGGGTAGTAAGGACGCTCTATGTGAGGAGTTGAAGCAAAGTTTTTTGAACAAAACTGTAGGACAAACCAATAAACCTAATTAAAATGTGGTAAATACGTTATTCTTATTTCATTACTTAAGAAAAATATTCGTATGCATAACCCAATTCCAATTCAAATAATTAAGTGGGAGTAGTAGCCTCACAGGACCCCAAGTATAAACCTGATAGAAAAGTGGGGAGTAACTCGCAACTATGTGGGGAGTACACATGAACTTTTGCAATACTGCTTCAACATTGAATAAACACTATTCTTAAGTCGTCTTTTTCGACCATTGACCATCAAGTAACTCAATCACGAGGTCTAATGGACCAATTAAAATTGAATTAACGGAAGTATGTGGATTTAATATGTGCACACAACTGTATAAACAGCTGACGCCGATGTGGGGAGTAAGGACGCTGTATGTGGGGAGTTGAAGCAAAGTTTTTTGAACAAAACTGCAGGACAAACCAATAAACCTAATTAAAATGTGGTAAATACGTTATTCTTATTTCATGACTTAAGAAAAATATTCGTATGCATAACCCAATTCTAATTCAATTAATTTAGTGGGAGTGTACCTTCACAGAACCCCAACTATAAACGTGATAGAAAAGTGGGGAGTAACTCGCAACTATGTGGGGAGTACACATGAACTTTTGCAATTTGCTTCAACATTGAACTAACACTATTCTTAAGTCGTCTTTTTCGAGCATTGACCATCAAGTAACTCAATCACGAAGTCTAATGGACCAATTAAATTTGAATTAAGTGAAGTATGTGGATTTAATATGTGCACACAATTTTATAAACAGCTCACGCAGATGTGGGTAGTAAGGACGCTGTTTGTGGGGAGTTGCACCGAAGTTTTTTGAACAAAGCTACAAGACAAACCAATAAACTTATTTAAAATTTGGTAAATACGTTATTCGTATTTCATTCGTTAAGAAACATATTCGTTTGCGTAACCCAATTCCAATTCAATTAATTTAGTGGGAGTGTAGCCTGAGAGGACCCCAAGTAAAAACCTGTTACAAAAAAGGGGAGTTACTCGCCCCTATGTGGGGAGTACAATCGGACTTTTTCAATATTTCTTCCACATTGAATAAAAACTCTTCTTAAATCGCCTTATTCGAGTAATGGCCATGATGTAACTCAATGACGAAGTCAATCACGAAGTCCAGTACACCAATTAACATTGCATTCGCTAAATTTTGTGCTTTTTCAACTACACAAACCGGTAAAAAATATTTGACGCAGATATGGGGACTTATGCATACATATATGGGGAGTAAAGGCAAACTTTTTTAACAAAACTGCAGAAAAAGCGAACACAATTAATATAATGTGTAAACACATCATTTGTGTTTGATTTAGCCCAACAAATATTCCTTTTCATTATCCAATCCCAATTCAAGTAATTTGGTGGGAGTGTAGACTTACTAGAGGCCAAATTCAAACCTGTAATGGTAAGTGGGAGTTAAGTGCAACTACTTGGGGAGTGGAGTTCAACTTAATCAGTACTGCTTGCATATTGTACACAACTTTATTTAAATCTCCTTATTGGAGCATAAATAATTATGCAAATTATTGACGAAGTCCGGACCTCCAATTAACACTGCTTTCACTGAATTTTGTGCTTTTTAAACTCCACAATCATGTGTAAAACATGTCACGCAAATGTGGGGAGTTATGCATATATGTTTGGGGAGTTTGGGCAAACTTTACTAAGAAAGCTGCAAAAAAAACCCAATACAATAATTTTAAATTTAGTAAATACATCAATAATATTCGATTCAGTCAGGCATATATTGCTTACAATTACCACATTTTAATTAGGTTTATTGGTTTGTCCTGCAGTTTTGTTCAAAAAACTTTGCTTCAACTCCCCACATACAGCGTCCTTACTACCCACATAGGCGTCAGCTGTTTATACAGTTGTGTACGCTCGGGATGACGAATTCCTTGTCGTCGAAGACTTCTTCTACGACCTGCCTCCGGTAACCCACCCAAACGGCGTCAATGACTGCAATTATCCACCACTAATCTGCAATGCTTAACTCCGATCATTCTCTCATTCTCGTTCTCGCTTTATCCCTCTTGCTCTCTATCTTTCTCGCTTTCACTGATAACTATCCTCCACCCCCCGGCGAAATAGTTGTCGGAATCTCACTTTCACTGAACCACAAACTCCGACGGACTCACTTTTCCCCTTTTCTCTTCTTCACTTTCTCACTTTGCAACCCCCGACCTCACTTTCCCCCTTTTCTCTCTTCACTTTCTCTCTCTAACTAACATTTAATTTCATTTTGTTTTCTCTTTCTGCTGCACGTGTGAACTAACCATTTCGTAATTAAAATTTAAAAAAAAATCGCTGCTACGTCACCTTTATCAAATACTTGTCAAAAACTTTTGTTGAAATATCATTATCCATCATAAAACTGTCTTCTTTCTTGTTCACACAATACGGCAAGAGGGACCCCTTTCCATCACACGTCCTCTACTCTTCCACCTCCGCTTCCAATATTTCAATAATACAGATTAATCAATCGAAAAAAATTAAAATAAAAAACGGGTAAGGAGAGAAGATGAAGTCGCACACTGGTGCCTCGCCGGAGGAAGGAAATGGACATTGACTCCATTTTCAACGTGCGAGAACGGTAGGCTTTCTCTGCATCAACTGTGGTAATAGTATCTCAGTATCTGTAACGAGGATAACTGGTGGTGACGTCGGGAACTATGGTGAAAGGAAGAAAGAGTTTTAGGGTTTGTGAGAAGAATAGTGAAGGAAGAGGTGAAGGGATGCGAAACGGAAACGATGGTGGAGTTTTAACAAAAATTAATTTTAATTAAAAAAATAATGGTGAAAGGAAGAAAGAGGTATAGGGTTTGTGAGTGAGAAGAATAATGAAGAAAGAGGACAAGGATGTGAAACGGAAAAAATGGTGGAGTTTTAAGAAAAAAAAAATTTATTAATTAAAAAATTAAATATTTGATTATTTTCGATTATTTACTATTAATTTAAATATTTACCGTAGGTTATAAGCAAAAGACATAATAATTTAAATCCGTTATATATTAAAATAAGAAAATACTATCATAATTATTATATTATCTATTTTTTTTATCGACAAGTGTTACAAAAATTAGGTTTTTCATCATTTTAAAATTCGGTACAAAAGGACTCGAGTTCAAATCCTACAAAAGCCAATTTAATTTAATTTTTTCATTTATTTATGATTTCAACTATAATATTAATTATAAGTAATATTAATATTTGTAATATTTTTATAAGTATTATTATTTGTAATTATTAATAATATTATTAGTAGTAATAGTAGTAAAATTATAGCAACATTAATATTATTAAAATATTAATAAGTAATATTATTATTTCAAATATTTTTATAATTATAAATTGTACCGCACCTATGCGACCTAACATGACTATAACAACAAAATCCGCCTACATAACTTCCAAGGATACGAATAGTTACCAGATAAATCAAGTGGACAAGAGTAGACGGCCTTAGCTGACTACTATAGGAATGAGAATCGATGACCCTCACGGACTTAAACACTACTAGCAAAACCTCTAAGGCCTATGATGATCGAGCTAAGGGGCCTAGGTCTAGCCGAGACCCACTTGCAACCCAAACAAGGGCCCAGTCCATGACGTGGCCAGACATAATTAATAAACTATAAATACGCATGGACCCCAGTAATTAAAAGTACACATTCATTAATCATTTAATCACGAGATTTGACTTTTCTGATAATTCTTTGCTGACTTGAGCGTCGAAGTCTTCTCCGCAGGTAACCCCTCTTGGGTTCAAACCAGTCCAGGCCAAGATACCAGCAAATAGCATATGCCAGCCGGAAGGAAGCCTACTGAGTAGATTGCAGATTGAGGTAAGGTGACATTTGTGTCTGACATCTCTTATTTGTTCTCCGCAAGAACATAAATATTATTTGTAGTAATAGTGGTAAAATTATAAGCAATATTAGTATCATTACAATAATAATAAGTAATATTATTATTTGTAATATTTTTATAAGTATTATTATTTGTAATTATTATAAATATTATTAGTAGTAATAAAATTATAAGTAATACTAGTATTATTATAAATACTATTAGTAGTGATAGTAGTAAAATTATAAGTAATACTAGTATTATTACAATAATAATAAGTAATATTATTATTTATAATATTTTTTCTAAATATTATTATTTAAAATTATTAATATTATTGTTATTATAAATATTACTAGTAGTAACAGTAGTAAAATTAAGCATTATTATTATAACAATAATAATAAGTAATATTATTATTTGTAATCAGTAATAATATTATTGTTATAAATGTTATTTGTTGTGATAATAGTAAAATTATTAATAAGTATTATATTATTATTTTTATAATAATAATAAGTAATATTATTATTTGTAATATTTTTTAAAATATTATTATTTGTAATTATTAATAATATTATTATTGTAAATATTAATTGTAGTGATAGTAATAAAATTATAAACAATATTAATATTATTACAATAATAATAAGTAATATTATTATTTGTAATATTTTTATAAGTATTATTATTTATTATTATTAGTAATATTATTATTATAAATATTATCTGTAATGATAATAGTAAATATAATAGCAATTATATTATATTCTAAAAAGAAGGCATGTGTATCACCTATGAAGAAAATATAACCACAAATAAATTGTCCTGGAGAACGTTTTAAACCAATGTAAAATTATTTCAACCATTTAGTAATTTACCTCATAATTTATCTTTTCATGAAAAAAAAAAGTAATATATGTAAGGCCCCCTTTTTATTTATGCTTCCTTTTAAGGGCTGCCCTACAGTAATGGGCCTCAAGGTCAACCCATAGGATAAAAGCCTTCATGTTGCCCTAATTCCACACTCACTCTCACTCTTGCAGAAACTCAGCAGCCGTCACCTTCCCCTTCCGCACTAGAGCTCTGCTTGGGTTAGCCTTGTCGTCTCGATCTGGTCCGCTCAAAGCTCACGTTCCACTTTCTGCACAATGTAAGTGACCCTAAAACCTACTGTCCTTACTTCCCTTTTTGTATTCCACCGTTTAATGTTAGTTGATGACCCTGTTCTTCCTACTGTTCCACTGTTCCGCTAGTTCCTTGTCCGTCTCTCGAACTGCTGTGCTCCGGGGTCCAGTGTCGAGACCTGTACGAACCCATTTCCAGGTACGGGAAGTTAGGGTTTCGAGTTTGAGTCGTCTTTGATCTATTTTTGAGCTTGTTAAATATTTGTATGGATAAAATTGTTGTCTATGGGGTGTGGGATATCTTGTATGATCGGTGGGTTCAGAACTATAGCTACTGCAGGTGAAACAGTGGCGATACCTGTTAATCTCGCCCAAGCGAGCCAGTCTCGCCTAGGCGAGACAAACAGGGATTCGCCCAAACCAGTTTGCGCGAAGGGTCATAACACTTGTAACACATAGCTCAGGATCGAGCAGCTCGGGGGTGAGCAGAGGTATCCACCACAAGTGCAAGCATCCGCTGAATCCGACTAAGTTATACGTATCCGGATGAGTCGAGTGGAGTCGTAGTGTATTGAATGAAGAATCATAACATGCTTGGCTGTTATATGGATATGGGATGATGAAAATATATTTGAATGTATGATGAATATGTTGTTGGCTCTAGCTTACCCGTTTTGTTGCATGGTTGTATTGTATGTGACTGTTCTTTCTTGCGATGGGCGAGGTTCTCGTGGTCAACAAGGGAATGGCGATTCCGCTGCTTAGCCATCTGGGCTGGAGTCATTTTATTCATAATTTCTTTAGGGCTACGGCCCTTGTATCGTTTAATGCTTTCCTACTCTACACTCTTTGTTAGAATTGTATCTGGTTTATGTTAGCATCGTGGTGTGCCAGGTTGTAGGGGTTGTGTTAAGGACCCCAAGACTACGCTACTATACTTTTATTGCGTGACGTTTCCTTTAATTTCTTTTAATAATTAAATGGGACGTTACATTTATGGTATTAGAGCGGTCATTCCTTAGGTCTGTGGACTTGGATGTCCGCTTAGCTTTCTCTGCGTCTTTTGAGTGTTCTTAGTTAAATTCTTGTCTTTATCGAGCCTAACCAAGTGATTTTCTGTGTGCCAGTGGACTATGGCACCTCCTCGTAGGACTTCACAATCATCCCAAGGACATGTACCTGATATCGCGAGAGCCATAAAGGCGATGGTAGCGGCGATGGCGCAGTAGAGTGCTGCGATGATGCAGCAGTATGAGGCATCCATGCAGCGACAGGCGGCGTCACTTGAGCAGCAGCAGATAGTGACACAGTAGATAGAGGCTGCGAGGGTAGATGCTGAGGATGCTCATCGGCAGCACATGGAGGCCCTCCGCCAGCTGGAGGAGAACAGGGCGGCTGCCCCTGTGTTTGGTCCAGAACCACGACCTGCAGTCAGGGAGTGGAGCCTGGAGGACTTTCTGAAGCACCACCCGGTGAAGTTTGACGGGAAGACTAGTCCTGACGCCGTAGACAATGGCTGAAGGACTTAGAACGCATCTATGACGCCAAGATGTGCCCTACGGAGAACAGGTTGGCGTTCTCGGTTTATATGCTCACGGAAGAGGCGGAGCATTGGTGGAGCAGCTCCAGATCCATCATTGAGGAGAGGGATGAGCCAGTGACGTGGGAGACATTCAGGGAGAGATTCGTCTCTGAGTATTTTCCAAACAACATCCGGTACGCCAAGGAAGTGGAGTTCCTCTAGTTGACCAAGGGAGGGAAGACCGTGACGGAGTACGCTGAGAGGTTCAAACACCTCAGCCGCTTTTATACACTGCCACTTGATGAGGAGTGGAGATGCCGTAAGTTTGAGAACGGCCTTCGCGGTGATATTCGCTTGATGGTAGCTCCCTTGTCCATCAAGGATTTTGCCGCTTTGGTGGAGAAGGCCAGGGTGATGGAGAAGATGAAGCGTAAGGTGGAAGGTCAGCGCCCACAACAGCCACAGCCGCCTCAGAGGATCGGTGGACCGTCTGGGTCCAAGCCCAGACATGAGGAGCGGAGGAGACCGTATGATAGACCCCACCATCAGCCTCAGGGGTCTAGGAGCTTTTCTCCTCAGTAGGGCCGAGTTCGGTGTTACACATGTGGAGGACCCCACCTGAGGCACGCTTGTCCACATATGGAGGGTTACCGTAGGTGCAACAACTGTGGCAAGGAAGGCCACTTTGGGAAGGATTGTCCCAACCTTGCCAGGGCAGCGGCACGCCCTCCTGTTCAGACTCCCCATCAGCATTAGTGGAGGGACAAAGGCAACAGGCCTCAGGCGACGGGCAGGGTCTATGCCATGACCGGGGCAGAGGCTGCAGGTTCAGGTAACCTTGTTATGGGTTATTGTGTGATTTCTGGGATGAGGTGTTGTGTGTTGTATGATTCTGGAACGACACATTCTTTTGTGTCAAATGCATGTGTGGAACGGTTGGGTCTGCCGGTGCGCGAACTGCAGTGTGAGCTTGCGGTGTCTACTTCGGCATCGGGTTTGGTCAGGACATCGTCCTTATGTGCTAGGTGCCCAGTGGAGGTAGAGGGACGCAGGTACAGGGTGAATTTAATCTGCCTGCCTCTACAAGAGTTGAAGGTGATCTTAGGGATGGATTGGCTCTCTGCCAATCGCATCCTGATAGATTGTCGGGAGATGAAGTTGTTGTTTCCCGACTCAGAGGAGCTTGAGTTGGTGTCCCCTCAGGGAGTGGTGAGGGAGATTCAGAATGGCGCGCAGTGCTTCATAATCTTCGCCCGTATGGAGCTAGGAGAGGGAGAGAGGACATCAGTTATACCGGTAGTGCACGAGTTTGAAGACGTCTTTCCGGATGAGGTACCTAGGTTGCCTCCCAGTAGAGAGGTGGAATTCTCTATAGATCTAGTACCAGGGACAGGCCCGATGTCGATGGCCCCGTATCGCATGGCTCCGGCAGAGTTGGTAGAGCTCAAGAAACAGATAGAAGATCTGATGGAGAAACAGTTCATCCGACCCAACACTTCACCTTGGGGAGCACCAGTATTGTTGGTGAAGAAGAAATATGGGAGTTCACGTCTGTGTGTGGACTACAGGCAACTGAACAAGATGACGATCAAGAATAAGTATCCGCTCCTGAGAATCGACGACTTGATGGATCAGTTGCACGGGTCATCGGTATTCTCGAAGATAGATCTGAGATGGGGCTACCACCAGATTTTAGTGAAGGCTGATGATGTGCAGAAGATGGCCTTCAGATCCAGATATGGCCACTATGAGTATGTGGTTATGTCGTTCGGTGTGACCAACGCCCCGACAGTGTTCATGGACTACATGAACAGGATCTTCCGACCTTTCCTAGATAACTTTGTCGTGGTCTTCATAGACGACATCCTTATCTACTCCAGGACTCAGGAGGAACATGCAGAACACCTGAGGTTGGTGCTTGGTGTTTTGAGAGAGAAGCAGCTATATGCCAAATTGTCGAAGTGTGAGTTCTGGATGGATGAGGTTCTATTTTTGGGGCATGTGATATTTGCTCAGGGGATTGCAGTGGACCCGGCAAAGGTCGAGGCAGTGGTAAAGTGGGGAAGTCCTAAGTCGGCCATAGAGATCAGGAGCTTTGTGGGGTTAGCGGGCTACTATAGGAGATTCATAGAGGGATTCTCTAAGATAGTGGCGCCTCTGACTTTGCTTACCCGGAAGGACCAACCTTTCACTTGGACGGACAAGTGTGAGGAGAGCTTCCAAGAGCTAAAGAGGAGACTGACAAGTGCTCCTATATTGGTAATTCCGGATGTGGGGAAACCGTTTGAAGTCTACTGCGACGCGTCTCATCTCGGACTTGGTTGTGTCTTGATGCAAGAAAAGAAGGCGGTGGCGTATGCTCCACGACAGCTTAAGGTGCATGAGCGTAATTACCCCACTCATGACCTTGAGTTGGCAACGATAGTATTTGCCTTGAAGATCTGGAGGCACTATCTTTATGGTGCTCAGTTTCGAGTGTTCAGTGACCACAAGAGTTTAAAGTACTTGTTTGATCAGAAGGAGCTGAACATGAGACAGAGGAGATGGATGGAATTCCTAAAGGACTATGACTTCGAGCTCCTATATCACCCGGGGAAGGCAAATGTGGTGGCAGATGCTCTGAGTAGGAAGACGGTACATACAGCACATCTCATGATAAAAGAGGTAGAAATACTAGAGAAGTTCAGAGACATGAGGATACAGGTGGAGTTGGGGTCCGAGTCGATTAGGTGTAGTACCCTTACTATATCTAGTGACTTCTTGGACTCGATCAAAGAGGGGCAGTTGTTGGATGCTGGTCTGAACAGAGTTAGAGAAAAGCTTGGGTCAGATGAGGCTAGAGATTTTGCTTTGGATGATGATGATATACTGCGGTTTCAGGGTAGGGTATGCGTACCTAATGATGCAGAGGTGAGGAAGTTGATCCTTGAGGAAGGACACAAAAGTCGTCTTAACTTGCATCCTGGCATGACTAAGATGTACCAGGACCTCAAGGAAACTTTCTGGTGGCAGGGAATGAAGAAGGATGTGGCGCAGTTTGTATCCGCATGTCTGACTTGTCAGAAGGCGAAGGTGGAGCACCAAAGACCCAGGGGAATTCTACAGCCTTTAGAGATACCAGTGTGGAAATGGGACAGCATCTCCATGGACTTTGTGACTCATCTTCCGTGAACTTTTAGAGGACATGACACCATCTGGGTGATAGTGGATCAGTTGACCAAGAGTGCACACTTTTTGGTAATGAACTTGAGGATGTCCATGGCCAAGTTGGCCCAGTTGTACGTCAAAGAGATTGTGAGGTTGCATGGGGTACCTTCGAGCATAGTCTCCGACAGAGACCCACGGTTTACATCCTGGTTTTGGAAAACCTTACAGGAGGCATTGGGAACCAAGTTGACTATGAGCTCAGCTTATCACCCTCAGACCGATGGCCAGTCTGAGAGGACGATCCAGTCGTTAGAGGATTTGTTGAGAACTTGCATATTGGATCATCTGGGTGCTTGGGACGAGGTACTGCCTTTGATAAAGTTCACCTACAACAACAGCTTTCATGCGAGCATTGGCATGGCGCCATACGAGGCTCTTTACGGTAGGAGGTGTAGGACTCCTCTTTGTTGGTATCAGGATGGAGAAGCAGTGTTGGTGGGACCAGAGTTGTTAGAGCAGACCACTGAGAAGGTGAGGATGGTGAGGAACATGATGCAGGCTTCTCAGAGTAGGCAGAAGGCCTACGCGGACCGCAGGAGGAGGCCTTTGGAGTTTACAGCGGGAGATCATGTGTTCTTGAGGGTGACCCGAACCACAGGCGTGGGAAAGGCTCTCAGCTCAAGGAAGCTTTCGCCCAAGTTCCTTGGCCCATATCAGATCCCGAGGAGAATTGGGCCAGTGCCCTATGAGATAGCCCTGCCCCCGTAGTTGGCGAACCTTCATCCGGTGTTCCATGTGTCACAGCTGAGGAAGTATGTATTCGATTCGGCCCACGTGTTGGAAGCTGAGGATATACAGATCAGGGAAGACCTCACTGCGAAAGTACCACCCATAGCTCTTGAGGATAGCAAGGTTGAAGAACGTCGTGGAAAGACCGTTAGTCTTGTTAAGGTCATCTGGGATCGGCGGACGGGTGACTCGACTTGGGAGTTAGAGGAGGACATGAGAAAATCACATCCACACCTGTTTACCTGGTGAGTCTTTATTTTCGAGGTCGACAATTTTCTTGTTGGGGAGAATGTAAGGCCCCCTTTTTATTTCTGCTTCCTTTAAGGGCTGCCCTACAGTAATGGGCCTAAAGGCCGACCCATAGGATAAAAGCCTTCATGTTGCCCTAATTCCACACTCACTCTCACTCTTGCAGAAACTCAGCAGTCGTCACCTTCCCCTTCCGCACTAGAGCTCTGCTTGGGTTAGCCGTGTCATCTCGATCTGGTCCGCTCAAAGCTCACGTTCCACTTTCTACACAATGTAAGTGACCCTAAAACCTACTGTCCTTACTTCCCTTTTTGTATTCCACCGTTTAATGTTAGTTGATGACCCTGTTCTTCCTACTGTTCCGCTGTTCTGCTAGTTCCTTGTCCGTCTCTCGAACTGCTGTGCTCCGGGGTCCAGTGTCGAGACATGTACGAACCCATTTCCAGGTACGGGAAGTTAGGGTTTCGAGTTTGAGTCGTCTTTGATCTATTTTTGAACTTGTTGAATATTTGTATGGATAAAATTATTGTCTGTGGGTGTGGGATATCTTGTATGATCGGTGGGTTCGGAACTATAGCTACTACAGGTGAAACAGTGGCGATACCTGTTAATCTTGCCCAAGCGAGCCAGTTTCGCCTAGGCGAGACAAACAGGGATTCGCCCAAACCAGTTTGCACGAAGGGTCGTCCAGGCGATCCGCTCAAATTTTTGAGCGAGCAAACATCTCGCCCAGGCGAGAGGGGTCTCGCCTAAGCGAGATCCCGCGTTAGTTCCTAGATGCTCTTTCGAGCCCTCGCCTAGGCGAAGGGGGTTCGCCTGAGCGAGCTCGCCTCGCCTGAGCGAGACCCCCTCAGCCTGAGCGAGGTGCTGGGTGAGACAGTGCTGTGATTGGATGTTTGTTTGTTCCTGAATGGTCTGTTTTGGTTGGGTATGAATGTATGATGAGTGATATGTATATAATGGAGTATGAGGTATACAGAGTATGATTCCTGAATTACAAATGATGGGTTTGGTATGAAAGTTGGCATGATCTCTACATGACTTGTATATGATGAGTTGGTTACATATGTATGTGTGTGGGGCCACAAACTTGGCATGAGCAGTAATGAATCTTGGTGGTTGGTAAAGCTTTGGTATGGTTGGCATGAGGAGAAACACCTTACGCATGATCGAGAATAACGAGTTGGTAATGATTCAACATATGAGAAATGAAGATTTGTTATGGGTTTTGGGTGGAAACCTTATGTGCAACGTATGTATAAATCCTTGGTTGTTTATGTATGTTGGTCCGTGTTAGTGCATAATTCCTTGGGGTCTCTAGGTGAGACTTTCAGGGTTGCGCTTCAGTGGTCGGGACGTAATTCCATGGCCCCTGTTAGTGGGTGTCCATGGTGGTGCCCCATCTGTATAACTAGGTAAGGATTCAAGTTAAGGTTGCATCCTGACACTCTAAGGAGTCAGTTAGTCTCACTTAGAGCGGACTGACTCCTGTGGTGAGAGTAGCAGGAGGCTTAAAATTCATTAAGGGCTAACCTTGTGATGAGGGAAATTTGATTCATCGTAACACTTGTAACACATAGCTTAGGATCGAGCAGCTCGGGGGTGAGCAGAGGTATCCACCACAAGTGCAAGCATCCGCTGAATCCGACTAAGTTATACGTATCCGGATGAGTCGAGTCGAGTCGTAGTGTATTGAATGAAGAGTCATAACATGCTTGGCTGTTATATGGATATGGGATGATGAAAATATATTTGACTGTATGATGAATATGTTGTTGGCTCTAGCTTACCTGTTTTGTTGCATGGTTGTATTGTATGTGGCTGTTCTTTCTTGCGATGATCATCAATTTGATTGATGGGAGCAGATGGGCGAGGTTCTCGTGGTCAACAAGGGAATGACGATTCCGCTGCTTAGCCATCTGGGCTGGAGTCATTTTATTCATGATTTCTTTAGGGCTACGGCCCCTGTATCGTTTAATGCTTTCCTACTCTACACTCTTTGTTAGAATTGTATCTGGTTTATGTTAGCATCGTGGTGTGCCAGGTTGTAGGGGTTGTGTTAAGGACCCCAAGACTACGCTACTATACTTTTATTGCGTGACGTTTCCTTTAATTTCGTTTAATAATTAAATGGGACGTTACAATAAATATATATATATATATATATATATATATATATTATAAACTCTTTATTTAATTACTATATTTATAACTATACATAATTCTAATACTTAAATATAATTATATAAAAAAATTATTTCTTTAAATATAATAATAATTATATTAATTTATTTAATACTAATGATATTTAATAGGGAAATTAGATAGAATAGAAGATTTTTCTTTAAAAAACATAGTATTTAAGATAATGAATAAAAATAAAACTAAGTTTTGATTATATCAATATACTTCAAACGTTAGATCAATTCAGTACTCTTTCAAGAACTAAATACACAAAATAGAGTAAATTCTATAATAAAATAAGATTTCAACAAATGGAGACAATAACACACCAAGCAAATCAGAGTAGAATTCAAAGAAAATTCAACATCTTAAACAACGGTTTCCCAGCCCTTGGGATAAAAAATTCAAACGTATTGAAACTACCGTAAGGCCCACTATTTTTCTCCAATTTTATTCTATCCTAATTTAAAGGGGTTGCCCCAAATCAGTTAGGCTTGGGGTTGGCCCAAAGGGAAACTAGACCCTAATATGCCCTAGCACTCCCATTCCTATTCACTTTCAGAAAACAAATTCCCCTTGTTCCTCCCTAGAGTTGTTGTCGTCCCTCTACTAGGGTTTGACTTCCTTGCCACTGTCAAGTTCGATCAAAGCTCATTCCTGCTCAGTGTAATTTACTCTTCGTCTCATACCACCCCTCTCTTGGCATATTTTCGTGTTTTCCCAGCTAGGGTTCTGTAGTGAGTTCATCTTAAGATCTATACCACTGTTTTTCCAGCTTCTAAGTTTATTCCTAGAGCTGTTGTGCTCTGTGGTTGGTGTCGAGGTCCTATACTAGCTCATTCTAGGTAAGGGAAGCTAGGGTTCACTCTTTTATTATGTCTTTCTGCTTGAGCCATTGTTATCTCGCTATGGTATGCCTTGTGTGTTGATGTGAACTTGTGAAATGCACTATTGGACTGCTTGGATCCTGTTGTGTGACTGTTGCACGAGAGAACAGTGGTGAGCACTGGTTTTCTCGCCCAAGCGAGCATGTCTCACCTAGGCGAGATTAACAAAGGCTCGCCCAAGCTATTTTATGCGAGTAGTCGCTCAGGCGAGAGGGGTCTCGCCTAAGCGAGAATGCACGTAAGGTCTTCCTGTAAGTCGAGATCTCGCTTAGGCGAAAGGAGCTCGCCTGAGCGAGAATCCCTCTCGCCTGAGCGAGAGTCCCTCTCGCCTGAGCAAGGCCTTTCAGCCTGAGCGAGGAGCTGGGCGAGGGTGCTTGACTATTTTGGTTGTTCTCTATTCTTGGATGGTCGGTACTTGCTTGAATTTAATTGTTTTGTTAAAAGCATGAGATGAATGATTATGCATGAGTGATATGGTTCATGGATTGTGAATGATGGATTTTGTATGATCTTGGCATGTGATTTAAATGAGATGATTGGTATTAAAGTGGCATAGTATTGGTATGAGATGAAATTCTATATTCATGGATTGGGAAGAATGAGTTGGTATGGATTCAACATGTGATATGAATGAGGATTGATTACAGAGGTTGGCATGAGGTTTATATGCTTGATAAATATTACTTGGTTGTTTGAATATGATTGGTATGTAGTCTGGACGTAAATCCATGAGCCTCTAGGTGAGACCTCATTGTGGTGCTTTAGTGGTCGAAACGTAATTCCATGATCCCTGTTAGTGGGAGTTCATGGTGGTGTCCCATTGATATAATTTAGTAAAGATTAAGGTAAGGTTGCATTTTGACGCTCTAAGGAGTCATTTAGTCTCACATAGAGTGGACTGACTCTTGTGGTGAGAGTAGTAGGAGGCCTGAAACTCATTAAGGGCTAACCTTGTGTGGGGGGGATTGAGACATTGTAACACTTAGCTCGGGGGTGAGCAGGAAAATTCACCACAAGTGCAAGCATCCACTGAATCTGACTAGATTATATGTATTCAGATGAGTCGAGTCTAAGTCTTAGTGTATTGTTTGAAAGGTCATAACATGATTGGTTGACATATATTCGTTGCTCTGTGAAATAGAACGTATCTGTATGATAAATTGTTTTATACTCTAGCTCACCCTTTTGCTTGTTTGGTTATTTTGTATGTGGTTCTTTTCTTTTGTGAAGATCATCAATTTATTGATGTGAGCAGATGCGAGAGGTACTCGAGGTCAATAGGGAAGGGATGATTTCGCTGCGTAGCCCACCTGGGATGGATTCTACTGCTTTGGGTTTTATTATAGGGTTATGGCCCATGTATTTGCTTGCCCTTTAAATTTAAATTGGAGTATTGTTGAACTTTGTATTTTGTTTGTATCTGGTATCGTGGTGTGTCTTGGTTTCGTCTAGCAAAATTCTGGATATTGTACGGAGTAGTGTTATACTCTAGGACTTGTCTCTTATATTCTATCTGTGTGGCATTTCATTTAAATTAACGTATTTATTTAAATGGGGTATTACAACTACTCATAGTAATCCAAGGGAAAATTACTACTACATGAGTACGGTAAAAGCCAATATCACTAACTTTACCTTCTTATGTTTTGCAACCCATATTCCTTCACAAAAGACCTACAAAACCATACAATAATCAACCATAAATCTAGCACTATTATCTTAAATACAATGTACTTTTTACAAGTTCAACAAATAGTTAAATATGAAGAATTATCAATAATAAACAATAAGTATTTGCAAATGTCACAGAAAATAGATTTCAAATGTAAAATGAATACTTTGTCATATACCTAATACAACTTCAATTCCAATGCATTCATTAGACTAATGTAAGATGCATCAGTGTATATGTAGACATATATGAAAAATAAATATGATATCAGTCTTCTCAAGAGTGACACTTTCAACTTTCTTAAAAGAGGAAGGAGTTTCTGAAGCAAACTTATTTGGTATCTTCTTGTCCTGATCCACATTCAAAAGAGTTACTTATGATTTGGTTTAGAAACTTTATTTATTATTATAATAAAAGACAGTATATCTTGTGACAAATAAAAAAAATACATAAATGATACAATAGAAAAAAAAAATATCTTACTTAAGCAAAGACTATATATTGTATTTTTGATTTTCAAAATAATGCATTTTAATACAAATAAAGTAGATTAAATAAAACATTAATTTAAATCACTAGTGACCAATATACCTCATTAGAAATTTCAGGTTCATCATTATAGATACCTTTGGAACCGTCAGCACCACCAACTGTCACGATTGCCAACACCACCAGTACGACAATGATAATTGTCAGCATCGCCAACATGATTGCGACCATCGCCAGCACCGTGACGACCATTCTAATTGTAACCATCATTGTCATAATCATCCTTGTTGTAATCATCATCGTTATAACCGTCCTTGTCATAACCACTCATGTCGTAACCATCCTTGTCGTAATCATCCTTGTTGTAATTGTTCTTGTCGTAACCGTCCTTGAAGTAACTGTCCTCGTTGTAACCATCCTTGTCATAGTCATCCTTGTTATAATCGTCCTCGTCGTAATCGTCCTTGTCGTAACCATCCTTGTTGTAACCGTTTTCGTTGTAACCATCTTTGTCATAATTGTCCTTGTCATAATCGCCCTCGTCATAACCATACTTGTTGTAACCGTCCTCATCGTAATCGTCCTTGTCATAACCATCTTTGTTGTAACCGTCCTTGTTGTAACTGTCCTTGTCGTAACCACCCTTGTCGTAACTGTTGTTATCGTAATCGTCCTTGAAGTAACCGTCCTCGTGGTAACCATCGTTGTCGTAGCTGTCTTTGTTGTACCGTCCTTGATGTAACCGTCTTTGTTGTAACCGTTATCGTTATAACCATCTTTGTCATAATCGTCTTTGTCATAACCGTCCTTGTCGTAACTGTCCTTGTTGTAACATTCCTAATCATAGTCGTCTTTGTCGTAACCATCTTTGTCGTAGCCGTCCTTGTTGTAACCATCCTTGTCATAACCGTTCTTATTGTAATCGTCCTTGTCATAACCGTCCTCATCGTAACCGTCCTTGTTGTAATCGTCTTTGTCGTAACCATTCTTGTCGTAACTAGTCCTTGAAGTAGCCATCCTCATCGTAGTCGTCCTTATCGTAGCCATCCTTGTCCTAATTGTCTTCTTCGTAACCTTCTTTGTTGTAACCGTCGTTGTCATAACCATCCTGGTTGTAACCATTCTCATCATGATCGTCCTCATCGTAACCATCCTTGTCGTAACCGTCTTTGTTGTAACTGTCCTCGTCGTAATCATCCTTGTTGTAATCGTCCTCATCGTAACCGCTAAAACCATCATTACCATCACTACCACTACCACTGCCACCACCACCACCACCCTCGCCATCCTCGCCACCACCACCACCACCACCATCCCTGCCAACACCAACCTCACTATCACTACCACTACCATTACCACCGTCACCGCCATTGCCACCGCTACCACCATCACCTCCCTTGCAATTGCAACCGCCACTACCAATCTTTACTTGTTTTGCCGATGCATTTTCCATGGAAATTGGTAACCTTTGCACCTTCAGCTTTAGTTATAGATTTTCCTAAAAGAATTTAACTATTAGTTATCACATGCTATTAAACACAACTAAAAACATATTTACAATACAACATTATCTTGACCTTTCAAATTACACAAAATAAAACCATGCTTGAACAAACAAATTAAATAATAGAACAATAATAATAGTTTAGTGAGAAATGAATGATCTCACCATAAAAGTAAAAAGTGTTACCCTCATTAGTAATGCCACATCAACACATAAGTCAAGGAAAAGTGAAACACGAATCAGATATGTAAATGAATTTTAATTTAGTAAAAAAATCTTTATCTCAATGCCACGAATATACAATCATTACAATAAGAAATTTAAACAAACCATTAGCATGAACAAAATAGGTCCAGAATCATGGTTTTAACATTCATCGATAATGTAGAAAATTGCACTCAAATTAGGTCTATTTGAGCCACAATTGCAATCACAATCTCAGTAAATAATAATTAAGTTACAGACAAATAAGATCAATAAGCCTTTTGAAAACCTTCACATAAAACTTTTAGAATATCATACGTTACTTTTTCTCTAAAAAATAACAATATAAATTAATGAATGAAAGCATAATATGAAGGAAAGGTAAGGTTAGAACTTTATATCTAGAAAAAAATGCACTAGCACTTTTCGCAGGGTACTGCAAAAGATGACACAAAAAGAATGATGCAAAGAAAAAGAAAAAGATGAGAGAAAAAGTTACCCTGAAACTCCATTGGTGAGTCCATTTGTAGAACAACGTCGTAAGGCTTTTTGAAGTTCTCCACACTTTTTTCTTCTTCTTTTTCCTTTTATTTCTCTTAAAAACAAAAATTATCTTATTAGTTTTACTTTGAATATACTTGATATATATATATATATATATATATATATATATATATATATATATATATTTAAATAATATAATAATTTAGCTTTACTCTTTATTATATTGACATAATCGATCGATATTATTATTACTAACAAACATTTGTGTGTTCGATTTTTTAATTTTCATAAAAATTTAAGTTAAGATCAATAATAAATGTATAATTAACTTTTAAAATAGTTGTTAAATATAAAATTAATTAATAAAATATGTACAAAAAAAATTAAAATAACAGTTTAAGATAAAAGAGAATTTTAGAATAACGGTTAAAAGTAAATTATTTATAAAATAATTAATCTTTGTAATAATTATAGGTAAAACTGGAAAAATGAAATGTGGACACAAAAAAGAGTATCTCTTTATAATATCAAGGTTTCTCAAAAGTTGAATATGAAACTTCGAGTTTCAACCTCTAGTTTAAAAATTAAAGAAAAAAAGATAGAAATAAAATAAATTTAAATAATAATAAATTAGAATGTGTGTTTCTAAAATTTAAGTCATATTATTGGATTTAAATTTAAATTGGAATACATGGATGTGTTTTTAAAAAAAATATATATTCCTTCTAGTCCTTATTATAATAAGACACCATTAACTCAATTACGTGGTAAAAAACCAATTTTTTTTTTGTTATAGTTACTTACCTATTTTGCCATTATTAGCACGCTTGTGTACGTATTGTAACAGCTAAAAGTAAATTTATTTTATTTATTTTCATAGGGCGATAAGAAAATTCAAACAAGACCTTAGTCAAGGTTCTGAGTGGATTTGGATTTAGGTTTCCAGTTATGTTTAAGGTGAGGACATGTTCTTGGCTGATATGGCGGAGGGTAAAAAATGGGAGATACATTGGCAACATATGAGAATTGGATGCTGGAATTCCGGTGAGTTTTTCCTTCTTTGTTCCATTTAGAAAGGGACCCAAACTCGTTTATATTCACCATCGTAGACGGGTCTTGTGCAATCTTTCCATTTTTTTATTCCAACCTCAACTCTCTCTTTGATAATTAGCATAGAAGCAAAATTAGATGAGACATTACCTATCATATGTTTGTAGAATGGATGTTCCATTATGCTTATAAACATTGCTAACATCTCTTTATCGCTTAAGAGGGCTCCAATTGGGCCTCAACTTCTCTCCATCGTTGAGCATATTCCTTGAAATTTTCTATCTCGCTCTTAGCCATATTCTGCAGTTGTATTCTATTAGGTTCTATATCAGTGTTGTATTTGTACTGCCTTAAGAATGCAAGAACCAAATCTTCCCATGATTGGATATGAGTTGGGTCCAAACGAGTGTACCAATTAAGAGCCATGCCAGTTAAGCTTTCCTGGAAGAAGTGAATCAACAATTTCTCATCATGAACGTAGGCAGTCATTTTTCTGCAGTACATGGTTGTCGCAACCTAAATCGCAACAGGACGACGAACTAAAATATAAAATAATTTGGAAAAAGAGATTAGAAGTCGCCACCATATTTTATTCTGAAAGACTATGAAAAAACATAAAAATAAAATAAAATAAAGTCTGCGAAAACCAAATTTTAGGGTCCGGGAGTCGGTTACGTGTAGGGAAGGGTACTAGCACCCTATAGCGCCCGCCCAAAGGCGGTACCTTTATTTAAATTTGCAAAAGAGATGTGTTTAATTTAAATGTTTATTTTTCCCATAAAGTAAGAACATATATTGAACAAATATATTTTTGAGTGAAAAGGACCCGACAAGGATTAACCTTGGTCCTACGTATTTTCATAAAAATGAGAAATCAGGGCTACATTATTCTTTATAAAATTGTTTGATTAAATGATTTAATTTTTGAAAGTTGTCCTTTCCCATATTTGAAAAGGAGTGTCATGCGACGCGAGCGGCTGATTAGACACTAAACACATTTTTTATAACTTATTTATTAAAAAACAGGAGTGTCGTGTGACACGAGCGGTCAATTAGATACCAAAACAAAATCTAATAATTTTTGCATTTTTAAAGAAAGTGTCATGCGACGCGAGCGGTCGATTAGACACAAAAACAATTTTTATATTTTTATTTTAAAAAGAAGTGTCATGCAACACGAGCGGTCGATTAGACACAAAAAGAGAAAGAAGAAGAAAGAAAATAATAATAATATTATTAAATTTTTATTTATTCTTATTTTTATCATTTTTTGAAAATTATTTTAGTTTTTATTTCAATTTAAAATATTTTTATTATTTTTGAAAATGACGTGATTGAAATGTGAAATTTACTTAAAAACGCGGAAATGTGATACATAAAGAAAAACGCGGGGTGCATAAAGTAAACACGGGGTGCATTAAAGTAAAACGCGGGGTGCATAAAGTAAAGTAAACACATTATATCTAAGAAGAAAATAAAGGAGTGGGGTGTGTGCTTAGTGAAAACGCAGGTACGTAAAGTAAACTAAAACTTAATTGAAGGGGTGTTGGGTTATTACATTGGGGAGTGCATGAAGCAAATAAATAAACAAAATCCAATATTAAAACCAGGGGTGCATAAACTGAAATATGGAGGTGCGTGAAGAAAAAACATAAATCTGCTAACCTTAATAAAAATAGAGGTGGTGTGTGAATGAATTATGGTGGTGCATGAAGTAAAAACTTAAACCTGCTAGCCTTAATAAAAGAATAGGGGGTGTGTGAATGAACGGTGGTGGTGTATGAAGCAAAAACTTAAACCTGCTAACCTTAATAAAAGAATAGGGGGTGCATGAATGAACTATGGTGGTGCATGAAGCAAAAACTTAAACAAACCCTAAAGCCATATAAAAAAACGCAACATCTCAACTCTTACTTCATCTCCTACCTTCCGCAAATGGCCACCACCCAAACACCATGGTTGTCCCTGTTCGAGACCCACAAGCGGACCATCATCGGCGGCGAACGACCAACAATGGTGGCAACCCCTAATGCCATCAATGACGTTACCAACACCAACACCTTCTCACATCGCATCATCCCAGAATCCAACACTAGTTCAACCGTGGCTCACCATCTCTCTTGCCGCAACCACCACAGCAACGCCGATGACCACCGCGAACCAACACTTACTCTGTTTTTGATTCCAAATACTGTTGGTTTACCGATTGGTTCTCCTTTGTTGCAATTCCGAATTCAATGATTTGAATAAAAATGTTGCATACTCGTGGTGCCAAAAAAAATGCAGAGGATATTTGATGATGAATTAACGTGTGTGTGGTTACCTCCTGGTGTTTGTGTTAACTTAATTAGCATTGGGGTGGGCAGAAGTTGGAGGAAGTTGGGATAGAAGAAAAAAACTGTTCCCTCCAATCTGGCAGACAATTTTTATTTTCAATTTTAATTTTTAATTTTTTGAACTTATTAATTAATTAAAAAACGAAAATATATTTTATAATTATATATAAAAAAAAATATCTTACTTAACGCTAAAAAAACATAAATTAAAAACTTTTATCAATTAATTTTTATTATTATTTTTTTAACAATTTATTATTTTTTATCTTTTATATATATATATATATTATTTTATTTTGCTTTATTATTTTATTATTTATTTATTATTTTATTTTTTATATTTTTTATATTTTTTATGTAACACTTATTTTTGAATATATATATATATATATATATATATATATATATATATATATATATATATTATTTTATTTTACTTTCTTATTTTATTTTATTTATTATTTTATTATAATTATTTTATTTTATTTTTTTATTTTATTTTTTATATTTTAAAACAACTTTATTTGCCCTAACAAAATTGGGTGTTGACAGCTGCCCCTCTTTACTTAAATCTTACTAGATGATACGAAAAATTAGTCATATTCATATCATCAAAGTAAAATATAAGAAAAGACAGAAACACTAATTTCATCTGGGCTCTAAAAAGAAATCACATCAATGCAAAATATTTAAGAAAAACAATGACCATTCCATCGAAGAGGGTCTTGATATGAAAGATCGATGACTAGTGCATTTGCATAGGGCCTCGATATTAAAGATCGATGACTAGTACCTTTGTAGAGGGCCTCGATATGAAAGCATATGAAAATCAAATGATCATTCCATCGAAGAAGGTCTTTATATGAAAGATCGATGACCATTGCATTTGCAGAGGGCCTCGATATGAAAAGATCGATGACCAGTACCTTTATAGAGGGCCTCAATATGAAAACATATGAAAATCAATGACCATTGCTTTTGTAGAGGGTCTTGATATGAAAGATCGATGACCATTGCATTTGCAGAGGTGATGAAGGATTATCTTGTTTCCTTTTAGAGTTATGAATATGGTGAAGTTGTTTAAGAAAGCTTTTTGAAAATTCCCACTGGACATTAAGATAGCATGCTATCTAGATGTGAAGGTTCATTTCTCAAGCTCGTGAAAGGAAGAAGAGAGTTGGATTCAAGCTTAAACACACACGACAATAACAACACTTAAAGAGCAAAATGAAAGAAGAAACAAAAAAAATGGAA